>NC_092741.1:46997602-47658852 GCF_047496795.1 Chiloscyllium punctatum | reverse complement strand
CTAGTGACAAAAGTTATTTTCATAACTTGATTAATCATAAAAGTCACTTAAACTTTTAAGCTGTGGTTAGGTTACAATGCTGAGTAATATAAATTCACAATGTTAAACATTTTCAATGCAACAAAATAAGCAAATGTGATTAAGAGAATGCAAAAGATGAAATGAGAAAATTTTTTGAAACAGGCAATTTTTGGAACCAACAACAAAACAAAATATCTTAACAAATGAGATAATAGTTTCAAAAAACAAAGAATCAGGACGAGGTAAAGAAAAATTATATAAAGGCAAATAGGTTGTCAAAATTAAATGATCGCAATAACTGTACAGACTGACATACTCTGTTAATAACGTCCAATTTCTAGAAATTAGTTAAAATGTTTAATCTTTATACATATTTCCTATTGGCGCAACAAACAGTGAAATTCACAACTGATCTTGGAGGAACCCATTTGGGCGAAGTCACAGCACAGAATCAGATAACTGAACAGCTTTAAGTGTGGCCTACAGAATGTCTGCAGTAATGAATAGAGAGGGTTCTTTCTTGATTATATGTATTTTGGGCTGACAGTTTTTGATTAAACTTAAAATATAAGCCATAACAATTAATTTAACCTGAAGCAGTGTTTTGTAGAGGAATAAGACGGTGTTATTTGCTGGGTCTGTAGATTGTGAAGGAGAGAAAATGGCATGTAGTAGAGTGATATACTCTTCTTGTCAAATGTGGGAATTTTAGGAGAGTTTATGGGTTACTATGGAATATATCTGCAATAAATGCCATTGGTTGCGAATCCAATCAGATCAAATGGATCGGTTGGAGAGACAGTTAGAGATAATGAGGAATTTGCAACAGCAAGGATATGTGATGGACGGAAGCTATAGAAAGGGGAAAATGTCACAAATACAGTCACATAGATGGGTTAACTCCAGGAAAGGTAAGAGAGGTAGGCAGTTAGTGCAGGAGTCTTCTGCGGCTATCCCCATTTCAAACAAGTCAGCTGTTTTGAAAAATGTAGGGGGTGATCAATTCACAGGGAAACATTGCACAAATAGCCAGGTTTCTGGTATTGAGACTGGCTCTAATGTAATGAGGGGTACATCGGCTTCCAAGAGATCAATTGTGTTAAAGGACTCTCTAGTCAGACATACAGACAGACGTTTCTGAGGCCTGCAACAAAAAATAAGAATGGTTTGTTGCTTTCCTGGTGCCAGGATCAAGGATATCTCAGAGAGGGTGCAGAATGTTCTCAAGAGGGACAGGGGCCCCAAGAGGTCATTGTCCACATTGGAACCAATGACATAGGAAGGGAAAAGGTTGAGATTCTGTAGGGAGATTACAGAGAGTTAGGCAGAAATTTTAAAAGGAGGTCCTCGAAAGTAGTAAAATCTGGATTACTCCTGGTGTTACAAGCTAGTGAGGGCAGGAATAGGAGGATAGAGCAGATGAATGCATGGCTGAGGAGTTAGTGTATGAGAGAAGGATTCACATTTTTGGATCATAGGAATCTGTTTTGGGGTAGAAGTGACCTGTACAAGAAGGACGGATTGCAACTAAATTGGAAGGGGATTATTATACTGGCAGGGAAACTTGCCAGATCTGCTCGGGAGGATTTAAACTAGTAAGGTAGGTGGAGGGGTGGGGGACCCAGGGAGATAGTGAGGAGAGAGATCAATCTGAGACTGCTACAAACCTGAATCAAACAGTCAGAGCAGGCAGGGACAAGGTAGAACTGATAAATTAAACTGCATTTACTTCAATGCAAGGGGCCTAACAGGGAAGGCAGATGAACTCAGGGCATGGTTAGGAACATGGGACTGGGATATCATAGCAATTACAGAAACATGGCTCAGGGATGGACAGGACTGGCAGCTTAATGTTCCAGGATACAAATGCTACAGTAAGGATAGAAAGTGGGGCAAGAGAGGAGGGAGAGTGGCATTTTTGATAAGGGATAGCATTACAGCTGTACCGAGGGAGGAAACTCCCGGAAATACATCCAGGAAAGTTATTTGGGTGGAACTGAGAAATAAGAAAGGGATGATCACCTTATTGGGATTGTATTATAGACCCCCCAATAGTCAGAGGGAAATTGAGAAACAAACTTGTAAGGAGATCTCAGCTACCTGTAAGAATAATAGGGTAGTTATGATAGGCAATTTTAATTTTTAACTTTTCAAACATCGACTGGGACTGCCATAGTGTTAAGAGCTTTGTTAAGTGTGTACAAGAAATTTTCTGATTCAGTATGTGGATGTACCGACTAGAGAAGGTGCAAAACTTGATCTACTCTTGGCAAATAAGGCAGGGCAGGTGACTGAGGTGTCAGTGGGGAGCACTTTGGGGCCAGCGACCATAATTCTATTAGATTTAAAGTAGTGATGGAAAAGATCTAAAAATTGAAGTTCTGAACTGGAGAAAGGCCAATTTTGACAGCATTAAGCAAGAACTTTCAAAAGCTGATTGAGGTCAGATGTTCGCAGGTAAAGGGACGGCTGGAAAATGGGAAGCTTTCAGAAATGAGATAACGAGAATCCAGAGAAAGTATATCCCTGTCAGGTTGAAAGGAAAGGCTGGTAGGTATAGGGAATGCTGGATGACTAAAGAAATTGAGGGTTTGGTTAAGAAAAAAAAGGAAGCATATGTAAGGTATAGACAGGATAGATCGAGTGAATCCTTAGAAGAGTATAAAGGCAGTAGGAGTATACTTAAGAGGGAAATCAGGAGGGCAAGAAAGGGACATGAGATAGCTTTGGAAAATAGAATTAAAGAGAATCCAGAGGGTTTTACAAATTAATGACAAAAGGGAAACGAGGGAGAGAATAGGGCCTCCCAAAGATCAGCCTTTGTGTGGAGCCGCAAGAGATGGGGAAGAAACCAAACGAGTATTTTGCATCAGTGGTTACTGTGGAAGATATAGAATTCTCGGGAAATAGATTGTGACATCTTGAAAAATGCCCAAGTTACAGAGGAGGAAGTGCTGGATGTCTTGAAACGCGTAAAAGTGGATAAATCCCCAGGACCTGATCAGCTGTACCCAAGAACTCTGTGGGAAGCTAGGGAAGTGATTGCTGGGCCCTTGCTGAGATATTTTTATCATCAATAGTCACAGGTGAGGTGCCAGAAGATTGGAGATTGGCTAACATGGTGCCACTGTTTAAGAAAGGTGGTAAGGACAAGCCAGAGAACTATAGACCAGTGAGCCTGATGTCAGTGGTGGGCAAGTTGTTGAAAGGAATCTTGAGGGACAGGATGTACATGTATTTGGAAAGGCAAGGACTGTTTAGGGATAGGCGACATGGCTTTGTGTGTGGTAAATGATGTCTCACAAACTTGATTGGGTTTTTTGAAGAAGTAACAAAGAGGATTGATGAGGTCAGAGCAATATGGATCAATATGGATTTCAGTGCTCGACAAGGTTCCCCATGGGACACTGGTTAACAAGGTTGGATCTCACGGATACAGGGAGAACTAGTCATTTGGATACAGAACTGGATCAAAGGTAGAAGACAGAGGGTGGTGGTGGAGGGTTGTTTTTCAGACTGGAGGCCTGTGACCAGTGGAGTGCCACAAGGTTTCGATGCTGGCTCCATTACCTTTCATCATTTATATGAAAGATTTGGATGCGAGCATAAGAGATATAGTTAGTAAGTTTGCAGATGACATCAAAATTGGAGGTGTGGTGGACAGCAAAGAAGGCTACCTCAGATTACAACAGAATTTTTATCAGATGGGCCAATGGGCTGAGAAGTGGCAGATGGAGTTTAATTCAGATAAATGCGAGGTCCTGCATTTTGGGAAAGCAATTCTTAGCAGGACTTACACACTTAATGGTAAGATCCTAGGGGGTGTTGCTGAACAACGAGACTTTGGAGTGCAGGTTCATAGTTCCTTGAAAGTGGAGTCACAGGTAGATAGGATAGTGAAGAAGGCATTTGGCGTCCTTTATTGGTCAGAATATTGAGTATAGGAGTTGGGAAGTCATGTTGTGTCTATATAGGACATTGGTTAGGCCATTGTTGGAATATTGCATGCAATTCTGGTTTCCTTCCTATCGGAAAGATGTTGTCAAACTTGAAAGGGTTCAGAAAAGATTTACAAGGATGTTGCCAGGGTTGGAGGATTTGAGCAATGGAGAGAGGCTGAACAGGCTGGGGCTGTTTTCCCTGGACCGTTGGCGGCTGAGGGGTAACCTTATAGAGGTTTAGAAAATTATGAGGGGCATGGATAGGATAAATAAACAAAGTCTGTTCCCTGGGGTGGGGGGAGTCCAGAACTAGAGGGCATAGGTTTAGGGTGAGAGGGAAAAGATATAAAAGAGAGCTAAGGGGCAACATTTTCACGCAGAGGGTGGTATGTGTATGGAATGAGCTGCCAGAGGAAGTGGTGGAGGCTTGGACAATAGTAACATTTAAAAGGCATTTGGATGTGTCTATGAATAGGAAGAGTTTAGAGGGATACGGGCCAGGTGCTGGCAGGTGGGACTAGATTGGTTTGGGATATCTGGTCAGCATGGATGGGTTGGACCGAAGGATCTGTTTCCATGTTGTACATCTCTATGATTCTGTGACTCAATAATTCTGAAAACCGATTTTCTCAGTATCTTTTTCTTTGGAATCCGTATTCAATTGCATCAATGGGAAAACTACATAAGGGAGCAAGGAATGGAAAGATTTGTTGAAGAACAGTGAGAGCATTTTGAACAGAAAATAATCACAGCACAAAGCAAATGATCTGTTTTGTGCTATGAATCATATCTAGAAGACCTTTGTACAGTTCTGGAGAATACATGAAGAGGTAGATTAGGGGTGATAAGGCATTTAAAGAGGGGGAGCCTGCCCTTGAAAGTAAAGCACCCAGGAGTTCACTCGCTCTTGCTTGTGTTGCAGAAAGAATGTGACACTGTCATATTTTGCTCAGGGCCATCATTGATAAGTGTTGGTCATTCAATACCTCCATTGTTTATTTCCAAAAGTGCATAAGAATCCATTCAAAATGTCATTGAAAATTGAACAGGAGGTGCAGAGATGTGATAATATTGTGCCCATCATATAGCTTGTCAAGACACAATTGGTAAAGGATTAAGTTATTCAAACAATTTGGTCAGATGTTATTCGACATTACCTCTGAAAGTCTGTTCAAAGGTCTTTCATGTCAATGGGAAGTCATTCAGCACCGATTGCAAAGTAAACACCAAGGTGAGAAAATAATTTTCAAGCCCCTTCACGGAAAGGGAAGCCTTTGCTGACAGAACTTTTCAAGATGGATATCAAACAGCATGCAAAACTGGGTCGATGAGGAGAAAGGAAGAAGACACAAACAGAGCTGTTGAGGTAATTCTCTTACTGTGGAGAAGGAGCAATCATGGAAAGAGAGCTGCAGCCAAGGGAACCAATTGTTGGTTGAAGAATGGCAGTCAACTCAACTCAACTTCAGCAATAAAAATATCCACACTGTGCTCAGAACTAGAAATTTAAAGGAAAGTTGACTTATTTGGCAGATAACTGTTTAGGGGAGCTTGATCATAATCAGAAGCATATTTGAGATAGAACTTTCTAAAGAGGGAGCCAGGACTCCGAGTAGAATTAGGAACTGACATTTTGGTGTCAAGTCAAGTCACCATAGTCTTACCTGGCTATAGGGTTGCTCTCTCATTAGAGACAAACAGCTGGTCGTGATTTATACTGAAGGAAACCATTCCTCAGGCAAGGGGAAGAGATTTTGCAGGAGAGTCCTTGGGGGTAACCTCAGCTGGGGCGGGAATTGAACCCACATTGTTGGCATCACACTGCTTCAGAAACCAGCTACCCAGCCAACTGCACTAAGCCAACTCCCAAATTTGGGGTCACAGGCTCCATGGCAGCAGTGGCAGTCATGGAACCTGTTACTGAGTGATAACAGCCGCCCCCCCCCACTCAAACAGACATCCCCCCACTTCCGCAGGGCTTTTTCTTTACTGTACTCCCACAGATCTCACTGACAGGTTATAACATTCCTCAAAGTGGTGCGTCAGTGGGAAGAGGTTTGGGAAGCAGTGATTCAAAGATTTCTCACCCTTTGTCTAAAGAATATCCAGAACTAAATGGTGTCCACCACTCCAGGGTGATTACATAGCCATTTAATTAAAACATATATATCTAAAGCATAGAAACATATGACATTAGATATGTGGAGAAGAGGATATCCTCTGTTTGAAACAAAAAATAACTTGTTTGTTTGTGTGAATATGATAGAGGCTATAGGCATGGGCTTTCTTTGAAGCTATTTAAAACATTCATTGTAGCAGCTACATAATCCACAGTGGAGTAGAATTTTTCATTCCAAGTCTGATACAATAAAGCTTAATCTTTACTCCAGACATTTCATGACATCATAGAATATATTGTCTCGAATTGAAGCCCAGCTTTGCCTGATTTTTTTCTCCCTCTTTCTCCATTTTAGAAGGACTTCAATGCTGAACTTTTAACTTTCTTTCTTTATTTTTCTAATTTCTGCCTTTGTATCTAAGGTGGCACCAGAAACTGTGACTTTGTGCACTTTTCTCTGTATTCATGTATCCCTGTACTAGAATACGTGACAATAAAATTGAATTCTAATTCTAAATCCAATACAGCTGCAGTCTTTGGCACATCAAGTCTGTATCACCAAAAATGTATGACTTTCTGCACTAGTCCCACTTTCTCATAATAGATCCATAGACTTGAATGTGATGACACATCAAATGCTCATCCAAGGACCTTTTAAAGGTTATAAGGTTTCTCACCTCAATTACCCTCCCAGTCAGTGCATTCCAGATCCCCACCACCCTCTGGGTGGAAACGGTTTTCCTCAAATCTCCTCTAATCTGCCTTTCTTTCATTTAAAAATTACACCTCCTTCAATTAAAAGGGACAACTGCTTTCTGTTCATCACCACCATGCGCCTCATAATCCTATACACCTCTAACAGGCTCCCCCCCCCCCCACCCCACTCTCACCAACCCCCTCATCCCTCCCCCCCCACCCCAAACAACCTTGTCTGCTCCAAGGAAAACAGCCCGAGTTTATCCTGTCTCCCCTCAGAGCTTAAATGCTCCATCCCGGGCAACATCCTGGTGAATCCCCTTTGCACCCTCTCCAATGCAGTCACATCCTTCCTGTAGTGCAGTGACCGGAACTTCACACAGTATTCCAGCTGCAGTCTGAACATAGTTCTGTACAGTTCCAACATGACCTCCCTACTCTTATAATCCAAGCCATGATGGATAAAGGCAAACATCTATGTGACTTCTTAACTAACCCTATTAACCTTTTTGTCAATTGCATCACCTCACATTTATCAGGATTAAATTTCATCTGCCATTGATCTTTCTCTGACCAATTTGATTGTGCTTTAATTATTTGTAAAAATTTTCAAATTTTCATGTCATAACTTTCTACCTTTTATAGTCTGCTTTACATTTATGTTCTGCACTATGATGGCTCTGTTCTGGTTAAAACACTATCTCATATTTAAAATTCAAAAGCATGCTCCATGACCAGCCTTGTGGTGGCATGTGTCTCCTAATGCATCCTTGTCTTTTGACTTCACACTGAAGGGATTAGCTGTGGTTTCACATCACAGCTTCCATCATCTGCTCTAATGAAAGGAAGAGAAGCAGAACTGATGTACACAAGTTAATGTATTGCCTAGCAGCCATCCAATAATTAATTGTCATTGTGGAAAGTTCGTACACCCAAATCAGTTAAGAAAAATGGAAGAAGTCATGGGTTTTGCCAGATTAATTTGAAAACACATCTATAATGGTATTCTTGGCATTTCATTCCACCTCCGCAATGATGAAATGGACATCTTTCTGCTAATGTGGACGTGCACATTCTCAGTAACTGCACAGACTGGGACAAGGTGAATATTCAACAGCAAAGGCCACTGTGTGATTCTCTGCAGAGATGATGCTGATATTCTGATTGCAGTGCTCTTTCAACTTATCACAAAAGTCACCCTGCACCTACTTATTAAACCCAAACACAAATCTCAGTAAACACTCAGTGCAGTTAATTTCACATAATTCAATGTATTTTAGTGTTCCTTTTCATTGAAACTGAGCACTCGAGACCAATTCACAGATTAGAGTTTCAACTTGTCAATGCCATAGGCAAGAAAGAGTTTTCCCTCAACAGATGCTGAGAATCAGCTTTACAGATTTCTGGCAGTTGTAGTTTTATGCATTTTCATAAACATAAATGTACATTGTAATCGCTATTGATTCTTTTAATAGTTCCACCATTCTAAGCACTGTGACCCACCCAAAGTAGAGGTCAGCCCACAGTTCTCCTGAATCTAACTATATTAGGAAATGTGCATTTGAATGGTGTAGACTGCCATTTTACTCCTTGTCTTACTCAGCACCTTTGTCAGATCACCCATCTGAAATGAATAGTAGGTGTGAACAAAAGTAGGTGTGAACTGCAGTGAGTGCAGTGTGCGCTGCCTGCGTTGCATTTTTATTGCATAAGGAACTTTTCCATAATTAAGGACTCCCAGCACACTTCCCATTCTCCCAGTTGGCAAACTACCCATAAGCAACAGGATTTGCACTCACTACTTCAAAGTTAATGTGGCTAGCACTGACAGCATCTGGATGCCACAAGTGAACTAGACGTCACTCACTATTTTTGTACCCTCAAGCCAAAAAGTGCTCCCTCTTATTACGACACTCAAATTCTACAGCCACCATGCACAGAAACATTAGCAATCTGTTGCAGAATGGAGGACTCTATAACTGTGCCCAAAGACTATATCCAGCCACTAGAGTTGCTGGATCAGGAATGGATACCCTGAACCACTACTGTCTCACTAACTCGATTTTACAGCAATTAATCTCATTGCAGTCGAGACCAGCTAATTTAAACATGAGAATACTTTCAGATCAGAAATAATGCTATGTAATGTTTTTCCCAAATATGCATTGCTGAGCATTTTAAACAGAAAGTGCTCATGGACCTGCATTCTCCCGTCTTCTGAAATTTGTTCATGGGATGTGGACATTGGTGGCTAGGACTATTTATTATCCAAAACCAAGTTGCCCTTGAGAAGGTAGTGGTGAACTGCCTTCTTGAACCGTTGGAGTCCATTGCTGTAGGTAGACCCACACTGCCATTAGGGAGACAATCCGAGGATCTTGACCTTGTGATTCTTTCAAATGTTGTCAGTTCTCTGACAGCTTTGATAGCTCTATTGATTTATTTTGCGCTTTTATAAATACGTGTGTTGTTGCAACCTGTGTCAGCTCAAGCCCCTTCACCTACCCTATGCCCTCACACCCTCCTGGGCTGACACTGGGAGTCATACTGACACAAAATAATGATACATACATATTGATAATGCTTTTTTTAGAACAAGCTCTGATCTAAAGAGTACATGGAAACTGGTTCAACCGATCACTTATGCAAACAACACATATCATTAAAGTACTCAATCCTTTCCCTCATGAATACTAACATTTCACTTACGCATTTTATCTCCCATAAAAGCAACTATTTCTATTCTATAACCATTTGGAGTTGTCAATCAAACTGACAATGTTAGCTCGGAAAATTCATCATGCAGAACATATCGTACAATGTTACCCTTAAGGTTCATGTCAACGCAGTGAAATGAAGGGCTTTTTTCCTTTTAAATTCACATATTTTTAAACATTTAACACCTAGCAGTGCTAACTCCCTTGACAGCTTTGACAGTTCCAATTGGTTTTAACAGATTTTTGAGAAGGTGGTTGTGAGCTACTTTACTGAACAGCTGCAGGACTGTGTGCTGTAGGTAAACCCACAGCATCATGAGAGAGGGAATTCCAGGATTTTGACCCTTTTGATTCTTTTAAAATTTTTGCCAGTTGTCTGACAGCTTTGATAGCTCTGTTGATGTTTTTTTGCACTTTTTATGCACACTTATGTCAGATTTTAGCAATCCCAAAGGTCACCTGACCACTTCCAAAGGACACTTTACCATACCTGAAATTTCTGGAGGTCATATCCAAAGGCATAATTTATCCCTCCAAAGGAGGGGTCTGGCTTTCCAAGTATACCCACAATGTTCAAAGCTGCTCCTATCTGGTCTAATCTGCTTGCTTCAGGTCACAGGCACCCAACTTATCAGAATCACAAATGAGAGGAGGCTGCTGTTGACTTGCATAGGGGCCTGCCTACTGGAATCAAGGGTGTGCAATCTACTGTAAATTGGTGGAAAAACTCAGCATCTCTGGGGAGATGTAGTGGGTTCTGAAGAAGGATCACAGGAAGTTAACTCTGATTTCTCTCCACAGATGCTGCCAGACCTGCTGAGCTTTTCCAGCAACTTCTGATATTGTTTCTGATTTACAGCATCTGCTCTTCTTTCATTTGTTTTTTTTATTATATATATATGTGCAATCTAATACCCACGTGGAAGTGGCTGGGTTTGATCTTCCAGATCCAAAAAAGCATTTTTTTTGTGAGGGGAAATTCAGGCCCAGGGTGGCTTTGGCAGATGTCAGAATTTTCACTATGGCAGTAGGAGGTTGGAGGTGGGGCTCTGAGTAAAAAGAAGGGGAAGCCATGTCAATATGCTTCCCCAATACATTCCCGCTGCAGAGGAAGATTCCCAAGGGTGGACAGAGATGCAGATCCACAAAGGCAAGCAGCAAATTTAAACCATTGAGGTCCCATTAGGCATCTATGACACTTTGGTGGGGCCACAGAAAGTTGAGACTGCCCCTGCAGTCTGAATAATATGCCAAAGAGAATTTTCACCTTTCTTCTGTGGAGTCTGACGTCTACCCTGTTCTGAAACATGTGTCATAATGGTCACTTGAGAAGGGCACTTCGATTCTGATGCATCCTCCTGCTCTCACTTCTGCCCACCTCTTCTATCTGAGCTGCCGAGTCTGAAGAACAGTCACTCATCTGTTTGGGTTGTCACCATTGGGAGACTTAATAAGAAATAACCTTGAGGAAAACAGCTTCTCTTGGCTGGGTGCCAGAACTGTAAGAATGAACCCCCTATTTGCTCCTGACGTCAGATTCCAGAAAATGCTATCCACCATGCTGACACCAAAAGAAAAACCTGCTCAGAAACTATCTCACAGCAATAGAATCCCTACAATGTGGAAATAGGCCCTGCAGCCCAACACGTCCATACCAGCCCTCTGAAGAGTAACCCACCCCAAACCATTCCCCTACCCTATTATCCTAAATTTACCCCAGACTAATGCATCAAGCCAACACATCCTTGAATACAATGGACAATTTAACACAGCCAATTCACATGGCCTGCACATCTTTGGACTGTGGGAGGAATCTGGAGCAAACCCATGCAGACACAGGGAGGATGTGCAAACTCTACATAGGCAGCCACCCAAAGCTGCAATCGAATCCAGGTCCCAGGCACTGTGAGGCAACAGTGCTAACCACTGAGCCACCGTGCCACCCAGTAATTACTTAATGGTGAACAATTATTTTGAAATGAGGTGGAAGGTATCTTTGACATTAAATTCATAAAAATGAGGGGAAGTGAGCCTGTTAGAAGCTAAGAGTTAAATTTTCTATTGAAAATCTGCAATTCTGTGAAGAGCTGTGACATGTAAATGTGACATGGAATTTTTGAGTATAGTCTACTGTGTAATTGAGTCATAGAGTCATACAACGTGGAAACAGATCTTCAGTCCAACCAGTCCATGCCAAATGTAATCACAAACTAAACTCGTCCCACCTGCCTGTTCGTGACCCACATCCCACCAAACCTTTCCTATTCATGTACTTTTCTAAATGTCTTCTAAATGTTCTAACTGTGCCCATATTCACCACGTCCTCAGGAAATTCATTCCATATATGAACTCCCCTCTGTGTAAAACAAAATTGCCCCTTATGTCTTCTATAAATCTCTCTTCTCCCATCTTAAAAGCGTGCCCCCTAGTCTTGAAATTCCCCACCTTAGGGAAAAGACACCTACCATTCACACTTTCTGTACCCTCATGATTTTATAAACCTTTATAAGGTCACATCTCAACCTCCTACTCTCCAGTGGAAAGATGTCCCAGTCTAGTGGACGGCACAGTGGTTAGCACAGCTGCCTCACAGCGCCAGACACCTGGGTTCAATTCCCGCCTCAGGCGACTGACTGTGTGGAGTTTGCACGTTCTCCCCGTGTCTGCGTGGGTTTCCTCCCACAGTCCAAAGATGTGCAGGTCAGGTGAATTGGCCATGCTAAATTGCCTGTAGTGTTAGGTAAGGGGTAAATGTAGGGGTATGGGTGGGTTGCGCTTCGGCGGGGCGGTGTGGACTTGTTGGGCCGAAGGGCCTGTTTCCACCCTGAAAATAATCTAATCTATCCAGCCTTTCTTTATAATTCCAACCTTCCATACCCAGCAACAACCTGTTAAATCTCTTCTGAACCCTCTGTAGCATAATAATATTACTCCCATAACTGGGCAGCTAGAACTGGACACTGTATTCTAGAAGAAGCCTCACCAATATCCTGGACAACCTTAACATGACTTCCTAACTCCTATACTCAAAGGACTGAGCAATGAATAAAAATGAATGTTTAGTTAATCTAGACTTTGGATAGTTTGCTCCTTCAAAACTCTTAAAATTGCAAATCTTTTTGAGTGACTCCTACAAGTTAATCACTGGAAACTCAAATCTCTTTTTAAAATATTGCAGTCTCTTCAGGAATCAACACACTCTTCCATTTCTCTCTATAATCTCGTACAGCATGAGTAGCATGCAAACAAAGGCTAAGTAGACTGCAGTTTGTAACAATATGTAGTGATGACATACATTAGAGATGCATAGATGAGCTGCAGGAGGGCTTAGAATTGCATATTCCCTGACTGGATGTGTTTTATATTTTGGATATGTGACTACTTAGATGTGACGATTAATTGTTGCAAAAAGTACCATTGCTAATGCCTCTTTTGTGGATTAGTTGTCATGCCTCAAATTCCTCAGCACAGTGAACTGATTAAAAGTGGGTGGATTCTTTATCCATACAGTATGTTTTTGCGAAGAGGAGAAAAAATAATTTTCATTCACCTTAATTTCAGTGTCTTATAGAAGTTTATAAAATCATGAAGGATATCGATCAGGTGAATGGCAGGTGGAGGATTTCAAGATTATGGGGTATATTTTTTCAAGTGCCAGGAGAAAAATTTTAAAAACATGAGGAGCAATGTTTTTACACAGAGAGTGGTTTGTGAGGAACCAATGGATGCAGGTTACAGTTACTGTGTTAAAAACATTGTTTTATGAATCCACAGATATATGAATATGAAATGTTTGGAGGGATATGGGCTAAATTCAGCCAGCTCGGACTAGTTTAGTATGGGATTACATTCGGCATGGACTGATTGGTCCTAAGGGTCTGTTTCCATGTTATTATAACCCTTTGACTGTGACTGTATGAAATTCCTTATGTTCCAAAAGACAACGTCAGGGGAATCTTGGTTCAGTGTTCTGCGCACTTGAGTTTCTTCAGAAGTGTTGATATTGTCTAGCAAAGAACACAGTAACCTTCACATGGTTATGATGTATTAATATGTTTCAAGGTTATAAAAAAGTGAAGAACTACAAGATTTTTATATTTCCTTTTTAATGTGTTCAGAAATGTCATTGAGGCCCTCCAAAACATAACTGAAACTTAGTTTCTTTTTATAAAAATACCTTTATTCAGTAACTGACCCATGTCTTATAACTTTGCTCCACTTGTTCTTGATCCATAGTTATTTTCCAGGTCTGATCTTGAGGAATTTTTAACTTAAATATGTCATTCTAGCATGAATATTGAAATTATTACTTTATTAGTTATTGGATAAAAGCACCTTATATGCAATAGTACATCTGTATCACTCCAATATTTAATAAGCTACGGATTTTGAAAAGAAAGACACAGAAATTGCTTTGTGTTGAGAAATAAGTTCCAAGGCTTACATCTGTGAAAGTGAGTTGTCAATTTACTCTACTCTTATTTAATGTCACTGTTAATGTAACTCAGTAGTTTTCAGTGTGTGAATGATGAGGTAGGAAATTGAATGTCTGCCATTCAGAATCAGTGCCAAACATTTTCCACATTAAGTGTTGCATAGTAAGATATCAAGTAAAACGGCCAATACAATAGTGTACATCACTGGTAAAATGAGAAGTGCAAGCTCCAGTTCATCAGAGTGATGTTTCTTTTTCTATTTTCCTCACCAGCCATTCTGCACTCTCTTTTTCAGTCAGATTATCAGTCAGTGAAGAGACAGTGCAGTTTGTGCTGTGGGTAGCCCTCACAAGGAACTGATGTTTGAGACTGCTCAAATATATTCACTTACAGCTTTCATAGAACATAGACAGTAGAGGGTTCTAATGTTTAAGTTGGATTTTAGTCAAGGAACTAGAAGTGAAAGGCCAAAATTCTGCCCATGGTTTGAAGGGAAAACATCAGTTGCATAAATACAATTATTTTCAATAAATGCTGAATTATTTCAAAATCAGAATAGTTAATCCTGTTTGTTGTAACAAGCTGCCAAGAATGTGCTATTTAAAATTTAAAAAAACACTTAACAAATAATTACAGACATTAGCAGCTATAGCTGAAGATATTTGGTACTGGCGTAGGGATGATAAAAGGATCAGAATAGCTAAGGAATAAGACAGTCAACAATTTAATCTGGAATTGTCCACGTGTGTAATGAAAGCTGCAGCATGATTAGTATGGAAGGCATTGAAGACAGAGGTAAGCCTTTCTCACATGTGCAACAAAAAGATAAATGATAGCTCCAGAGATCCAGTAGTTGAATACTTGATGTAGAAGCACAAGGTCATGGATTCAGGGTTGCCTGTGAGTCATTTTGATTCCCTTGGCTAAGGTACTTCTGATTTACGCACAAAAATTATGTCAAAAATATGGGTTTTCCAGCTTCATCAGACTGGTTGTAAATCCCTGTGTTGCATATAATATTGTAAATGTACTACAGGGCAAGCCCAGACACCGTGTTGAAATTTAGCCTTATAGGCTTGAATCGTTAATCCACATTCCCCAGTTAGACAAGAAACAGCATTTGCAGGACATGTGGGTATCAATTCGCCATCCCTGTGAGCTCAATTCGCTGCTGGGAATACAGAGCTGTGGAATTATATGCTTAATGATGATTGGTGATCTCAACAGCTTGAGGCTGCTAAACTAGCTTACTAATTCATAATATCAATGCAAAGGAAATGCTAGAAATAATGCTTGTGGTTAATAAAACTGAAAGACATTGCAAATCCGTTTAAATAATCATGCTATGAGTATTTAGAAGGCATGAGGCACACTAAGTCTTGCTGAACCTTATTATACTATGACAGACCTTAATATCTTTTCAACAGCAGTGCATCCAAAACTGCATAATTTCATCATTACTTCATTATACATATGTTTTTTGGGCTCCTATTTACAAATAAGTACAGGCCTACACCCACACTTATCAAAAATAATGCATTTGAGCTCATAAATCAACAGCATTTAACGTAGAGTGAACCTTTACTCTTTTTCAGAAGCATAGTCAGACTACATTTGATACCAAGCCAAATGAGGAGAGATTAGGAGAGTTTACCAAAGTCTTTGATTAAAGAGAGAAGTTTGTACACGTGACGTATATTAAACTGCTGTCACTTCAATCTCAGCACAGGAAGTGAAGTCCCATGATTTTGTACTCAGTCTACAGCAACAGCAGTCAAAATCAGATGGGTGTACATAATTTCCCAGTTAACAATGTGCAGTCCTCTATTAAAGGATTATTGTTTACGAATACTAGTTGTTTGTTTTGTACATTTATGTCAAGTAGAATATAACAGTTGTTGGAGGCCAGCACCTCAGTCCATGATATCACTGCAGGTGTTCCTCAGAGCACTGTTCTACGCTCAGCCATTTTCATCCACCTTATCAATGACATTCCCTTCATCATAAGGTCAAGATTGATGATCACAAAGTGTTAAGTTCCACCCACAATTTCTCAGAGACTGAAGTATGCAATTTAACTTGGACAAAGTCTAGACTGAAGCTGATCAACGATGCAGTATCTCTATGCCTCAAGAGTTCCAAACAAATGTCATGCCATCTTGACATTCAATGACATTACCCACAGTGCATGCCCACTATCAAGATGTTGGGAATCACAATTAATCAGAACTTAACGAAAACAACCTCACAAATGTTGTGGCTATGGGAGCAGGTCAGAGGCTGGGAATTCTGAGACATTTGAGCCATCTCTGGACTCGCTAATTTATGTTTGTCTCCCAGTCTCAAATTTATAATTTTCCCTATCCTGTCCAAAACTCTCTCTGGTTTCATCACTCCCTTTTGCCTGATACCTTTCCCAACTCTACACCTTGCAGAGAATTTCACCGTGTATCAATTATGGGCTTTCCAGAAGACCTGAAGATATAGGAACACAAGTTGGTCAGTTCTCCGCTCTGCCATTCGATTATGGCTGATATGTTTCTCAACCCCATTCTTCTTCATCCCCTTACCAATGAAGAACTATTTATCTCTGTTTTAAATGCACTTGATTCTGATCCTTGAAGATCAAAATCAATGATTGCAAAGTGTTGAATTCCCTCCAGAATTCCTCAGATACTAAAACATGCAGTAAATTGGACAAAGTTCAGACTAAAGCTGACATTGGCTGAAAGCAGCCATGAAATGTCCTTGGAAAACAAAATTAATGAAAATCCCAAGGCCATTCATGCATATATTAGGGACAAGAGTTTGGGTAAGAGTAGGTGCACTCAAGGACAAAGGAGAGAATGTATGCAAGGAGCCAGAGGAAGTGGGTGAGGTCTTTAATGTGTACTTTGCATCGGTATTCATCAAGGGGAAGGATATGGATGATGCTAAGATTATGGAGAGGTATGTTGATATTCTAGGGTACACCGATACTAAGAAGGTAAAAGTGTTGGATACCTTGAAAAACATTAAGGTTGATAAATCCGTGGGCTTTAATGGGATCTATCCCAGCTTACTGAGGGAGGTTAGGAAGTCTTCTGGTCCTTGACAGATATCTTTGTATGTTCCTTAGCCACAGGCAGACTCCCAGAAGAAGCAAGGATAGCCAAATTTGTTTCTTTTTTTAAGAAGGGCAGTAAGGTAAATCCAGTAAATTATAGGCCGATGCACCTACTAATAGGGACATTTTTGGAGAAGATTCTTAGGGACTGGACGCATTCACATTTAGAAAAGATTGATTAAGAATAGTTAGTATGGGCAATGTTTTATCTCACACACATGACTGAGTTCTTTGAGGAAGTGAGGAAGATGATTGATGAAGGTAGGGCAGCGGATGTTGCCTACATGGAATTTGCTAAAGTATTTGACAAGGCCCCATGGTGCGCTGGTCTAGAAGATTGAATCATACAGGATCCACAGAGAGTTAGTAATTTGGAAACAAAATTGGCTTGGCTATAGAAGACAGAGGGTGGTTGAGGAAGACGTTTTTCTGACTGGAGGTCTGTGACCAGTGGTGTCCTGCAAGGATCGGTGCTGGGACTTCTGTTGTTTGTAATATATATAAATGCGTTTGATGAAAATGCAGATAGTCTGATTAGTAAGTTTACAGACGACATGAAAATTGGTGCAGTTATTGGTACTGAGGCAGGTTGTCAAAAGATAGCTCACTGAAAGGGACAACTCAAGTGGATAAGATCATAAAGATGATGTACGGTATGCTTGCCTTCAGCAATTGAGGCATTGAATAAAAGTTGATAAGTCATGTTGAAGCTGTATTAAACTTTAATTAGGTCACATTTGAAGTATTGTGTACAGTTCTCGTTGCCACACTATAGGAAGAGTGTGGAGGTTTTGGAGAGGATGCAAAAGAGTTTTACCAAAATATTGCCTGCATTGAAGTGTATTAGCTATAAGGAGAAGTTGGACAAACTTGAATTGTTTTCATTCGAGCTTTGAAAGCTGAGGACGGCCTGATAGAAATATATAAAATTCTGAATGGCACAGATAGTGTGGATTGTAGGAGCCTTTTATTGGGGTGAAAACGGCAAATATTAGGGGCAAAGATTTAAGGTGAAAGGGAGATGGTTGAAAGAAGAAATGTGAGGGAAGTCTCTTACATAGACGGTGGTAGGTGTGTGGAACTCCATGCCAGGGGAGTTGGAAGAAGCAGATACATTAGCAACATTTAAAAGGCATTTGGGCAGACACATAAAAAAGTAGAGAATAGGGGATACAGAGCATGTGCAGGCAGATGGGATTGGCTTAAAATGACATTATAGTTGGCACAAACATGGTGGACCAAAAGGCTTATTCCTGCACTGTCCTGTTCTATGTTCTATGATAGTAAATGAAATCATTGAGGAAATGGATGCATCATATTTTGAGAAGTGATATATAAATTTAGCATGCTGTCTCTGGAAAATGAAATGAGATGATGCAATTGGTCTTTTGGGTTTCTGAATAGACGGGGAAACATAGATGATCGCAGACTGCTATTTTCTCCACAAAAGCCGATCTTGAGAAAAAGCCTTGCACTTGAAATTCAAAACTAATCAATGAAATAATTATTTCGGTGAGCAAACGGTAAATCTATAGAGCAGACGTCCTCAGTAATTGCTTCATGTAATGCAGATTCATTCAAATGTAAATTGAATAGGTTTCTCTCAGTAAATAAAATTTTGACAAGCAATGTATGAATAGGTTCATTCATACCATTTGGTAAGTGCAGCAGTAAAAGTGTAGGGGTAGAAGTGTACACAGACTGAAGAATGATAATCCTTGCACTACTTGGTCACATTTCTGCTCAAAACAACTTTGATATTGATGTGAACCATAATGGGAAATCTGTGCCACTCACTATCCAATGGCACCAAGAGCTGATGAACTACAACATCAAGTACCCGTGCAGCCCATTGAACATTTTTCAATGGCTAAAAATGTTTTACCGTAAATATGACTGACAGAAAATGTTACAAGGTCAAGTGACTGTAAAAATTGGAACATGGATTGAGAAGCTAGATATGAAACTCTGAAGTGAGAAGTATTTCAAAGAGACATTGATAACTGGAATGTACTTTTTAAAAGAACCCTCAAAACCCAGACTCCAGTTTCAGATTTCTACTTATTAAAATAATATTATCATTTTGTTTTAAACTGCTTTGTGTTGCCTTGCTTTAACAACCTATAAAAGTAGTTTTTTTTATGCAATGTTTCTCTGTGAACACCATGATGCAGTTCAAAATAAGCACAATAATGATGTTTTCATTTCAGACAGTGTAGCCATCCAGCAAAATATAAGAGATTATAAGAAGGGTCCTTTACTCTCATTTCTTGTGATTGCTGAACGATTGTCATAATGAGTGAACGTCAGGAATAACCTTCTGTTGTCATAGTATTGAATCTCAAGAAACCCTCCACTGATTCCAATCAAAAAAGATTACAAGGCTAACAGAAGCTGTGAGGAAAGACTAGCAGAGAATAGTGAAGTATTTTAATTAATGTGTAAAAGATAAAAGAATAGTTAAAGAAAGAGAAGGCTTGGTTAGGGATGAAGAGGAAATGTTTTTCTTGGTTTTCACCGATGCATTTGGAAGTGAGAATGAAAAGGTAAATAAGTAGATATTGGCTCAATGAGAAAGGGTAACTAGAGATAAGGAAATTATCTTTTCATTAATTTATGGATGTATGTGGATCTGGTATGGACAATATTAATTAATAAAACACCATAAGACGAGAAAACAATATGAAATAGAAATAGGAATAAGGCATTCAGTCCCTTAATCAGGGATGATCTAACATTCCTCACATCCATTTTCCTGCGTGGTCTCCGTAACCCTTGATTTCTCAACTGATCAGGACTCTATCTCTCTCAGCCTTAAGTATACTAAAGGACTCTTCCCCCACTCTCTGTGGCAAGGATTTCCAAACACTCACAACTATCTGAGAGAAGTTCCTCCTCATCTTAGTCTTAAATTGTATTCTGAGGCTTCTCCCTTTGTCCTAGACTCTCCCATGAAGGGGAACATCCTCAGTATATATTTTGTCAGGCCCCTTAAGAATACGCATGTTGTCAATGAGATCACCTCGCATTCTTCTAAACTCCAGTCGGTAGAATTCCAACCTCTTTAGCATTTGCACAGAAGACAATCCCTCCATACCAGGGATCATCCAAGTAAACCTACTCTGAACTGCCTCTAATTAAGTGAAATCGTTCTGTTAATAAGAGGGCCAAAACTTCTCACATTATTCCAGATAGTCTCACCAGCACCTTGTATAGGTGCAGTTAACTTCCCTATTCTTGTTCTCCAACCCTAGTGAAATAAGAGCCAACATTCCATTAGCCTTCCTGATTACCTGCTGCATCTACATGTTAGCTTTTTGTGTTTCACGCACAAGTGCCTCCAAATTCCTTTGCATTGTGGCTTTCTGCATTGTTTCTCCATTTAAATAATATTCTGTTCTTTTGTTCTTCCTTTAAAAGTTAACAATTTCACATTCTACACCTTTTACCAAATTATTGCCCACTTAGTTAACCTATCAATATCCCTTTATAAAATGGGAACATCCCTCTTGTAGTATGCCTCTCCACTTCTTTTTATGCCACAGTACATTCACTGCCTTCCTCCAAATCATTAATATAAACTGTAAATGATTGCATTACCAGTATTGATCCTTGTTGGAATTCCACTGGGCACAGGTCACCAACCTGAAAAAGAATTCCTTATTCCCTTTTGTTGTTTTCCTGCCCATGAGCCAATTCTTTATCCATGCCAAATACGCCCTCCAACAAGAAGTGCTCTTGTTTTTTGACTTACCTGTTGTGAAATATTTTGTTGAATGCTTTCTGGATGTCTAAATGCAACACATCTACTAGTTCCCCTCTATACACTTTTGTTGTGTCTTCCTCAAAAATCTCTAATAAATTAGAAAGACATGATTTCGGCAGTGCTGACTCTGCTTGATTAGATCATAATTTTCCAAATGTTCCTTAAATGATTGATTCCAATACTTTTACAAAAAAGGTGTTGGGCTAATTGGTCAATAGTTATCCACTTCTTGCCTTGTTGAATAGAGGTATCCGTACATTAACAGTTTTCCAATCCTCTGGTAGTTCTCCAAAATCCATTAACTAAATTCCTTCCCCGTATTGGGTAGTATTAGTAAGATGTTTGAAGGATCTTTCACCATTAAAACTGATGTAAAATATCAGTTTAACTCGTCTACCATTTCTTTGTTGTCTAAAAAATTCTTCTAGGTTCATTTTCTAAGGGATCCATATTCACTTTGGCCTCTCTTTTCCTTTTAACATGTTTAAAGAAGCTCTTATTACCAGATTTTATATTCCTCTCTAGTTTGCCCTTGCAGTTTATTTTCTCTGTCTTCATTATCTTTTTTAGTCTTCTTTTGCTGGATTCTGAATTTATCTCAGTCTAAAGAGCTGTCACTAGTCTCTTTATATGCTTTTTCTTTCAACTTCATAGTCTCCTTAACTTCCTTGGATAGCCATGGTTGGTTTATCCCTCTCTTAGAAATTTTCCTCCTGACCGGTATGTATTTTTGCTGGGAATCATGCAACCTCCTTAAACATCTTACCATCGAGAAGTGCTTTTGAAAAGAAAAATAACCTTAAGGATTTGCTGCAGTCCTTGTGGTGGAAGAAATATATTGTTGGGGAGGGGGTTCCTAACATTTGATCTAGCACAAATGAAAGTATAGCAATGTGTCAGGATGGAATGCGACCTGGAGCAGCATTTACAGGAGAACATCCCATGTGTCAACTGTCCTCTCTCAATTTACAAGTTTAGGATGCATTGTGGAAGAAACCTTGGCAGATTTCCGCAGTCAATCTTGCGGATGACACACACAACAGACATTGTGTGCTGAGGTGAAAGGAGTGAATGCTTTATGTAGAGTGGAGGTTCTAGTAAGAACTGCCTTCAATGGTATCAAGCACTATGAGTGCTGCTGGAGCTACACCAATCCAGGCAAGTGGAGATTCCTGAGTCCTGAATTCTGTTTTATAGATAGTGCACTGAGATGTGGAGACAGGAGGAGAGTTACTCACCTCAATCCCCAGCATCTGGTCCATATTTATTTTCTATCCCACTGTAACTGAGTGACTTGCTTGATTTTAATGAATCAATTGAGTTTTGTTTTAACAGAGTTGATAAAGTGTGATGCTGGAAAAGGCATAGCAGGGCAGGCAGCATCCAAGGAGCAAGAGAGTCAACGTTTCAGGCAGGACCCTTCTTCGGGACTGGGGAGGGGGAAGTGGGTTAAGAGATAAATGGGGGGAAGGGAGGGTAGGGCTAGGGGAGAGGGAGGCGATAGGTGGGTGATGGTGGAAGACGACAGTGGGTGGGAAGGGTGATGTGAGTAGTGGGGAAGAAAGATGGACAGGTAGGACAATTCAAGAGGGAATTTCTGAGTCTAAGGATTGGATCTGGGCCATCACCCGACCTCCCATCACCAAATTGTCACCTCCAAGATCAATCACAATCTCAACACCTCAGGTGATTTCCCACCCTCAGGCTCCAACCTCATAGTTCACCAACCCTGCACCACCCAGTTCTATCACTTGCTAAAAATCCACAAACCTGACTGCCCTGTTCGACGATTGTCTCCACCTGCTCCTGCCCCATGGAACACAACACCTCTTATCTTGATTCTGCCCTGTCTGCCTTGGTCCAGTATATCCCTACATTCATTTGAGACACTACCCACGCTCTCCACCTCCTCAATGATGTCCGATTCCCCGGCCCTAACACCTCACCTTCACTATGGATATCCAGTCCCCCTATACCTGCATCCTCCATAAGGAAGGCCTAAAAGCCCTCCATTTCTCCCTCTCCCACCGACCCACCGAGACCCCTTCATCGACAGCCTCATTCAATTGGTAGAAATGATCCTCACTCTCAACAAATTCTCCTTTCAATCCTCCCACTTCTTACAAATTATGGGGCAGCTATGGGGACCCACATGGGTCCCAACTATGCCTGCTTCTTCATTGGATATGTGGAACAATCCATCTTCCACAGCAACACCGACACCACCCTCCACCTCTACCTCCGCTACAGTCATAACTGTATTGGTGCTGCCTCGTGCACCCACGAGGAGCTTGAACAGTTCATTCAACACAATAACACTTTCCACCCAGATGTCAAATTCAACTGGGCCATCTTCCTTCCCACCCATCCACCCCACCCTACCCACCGATCTATCATTATCACCTTCCACCTTCGCCTACCTCTCCCCAACCCCAGCACCCCTTCCCCCCATTTATCTCGCAACCCCCTTCCTCCTCCCTGATCCTGAAGAAAGGTTCTGCCCAAAATGTTGACTCTCTTGCTTCTTGGATGCTTCCAGCAACACGCTTCATGAACTATGAGTTTTCCACCATCTCCAGTCCCATTGCCTGCTTTTTGTTTTAACAGAAACTAATAGCTTTATTTTCACCTTCACAGACATTAGTATTTTATCTCCAGATTTTTTTTAAAATTGAAAGCAGCGTATCAAATTACCATGATGGAGTTAAGTTCACATCCTCTGAATTATTATTTCATGTCTCAAGATCACTAATCCACTAAAAGACTGTGTTAATTTAGTGCCGTGTTAACTGGAGACCACAATGTAAACTGGTAGGAAAAGAGTCCCCGATTTAGCAGCAGTTGTGGAGATGAGCTGCATTCAAAATCAAAAGCCAGTTGAATAGAATTGATGGGGAGAAGCTGTTGCAGCTCATAAAATAATAAAGAGTGAGAGAGCATAGTTTTAAAGTAACCTGCAAAAGAAGCAAGGTGATGTCAGCAAACAACTTTATCCCAAAGTGTACAGTTAGGGTTTGGAATGCACTGCATGGAAAGGTAGTAGAGGAAAGGTCCAACTGAGGCGTTTAAGAGGGCATCGGATGCTTATTTAGAGAGAAATAGTGCTCAGAGAAATGGAGAAAAGGCAGAGGATTGGCACGAGATAATAGAACCAGCGCAGGCACGATGGGCCGAGTGACTTCCTCCTCCAGAATTCTGTAATTTGGTTACCACTTTATACTGAAAATCACTGTGAGACAAAAGGTGTCAAGTCATTTAAAAATTATTTGATCCCATTTCAATGTTAGCAGAGAACTGATGGCTCCAAGTGTTGTTACTTAACAGGAAAACTAAACTAGATTTGAAGGCTTTTATTTTCCTTAGTCAAAGAGTGTCATGACTATGTGAAGTCACGATGTGCATTGAGTCTATCTGCTCTATTCAGACTGTGATCTGCAGCCAGTAAAGCACAGTTATACCCTGCCAGCAAAGTGCTTAGAGTCATAGAGTCATAGAGATATAAAGCACGGAATCAGACCCTTCAGTTCAATCGTCCATGCTGACCAGATATTCTAAATCAGTCGAGTCCCATTTGCCAGCACTTGGCCCATGTCCGTCTAAACCCTTCCTACTCATATACCCATCTTGATGCCTTTTAAATGTTGTAATTGTACCAGCCTCCACCACTTCCTCTGGCAGCTCATTCCATATGCACATCACCCTCTGTGTAAAAAAGTTGTTCCTTTCAAATCTTTCCCCTCTCACTCCTATGTCCTCTCATTCTGGACTCCCTCACCCTCGGGAAGAATCTTTGTCTATTTATCCTATCCATGCTCCTCATGATTTTATAAACCTCTATAAGGTCACCCCTCAGCCTCCAATGCTCCAGGGAAAACAGCCCCAGCCTGTTCAGCCTCTCCCTAAAGTTCAAACGCTCCAACCCTGGCAACATCCTTGTAAATCTTTTCTGAACACTTTCAAGTTTTACAACATCTTTCCGATAGGAAGGAGACCAGAATTGCACGCAATATTCCAACAGTGGCCTAACCAATGTCCTGTACAGCTGCAACATGACCTCCCAACTCCTGTACTCAATACTCTGACCAATAAAGGAAAGCATACCAAACACCTTCTTCACTATCCTATCTACCTGCGACTCCACTTTCAAGGAGCTATGAACCTTCACTCCAAGGTCTTTTTGTTCAGCAACACTCCCTAGGACCTTACCATTAAGTGTATAAGTCCTGCTAAGATTTGCTTTCCCAAAATTCAGCACCTCTCATTTATCTGAATTAAACTTCATCTGCCACATCTCAGCCCATTGGCCCATCTGGTCAAGATCCCATTGTAATCTGAGGTAACCCTCTTCACTGTCCACTACACCTCCAATTTTGGTGTCATCTGCAAACTTACTAACTGTACCTCTTATGCTCGCATCCAAAGCATTTATGTAAATGACAAAAAGTAGAGGGCCCAGCACCAATCCTTGTAGCACTCCACTGATCACAGGCCTCCAGTCTGAAAAACAACCCTTCACCACCACCCTCTGTCTTCTACCTTTGAGTCAGTTCTGTATCCAAATGGCTAGTTCTTCCTGTATTCCATGAGATCTAACCTTGCTAATCAGTCTCCCATGGGGAACCTTGGCAAACGCCTTACTGAAGTCCATATAGATCACATCTACTGCTCTGCCCTCTCCCCTCATCAATCTTCTTTGTTACTTCATCAAAAAGCTCAATCAAGTTTGTGAGACATGATTTCCCACATACAAAGCCATGTTGACTATCCCGAATTAGTCCTTGCCTTTCCAAATACATATACATCCTGTCCCTCAGGATTCCCTCCAACAACTTGCCCACCACAGAGATCAGGCTCACTGGTCTACAGTTCCCTGATTTGTCTTTACCGCCCTTCTTAAACGGTGGCACCACGTTTGCCAACGTACAATCTTCCGGCACCTCACCTGTGACTATCGATGATACAAATATCTCAGCAAGAGGTCCAGCAATCACTTCTCTAGCTTTCTGCAGAGTTCTCGGGTACACCTGATCAGGTCCTGGGGATTTATCCATCTTTAACCGTTTCAAGACATCCAGCACTTCCTCCTCTGTAATCTGGACATTTTGCAAGATGTCACCATCTATTTCCCTCCAGTCTACATCTTCCATATCCTTTTCCACAGTAAATACTGATGCAAAATATTCATTTAGTATCTCCCCCATTTTCTGTGGCTCCAGAGTACTTCTGAATAACTCAAAAAAACTAATTGATTCAAACTTGAGCTGGAATTTGATGATAACCTTTTAATGGCCATGACCTGAATTTCATCCCATGTGAGTGTTAGCATTAAATCTTCAAGAAATTGGAGCAGCAGAGGTGCATGGTGGCTCAATGGTTAGAAGTGCTGCTCACAGCACTAGGGACCCAGGCGTGATACCACCCTTGGGGGTATGCACATTCTCCCCAGGTCAGCTTGGGTTTATTCCGAGTGCTCCAGTTTCCTTCCACACTCCAATGGTGTGCAGGTTGGGTGGATTGGCCAGGCTAAACTGCTCATTGTGTCCAGGGTTGTGGATGTTCGGTGGATTGGCCATGCTAAATTACAAGGCTACAGGAATAGGGTAAGGGGCTGCTGGGACTGGGTGGAATGCTCTTCAGAAGTTCAGTGTGGACTTGATGAGCCAAGCGTCCTGCATCCACACTGTAGGGATCCCATGATTCTAAATTACGAGTTTTTGATTAACATTGTAATCTGCTATTTTCCACATTGACTATGATAATAGATGAACTGCCAAGAACAGAAGTTGCAATAATACAAACAAAATCAATTTAAGTGCAACAATAAATGAACCATGTAACTTTTCTCATCAAGTTTTGTATTATTTTCACTCGTGAACAGCAGTTCCATAAAAGTGGAATGGGGCCAAACTATGTTTCCAAGGTCCAAACCCAACTATGTCATCTTTACTCTGGGTACTCCAGTTTTTTATAACATTAACACAAGGCCAGTTCCACAATGCACCCAGTAGCAGAAGTACATTGGGAAAGGTCAGCTGGGTAGGATAGGTCTGCGTATGGGGAGCAAACAAACTTATTCATATAATCCATATTAGCCTAGAGGAAGAAGAGTGTACTTCTCGGGTGTCGCAAGACTTTGACCTCCTGAGGCCCAGCAAATTGTGCAAAAGACCTCCTCTTGGCTGGCATCTGACAGGTAGCCACACATATCTATTTATTTAAATACATTTAGGAGAGGGGGTAGTGGAGCAGTAATGTCACTGAACAAGTAATCCAAGACCTCAGGCTAATGTTCTGGATATATGAGGTCCAATCCCGCCATGGGAGATGTTGAAATTGAATTCAATAAAAATGAAATTAAAAGCTAGCCAAATGGCAATAATGTAACCACTGCTGGTTGTCATTAAAAACCCATATCATTCACAATGATCCTTTGGCCAGGATAAAAATCTATCAACTTTAACTGGTCTAACTACATATGATCAGACTATTTAGGAGCAAGAGTAGATAATTCAGCTCCTTAAGCTTGTTATACTATTCAATAAGATCACGACTAATCTGATCTCCTAAGTAAATGGATAGTTCTTCATTTTTAAATAGTTACTCCAGTTCTAGATTTTCCCAAAAAGGAAATTTATTGTATTTATGCATTTTTCATATCATAACCTCTCAGGATAGAAATGCTTAAATTATTTAATGTCTTACTCTTCTGACTTCCAGTGGATAGAAGCCCAGCCTATCCAAACTTTCCTCATCAAAAAGCTTTTCTCATTCAAGGTATGCACAGCAGTCCAGATGTGGTCTCACTGGTGCTCTTTATAATTAAAGTATGACTTCCCTTTGTCCTCCTTATTTCCTCTTTGCAAGTTAATTCCCTACCTATCTTTGAGTCATCAGTAAATTTGGCAGTATATCCTTTGTTCCATCATTGCTCCACTGTCTCTATTCCATTTCCCAATTTTAGTTGCTAGTGAGATGTTACTTATGTATTTTATAGAGAAGACAGATACAAAATACCTGTTCAATTCATCTGCCATTTCCCCATTATCAAACCTCCAGTTTCACTTTCTATAGGATCAATACTGATTTTCTTGATACTTTTCTTCTTTAAATATTTCTGGAAACTCTTAATAACAATTATATTTCTGACTAACTTTCTTCTTTACTCTATTTCTTTGTACTTTTTTTTTGCTAAATCTTTGCTTTATACACATGTTTGTATTCTGTCTGATTTTCTGACCTACCACCTGTCTTTGCACAGTTATATGCTTTCATTTTTACTTTGATACTATCTTTAAACTTTCTAATTAATCAGTAATAGTGTGTTTTTCCCTGGAATTTTTCTTTTTTCATGGAATGTGTCAATTTTACGTAATCTCAAAAATCACCTTAGATGTCTAGCTCTGCATCTCCATTGATTTATTCTCTAATATAATTTCCCAATCACTTTTGCTAGCTTTGCTTTCATTCCATCTTAATTCCCCTTACTTCAAGTTTTAAAAATAGTATTGAACCCACTCCTCTTTACCTCAAGCTGAATATAAAAGTTAACCCTACTAAAGTCACTTCTCTTGAAGTGCACTTCTCTATGAGACCATTTATTAATGCAATCAGTTTTTGCATAATTTGCTGTTTTGTTGACTTTGGAACATGCTCAAAGAAAATATCACAAAATCATGCTATAAACTCTCAACTAGGCTATCTTTGCCCGTCTGACTGATCCAAAGCTCCTAAACCGGGGTACCTGACTCACTCTTTTAAAGGGGCAGCAAGCTCCCCCAACTATTTACAGAACTGTGCCTTTTTGCCAATCCCTCATTATTTTTTTCTAAATGCTCCACCTGCCATTCAGTTACTGTTTGGGGCACTGTACGTCACTCCCACAAGTGACTTCTTACATTAATCATTTCTTATAATTTCGTAAACTATTTCCATATCTCGGCTTTCCAAACTTGGGCATTTCTATTGAGCTAATAACATCTTTAACTAGCACAGCAACCTCTCAATTTTTCCTAGTTTTCTGTAATTCCAAAATATTCTTCAAGATTCAGCTCCCAATCACACGGTTATTAGATCATACTTATTCATTGCTATTTGTTCCTATTTGATCATATTTTTGTTTCAAATGCTGTGTGGATTCAAATACAAAGGCTTTCTTTTTTTATTTATTCTACTTGTGCATCATGGTCTTTGTTTTGAAGAATTGCTCAACCATGTCTAAACCTTTTCATTCCTTGAGAAGTGAGTCAAATCAAAACCAGCCAATTACTACCCCATCAGTCTCCTCTCAATCATCAGCAAAGCGATTGAAAGCATTGTTGAAAGTACAATCAAGTGGCACTTGCAAAAGTATAACCTGCTCAGTGACTCTCAGTTCAGGCTCCTCAAAGCCATTCAACTCATGACCCGACTACAGCCTTGATGGAGAAAATAATTAAACTGACAAATTTATTTAATTCTTTGAGGAGATAGCAAGCAGAATAGGTAAAGGGGTACCAATGGACATAATATATTTGGATTTCTAAACTCTGTTCTCACCATTACATTCTGATATCTGATGCATTTCTGCGGCATATTAGAAAAGACCACCAGGTGCTGAAAGATGATGGTAGAGGAGATGGTGTAAATTTTGTATCCTTTTGACATATTTGTTAAAGTTTTCCAATTTTTGTTCACATCAACTATTAATTAAAATAGCATCTGTCCTCACCTGTTGGCAATCAGATTCACACCCTGGAAATGTGAGAATCTGTCCACCACTAGATGAAAATATATTTCCCTTCACTCTCATGAATACCTTTCTGGAATAGTCTATCAGCTGCCTCATCACCGGTATTATAGTCCAGCAATCTTAAAGGCCTTCAATAAGATACGACATTACAGATTAATGAATAAAGTCAGAGCATACTAAGCCAGGAGTCAATTAGTAAAATTAATAGCTGGCTGATTGAAAGCCAGAAAGTAGGACTAGTTCAGAATGGTTACAGGTAGGAGTGGGGTCCCATAAGGATCATTGCTAGAACTGTTGTTCATGACTTATTTCGAATTAGACTCTGGAATCTAAAATACATTTTTTTTTAATTTGCAGATGGCACCAGTTATTCAATACTGAGGAGGACTTCAACAAATTTACAAGATGACATCAATAAAGTTAATGTCTCAGTTTGCAATCAGAAAATGATTTTCAACAGAGATAAAAAATGATATTACAGTTTAGCAAGAAAAAGAGGCAATTATTTACCTGACAATAAGAATCTAAATTAGATTGAGAAAGAAAGGGATCTTTCCACTTAATCATGGAATATGGGTACAGCAAGGAGTTACAAATACACAAATCACTACAATATGCAATGCAGGCCAGAAACAAAAACATTGATGCTTATTTCTCGAAGGATCAAGTTGAAAAGCAGAGAAATGATTCTAAACTTGCATTTATCCTTAATTAGACTGCACAAGTGGATACAATGTGGATTGTGGCTGCACTTTTATTAAAAGGATGTAATTATTAAAAGAGGCCATATGATGGCTCAGTGGTTAGTACTGCTGCCTCACAGCGCCAGGGACCTGGGTTTGATTCCACCCTCAGGCAACTGTTTGTATGGGATTTGTACATTCTCGCTGTTTCTGTATGGGTATCGTTCAGGTTCTCCAGTTTCATTCCACAGTCCAAAGAAATGCCAGTTAGGTGGATTAGAACAAAGAACAAAGAAAATTTACAGCCCAGGAAAAGGCCCTTCAGCCCTCCAAGCCTGTGCCAATCCAAATCCACTGTCTAAACCTATCACCCAATTCCAAAGGATCTGTATCCCTCTGCTCCCCACTTACGCATGCATCTGCCCAGACACACCTTAAATGAATCTACCATGCCTGGCTCTACTACCTCTCCAGGCATCTACTACCCTCTGTGTAAAGTAATTTCCACCTATATCCCCCTTAAACTTTTCTCCTCTCACCTTGAACGCATGGCTTCTTGTTATTGAATCACTCACCCCGGGAAAAAGTTTATCTCTATCCACCCTGTCTATACCCTTCATGATTTTATGGACCCCAATCAGGTCCCCCCTCAATCTCCCTTTTTCTAATGAAAACAATCCTAACCTACCCAATCCCTCTTCATAGCTAGCACCTTCCATACCACACAACATCCCTGTAAACCTTCTCTGCACCCTCTCCAAAGTGTCCATATCCTTTTGGTAATGTTGCAACCAGAACTGTACACAGTATTCTAAATACGGCCGAACCAAAGTCTTGTACAATTTTGACATGACCTGCCAGCTCTTATACTCAATACCCCGTCCGATGAAGGCAAGCACACCATATGCCTTCTTGACCACTCTATCCACCTGTGCAGCAACCTTCAGGGTACAATGGATCTGAACTCCCAGATCTCTCTGCTCATCAACTTTTCCCAAAGCTGTTCTGTTTACAATATAGTTTGCTCTAGAATTAGACCTCCCAAAATGCATCACCTCACATTTGCCTGGATTGAACTCCATCTGCCACTTCTCCGCCCAACTCTCCAGTCTATCTATATTCTCCTGTATTCTTTGACATTCCCCTATGCTTTCTGCTACTCCACCAATCTTCAGGTCATCCGCAAACTAAATGATCAGACCACCAATGCCCTCTTCCAGATCATTTATGTATATCACAAATGACAGTGGCCCCAGCGCTGACCCCTGTGGATCACCGTTGGTCACCTTTCTCTATTTCAAGAACCTCCCTTCAACTACTACTCTCTATCTCATGTTGCTCAACCAGTTCTTTATCCACCTAGCTAGAACACCCTGCACACCATGTGACTTCACTTTAGTTTACCATGGGGAACCTTATCAAACACCTTACTAAAGTCCATGTATGTGGTATCTACAGCCCTTCCTTCATCTATCAACTTGGTCACTTCCTCAAAGAACTCTAAGTTGGTAAGGCACGATCTCCCCCGCACAAAACCATGTTGCCTATCACTGATAAATCCATTCTTTACCGAATAAAAATAGATTCTATCCCTCATTACCTTCTCCAGCACTTTCCCACCACTGACATCAGGCTCACTGGTCTATAGTTACCCAGGATATCCCTACTACCCTTCTTGTACATCAGGACAACATTAGCAACTCTCCAGTCCTCCGGCACTTCACCTGTGTTTAAGGATGCTACAACGATATCTGTCAGGGTCCCAGCTATTTCCTCTCTCACCTCCCTCAGCAACCTGGGATAGATCCCATCCGGTCCTAGGGATTTGTCCACCTTAATATCCATTAGCCTTCCATCACATCTTCCCTCCTTACGTCAATGTGATCCAGAGTAAACAAACTTCTAACTCTGATCTCAACATTCATCATGCCCCTCTTCTCAGTGAACACTGATGCAAAGTAATAATTGAGAATCTCACCCATTTTCAGGTTCGACACACAAACTTCTTTCCTTATCTTTTAGTGGACCAACCTTTTCTCTAGTTACCCTCTTGTTTCTTCTATATGACTAAAAGGCTTTGGGATTCTCCTTAATTCTGGTTGCTAAAGATATTTTATGACCCCTTTTAACCCTCTTGATTCCTCGTTTAGAATAGGGCCTACTCTCCCAATATTCCTCCAAGGCCTGTTTTGTTCTTAGCTGCCTGGACCTTATATACACTTCCTTTTTCGTCCTGTCATTCACAGTTCATGAATCTTGCCTTTTCTATCCCTTGTTTTCAAGGATTGGCCATGCTAAGTTGTCCATAATATCCAGGGATGTGCAGGCTTGTTGAATTAGTCATGGGATATGCAGGGTTACAGGGATAGGGCAAGGCGTGGGTCTGGATGGGATGCTCTTCCGAGGGTCAGTGTAGACTCAATTGGCCAAATGGCCTGCTTCCCCACTGTAAGGATTCTATGATTCTATGTAGGGATACTGGAAAGGGTATTAAAAAGATTGACAACAATAGTACCAAAACTGTGAGGTTCTACCTATTAGGAGAGGATGAGTGGACAATCTCTCTTTTTTGTTGAAAAGAGAAGGCTCAAAGGTAATCAAATAGAGGTCTTTAAAATTATGAAAATGTTTTGACACCATATGCATTTCCACTTATTGACAGGCACAAACCAGAGGCTAGCACTAAAAGCAATGCCAATAAAGTGTTAATGTACAGAACTTGCACCACAGTTGTGGCGAAAAGTATTTAAAGCAAAGTTAGATGAGTATATGAGAGGGAAATTAACAAAGCATTTTAAATCTGAGATAGATAAATCTTTGTTAAGCAAAGATATTCAGGGATATAAGTCAAAGACAAGTATATGGAGTTCGGCCACAGATCAGCCATGACCAATTCGAATGACAGAAGAGAACGAGCCATTTGGATACATCTGGCTCAAAGGTAGAAGACAGAGGGTGGTGATGGAGGGTTGTTTTTCAGACTGGAGGCCTGTGACCAGAGGAGTGCCACAAGGATCAGTGCTGGGTCCTCTACTTTTTGTCATTTACATGAATGATTTGGATGCGAGCATAAGAGGTACAGTTAGTAAGTTTGCAGATGACACCAAAGTTGGAGATGTAGTGGACAGCGAGGAGGGTTACCTCAGATTACAACAGGATCTTGACCAGATGGGCCAATGGGCAGAGAAGTAACAGATGGAGTTTAATTCAGATAAATGCGAGGTGCTGCATTTTGGGAAAGCAAATCTTAGCAGGGCTTATACACTTAATGGGAAGGTCCTAGGGAGTGTTGCTGAACAAAGAGACCTTGGAGTGCAGGTTCATAGCTCCTTGAAAGTGGAGTCGCAGGTAGATAGGATAGTGAAGAAGGTGTTTGGTATGCTTTCCTTTAATCGGTCAGAGTATTGAGTACAGGAGTTGGGAGGTCATGTTGCGGCTATACAGGACATTGGTTAGGCCACTGTTGGAATATTGCGTGTAATTCTGGTCTCCTTCCTATCAGAAAGATGTTGTGAAACTTGAAAGGGTTCAGAAAAGATTTACAAGGATGTTGCCAGGGTTGGAGGATTTGAGCTATAGGGAGAGGCTGAACAGGCTGGGGCTGTTTTCCCTGGAGCATTGGAGGCTGAGGGGTGATCTTACAGAGGTTTACAAAATTATGAGTGGCATGGATAGGATAAATAGACAAAGTCTTTTCCCTGGGGTCAGGAGTCCAGAACTAGAGGGCAGAGGTTTAGGGTGAGAGGGGAAAGATATAAAAGAGAGCTAAGGGGCAACATTTTCACGCAGAGGGTGGTATGTGTATGGAATGAGCTGCCAGAGGATGTGGTGGAGGCTCATACAATTGCAACATTTAAGAGGCATTTGGATGGGTATATGAATAAGAAGGGTTTGGAAGGACATGGGCCGGATACTGGCAGGTGGGACTAGATTGTTTTGGGATATCTGGTCGGCATGAACAGGTTGGACCGGAGGGTCTGTTTCCATGCTGTACATCTCTATGACTCTATGATTAAATATGACTGAAGGGCTGAATGGTGTACTTTATTCCTATTCCTGTTACAATTATTTAAGAATGAGATAAAGCAACTAATAAGGTCCAAGTGGATCATAAACATTGGCACAGCCAAATTGAATGGAATGGTCCATTTTGGCTCTGCACATTTTGTAAGATTCTATGCATGGAATGTGGATGTCTGTGGCTGGGCCAGCATTTGCAGAGGAACCTCGATTAGCTGAATACCAATTATCCAAATATCAGATTATCCAAAGGGGATCTCAAGATCCCGATAGAAACATTATGCCAAAGAGCTGTTTCAACCCTGATCGTGTCTTTTGTTTACAGGTGCAATGATGAAAAACGAACTCAGCTCAATGAAATGCTGCTGAGAACAGTCCTGGACAGTCCAGACACCGTCTCTAAATGACTGACCTCCCACCCTCTCTCTCTCTCTCTCTCTCCCCATACTTTCCTTGGAGTTCTACACAGAGGTGAACTCTAAACCCCCTTCTCCAGATAATCTCTCCAACATTGTCCTGTACAGGGCAGAGATGGAACCTGTCAAAAAGTTTTGTGTGTGAGTGTGTACATTATTTGGAGACTTACCCCACAAATGTAGCAGCAGTCTTGCTGTTGGTGTACAGTTCGGCTGCCCTGGGGTGGTGGGGGGTGGTTTGTGGGGGGGCGGGTGGGGGGAGTTGGTGGCTAATGGGGAGGTGCAGATCAGATGGTGGGTGGGGATGGATGGTGGTACGAGGTTGGGGGAGCGGGGATGGAGCTGCGGGGTTGGGGTTGGGAGGGAGAGATGGGGATGGGGTAGGGGGCAGGCGGTGGGTGAGGTGGGAGCATACTGGGTTGGAGGCAGGCAGGAGGTGGGGTAGGAGTGGATGGGGTTGGGGGCAGGTGGTGGGACGGGTTCTCACACGCGGTGTGCTTTTGCCTAGTCTCCTGAATGGGAAACAGACTTCACAGAAAACTCCGAGCCCCAGAGGAAATCAATTAACTGAACAATCAATTATCCAAATGAAATAGTGCGCGCCCATCTCGTTTGGATAATCGAGGTTCCTTTGTATTGCCCAGAAGGTACCATATTGCTGTTGGTCTGAGGTCACATGTAGGCTAGACCAGGAAAGGATGACAGATCCTTCTCTAAAGGACATTAGTGAACCAGACAGGTGTTTCCCCAACAATCGCCATATTGTAGGAACAAATTACTCAGATCCTACAAACTGCACCGAAAACAAGAAGTGCTGAAGATCACAGCAGGCCAGATAGCATCCATGGAGAGACAGCAAGCTACCATTCTGAGTCTGCATGACTCTTCATTAGAGCTGAAATGAAGTGTGGAGGGGCAGCATTTATGCTATAGTTTGGGAGGGATGGGAATGGGGGTAGTCAATGTAGGTGCTGATAGAGAAAACATATTGATATTTCAGATTAAGTGATCGGACTGTGAGAAGAACAATGATATGCCTCCTGCCTGCCAGTAAGTGGAATAGGGGATGGGGACTTTGTTGCAATTGGTCATTTTAACACAGCGTCCTGCTCGCATGCCCACATGTCTGACCTCAGCATGCTGCATACTCCAGTGAATCATAGCGCAAACTGAAGGAACAACATCTCAAATTCAGACTAGGCATTTTACAGCCTTCTGGTTCAACAGCTTTACATTAAGTTCAACACCTTTAAATTGTGAAGCAACTCCCATTTCTTCCCTTTCTTTTAGCTTGGTATTATGTCCTCCCCTCCACCCATCCCACTTACTGTCCTTTCAAGTCTGGCAGGAGACATACCATTATTCTGCCATTCTCTCATTCTGATTACTTATTCTAAACTATCAACATCTTTGCTCCATCAGCACCCTATATCGACATTTGATGGTCGTCATTAGACACTTAATTCCAGATTCCTTATTGAATTCAAGCTCTGCCATGTGCCTTGGCGGAATTTGAACCCATGTCTGGAAAACATTAGCTGAGTTTCTGAATTAATAATTGAGCAATAATACCACAAGACCACAGGGGAGTTGTCTTGTAAAGTAAATAGCTTGTGAGGCCCTTTTTTTAAAATTAGAACAATAGAAGCAGCATGACTAGGTGGAGTCAGGCTACCACAGAACCAGGGCTATAGTTGAGTTTTTCAGTAGTTGGGATTTCTGAAGTTGCCTGTGGAAACATTTTTACATCTCTCTCAAACACAGCAGACAGCTGAAGTTCGCTCTCTGCCAGAGTTTATTCTTGGTGTTCTTTTCTCCTAGCCTGGAGAAACATTACACGAGACAATCCATTTTATTGAATTTGCTGTTGCCAAGGATTCATTTATGGGATGTTACTATGTTGCAACAGTTGCTGTTTACTTGTTAAATAACCTGCCATTCTGCTCAGTTTTCCAATAGAGTTAAAGTTGTATCGATTGTGTTTGTGTTTTAACTGGTTGAAAGAATAAAGTATGTTTTGCTTAAAGCCGAGTAGTTGGACCAATCGAATTACATCTGAAATCCAGCACCTTGCACTTGTTTTTAAATAAGATAAGAGTTAGGATCTGGACTTCATCCTTAATATATTCGAAAGGTGTTTAGTATAGTCGAGAATAGAATCTAGGCCTGCCATCTGCTGCATGTCTACTTCTAGGGCTCAGGGCTCAGCTGGAGGCCATTCCGATGTCATGAAGATCCCGATGCTATCATCAACTTGCCTTCAATTGGGCCCTCAGTGGGGAAGTAAACTATCCTGCAGGCTGCAGCAAGTTCACTCATGAAGGATCTCATCGGAGAGCCAACCCAATTTTGCTCTTGGCTCTATGGAGCAGATAGGTTTCCAGCTTTAGTCTTTTTTTCTTGTCAGATTAAGACAAATCATTTCCAAAGCCTCTATGTGCACTTGCCAAGGTCAACACTTTGCCTTAGGTGCACAAAGATACTTTTTCTACTCGTTCTCCCTTCTGGTTTCTGTGCTGAGATGTAAGAGATTTTGGTGGAGTCATGCTTCTTGCTGCTTTAAATATCTTTTTATTGTGCTGTGAAAGTATTAACTCTCACTTGCCTGGAATGATTCTAGCAAGAGTTCTTTTGAGGGGCTAAATTTTATACAGAGATTAACATGGATTTTGTACAATTGTGCAATACAGAAGGTAGTCTTTCGACTTCACAACCTATTCCAAAAACAGGGAGAAAGTGAGGACTGCAGATGCTGGAGATCAGAGCCAAGAGTGTGGTGCTGGAAAAGCACAGCAGGTCAGGCAGCATCTGAGGAGCAGGAGAAGCGATGTTTCAGCCATAATTCCTGGTGAAGGCCTTATGCCCAAAACATCGATTCTCCTGCTCCTTAGATGCTGCCTGACCTGTTGTGCTTTCCCTGCACCATGCTCTCGACTCTGTTCCAAAAACACCCAAGTTTTTTTGCACTCCTTAATCTTTCCCAAGGACCCTCCATTCTTCCCACTTCATGGGTCTTTCCAATTGTATTCTTCAATTGTATTCTACTATTGACAATAATCCATCATTTTATCAGGCATTGAATCCTAAATCATAATTTGTGAGGAAAATTATAGGTCAAGGAATAACAGGGAGAGTAGCAGCATGGAGACAACATTGGCCATGTGATGAGAGACTGAGAATGATAGTTAAAAGGTATTTTTCAGGCTGGAGGAAGGTTCATTGTGAAACCTGCGGTGTTGGGACTCTAGATTATTTTAATGTATAAAAATGATCTAGATCTTGCTGCGCAGGAAATAGTTTTAACAGGACACGAAATTTGCAGAATTGTACATTATGTAGAAGACAATGTAGAACTTCAAAAGGTTTTTGGCAAGTTGGTAGAGCGGGCAGTTAGGTGACCAATGAAATTCAATGCAGAGAACTGTGAGGCGATAGACCTTTGCTAGCAAGAATATGTGGAGACAGTATAAAAGAAAGGGTACTGCTATAGAGCATGTGCAGGAGTAGACAGACCTGGATGCTTATGTACCTAAACCATAAAAGATGGCAGGACAGCTAGGCAAAGTTGTGAATAGAGCACCAATATTCCTGACTTCATTAGTAGAGGTATAAAGTGCAGGAACATGAGGTAATGCTGAACCAAAATAGAACACTAATTAGGCCTCAAGTGGAATATGGTATACAGTTCTGTAGCCTATAGGAAAGATGGAATGGTTTGCTGAAAGTGCAGAAAAGGTTTATGAGAATTGTTCCAGTGATGAAACATTTCAGTTATGAGCAAAGATTTGAGACGTTAGGTACTATGCCTTGCGAAAGTGAAAGCTAAGAGGAGACTTGATTGAAATTTTGAAAATCATGAGGTTTCTGGACAGAGTAGATGAGAGCAAACTATTCTCACTCTTAAACAGATTCAGAATCAGAGTACACAGTTTGAAAGTGTTTTGCAAAAGAAGCAAATGCAAGGTGAGAAAAATAGCAAGTGATCCAGGCTAGGAATGTAATGCATGGAAGTAATGATGGAGGCAAGTTCAACTGTGGCATTCAAGAAGATATTGAATGGTTACTTAAATATAAGCAGTATGTCGGCTTCCAAGGAAAATAGGAGATTTGCACTGACTCAAAATACTCAGAAATACAGCAGACACAATGGTCCAAATGGTCTCTTTCTGCACTGTAACAATTCTGTAATTCTGTAATTCCAGGTATTGACATTTTAGCCGTTAAAATATTTTCTAACTAATTACTCTATAAACTCTTGATTCTTGAAGCAATTCTTCATCCATCTTCCCTGCATTTTTTGGGCAATCCTGGCATTTGCATACCTTTAACTGCCCATCGGGATCCAATTAAGCATAATTACATTTTATTTGCAAGATATGTTCATTTAAATTGGAAATTCGCCTGCTGGCTCCATCAGTAGGATATCCAAATTCAGACGTGAACCATCTGGCCCCTGTTGCATGAATGTGCTGCTGAAGTTGCAAAGTCTTTGTATGATCCAGGGTATCGATTGCAACGGACTAACATCAGGAGTTTCAAATATGGTGTTTTCTTTTAAGATGTTAATTTGCACTCCCCCGATCATTCAGGGTTTCCCAGTCTTGGATTCTTTCTTTGCAAAGTAATTTGCAAAGCTGAAAAATATGCACCCCTTGGGCCATTGTTCACTATCTCTCATCTGCATCACTTCATCTGTTCACAGGCCCCATGCCAATCTATTACCTCCTGCATTTTGTTCTTTCACTAACATTTTTGTATCCAACAGCATACCCACTAAATACAAGAAAAGTTAGACGTTCTGTTTTTTTGGGGGGATTCCAAATCATGACCTTGGTTTGAACACTCAGATAAGTCTTGTTTCATCCTTTATTTAACTGGTGCGTCTGTTCTCATTTGTTATATATTGCTGTATGTGTCCTTGGTTCATCTGAGCATGAGGAACATGACAATTACTATGCAAAGTCTACAACCACTATATCCAGGTGCTACTGTCCAGCACCTCTATCATATTCCCACCAAAGCTGTAGTCAATGACCTTAGAGCCAATAATCCACTGAATGCTGACACATTTGTGGATTTTGTAGCCAGTCCTTCAGCAACAATGCAGTCAATTAAAAGGGAGCCAAGTTCAAGTGACAGTACAACAGTCACTTGTACTCAACATTTCACATCATAGGATTTCACAAACATTTGGTACTGGATATAAAATAAACATTGAAAACGCAAGTACGATGAAGTGACTTCATGAATAGGAGCAAGTTACGCTGGAATCTGTATTAGAAACAAAAATTGCTGGATATCACAACGGGTCAGGCAGCAACCATGGAGAGAGAGCAATCTAATGTTTCAAGTCTAGGTGACTCTTCAATAGAGACCATGAAAATCTCTGATGAAGAATCAGCTAGACTCGAAACATTAGCTTGTTCTCTCTCCCTTCATGAATACTGCCTGACTTTGAGTGATTTCCAGCTTTTCTTTTACTTCATGAATATACTAATCAAGAGATGGCAGGTTGTATCTAACCAGAATTGTGACTTATGTGAAACCCACTAGCCAAACTGTAAATTACATGTTCCAGATCTTTAAGGTGAAATACCATCAAGAATCCAATGATGCTGGTAAGTCAGAATCTTTGTATGTTCCAGATCTTTAAGGTGAAATACCATCAAGAATCCAATGATGCTGGTAAGTCAGAATCTTCCTAATCGAAAAGCTTCCATATGTTCATGGACAATTCGTGAACATGGCATGTGGAATTGTTGCAAACTTTAAGGATATGTTGTCAAAAGCAGAGGGTCTTTGCATCAGTCATTATCATGGTTACTTGAAGCTAATGTGTTTAAAGACAGGAGCAGCAATGTGAAACATTAACCTTGGGAGGGATTGATTATCTGCATTATGAAAACATACTCCTGTCAATGATCAATTTTACTTGGATGTTAAGGGAAGAGTGTTTGTAAGTATTGATTTAAATTCATGGGATCATTTGCAATTCATTGGAGAGCACTGATATTGGAATGCACCAGTCACACAGTAAACTGTTAATAATGCAGTGTAATGAATTGTAAGCCTTGACTATTTTCTCCAATGAATGAATTAAGGTTGTGCATTAGAGGTAACAGTATAATAGGAAGTGTGGGTTACCTTGCAGCAAAGCTCATGTTCCTATTTGATGCTCTACAGTCCAAAAAGCATTAAAACAGAATGACTTAGTCCTAACTTCATGTGAAATCTTAATATCGTTTGGTACTCGGTGATATTTTGTTTGCAGCTGCTATTTCATTCCTTGAAGATATTTAGAATCTGAGGTATACCTTTGCACCAATTCCAGGACCTAACACCCAAGCTGATAAAACAAAATTAAACATTGAAAACATTGAACTGCATGCAGAAAAAAGTAAAATAAATATGCACTGGGATGCAATAGCATAGAATGCATTCCTGAAACAGTCCCAAATGCAACAAAACATAAGCATGACCTTGTGTGGCATGTAATAAATGTTAGAAGAAAGTGAAGACTGCAGATGCAGGAGAGTCAGAGTTGATAAAGTATGGCACTGGAAAAAACACAGCAGGTCAGGCAGTCTATGAGGAGCAAGAGAGTCGACATTTTGGGCATAACCCTTCTTCAGGGCCAGAAATGTCAACTCTCTTGCTCCTCAGATGCTGCTTGACCTGCTGTGTTTTTCCCAGTGCCATACTTTATCAACTTGATGTAATAAATGTTACATTCTTCAGTGTGTTTGAAGGAAAATAAATCTTAAGGATTCAGATGACTTTGGTCAAGCACTCATTATTTGTTCAGTTTGCAAGGCTCCATGTTGCTGATTGACCATTGCACACGACCAGTGCATAGCAAACCATTCCATGCAGACTCCATGATAGCATACATCCACAGACCACATTACTCAAAACTCGAATGTAGTAGAATGGAATGTGCGAATGTTAATGATACAACTGATGATATGACTCTGGCATCAGGAGAACAGTTCAAAGAAGGGATCTGAGAAGTGAGAGGTCTTAGACACTACACTAAAATTCAGTTATCGGAAAACCCCAACGCTCTCCAGCATGAAATTCCTGGTCTATATCTCAGAAGGCAAAACTAGCAAAATTTGCAAGTTGTACATAATGGTCCACCACACATTCTGCAGTTGGTTAGCTCAGTTCGCTGGTTTGCAGTGCAGAGTGAGACTAACAGCTGGATTTAATTCCCATACCGGGTAAGGTTACCATGACATTCCTATCTTCTCAATCTCACCCCTTCCCTGAGACATGATAATTCTCAGGTTAAACTCACTACTGGTCATCTTTCTCTAACATAGCAATCCTATGGCTCTTTCAGACTTTGGCAACTTTATTTTTACTTCAAATGGAGCTCCAGCATGACCATTATGTTCAACTTCGCAAGTATTGCTTTCTCTTTACTGTTGTTTTTCCATGTGGTTTACATTAGTCATATGGGGCCAGGTTATGAAATTATTGTCAGCTGAACATAACTCAGGGCCTTCTTGAATCATTAAATGTCCCAGAAACATTGCATACTGATGGGTCAAATATTTCTTAGAAGCTAGGTGATATTCTTTAAAACTTAAATATATCTGAAAGTCTAAAGATGATCTTGAAAACCAATGCTTCTGTCTTTGGAAACTCCCTGTACAAAAGGTGAGGCACATTGGAATATTACTTTGGATATGAACCAATGAAGGAGCAGCAACTCATCTTTCTGTTGAGCAAATTATATGGCCACTATATTTATATGGTTGATCCAATGCAATTTCCAGTCAACAGGGGTCATTACCTTCAGACTCTGTTACACATGCACACTCACACTCACACATGCACGCACAATCACACTCTAGTAGACTGTACAGAAACTTGGCATCCTGTTCAATTCTAAGTTAAATTCAAGTATTCCATCTAAAAAAAATCACGAAAATAGTTTATTTCCATGCCTCTGACATCGCCAGTCACTGTCCCATATCAATTGAAATCATTCTGCATTGTTACTTTGTATAAGTAAGAATTATTGCAGAATTGCACTCCAGCACAATCTGTAACCTCATGATCCAGCATATCCCCCACTCAACCATTATCATCAAGCCAGGGGATCAACCCTAGTTCAATGCAGAGTGCAAAAGGGCATACCAGAAACAGCACCAGACAAACCTGAAGATGAGGTGTCAACCTGGTGAAGCCACCAAACAGGACTACTTGCATCTGGATTAGTGGTGCTGGAAAAGCACAGCAGTTCAGGCAGCATCCAAGGAGCTTCGAAATCGACGTTTCGGGTAAAAGCCCTTCATCAGGAATAAAGCTTGCCAAACAGAGCTATGCAATCCCACAGCCAATGGATTAGATCTAATCTCTGCAATTCAGCCACATCCAGTTGTGAATGCTGGTGGACAATTAAACAACTCATCAGAGGAGAAGGCTTCACAGATATCTTCATCCTGAATGATGGAAGAACCTAGCACATCGGTACTAAAGATAAAGCTGAAGCTTTCACAGCAATTTTCAGGCAAAAGTACCAAACAGATGATCCATGTCAGCCTCCTCCAGTGGTCTTTAATATTACAGATACCAGTGTTCAGCCAATTTGATTCATTCCACGTGATATCAAGAAACAGAGGCATGGATGCAGGCTACGGGCCCTGACAACATTAGTACTGAAGACTTGTGTTCCAGAACGTGCTGCTTCCATAGCCAAGCTGTTCCAATACAGTTACAATACTGGCATTTACCTGACAATGTGGAAAATTGCCCAAGTATGTCCTGTACATAAAATCAGGAGAAATCCAAGCTGGCCAATTATCGCCCCATCAGTCTACTGTCGACAATCAGTAAGGTGATTGAAGATGTCATCAACAGTGTTATCAAGCAGCACCTGCTCAGCAATAACCTGCTCAGTGACGCCCAGTTTGGGTTCTGCCAGGGCCACTCAGGTCCTGACTATATTACAGCCATGGTTCAAACATGGACAAAAGATGTGAATTCCAGAGATGAAGTGAGAGACATTAAGGCTGCATTCAACCAAGTGTGGCATCATGGAGTCCTAGCAAAACTGGAATCAATGGGTATCGGGGGAAAACTCTCCAGTGGTTAGAGTTATACCTCACACATTGAAAAATGGTGTAGTTGTTGGTCAGTCATCTCAGCTCGATTGTACCTCTGCAGGAGTGCCTCAGGATAGTGTCCTCAACCCAACCATCTGCAGCTGCTTCCTCAATGACCTTCCCTCCATCATAAGGTCAGAAGTGGGGATCTTCGTCAAAAATTGCACAATATTCAGCATCATTCATGAATCCTCATATACTAAAGCAGACTGTGTCCAAGTTCAACAAGATCTAGACAATATCCAGAATTGGGCCGACAAGTGACAAGTAACATTCGTGCCACACAAATGCTAGGCTATGACCATCACCAACAAGAGACAATGCAGCCACTGCCCCTTGACGTTCAATCACTGAATCCCCACTGTCAACATCCTGGGAGTTTTCATTGATTAGAAACTCAACTGGACTCACCTCATGAATGCAACGGCAACAAGAATAGGTCAGAGGCTTGGAATACTGTGGTGAGTAACTCACCTCCTGACTCCCCGAAGCCTGTCCACCATCTACAAGGCACAAGTCAGGAGTGTGATGGCATACTCCTACTTGTCTGGATGAGTGCAGGCCCAAAAATACTCAAGAAGCTTGACAACATCCAGCTCAAAGCAGCCCACTTGATTGGTACTGCATCCACAAGCATCCACTCCCTCCATCACTAATGCTCAGTAGCAGCAGTATTCACTATCTATAAGAAATTCACCAAAGCTCCTCAGACAGTACCTTCTAAACCCCCAACCACTTAAATCTGGAAGATCAAGGGCAGCCGATATATGGAAACACTACCACTTTCAAGTTCCTCTCCACTCCGCTGACCATCCTGACTTGGAAATATATCACATTTCCTACACTGTCTTGGGTCAAAATCCTGGAATACCCTCCCATTGTGAGTCAACCCATAGCAGGAAGACTTCAACGGTTTAAGAAGGCACTTCACCAGCACCTTCTCAAGGGCAACTAGGGACGGGCAACAAATGCTGGCTAGCCAGCAATGCCCACATCCCACAAAATGAATAAATAAAAAACAATAATGCCCAATTACCAATAGACCACAGTCAGTTGTATTCGACTCATGCACTAATGACTGTTTCTCTGATTTCTTTGACGCCCCTTACTGCTTCCCACTTTAATTCTCCTGACAATGTCCCCACCCAATCACACTGCTGTACATAATATTAATTCTTAAGCTGACACTTCAAATTTCTTCAAAGTCTTGCCCCATTTTATCTCCGCCGTTTTCCAAATCCTGAACAGTTCTCCAACTGCAGTTCCTCCATGGCTTTAGTTCCCTTTTATTTTCTCTGCAATGTTCTTGAGTTCTTACTCTTTCGAAGACAGAAGTACCTCAAATTCCTTGTTCAAGCAGAATGCGAGGAATTTCACTTGTTTCCACCACCACAGCCTATCAATTAGGAAACTTCAGATGAAAAATTAATGAGATCATTTAATTACTGGGACAATCAGGCTCACAGCAGAATTTTAAAGAAAAGAACTTGCTGATCTATGCAGTTTGGTACAGCATTCCACTCAAAGTAGTGAGCAGCTGCAGTATTCCACTAAGCTCTGGGGCATTTTTTGTCACTTGGTTTACTTTACAGAAGAACTTATTTTCTTTAATTGTTCTGCACATATGTCAATTTCTTAAGAGCCCTTGTGGCTATCTTTTTGATGAATTCAGTTAAGATTAGATTCTTATGAATGCATCAGTCATGCAATGTGCAGAACAGATTGCAGGTCCTAGTCCATTAGTCTTTGGGCTCAAAATTTTCTCATTTTATCAAACTTCTGTATTAATGACACACTACATTAGCTGTTATATTTAGGTCCAAAGTGGCTTACTACTTGCAAATGTTATATCATGCAACACTAATGAACAGGAAGAAATTAAGAAAACAACTGCAAAATATTTGAATCATTTTCCACACACATTCCTTGAAATGTATTCTATATAAATGATGAAAGGAGATTTAAATCTCAACAGGAACTTCAGAACCAATTTTTCTTGCACTCTTCCGACCTTGTTGTCTTTTTTTATCATTTCCATTCTGAAGTGACGTTACATTTGGTTTGTCTTTCTAAATCCCAGCAGTGAAACGATCATTACAAAACAATGCACTCCACGCCTTTAAAAAATCAAGTCCCACGTTAATGCTAACCCTTGCCCCATTTTTTTTAAACTTTGTTGAAGTAGTTCAAGCAGCAAGATTAGCACCAGAGACAGTATGAAAACCTCCAACATGCCAACTAGAGAGTTTGCTCACATTTCTAACACAAAACATGCTGTATGCGATCAATATCTCCCAGAAATATGGAATTAAACAGGCAAATCATCAGATTAGACATGCAACAGATATTGCAGGAGAAACTCAGCAGGTCTGGCAGCATCTGTGGCGAGAAAGAAGAGTCGACGTTTCAGGTCCAGCAAACCTTCACCAGAACAGTTTCTGTTTTTGTTTCAGATTTCCACCATTCGCAGTTCTTTGTTTGTTATGGACAGCATGCAACACGGAGTTGACATAAATGCTGCTGTTCTGGAGCTGTACGTTTCAAAACTTGTGGGTGACGCAGAACTTGTAGGTGATGTATGAGAAGGGAAGCAGCTGATTTCGAGAAGGTATGGGTTAATGAAGCAGGAAAGTAGTGGGTGAGCCGGCGCAGTATATTTCACTGATGCAGCCTCACCAGTGGGCATTTGTTTTCCAAACTGTAGGAGCAGATTAATTACCTCCTGGACAGAGAAAGGCAGTTAATGTTCCTGGATGGCCTAGCATTTTACTGGCACCAGTTTAGTCCTCTACTGCGTTGGTTGGCGCTTCAGGAAGCTGCTTCCCAATGGCAGTCTGGAGGGTCATTGGAGGCACCAAGGCCCTTAGTGGGTACCCCAGCCAGAGAAAACCACTCTTAGAACCTTGTTTCCAGACAGATCTGCATGCTTGGCTGCTCTGATTCTTGATTTATTCATTACTGTAAGGACAATGCCAACTAGAGGTGGGGGTGTGGGGAGGTGGGGGTGTGGGTGGGGTGGGAGGGGAAGGTTGCTGGAGTTCTGCTGAAGCTGTAGAGCTCCCAGCTCCCTGATTGTGGAAACATGCCTGTCACACATAATACGGCAGCAAGACTCCAGGAATACTGCCAAACTATTCCCACTGCTGCCCAGATTAGCAACATCGGGATCCTGTAGGATGGAAGAGAGCGTGCAAGGCTATGGCTAGGACAACATTGTTTATAGTATAGCATTTGAAGATGCAATAATAGTCTTTGACCATATAGGTGAGATTATTAAACTTCCCTTGCACTGTACTGAAGCTGTCATACTGATAATGGTTTCTTCTACTACCCCTTACCACTGCCTTCTGAGCACATGCACGGAAAACAAAAGAGTTACTACCTTCTTAACGGTACAGGTGCTCACTCCTCCTCTTAGAGATCTTCCATCCACAAAAATCTTGGCGCAAGTCTTCTCCTGTGGCTAGCCATTGTTGATTGTCAAACAACACTGTTCCTAATGGTATCAGGACCTGCAGCAACCACAATGCACATTCTCTCAACAGGCTAGCCTTAGAGAGTGCAGGCTAACTTTAACCAGGGCTAGGAAATCGCCAGATTAAATCCCCTGCTCATGCTTGCAGCCAATGAACAGCCCAGTTAATACACAAATTTCACAGAAAAATCATTATGAAGCATAGGCAGCAGTTGCCTTGCTGCCCTTGGTCCATTGAGGGGAGCAGCTAATTGGACAGCAGGTGTGCAATAACACTAATAGGGTGGGGTCACTTCCTGAAGTGAGGTTAAGAAGTTGTAAATTGCTGGTCAAGCAGTAAAAGCTCACTCTCAGAAGAAATATTGTGAGTGTCAGCTCTTCACCTCGGCAGGATTAAAAATCCTTAAGTTCACACATTTCATGGAAATCGAAAATTAAAGCAGAATCTACAGGAAGAAGAAAATCTTGAATATAAGTGAAATTTGTCCACTATACAGAACCTGAGTGCTTTGTAGCTGATGAAGTTCTTTTTAAGTGTGGTCATTGTTGCAAAGGATCAGGCAACACCTGTGGGAGAAACAGGGCTTCGGTTAATGTTCTGATCCATGTGATCTCTTATTCCAATGATGGGACACAAGACTTGAAAAATAAACTTAACTTTTACCTTTTATTTCAAATGCTGTCTGATTTGCTGTGTGTTTACAGTACTGTTTTTTTTCACTACAGCAATGCTCGGTCCAGTCTTCCTTTCTCTTACAGACAGGAAAGAAACTAAGATTCCAATGCTACCACAAACAGTTTCTGTTTTCTCACCATGCCTTCCATGAAAAAAAGTCAGAAATATTTTCAGTGAAAATTTTAAGTATGAACACACTGTTCAATACTCTCTACTACGGTTAATAACTAAGGTAAAAGGGCACTTATTGATGTCAATTAGTGTTTTTAAGAAGGCCCCCTTTTCTGGCCAGAATTTAGTAGATCAAGGCAAATCCATTAATCTTTATTTGTGACTCTCCACTATAAATCCATATCTGTCCATTAGTCATAAATGGCAGGCGCAGGTGGCATCCTCCTTAGCATTAGAAATATATTCTATTATCATCTTAGTGATGGGCTAAATTGTTCAGTGCAGTGATGGCTAGATAAATCTAGTTTCTGAATTGTTCACTGCATAATATTATTCTGTCTGTTATGCTTAAGTGAAGACTGTAAGTTTAAAAATACAAGTCATGACACATTGGTTATCAAGATATCACCCACACCATGATTACTGGCTTCAAACCAAGAAACCCTTCAAAACCTGAGAGCACAGGATCAAGGTTTCTCACAGGAAATTTGAATGTTTACTAAGCAGAAATGTAAAGGTTTCATTTTAAATTCTCATGACAGTAAGGTAGTATCAATTAGGCAATAGAGCTTTTGGCTGCTATGCATCTGAATGTTTCATAATTTTACTTAGTGTGTATGTTGTACATTCTACATTATGCTGGTGATCTTTATTGAAGCAATTGCAATATATAAGGACAGGGTGCCCTTTAGTATTTCGTATTCTAAATTTATTAAAAATTTACAAACGATTTGCAAAAGGGAATGAGAAGACCTGAATGTTCTTTCTTCATTCCTTCGTGGGAATAGATTTGGTTATCTTGTCAGAAAATAAATCGCAACATGTTGCCTTGAGAGCAGATGTGTGATTCTTGTGGCAATCTCCCACTTCACTGCGCACTGAATCAAAGGTTGTTACAGTATCAGATTAGGGCACTTAGCTCAAAGAATTTGCGCTTGTGTATTTTAAGGCATTTTATGGTTTGCCACCAGTGGGTTTGATGTTGGAAGAGTAAAATTATATAATTCAGTCCATCAGCTCTCAGCCTCCAGCATGGCTCCCTGGAGTCTGCTGTGACATTACACACAGTTTGACTCAGGGAACTATGATACATGGGATTGATGCTGTGGGAATCTGCCTGGAATCCTGGCATTTCTACCTTTCTGACCACCAACCTCACAGCCCTGACTCAATCTCCACCATATAATGTGATTGCCAGAAGAGAAATTGACAATAGGCATGGTGTAATAAGGGAAGGAAATTCCAAGAGAATCCCATCCTTATCTGACAGCTGCTCACTAATATTCCTACTTTACGTTTGAGAAGATCAAGAGTAATTTTTAGTTTATGTATCAAAAGAAAAACAACTTGTGTTTATTAAATACTTTTATAGTGGAAAAATAAATGTTTCCAATCTGATATTAGTCATGTTGAATAAAATGTGTTTTCTCTGCTTCTCTCTCCACAGATGCTGACAGACCTGCTGAGTTTCTCCAGCAATTTCAGATTTTATTCCAGCATCTGCAGTACTTTGTTTTTACTCATCTGTTGGTCTACATTTACATTAACTGAACCCAAAAACAATAAAATAATGAGCCTTACTTTTGTCATGTGAAGTGACTACACAAACTATTTGAAAACAAACAATAATGATGAAGAGTCATATAAACTTGAAACGTTAACTTGTTTTCTCTCCATGGATGCTGTCTGGCCAGCTGTGATCTCCAGAACTTGTTGTTTTCAATAATTAAACAGAATATATGTCAACTCCTTCCTTGCTTTATAAATTCAATTTTATTAATTGTTGAAAAATGATTCAATCCTCACTTGCTGGCTCTGGGAGCAATCCAACATTAAGCCAAGCACACCAGCTCTCCAGTCATAACGCTGCATTCTTCTAGTGTTTCAAATATTCATCCACAATTCCATTAATACATGGAATGGAGGTGGGATCTACATTAATTGTGGCAAAATAATCTGTGCTCTAGTGGCCTTCCATGGAAAGATTATTCTCTGAACTTCTCCTTTCATAGTCTTACAAAAACAACAATGACTGGATGTTTTCTATTTTAGTAAATGTGTTCTGTTATGACTCTAGATTCAACTTCAGATAAAAATCAATGCCAATTGGTCCAGAACTAATTGCGTTCCTATTTATTCGGCAGTGGAGTAATCATGCATCTTCAAACATGGGCTCCATTTGTATTTTCAGAGCATGCAGCTCATGGTCCTCAGTCCCTCTTGCCATAGGTGATAAATGGCTTTCAGTGAAGCAACATATTTGATATTAGATTTAATGGGTCCCGATTCAGTTACACTTCAACACAAATTAAAGATCTTGTGGTGTAATATGGTACTGGCAGCTAATTTTGCAAAGTCCCATATTAAAAGTTGATATTATAACATTCATATATAATATCATTAAGTAGACAAGAATAGCAATTAGGAGCCCACAAGGGAGTACTTTAAAATTCAGATTAGACTTTAACATGAATATACACTCAGTAGTCAATCAGCTTACATTTTTAATCACCACAGATAGGTTATTGCATCATAAACAGTGTTTCAATGGCTTCTATTCACTGGCACCACAGGAACATTTAGCCCAGTTTTGAAGGAAAGTCCCAATCTCTACAGCATGCAAAGAGGCTATTAAGCCCATTGAGCCTACATTGACCCTCTCAAAAGCATCCCACACAAACCCAGCCATCCCATCCTATCCTCACCTTTAGTATAACTTCTTCACAGGACACTCCTAATTCTGTAACAAAACTTTTGAACTCTTACTGGGAAAAAAAATCCCTGAAGCAGCCCAAGGCAATGACTGAATAATCATGTTCACCAAGGTTGGTGAATTCTGCAGATTTAAATAACGATCAAGGATTTAAAGATATGCAGTTGATAAAAAAGACAAGCCGCACGTGTCAGGGAACAAGTGTTTTTGAATTCAGTCACTAGTAAGTACAAGAATTGCACTCTCCGCAAAAGTGACTTCAAAAGTAAAAAGCAATTCTGCCAGTCACAATGTTTTTATGTAACTTCTATATGCAGGCAGGGATGCAATACAATATCATTCTGACAGTCGTTGTCATATATTTCCCTGTACCCTTAAGCAGCTGTCATTGGTTAGGTGCATCACTGATCATACAGCTGCTTCAGAACTTGCTCAAGGACACAGTAATGAAAAGGAACATGGTGAACATTGTTTGGAGACAATGCAGAGCCAACAACAGGAAGTGACAGCTGTGATGGCATTAGTACAGCCCTCTGTCTATTGAGTAAATTTCTAACGATGCGCTATGCATTGTGCAGAAACATTAAATTGTGCACAACTTGTAAAATGTCACAGCCACTACTTGCATCAATATGTGTTGTTTTTTGGCAAGTAAACTGAACAACATCTGGCTGTAGAAACAGGGAACTGTTGATATGAACAAGGAACGAGAAGAGCCACTTACCCTTTCCAGCCCATTGTGCTATTCAATAAGATTATGGCTGAGTAGATGGAAACATAACTTTGCTTGACTCACAAAAGCAGAAGAGAACCCAGTAACAGGACATTACTTTTACTTTGTAAGGTTTTTTTTATTCTACAGTGTAAAATGTAGCTATAAATAGGCATCAGTTTCTCCTATGAAGGCTTTGATTTACTTTCCAGGTTTAGAAGACAGGAAGAGATGCTAAAAATAGCCTGCTTCCAATGATTGAGGAGTGCAGAACAAGAAATCATAGGTATAAGAATAAATATCAGGGACTTAGGACCGAGACAAGAACTCTTTCTTATGTTGTTATGAGGCTGTTGAATGCACTATTGTTCATTATCAAAGATGATTCGATGAGCAGAATCTTATCAGGGCCTGTGTAACACGGGCAATGGCAAGATTTGTGGCAGAATCGTATAAGAGGTCCAGTGAAACCTATCTTGGTGTTTGGAGCAACTTGTTGCATCTTTTATGTATCTGCCAGGAACCAAGGTGAGTTTCTTGCTAGGTAGCACTGAGTTGCCAATTAAAATTAGACTCCTGTGATGCAGTGGTAGTATCCCTATCCTGGACTTAGAGACCCAAGTTCAAGCCTCATCTGCTCCAGAGGTGTGTAATGGCATCTTATAACAGGTTGACTGGAAACCATAGCTTCTTAATTACTTTATGAATGCCACAACCCATCTCATTAATAATTAGCTTCCTACTTGACCAAATTTGCCAAACAAGCTAGACATTGAGAATTCTCAATCTGTAACTCAGATTGGGTACTTGCTTGCTCCCTCTCACCACAGGCTATAAACAGCCTGCATGTTGCTCACCATCAGGTGACATCAAATAATATGCTTATGTGTATCACTGACCTTACAACTGCTTCAGCAGCTGCTCAAGGACACAGTAAAGAGAAGGAAAATGGTGAATATTACTTGGAGACAGTGCAAAGTCAAGTGAAGGAAAAGTTGTGATGACATTGACATAGCTCTCTGTCTATTGAGTAATCTCAGAAACATGGTACATGGGCACCAGCCACCCTCCACAAACATTGGCATCCAACATTTGCCACCCTTCTCATAGTGTGGTGCCCAGTACTGTGAATACTCTAGCTGGGGTCCAACCAGCATTTAAATTAAGACTGTCATACCCACCCTGCTCTTAACATAGAAACATAGAAAATAGGTACAGCAGTAGGCCATTTGAGCCTGCACTTCCATTCAATCCAATCATGGCTGACCATGCAATTTCAATATCCCCCTCCTGCTTTCTCTTCACACCTCCACACAGCCGCAAAGGGCACACCTAGCTCCCTCCTGAATATATCAGACAAACTGGCCCCAGCAGCTTCTTGTGGTAGAGAATTCCACAAGTTCACAACTCTCTGAGTGAAGAAATTCTGCCTCCTCCATCCTGAATGGCCTACCCTTCTTCTTAGACCATGACTCCTACTTCTGGGGGACTTCCCCTACATCAGGAACATTCTTCTCATATCTAGCCTGCCCAGTCCCATCAAGATTTTCCGTTTCTATGAGATTCCCCCTCATTCTTCTATATTCCAGTGAGTACTGCTTTATGCCCCTATTTAGATTGTTCTTCCAATAATTTGCATGTCTTCAGCTGCCTGAGCACTGGAATCACTTATTCATTTTTTTCCCATCCCATTAGATATCCTTGACAATGCTTGAAGTGTTTTAGGGTAGTTGACTATGTTAAAGATGCTATATAAATATAGGTTTTTGTTCACATTGTTGAGAGACCTTTTTCTTTATCTGTTTGCAATGGCTCCTAGAGGAAGTCCAATATACTATTTTTTAAAAAAAGGATTCTTTTCCTTGTGCCAATCTTTGAAGATGGTCTGATCAGTATGTCCAGTGTCTGACCTGAATTTCCTTGCGTAATATCATTTGCGACATTGGTCTGGAGTTTTTGTTAAAGCAGTGTGTATCACAGACTGATCTGTAGAGAAAGGGTTATGATTTTAATTGAGTTCTGGTGTAACATTCATGAGCTCCTTTGGAGTGTATTTTGCTCTGAAGGATGTTCATAAAAACTGATCACAAATCAGAGCAGGTCATTTTTAGACTATGACTGTGAATTCCTGTAGTCTGTGAGTTTTTTTCTTCCTTGCTATCATGAGACCTAGAGTCAGGGTGGACCTGTCAAACTTCAAAGTGAGTCATTGCACATTTTACACTGTGCAATTTATCATAGTTAAGAGTTATGGAGTTGAATGGTGGATGACTAAAATACAAATTTTCCAATTAAGTTGTCAATCTTCTCCCTTCTGCTTGTCCTACTCTGCATTTTTGGCTCAAACTTCTCATTCAGACCTCTTGTGAAACAATAGACAATAGACAATAAGTGCAGGAGTAGGCCATTCTGCCCTTCGAGCCTGCACCACCATTCAATATGATCATGGCTGATCATCCTTAATCAGTATCCTGTTCCTGCCTTATCTCCATAACCCTTGATTCCACTATCCTTGAGAGCTCTATCCAATTCTTTCTTAAATGAATCCAGAGACTGGGCCTCTACTGCCCTCTGGGGCAGAGCATTCCACACAGCCACCACTCTCTGGGTGAAGATGTTTCTCCTCATCTCTATCCTAAACGGTCTACCCCATATTTTTAAGCTGTGTCCTCTGGTTCGGCACTCACCCATCACCGGAAACATGTTTCCTGCCTCCACAGTGTCCAATCCTTTAATAATCTTATATGTCTCAGTCAGATCCCCTCTCAGTCTTCTAAACTCAAGGGTGTACAAGCCCAGTCGCTCCAGTCTTTCAGCGTATTGTAGTCCCGCCATTCCAGGAATTGACCTCGTGAACCTACGCTAGGATTATGTGGGAAGCAAGAGAGGAAATTGCAGTACCGTTGGCAATGATCTTCTCGTCTTCACTGGCAACTGGGGTGGTACCAGGGGACTGGAGAGTAGCGAATGTTGTGCCCCTGTTCAAAAAAGGGATTAGGGATAACCCCGGGAATTACAGGCCAGTTAGTCTTACTTCTGTGGCAGGCAAAGTAATGGAAAGGGTACTGAGGGATAGGATTTACGAGTATCTGGAAAGACACTGCTTGATTAGGGACAGCCAGCACGGATTTGTGAAGGGTAGGTCTTGCCTTACAAGTCTTATTGAATTCTTCGAGGAGGTGACCAAGCATGTGGATGAGGGTAGAGCAGTGGATGTAGTGTACATGGATTTTAGTAAGGCATTTGATAAGGTTCCCCATGGTAGGCTTATGCGGAAAGTCAGGAGGCATGGGATAGAGGGAAATTTGGCCAATTGGATAGAAAACTGGCTAACCGGTAGAAGTCAGAGAGTGGTGGTAGATGGTAAATATTCAGCATGGAGTCCAGTTACAAGTGGAGTTCCGCAGGGATCAGTTCTGGGTCCTCTGCTGTTTGTAATTTTTATTAATGACTTAGAGGAGGGAGTCGAAGGGTGGGTCAGTAAATTTGCAGATGATACAAAGATAGGTGGAGTTGTGGACAGTGAGGAGGGCTGTTGTCGGCTGCAGAGGGACTTAGATAGGATGCAGAGCTGGGCTGAGGAGTGGCAGATGGAGTTCAACCCTGCCAAGTGTGAGGTTGTCCATTTTGGAAGAACAAATAAGAATGCGGAATACAGGGTTAATGGTAGGGTTCTTGGTCAGGTGGAGGAACAGAGGGATCTTGGGGTCTATGTACATAGATCTTTGAAGGTTGCCACTCAGGTGGATAGAGTTTGTAAGAAGGCCTATGGAGTATTATCGTTCATTAGCAGAGGGATTGAATTCAAGAGTCGTGAGGTGATGTTGCAGCTGTACAGGACTTTGGTTAGGCCACATTTGGAGTACTGTGTGCAGTTCTGGTCGCCTCACTTTAGGAAAGATGTGGAAGCTTTGGAGAGGGTGCAGAGAAGATTTACCAGGATGTTGCCTGGAATGGAGAGTAGGTCGTACGAGGATAGGTTGAGAGTTCTCGGCCTTTTCTCGTTGGAACGGCGAAGGATGAGGGGTGACTTGATAGAGGTTTATAAGATGATCAGCGGAATAGATAGAGTAGACAGTCAGAAACTTTTTCCCCGGGTACAACAGAGTGTTACAAGGGGACATAAATTTAAGGTGAAGGGTGGAAGGTATAGGGGAGATGTCAGGGGTGGGTTCTTTACCCAGAGAGTGGTGGGGGCATGGAATGCGCTGCCCGAGGGAGTGGTAGAGTCAGATTCATTGGCGACCTTTAAGCGGCATTTGGATAGGTACATGGATGGGTGCTTAATCTAGGATAGAAGTTCGGCACAACATCGTGGGCCGAAGGGCCTGTTCTGTGCTGTATTGTTCTATGTTCTATGTTCTATGTTCTACGCTGCACTCCCTCAATAGCCAGAATGTCTTTCCTCAAATGTGGAGACCAGAACTGTACACAGTACTCCAGGTGTGGTCTCACCAGGGCCCTGTACAGCTGCAGAAGAACCTCTTTGCTTCTATACTCAATCCCTTTTGTTATGAAGGCCAGCATGCTATTAGCCTTCTTCACTACCTGCTGAACCTGCATGCTTACCTTCATTGACTGGTGTACAAGAACACCCAGATCTCTCTGTACTGCCCCTTTACCTAAATTGATTCCATTTAGGGGAGTGTGCCTGATTTGAAAGTCTTTCAGCATGGTGGGAAATCCATGTTGGAGACCAATCCATGCTCTCCTTATAGAGCAGTACTGTTACCGTATTGGGGTTTAAATGACACAAAAATGTCCTTGATAAAATATAGAGAGAAGGCAAGTTTGTAAGGCAGCTGAATGATGAGATAGGTTGGGAAGTGAATGGGACAGATGTTATCATAACAGATAGGTAGGGGGGTACAGGTGAGAGTAAGTGGGTCAGAGGGTTGGATGGGTCAGTTATCATTTGGGAATTGGGGTTCGATCAGGTACTTGGAGGGGTCAGGGTTTATGCTGTGTGGGGTGGGAGGTGTCCATTGTTGAGTCAGAGTAGGATAGTTTTTTTGAATTTAGCCAGAAGTCAAAATTAGTAACTACATACACTCTTGGTCTCATGCCTTGTCTTCCATCTGTCATTGTGTACACATTACACACGTAGTCCTTAAATCGTGTCGGCCTCTTAAAGGTACACATGCATCTTGTTATCATGCATGCATGTTGTTATCATTGGTAGTGCATTTGGTGATGTTGTTTCACCAGTGAGTGTTATTCCTATCATTTGTTGTTATTGAGGAAGCTGTGATGAGACCTCAAAAAAGTGACATTGGCTGCAGCTAAAATTCTCACTATTTCACCCCTTCCCCTCCTCCACAGGAAGTTCCCATCTGGATATCTACCCAACCCTCTTTCTGGTTGGTCAATAGGTGCCTGTGCTGGCCATTGATTGGCTAATTCACATGGCTTTGTGCTTGGGTTTTAAAAGCCTGTCTGCTTCCCTATTTCAATTTAGCCCACTCCCTCTCACCCTAAGCTTTGGTGTTATCACACTGCCAACAATGTATTCTGCACATAAATTGAACAATTGGAAACACAGGCGATTTATGAGTTGCGGTTAATAGATCAAAAATATCATGATTGATTAACTGGTGGTAACATCTGATTAGGTGTGCGTGATAACAGTTAACGATACAAAACAAAAGAAAAAAATAGTTTATAAAGAATAAAAATTCATGGCCACGTGAACTTGACTTCATTTCTCCTTGCTTAAAATGTGTTGCTGGAAAAGCGCAGCAGGTCAGGCAGCATCCAAGGAGCAGGAGAATCGAGGTTTCGGGCATGAGCCCTTCTTCAGGAATGAGGAAAGTGTGCCAAGCAGGCTAAGATAAAAGGTAGGGAGGAGGGACTTGGGGAAGGGGCGTTGAAAATGCGATAGGTGGAAGGAGGTTAAGGTGAGGGTGATAAGGTGAGGGTGATAGGCCGGAGTGGAGGTGGGGGCGGAGAGATCAGGAAGAAGATTGCAGGTTAAGAAGGTGGTGCTGAGTTCGAGGGTTGGGATTGAAACAAGGTGGGGGGAGGGGAAATGAGGAAACTGGAGAAATCTGATTTCATCCCTTATGGTTGGAGGGTTCCTAGGCGGAAGATGAGGCGCTCTTCCTCCAGCCGTCATGTTGCTATCGTCTGGCGATGGAGGAGTCCAAGGACCTGCATGTCCTTGGTGGAGTGGGAGGGGGAGTTGAAGTGTTGAGCCATGGGGTGGTTGGGTTGGTTGGTCCAGGTGTCCCAGAGGTGTTCTCTGAAATTTCTCCTTGATCTTGACTTTGCCTGTATTATTCTGCAATCAGGTAAACCATGAGAGAAAAGGAACATTATTACACTATTTAGTTACTGTTTACTGGAACAGCCAATCAGTTACAATGATGCATTTCTTATATTTTCACTTCTTTCAGATATAATGGCTGCAGTTACAAACCAGGCATAAGGAATAGCCAGAATTGTGTCCATTGAAAACAACATTAAAATAAAAGGAGCAGCCCTACAAACCCAGCACATGCTTGAATCAAATTTTTGAGCAGTTCTGATTCCCACGTTATAGGAAGAATATGGCTGCACCCGAGAGACTGCAGAATACATTCATCAGGATGTTGCCAAGGTTGAAGCAATTCAGCAATGAAGAGAGACTAGATATGCTAGGGAGGGGTATCTGGTTGAGGTATAAAACGTTCTGAGGGGTATAGGCAGGGGAGAGAAGAGGAAACGTTTCCCCTTAGCAGAAGAGTTAATAGCCAGGTGGCACAGTTTTAAGGTAAGGAGCGAAAGGCTGAGAGGAGATTTTAGGAAAACAAATAACCCAGAGGATTGCAGATGTCGTGAACTTGCTGCCTGAAAGGGTGATTGACATGAGAACCCTCAAAACAGTGAAAAAGTATTAAGATAGATGCTTTAAATGTCATTGCATTCAAGGCTGCAGGCCATGGAAAATGGGATTAGGATACATGGATGTTTGATGAATGGTCTGGATACAATGGGCTGACAGGTCAACAGTGAATATGGTCCCATACGATCCAATCTCTCTTTATTGATCATCTCAGGAATCAGTCTGGTAAACATTTGTTGCACTCCCACTATCATCAAAGTATCCTTCCATTAATCAGGAGACCAAAACTGCACACAGTATTCCAATGAATGGTCTCACCAATGCCCTGCACATTTGCAGAAAAACATTCCTGCTCCTGCACTCAAACCCTCTGGCTATGAAGGCCAGCATTTGCTTTCCCCACTGCCTGCTCCAGTGACTGGTGTACAAGGATAAGCAGGTCTCCTCGCACCTCCCACTTTCCCAATATACTACCACGCAGACAATTATCGATCTTCATGATTTTTCTACCAAAATCATTATCCTCACATTTATCCACCTTGTACTTCATCTGTCGTGCAAACACCCGGAGAATATAACCTAAGACGACGCACCAGTGCAGTACTAAAGCGTTGCTTCAATCTTGCAGGCATTGCATAATATACTAAAACAAGAGCTCATCTGTGTTCTTGGAAGAATCAAAACAATATGCTGGTTACAGGATATCAGACGGTGACTCCCCAGTGTCTAAGCCAACATTTATCTGTAAACATCATTGAAACGGAGAGTTTCTGGGAGCTTGCTGTGTGAAAATCGTTTGCCAAATTTTAGTGCCATATGGCAGTGATTAAAAAGTATAAAAATATTTAACTGGTGGTAAAACACTTTGCTGAGGTCATGAATGACATGGTGTGAATGCACATATTTCTGTATATCACCAATGGCTACGTGTTTTGAAGGGAGCAGGTTATTTATCCAACTGAGTTAATGCTAAATTGAAGTTCTGAATTTTGGTTTAAACGATCGTAAGGTTCCAAACACAATTTGCTTCCATTTATCCTGGGTTCAGGGTTGGCTTCCTTTCCATTAATCTTGCCATCCAGACAAAGACAAAGACAAAGATGTATTCGGTATGGTGCATTTTTGAATGGTTGGCTTGTGTGTCTTCAGCTGGAATCCTCCCCCAAACTGGGACCCGCAGACAACTTATAACAGCATCACAGAGAGTGATTTCACATGCATGGGAGGTGACATTACATCCACCAGCTTTCCCATTACTTTGATGAAGTTGAGCAGATTGCTGAAATATTTCCAGTTCACTTGAACCATCCTGAATCACAGACTGGAGATCTTCTCGCTATTCTAAATAACACATGCCACGTTTTTTTATCGAAGTTTCTTTCAAAGAAATGTTTGCTGTTTATTCAATATGCCATTTCACTATCTCTGTTATGATAAATGATGTGCATCTTTAGGTCACTTTTATATCACTAATCATTCAATGGGCACACAGGAAAATAACTAGATAAGCACATAGGCAATTTTATACCAAATCTAAATTGATCTGTAATGAAATCTAGCATGTTAATGTACATGCAAAGAAAGTAGATTAGCATCACAAAGAATACAGAGGCAACAGATGAGGTCTACAATGCTGCACAGTAATAACAATCCTTTAATGATGCCTTCAACAAGAAATTTAACCTGAAACATCAGCTTCAGCTATAAAAATGGTAATATCTCTCAATGACATATTTGTCATAAATCGTGGATGCACTGGTGATTATTTTCCAGAGTTCAATAGAATCGGGGTTGGTTCCTGAGGATTGGAGGGCGGCTAATGTTGTGCCACTTTTTAAGAAGGGTGGGCGGGAGAAAGCAGGAAATTATAGACCAGTTAGTCTGACCTCAGTGGTGGGAAAGATGCTGGAGTCTATTATAAAGGATGAAATTACGGCACATCTGGATAATAGTAACAGGATAGGACAGAGTCAGCATGGATTTATGAAGGGGAAATCATGCTTGACTAATCTTCTTGAATTTTTTGAGGATGTAACTCGGAAGATGGACGAGGGAGATCCAGTGGATGTAGTGTACCTGGACTTTCAGAAAGCTTTTGATAAAGTCCCACACAAGAGGTTAGTGAGTAAAATTAGGGCGCACGGGATTGGGGGCAAAGTACTAGATTGGATAGAGAATTGGTTGGCTAATAGGAAACAAAGGGTAGTGATTAACGGCTCCATTTCGAAATGGCAGGCAGTGACCAGTGGGGTACCGCAGGGATCCGTGCTGGGACCGCAGCTTTTTACAATATATGTAAATGATATAGAAGATGGTATCAGCAATAACATTAGCAAATTTGCTGATGACACAAAGCTAGGTGGTAGGGTGAAATGTGATGAGGATGTTAGGGGATTACAGGGTGACCTGGACAAGTTAGGTGAGTGGGCAGATGCATGGCAGATGCAGTTTAATGTGGATAAATGTCTGGTTATCCACTTTGGTGGCAAGAACAGGAAGGCAGATTACTACCTCAATGGTATCAAATTAGGTAAAGGGGCTGTTCAGAGAGATCTGGGTGTTCTTGTACACCAGTCAATGAAGGCAAGCATGCAGGTACAGCAGGTCGTGAAGAAGGCTAATAGCATGCTGGCCTTCGTAACAAGAGGGATTGAGTATAGAAGCAAAGAGGTGCTTCTGCAGCTGTACAGGGCCCTGGTGAGACCACACCTGGAGTACTGTGTACAGTTCTGGTCTCCAAATTTGAGGAAAGACATTCTGGCTATTGAGGGAGTGCAGCGTAGGTTCACGAGGTCAATTCCTGGAATGGCAGGATTGCCTTACACGGAAAGACTGAAGCGACTGGGCTTGTATACCCTTGAGTTTAGAAGACTGAGAGGGGATCTGATTGAAACGTATAGGCTTATGAAAGGATTCGACACTCTGGCAGGAGGGAACATATTTCCGTTGATGGGGGAGTGCCGAACCAGAGGACACAACTTAAAAATACGGGGTAGACCATTTAGGACAGAGATGAGGAGAAACTACTTCACACAGAGAGTGGTGGCTGTGTGGAATGCTCTGCCCCAGAGGGCAGTGGAGGCCCAGTCTCTGGATTCTTTTAAGAAAGAATTGGATAGAGCTCTTAAAGATAGTGGAGTCAAGGGGTATGGAGATAAGGCTGGAACAGGATACTAATTAGGAATGATCAGCCATGATCATATTGAATGGCGGTGCAGGCTCGAAGGGCAGAATGGCCTACTCCTGCATCTATTGTCTATTGTCTATTGTCTATTGTCTATTGAGATACTACTGGTGATGCTGGCTTAATGTTCACTCAAAGAGTCTGAGTTAGAACCATAATAACATTACAGTGCAAAGTGAGGCTTTCCAGCCGATAATGTTTGCATTGGTGAAATAAATGAGCTGTCCACTCTAATCTCACACTATAGCACCTTCAAACACCCATCATTCTCTGGGTGAAACTACTTTATCTCAACCTCGCTTTAATGCTTCTATCAGTCACCTTAATTGACCTCTCTGCCAAGGGTAACAGAGCATTTTTGTCCATTCTTTCCAAGCCCCCCGTTATTTTGTGTACCTCTATCAAGTCACCCCTCAGCATCCTATATTCTAAGTTAAACAAGCCAACCTATTGAATTAGATTAGATTCCCTACAGTGTGGAAACAGGCCCTGCGGCCCAACACGTCCACACCAACCCTCGGAAGAGTAACCCACCCAGGCCCATTTCCCTTTGACTAACGTACCTAACACTTTGGGCAAATTAACATCGTCAATTCACCTCACCTGCACATCTTTGGACTGTGGGAGGAAACCAGAGCACCTAGAGGAAACCCACGCAGACTCAGGGAGAATGTGCAAATTTCACACAGATGGTCTGCCCAAGGCTGGAATTGAACCTGGGTCCCTGTTGCTGTGAGGCAGCAGTGCTAACCACTGAGCCACCATGTAAACTGGAAATATTTCAGCAATCTTTCCTCAAAGCTGCAATTTTCAAGCTCTGGCAACATTCTTGCAGAGCTCCTCTGTGCTCACTCTCTCTCATTCTCAAGCAATTATGCCCTTCCTTTAATGCAATGACAGAATCACAACTGTGGTCTAACCAATGCCTTATGTTCCATCACTACATCCCTGCTCTTGTATTCAATACCTCACCTAATGGATGAATGCACACTATTTACCTTCTTTACCACCTTATCTGTCCTGCCACATTCAGGTATTTGTGACCATGCACTTCAAGGTCTCTCACTTCCTCTACCCTACCTCTCTCTTCAGTTCATTGTGTATTCCTTTGTTGTGTTTACCTTCCCCAAATGCATAACCTTGCCATTTGCTATTTTTCCACTCACTCAACTGAACCATTGATATCTTCCAGGTAAAAACAATGACTGCAGATGCTGCTGCCTGAACTGCTGTGCTCTTCCAGCACCACTAATCCAGACATTGATATCTTCCTGCAGTCAGTAGCCATCCTCCTCACTATCAATACATAAGTAACTATGTAAATCTCTGATCAACTCATCATTTTCCTTAATTGTCCTCTTTCTCTTAATGTACGGATAAAACACGTCTGACTTATCCAAATTGCTGTGGTAATTTGCTCATTGTAGTCTGAACCTGTGGGCCATGATACCAGAGGCTCCAACATTCTGACCATCACATTATTAATATAGAATCTCACCTATTCCTATTCCTACTGTTGGCCAGCATTGGAAGGGATTAAGCAATTTCATGCTCAACTTGAGTTACGTAGACATCTTTGTTAGCACCAGCTGCTGGATTGGGAATCGAAAATGGAGTTTTTCCTCTCTCAGAGTCAGTGAGGTTACCCACTGAGCCACAAGACTTCCCATCAAAGTAACAAGTCTGTGCCTTATTTTGTTTGCAGAGTTTGTCGCAATTTGGCAGCAATCCAAATCAGAAATTTGCAGACAATTGGAATATTGTGTCTAATTCTGAAAGAGTTTCAAGGCTCGGAAGAGCAAATTGAAGCAATTTAGTGAAATATTCCTGACTACCTATTAACTCTGAGTGGTCAATGACTCCTCCACCTACATTGTCCCAAATTCTTGATCCTGATGGACAGCACACTGCTTGACCTATACCAGACCCCATCCAACTCAAGCTCCTTGTCCCCAACCTCCAGCCAGAGCTGACAGCAACCCCTGCATGACCCAAATTCATAGCAGTAGCCATTCCTGATGAGGGGCATGTGCCTGAAACATCGATTTTCCTGCTCCTCGGATGCTGCCTGAGCTGCTGTGCTTTTCCAACGCTACTCTAATCTAGACTCTGATCTCCAGCATCTGCAGTCCTCACTTTTGGCAACCTCATAGTAGCCATCTTCCAAAGACTTTCTCCACCTGCCTGACCCATCAACTCCCCAGACTCCTACTACTAGCCTAACAGCCCCCGGACGCAAAAGACCCTCCCAGCTCTCAGACCCAACATCCCTCAAAACCCTAATCTGACCAAACCACCCTATATGGACCCCATTGACCCCATCCATCTGGCACCAAATGAACTCACCACCTGGCACACTGACCATTTGGCAGCCTCTGACCTCACTGACCACCTGGTACCCTCTGATCTTGCCCACCTGGCACAATACCCCTTCACCCAGCAACACATTGCCAGCCCTCAACTGCCTGGCACTCTAACCCCATCAACCATCTGCCACTCAAATCCTACACTCACCTTTTAACTAAACCATTTCACTGGGGCTGTCGAACTAGCTGCCTATGTTACTGGTAATTTAAATCAAAAAAACTGCACTGACTACTGCGAAAATATGTGGGGCTGGGGGCTACTATGAAGGCTTCATCTCTAGCAAGATTTATAGAGTCCTGGACAGGTTTGCAACAGGAGAGCCCTCTCCAACATAGAGGACATCCCAAAAACATAAGCTGGTAATTTTCACTCTGACCAGGGTTGTAAATAGGATTTCCAAACTTGATCACAATCGTCAACTTTTGCTTCAGATTTGTGGCGTTTGATGTCTTGCTAGCCTTTAGCATCACAGCAAGCACATCCCAATATCTAACATCTGACAGCAGCAGTATTTAGTTTTCACTGTCTCTGCAAGGATGAGAGTATGTTTCCACAGGGCCAATTATTATGTTCTCCACAGCTCCTTTTCTTCTCCTACTGGCAAAATTGGAAGACGACAGGATATGAGGTTAATACAAACAAAGGCAGCAAGTTGTTTGCTTAGTTTGCAGCACAGTTTCGAGCACAACCACATGCTGTTTGGCCAACCATTATGATGCACCATGCTGCTAGTCAACTGACTGATTCATCTTTTGTTTCATCAGACTCCCTATTGGTAAACCTGACTGAACGAACTCCAGACGGAGATTCATTTGTGAATCCCGGGCGTAGCCTGAAAGCACAATATCTTTTAAAATTCTGCTTCCAGACCCAGTAATATTCTCAAACATTGCTCAGGACCCAAAGGAGTACCACCCACAGCTTGAATTTTACATTTCTTATTCTGTTCGGGGCTACTTCACAGAGTTCTCTCTTTTGATTCTGATATATTTTGTCAAAACTAATGGGAGATAAATTAGCACGTGCGAGACACTTGGCCCATGACTTGATGCAGTTACACAGCTCTCATGTAATTGTGTTGTTAGTGAACATGAACACATACAGTCATTTGTGACAATATCAAGCTTTTACCTCAATGAGTCAAAGGATGAGTCAATCATTATTGCAATACTCACTGCAGGAAATAGTTCATTATGGCATTTAGACTATCCATTTTCAAGAAGCATTTCACCAGTATTCTACTTTTTCTTCTTGCATTTATTTTTTGATTAAACAAATTTCTCACTTGAGCGACACAGCTGGCTATCTTTTTGTAGGATTTCTCAAAAACACGTAAATGCACTAGAGTTAAAACTCAATAACAAGCTTTCATGGTACACCAGCTACCAATAAAATGATAACTGTCAATGGCATTTCTCCAAAGTAACCAAACTTTCATTGTGGCATCTAACACATCTAATCCTAATCAGTATTATTTCCTTGACACTTACTGTTGAATGCAACAAAAAGTTCCCTTCCATCCCAATTCTCTTTTGCATTACAAAATCTATCCATTGCTGCTTTCTCTCCTTCTATAAAGGTTCATAATTTGTGAGATAAAGGTGACTGCATAAGTCAAAGAGAGGTAAAAGATAATGGGTGATGAGCTCCCAGCCCGGAACAACACGAGCCATGGTGAGAAACTTGGTCAAACTCAGTACCATCAATCACAGGCACAGCACGGTCACCAGGTCTCTTTTCTACAGGCTCCTTTTAAGGAGCCACTGAAGACCTTTGAGGAATCTCTCAATTGTCTACCCACAAATGTATCAAGGCTATGTGTTACTGATGCTATTTGTGACAGATCACCACCACTTCATCTCATTTCCCCGTGATGAGGATTGTGCAGACCGAGCAATTGACTTGTGACCATGGCTGATGGCTCTGCCTGTTTCTCTAGGAAACTAAACAACCAAAGCACAGAGTTGGCATTCACTCTTGTAAGTGTTGTTGAACTGTTTGATCATTGTTTAAAGAGATATCAAAGAATAAAGTGTAGTTGCTTCAGGTGAACTCAGTGTTGGATCACTGATATCTAGAGTACACATCCTGAACTAATCACACAGAAGCTAGTACCTGACCACCTTGTCACCCTTTATTTACATGTGCACAGTACACTGGCTGTAATCAGCCGGCTCATAATCAGTTCCTGAAGTCAGGAGATTCTGAATCTCCCATTTATATGTTTTTTTTATTTTATGAAATGGTACAAAATACAAACAGTGAACAATAAACAATAAGCAGCAGTTCACAAAAGACCACAATTAACATGGGAAGGAGCAGCAAGGCCAAAGCCCAAACCAATCAGTTAACAGGCAAATGTGGGCAAACCTCAAATCCCACCGTCACTCATCAAAAGGGAAACAGTAACACAAACTCATACAACACAGTACAACCAAACAAATAAAACAGTGCATAGAACACAGACAACCCTAGCAACCCAACAAACCACTCACCCCTTCCAGTACAAGGCAGCCTGTCCGTACGGCCTCTCAGTCTGCCCCGTCCAGCCCTCGGTCTGCCCCTACCCCCCGTCCAGCCCTCGGTCTGCCTCTACCCCCCGTCTGGCCCTCGCTCTGCCCCTAACCCCCCCGTCCGGCTCTCGGTCTGCCCCTACCCCCCTCCCTGTCCGGCTCTCGGTCTGCCCCTACTCCCCCCATCCAGCCCTCAATTTGCCCTTACCACCCCCCCCTCCCCACCGTCCGGCCCTCGGTCTGCCCCTACCCCCCCCGTCTGGCCCTCGTTCTGCCCCTACACCCCATCCGGCCCTCGGTCTGCCCATACCACCCCCCCCGTCCAGCTCTCGGTCTGCCCCACGCTTTCCTGTTTTCTTTGTCTTTTGTCTCTTTTTTTCCACAGTGACAAAACAAGTGCAGAAAACTTTATTCATATTCCACCATCAGGAGGAAAAGAAACTCCCGAGTGGTCAGGGTCAAAGAGTGTCCTTCTCAACAAAGGGCAATGCCTAAATGACTGAAAAAGTGAAGGGAAGGTCAGGATTAAATCAAAATAGAATCGGAAGGGGAAATAATACAATTCATACCCCACGGTGCCCACCTCTCCCTGAAAACCTCAAGGGTATTGCTCTCCTGTTTATATACCTTTTTTGTTTCCTTACTTGAGAAAGGATTTACTGGAGAGAGTGCACAGGTGGTTCACTAGGTTGTTTCCAGAATTGAGAATGTTGCCTTATGAGGAGAGATTGAGTAGACTGGGATGGCATTCATTAGAATTGAGAAGAATGGGGCGGGGTAATCTTATAGAAACATTTCATTACGACAAAGAGATAACTGCACAGAGGCCGGGTCCCATCACCAAGTCACCCTTTTGTTTACTTGTACTCAGTACAGCGGCTGGAGCCAGCTCAAAGTCGGTCATCAACTGAGGAGGTTCTAATCTCCTGGTTAGGATTTTTTTAAGCACCCATGTCATGTGTGTGTCAGTGTAAGACACAGTGAATGAACAACAAGTGCAGAAAACTTTATTCCTATTCCACCACCAGGAAGAAAGGAAACACCTGAGTGGCCAGTGATAAGCAGTGTCCGTCTCAACGAGGGCAATGCTGTGTGATCAAAATGTGAAAAGGGGGCCAGGATTATATCAAAATAGAGTTGGAGGGGGATATAAAGCTCTCCATACCTCCCAGTGCCCACTCCTCCCTGAATACCTCGAGGGTATTGCTTTCCTGTTTATATGTTTTTTGTCAGTCCTCAACAAAAAGGAGTGCATGCTCAGGTGTGCGGTGGGATCCCGTCCGCGCTCACCCCAGCCCGGATGGAATTTCACATTGGCCCCAGGGTCCCGTACTTCCCGCGGGAGCCTGTGCCCCACAACCTGAGCCGCCTCCGGAATTTTAATTTTGTCCCCTCAAGGGATATACAAAGGAAGGCCCTGTATCGACTGCTGCTGCACACCGTCCACCTCTTCTCCCTCATCCACCGTCCAGACACGCCTTGGTGTACCCATTTGCCACCGGGTGGTGGGGATCCCCAGTGGAGGGCTCTCTACGCGGGAGTCCTCCCTCTTTCTCTCGGGGATCTGGGGTGGAGGGTGCTGCACGCAGCAGTCCCCTGCAACCGCAGATTGCGGTGGTTCACGGACTCCCAACCCAACTGCTTGTTCTGTGGTGCTGTGGAGTCCATGGACCATGTATATATTGGGTGTGGGCGTTTGCTTTTTGATTTTCTCAAAAACCTCCTCCTCTGCTTTTGGTTGCACTTCAGTCCCACGCTCCTGATCTTCGGGCACCTGGTACGGAGGAGGGAGGTTCGCTCCTGGGTCTGGCCAAACAGTGGGCTGTGGTGGGGGTCGTTAGGGCCAACTGCCTACCCCTCTTCCGCGGTTACGTTAGAGCCTGGGTTTCTCTGGAGAAGGAGCACACGGTATTCACTAACACCCTCAGGATTTTCAGGGAAAGGTGGGCACTGCAGGGCGTGGAGTGCTTTATTCCCCCCTCCAACTCAATTTTGATATAATCCCTGCCCTCCCCTTCACTGGTTGATCATGCAGCAATGCCTTCTGAGAAGGGTACTGCTTGTCACTGACCACCCTGGCGTTTTCTTTCTTCCTGGTGAAGGAAAAGAGAAGCAAAAAGGAATGCCAGTTAACGAACTGACTATATGGTTCAGCCAGTTCAGAAATCAGGTTTCCTCCACAAACAAACAGAAACCAACAGCAGCAGTAACACACTGACTGTGGCCCAGCCAGCACAAAGTCGGTCCACTAAACTGAAGGGATTGTAAAGCTTCCTGAGGCCAGGTCATCAGGCAGCAGAGGCTTGGGGCCCCACTACTCTCCCGACACCAGGACGCCAGACTCCTCGGGGAAAAGGTCCAGTGCCAAGTCATCCAGAAAAACAGCCCTGGGGGAAGGAGTGAGGATAATACTCCTTCCCCTCCAACACTCGATGACTCAGCGGTACTTAAATTATTACGGCCCACCTTGGTTTCTCAGTCATCCCTGGGCGCTGGTGGAATGGCAGCCGCAGAAGGGCCTGTGCCTGCTACGGCCCCAGTGGTTAGGGCAGGTTAGGCCACGGTGCTGGATAGGCAGGAGACACCGTGGGCTCATCCCCCAGGGAGGGATAGCACCATCAGCGTGCCAATGGGAAATCTCTTCCCCAGGGAGACCGGGAGTATTTTATGGACCCTCCATTTCTCTGCCGACCTTGGTGGTCATGGGGCCGGAGACCCCTCCCCCCAGTCTCTCCAGGAACATTATTGGCTGGGGGAAAGCAGGGGTGCAGCAAGGGCAGGGAGAGCCAATTATGTCACTTCCTGTCCTGCCCTGGGATGTCAGGTGGTGATGGGTGAGGCAGGGGCCCCATTTCCTGCCCAGGACCCAGAGAGACAGCAGCAGAGCTGGGTTCCGGCTGAATGGGGCAGGGCTCAGGAACTGGATTAGTGGTGCTGGAAGAGCACAGCAGTTCAGGCAGCATCCAACGAGCAGCGAAATCGACATTTCGGGCAAAAGCCCTTCATCAGGAATAAAGGCAGTGAGCCTGAAGTGTGGAGAGATAAGCTAGAGGAGAGTGGGGGTGGAGAGAGAGTAGCATAGAGTACAATGGGTGAGTGGGGGAGGAGATGAAGTTGATAGGTCAAGGAGGAGAGGGTGGAGTGGATAGGTGGAAAAGAAGATAGGCAGGTCGGACAAGTCCGGACAAGTCAAGGAGACAGTTACTGAGCTGGAAGTTTGAAACTAGGATGAGGTGGGGGAAGGGGAAATGAGGAAGCTGTTGAAGTCCACATTGATGCCCTGCGGTTGAAGTGTTCCAAGGCGGAAGATGAGGCGTTCTTCCTCCAGGTGTCTGGTGGTGAGGGAGCGGCGGTGAAGGAGGCCCAGGACCTCCATGTCCTTGGCAGAGTGGGAGGGGGAGTTGAAATGTTGGACCACGGGGCGGTTTGGTTGATTGGTGTGGGTGTCTCGGAGATGTTCCCTAAAGCGCTCTGCTAGGAGGCGCCCAGTCTCCCCAATGTAGAGGAGACCGCATCGGGAGCAACGGATACAATAAATGATATTAGTGGATGTGCAGGTGAAACTTTGATGGATGTGGAAGGCTCCTTTAGGGCCTTGGATAGAGGTGAGGGAGGAGGTGTGGGCACAGGTTTTACAGTTCCTGCGGTGGCAGGGGAAAGTGCCAGAATGGGAGGGTGGGTCGTAGGGGGGTGTGGACCTGACCAGGTAGTCACGGAGGGAACGGTCTTTGCGGAAGGCAGAAAGGGGTGGGGAGGGAAATATATCCCTGGTGGTGGGGTCTTTTTGGAGGTGGCGGAAATGTCGGCGGATGATTTGGTTGATGCGAAGGTTTGTAGGGTGGAAGGTGAACACCAGGGGCGTTCTGTCCTTGTTACGGTTGGAGGGGTGGGGTCTGAGGGCGGAGGTGCGGGATGTGGACGAGATGCGTTGGAGGGCATCTTTAACCATGTGGGAAGGGAAATTGTGGTCTCTAAAGAAGGAGGCCCGTCAGGGCCAGGTGTTGTGGGGTGGGCCTCAGGCACAGGTTTCCCTGGAGTTGTCACAGTGGGGCAGGTGTCAGTCATGGGGTCAGGGAGCATACATTGCCCAGGGATAGATGCCATGGGTGGGGTTCAGTGACCGGGTCATGGAGTATGCATATTCTGGTGGTGGGAGGGTCAACTGGCAAGGTATGGGCACAGGATCAGGAGGATGGGAAGCAGGGTTCATGTGCCAGGGCTTGGTTGGCATGATCACAGAGGCATTTTTGTGCCAAGGTGGGGCAGAGTGAGGGTCCAATTCTGAGGAGGGGCCTGGGGTTCCATCCACGGGGGCAGGCTCTGTGTTGTGAGTCTTCCTCTACGTCCGCTGTCTGGCCAAGGTACCAGTAGCCTTTGGCTTAGTCCCTGCTGACGGGGCGTGTAGTGTTGTCCGAGAGGGAGGGGATGTGGGTGCAGCATTACCACTCACGTTTGCTGGTGTGGGCTGGGCAGCCTTCTGGGTGGGGCAGTTCTTTCTGGTGTGCCCCACCTCATGGCACAAGTGGCACAGAAGACACGGTCAGCTGCGCCCTGGTGGAGGAGGGTAAATGATCCCTCAGTGATGCCATCCTGGAGCCGGGCAAATAAACACCTGGCACCGGAAGGAGTACACGTGTCAGATGGTGGGGTCCTTCAGACTGAGTAGGAGCAGTTGGACACCCAATCGGATCTCCCCCAGAGTTTGAAGGTGGGGGAGAAGGAGCTCACTGGCAATAAAGGGCGGGACGTTGGGAATCACGTCCCTCTGGTCTGTGACCTCCAATGGGTCAACAGGGAAGAAAGTCCCACCCACAGTGAGCCCCTTCTCCATGGCCAGGTGGACCGCCCGCTCAGTCCTTAGGAAAAACATGGCCTTCCCATACATGCGGCTGCAGTGACAATGGCAAGTGGGCCGACCACACTAGCCATGGCCTTATTGTAAGCCTTGATGGTCATAGTGGGATGGGAATAGGCCTTAACCCGAAGGCATTTATTAGTCAGATGCCTGAAGGGGGTCGGGTTTGTAGCTGGGGCTGGTGCAGCCGAGCCTGAGGCAGCGGCTCCCCCTGCATAGGCGCAGCTGGGAACTGTGGTCTTGGGGCTCGTCATGCTGTGCTGCTGGATGTTATACTGGATGGCCCAAGCAGCAGCAGTTGGGGCAGGCCCCAGGTGTCAGCAACAGTCTCATGTCCTGGGGGGTGGTGCCGAGACAGGACCCAGGTGGAAAAAACCAACACAAGATACAATAAAGAAAACCAACCAGAATAAATATCCTGCCTGCACATGGGGGGAATGAAAAAGACCACCACTACCATTCCATTGTTGGCTCAGGTTAACCACCCCAATTGAGGATCTCAAAGTCAATAAGATTCATCTGAGTTTCAATCATCACACCTCCAAAAACCCAGATGCTAGACATGGCCTGCACTCCATACACAGCAGGGGTCACTGTGGGGTTAGCAGGAATGCGGCTCAGTGGTTAGTACTGCTACTTCATAGCTACCAGGGACCCAGGTTCAATTCCAGCCGTGGGCAACTGTTGGTGTGGAGTGTGCACATTCTCCCCGTGTCTGTGTGGATTTTTTCTGGGGTCTCTGGTTTTCTCCAGCAGCTCAGGTGAATTCGTCATGCTAAATCGTCCATAGTGTTAGGTGCAATAGTCAGAGGGAAATGGGTCTGGGTGGATTATTCTTTGGAGTTTCAATGTGGAATTGTTGGGCCAAAGGGCCTGTTTCCACACTGTAGGGGGTCTAATCATATGTTTAACTAGAATGCTGGTATGGTTCCCCCTTCCCTAATCCAGGGCCCAAATCCAACTCCCACACTGCCAACTGAAGGATAGCATACAGTTAATATTTTCAGATCAACATAACTCAGTCCCACATATAATCGGTGATGAACAGAAGGGAATTCTATTGTAAGAAAGTTGAAAGGCTGAGGCATTTCACTTGAGGTACACTTGATTGACTTTTCAGCTTTCCAGCCCAGCTCCCTGAAAGAGATGTAAATTGGACACACTCAGAGTCATAGAGATGTACAGCATGGAAACAGACCTTTCGGTCCAACCCATCCATGCTGACCAGATATCCCAACCCAATCTAGTCCCACCTGCCAGCACCCGGCCCATATCCCTCCAAACACTTCCTATTCATATACCCATCCAAATGCCTCTGAAATATTGCAATTGTACCAGCCTCCACCACATCCTCTGGCAGCTCATTCCATACACGTACCACCCTCTGTGAGAAAAGGTTGCCTCTTAGGTCTCTTTTATATCTTTTCCCTCTCACCCTAAACCTATGCCCTCTAGTTCTGGACTCTCAGAACCCAGGGAAAAGACTTTGCCTATTTATCCTATCCATGCCCTTCATAATTTTGTAAACCTCTATAAGGTCACCCCTCAGCCTTCGACACTCCAGGGAAAACAGCCCCAGCCTGTTCAGCCTCTCCCTGTAGCTCAGATCCTCCAACCCTGGCAACATCCTTGCAAATCTTTTCTGAACCCTTTCAAGTTTCACAACATCTTTCCAATAGAAAGGAGACCAGAATTGCATGCAATATTCCAACAGTGGCCTAACCAATGTCCTGTACAGCCGCAACATTACCTCCCAACTCCTGTACTCAATACTCTGACCAATAAAGAAAAGCATACCAAATGCCTTCTTCGCTATCCTATCTACCTGAGACTCCACTTTCAAGGAGCTATGAACCTGCACTCCAAGGTCTCTTTGTTCAGCAACACTCCCTAGGACCTTCCCATTAAGTGTATAAGTCCTGCTAAGATTTGCTTTCCCAAAATGCAGCAACTCGCATTTACCTGAATTAAAGTCCATCTGCCACTTCTCAGCCCATTGGCCCATCTGGTTCAGATCCTGTTTTAATCTGAGGTAACCCTCTTCGCTGTCCACTACACCTCCAATTTTGGTGTCATCTGTGAACTTACTAACTGTACCTCTTATGCTCGCATCCAAATCATTTATGTAAATGACAAAAAGTAGAGGGCCCAACACCGATCCTTGTGGCACTCCACTGGTCACAGGCCTCCAGTCTGAAAAACAACCCTTCACCACCACCCTCTGTCTTCTATCTTTGAGCCAGTTTTGTATCCAAATGGCTAGTTCTCCCTGTATTCCATGAGATCTAACCTTACTAATCAGTCTCCCATGGGGAACTTTGGCGAACGCCTTACTGAAGTCCATATAGATCACATCTACTGCTCTGCCCTCTACCCTCATCAATCTTCTTTGTTACTTCTTCAAAAGAACTCAATCAAATTTGTGAGACATGATTTCCCATGCACAAAGCCATGTTGACTATCTCGAATCAGTCCTTGCCTTTCCAAACATATGTACATCCTGTCCCTCAGGACTCCCCCCAACAACTTGCCCACCACCGAGGTCAGGCTCACCAGTCTATAGTTCCCTGGCTTGTCCTTACCACCCTTCTTAAACAATGGCACCATGTTAGCCAACCAGCAGTCTTCCGGCACCTCACCTGTGACTGTCAATGATACAAATATCTCAGCAAGAGGCCCACCAATCGCTTCTCTAGCTTCCCACAGAGTTCGCCGGTACACCAGATCAGGTCCTGGGGATTTATCCACTTGTAACCATTTCAAGACATCCAGCACTTCCTCCTCTGTAATCTGGACACTTTGCAAGATGACACCATCTATTTCCCTACAGTCTACATCTTCCATATCCTTTTCCACAGTAAATACTGATGCAAAATATTCATTTAGTATCTCCCCCATTTTCTGTGGCTCCACACAAAGGCCGCCTTGCTGATCTTTGAGGGGCCCTATTCTCTCCCTAGTTACACTTTTGTCCTTAATATATTTGTAAAAACCCTTTGGATTCTCTTTAATTCTATTTGCCAAAGCTATCTCATGTCCCCGTTTTGCCCTCCTGATTTCCCTCTTAAGTATACTCCTACTTCCTTTATACTCTTCTAAGGATTCACTCGCTCTATCCTGTCTATACCTGACATATGCTTCCATTTTTTCTTAACAAACCTTCAATTTCTTTAGTCATCCAGCATACCCTATACCTACCAGCCTTCCCTTTCACCCTAACAGGAATATACTTTCTCTGGATTCTTGTTATCTCATTTCTGAAGTCTTCCCATTTTCCAGCCATCCCTTTACCTGCGAACATGTGCCTCCAATCAGCTTTCGAAAGTTCTTGCCTAATACCATCAAAATTGGCCTTTCTCTAATTTAGAACTTTAACTTTTAGATCTGGTCTATCCTTTTCCATCACTATTTTAAAATGAATGGAATTATGGTCGCTGGCCCCAAAGTGCTCCCCCACTGACACCTCAGTCACCTGCCCTGCCTTATTTCCCCCGAGTAGGTCAAGTTTTGCACCTTCTCTACTAGGTCCATCCACTTACTGAATCAGAAAATTGTCTTGTACACACTTAAGAAATTCCTCTCCATCTAAACCTTTAACACTATGGCAGTCCCAGTCAATGTTTGGAAAGTAAAAATCCCCTACCATAACTACCCTATTATTCTTACAAATAGCTGAGATCTCCTTACAAGTTTGTTTCTCATTTTCCCTCTGACTATTAGGGGGTCTATAATACAATCCCAATAAGGTGATCATCCCTTTCTTATTTCTCAGTTCCACCCAAATAACTTCCCTGGATGTATTTCCGGGAATATCCTCCCTCAGCACAGCTGTAATGCTATTCCTTATCAAAAATGCCACTCCCCCTCCTCTCTTGCCTTCCTTTCTATCCTTTCTGTAGCATTTGTATCCTGGAACATTAAAGCTGCCAGTCCTGCCCATCCCTGAGCCATGTTTCCATAAGGATATCCCAGTCCCATGTTCCTAACCATGCCCTGAGTTCATCTGGCTTCCCTGTTAGGCCCCTTACATTGAAATAAATGCAGTTTAATTTATTAGTCCTACCTTGTCCCTGCCTGCCTTGACTGTTTGACTCATTTCTGTTCTCAGCTGTACCCATCTCAAATCGATCTCTTTCCTCACTATCTCCCTGGGTCCCACTCCCCAACCTTACTAGTTTAAATCCTCCCAAGCAGTTCTAACAAATTTCCCTGCCAGTATATTAGTCCCCTTCCAATTTCAGTGCCATCTGTCCTTCTCATAAAGGTCACTTCTACCCAAAAGAGATTCCAAGGATCCAAAAATGTGAATCCTTCTCCCATACACCAGCTCCTTAACCACGCATTCATCTGCTCTATCGTCCTATTCCTGCCCTCACTAGCTTGTAGCACCGGGAGTAATGCAGATATTACTACCCTTGAGGACCTCCTTTTTAAAGTTCTGCCTAACTCTCTGTAATCTAGCTTCAGAGTCTCAACCTTTTCCCTTCCTAGGTCATTGGCTCCAATGTGGACAATGACCTCCTGCTGGCCCCTCTCCCCCGTGAGAACATTCTGCCCCCTCTCTGAGACACCCTTGATCCTGGCATCAGCAAAACAACACACCATTCTGCTTTTTCTCTGCTGGCCACAGAAACATCTGTCTGTACCTCGGACTACAGAATCCCTGAATATAATTGATCTCTTGGAAGCCGACGTACCCCTCATTGCATTAGAGCCAGTCTCAGTACCAGAAACCTGGCTGTCCGTGCTACGTTCCCCTGAGAATCCATCATCCTCTACATTTTCCAAAACAGCATACCTGTTTGAAATGGGTGTATCCACAAAAGACTCCTGCACTAGGTGCCGACCTCTCTTACCCTTCCTGGAGTTAACCCATCTATGTAGCTGTATCTGAGACTTTCCCCCCTTCCTATAACTGCCATCCATCACATACACATCACAAATTCCTCATCGCTTCTATCTGTCTCTCCAACCAATCCACTCGATCTGAAAAGATTCGCATCCAACAGCATTTATGGCAGATATAATCCTCAGTAACCCTTAAACTCTCCTTAAATTCCCACATCTGACAAGAAGTACATATCACTGTACTAAAGGCCATTTTTGCTCCTTCACAATCTACAAACACAGAAAATAACACCGTCTTATTCCTCTACAAATACTGCCCCAGGTTAAATTAATAGCTCTGGCTTATATTTTAAGTTAATCAAGAGACTTATCTCCAAAAAACATATAATCAAGAAAGAATCCACTATACTCACTACTGCAGCCTTTCTCTTGGACAGACTTAAAACAACATTTAACTTATTTGATTCTATGCTGTGAATTTCGCCCAAACCGGTTCCTCCAAGATTAGTTGTGAAATTCACTGTTTGTTAATTTTTCCAGATACACGCCGATGTCCAGTGATACATGAATTCAAAAACAGCAAAGGCAGTAACTGTGCAGGTTCTCTCTCTCTCCTGCACTGACCTCACCATGTGCTTCCTTTGTCTGCTCTTCTCCCTTTTAAAACTGCTGTTGTTTTGACTTTTTTTTTCCAAAGTTCCAAAACAATGCGACAGAATATAAAACAGTAATTGCTGCTCCTGGAATTCGAGGAAATCACCTCCAGCACCTAAAATACCTTAAAAAAGGGAGCATCTCTTACAGCCAGAAATTTTTCCCATCCTTCATCTTGGATTACCCAGAATCCACTGCCCTTTCCCCACAATCTTGACTGATTTGTTTTTTATTGTCCACGTGTATTTTACAATGAGAAATGCAGTCAAAACCTTCCACTGCCCGCCATGATTTTGAATTGTTTAAGAGTATTTTTAAAAATTTAAAATATATAGCTTAAAGAGAATCCATACGCCTTCTGCCACAACTTTGCTGCCCCAGTCCTGGACCCAACAAAAGTCAAAGTCAGGCGTTTCTCAGGCACTATCTTTCACCACTGGGCCTGCCTCACTGATATCGTCGCAGCTGATACTGCGTTCCCATGCTCGCCCCTCCACCAGCTGGCTCCTCAACACCACTGCCAGAATCCTGCTCCAGCCTCACCAGCTGCCTCACTGCCATTCGCTCATACCCTGTTGCTGCCTCACTGTCATTCACTAGCGCCCTGCTCCAGCCTCACCAGCCACCTTGCCATGCAGATGTTTCTACTTGAACTATTTCATTCCCTTTTGATATTTATTATTGAATTGGCCTTCAGCAGCCTCTCATCTCATAGATTCTAAACAAACAGCTGACCAGTGTGAACAAATTCCCATGCCACCTTTGGCTCTTTTGTCGATTAATTTAAACTCATGTCTTTGGTTACTGATTCTACTGTCATTTCTCCTTATTTACTCCAGCAATACTCTGCCTAAAGCAAAGGACTTGCAATTTGTCAGTCTTGCCTTGACCATCAGACATTTTATAACATTTTACAGCTAATGAAGTGAACAAAAGTGGTATATAACAGCCAATTTACATAAAAAGTCATCCCAGAACAGTAACATGATAATGACTAGATGATCAGTTCTAATGATGCTGATTGAGGGATAAATATTACTCAAAATACTGGGATTAACACACCCTCCCTTCTGTAAAAGATTTTATTTTGTAGCCCCCAAAGAGGGGATCCAAACGATGACATTTCCAATTATGCAGCATCTCCTCCAGCACTGCATGCTTTGAATTTGTGCTTTTTGAACTCAATTTTCAGACTTAGAGACAAGACAAGACAGATACCAACTGAGCCACAGCTGAAACAGCCAATCAACAAAGAGAGGAAGCATTCAGGGTAAGGGTGTACTATATCAGCAAATTCAATGTCAAACCAGAACAAAAAGGGATGAATTAAAAAAGAGGATATATGTGAGATATTATTTAAAAAGTTAATATTTGACATCTTTCAAACAAAATGACCTCAGCAATAAATTATGTGAAGGACTAACATTGCACCTTTTCAATTGTTCACTCTCTGGACCGGAGCGGCTGTGTGTATCCAGATGGCAAAAAACTGTCTTCCCATTAGATCTTGTTTTTTCAACTCTCAAGCGGTCAGTGTTCTAAGATGGGCAAAGAATGTATGTCAAAGACACTCTGAAGCTCTCCTTGGAGTGTAGCAGCATTGACCTTAATGACTGGTTGGAGTCTGGTTGGAGTTTGGCAGAAATCATTCAAAATGACAACTTGCCCATCAAGCTGTAATATTTGAATCATATCGTCTTAAGAATGGGGCAAAGCAACGGGACAGAAGGAAGGAAAGGGAAGTAAATGCTGAATACTAAATCCCACTATGTTGTATGTTATCCTTCCCCATGCTCACAAAGATCTGTGAGTCAAGAATTGACCTGTTCAGTCATGGGGAAGCATTCAGCAAAATCTGTGACTATAAATAGATCCACCTACGAACTGAAGGACAGCTGGTGACCGGCATTCTCTTTAAATGTTTCTATTCTCTTTCACTTGGACCTCCAAGGTCAATGAGCAGCAGCAACTTGTAGAATGGGAAGTCAATGCTGCAGTCCCTGTCAGAATGACAATCATTGTGCACAGAATATTCAAGCAGATGTGTGTGCTCACATTCATGCAGCATAAAGCTGATGGTAATGCAACATGAAGATTTGTGTATATATGTTTCCAAGCCTTTATTTTTTCCTATAGCCCATTATAAAATAGTATCATTTGGATTATGCTAAAGCAACTCTATATGGAAACTCGAAATCTGATAAGCTATAGAGTTAATATTACATATACATGACCTTTCAGCAGAACAGTTACTTTTATATTACATCTATAATGAATCTACTACTTACTTTATATTGCAGCTCCTCATTCTTCTTACACCATTGCCAATTTCCAAAGTCTGCCAATGTTCTCCTGATATCTGTTACTATCCTCCTCATTGATTACTACTCTTCCAGGGCCTACAGCAAATTATTAATGAATCAGAGGCATGCTAAGACTTCCTCCTGGAATTTCCCTGAGGGTCATCTTGATCTCCCACCTTAATGGATCAATGGAAACAATGGAAGTGCCTTCATGTTTACTGGCAGGTCAATTATACAACTTTGCGAAGAATTCATATTTTGATGCTCTGATGCAGGATTAAAGCAAATGTTTGAAAATTGAGATGGAATCGTAAGAACAAAGAGACAGGTCAAGATAGGACCTGAGGGCTAAAGGCTGCTAGAGAGAAACAACAGGCGATGAGCTTAACCCATGGGTCACCACAACTCAGGCGATTGGCGAGGTTGAGAAGGTGAGACCTCCATGTTGACCGGGACAGGAATCGAAGTCTACCACCAACTGCCATGCCCATTTGGATGGGTTGTCCACTGTGAAGGCAGACAAATGACATTCAACTTTGGCTTAAGATGTGAATGGATTCATTCAGAATGAGGATCACTTTACAAACTCGGTCCGTGGAAAATGCTTCTCTCCCACAGTTGCAGTGGGTCAGTTATAGAGTCATAGAGATGTACAGGACAGAAACAGACCCTTCAGTATAACTCATCCATGCTGACCAGATATCCCAACCCAATTTAGTCCCATCTGCCAGCACCCCTCCCATGTCCCTCCAAACGCTTCCCATTCATATACTCATCCAAATACCTCTTAAATGTTGCAATTGTACCAGCCTCCACCACCTCCTTTGGCAGCTCATTCCATACACGTACCACCCTCTGTGTGAAAAAGTTGCCCCGTAGGTCTCTTTTATATCTTTCTCCTCTCATCCTAAACCTATGCCCTCTAGTTCCGGACACCCCCACCCCAGGAAAAAGACTTTGTCTATTTATCCTATCCATGCCCCTCATAATTTTGTAAACGTCTATTAGGTCACCCCTCAACCTCTGACACGCCAGGGAAAACAGACCTAGCCTCTTCAACCTCTCCCTACGGCTCAAATCCTCCAACCCTGGCAACATCCTTGTAAGTCTTTTCTGAAGCCTTTCAAGTTTCACAACATCTTTCCAAAAGGAAGGAGACCAGAATTGCACGCAATAGTCCAACAGTGGCCTTACCAAACAGAAATTCATTAACTATTCTGCAACTGTTTTGGCCCAGAAGTAAAATAAAAACAGCAATGATTTGCTTTTCATTGTGAGCATCTATCAGAAAAAGTAAATCAAACAGTGAATAATAAAAGGACTAAGCTTGTGGCTATGCAAACATTGCACTGATCCAACAATATGTCTTCATCACAGCAGCTAGAAAGAAATCCAGTTTGAAAACTTAGTGAATTTAAGTGTAAATCTAACATAATGTAGTGTTTAGCCTCAGCTGGTGTAGCTGTTTTATAAAAATTTTCTTTTCAGAGCCCTCGTTTCTTACTTCTTAGTCTCCACGGTGTTTTGAAAGTACTCAAGGTGCATATTTGTTTATTCACTCATTAAAAAAAAACTTACTGTAATGTTGATAAATTCCACAGTTAAAGTGTTGCCTCACAGCAGATTATTTTTTTTCTCTCTGCTGCCTTTTTCCCTTGTCTCTTGAAAGCTCTTTATCACATATTGGAGCAGTGCTCCAGGAACCTCATCAGTTCTCCAATAGTTCACTTAAGTGGCTGCTCATTTCTGACTAAGTTGACAAAGTATCTGTTGGCTGGTTGCTCTAATGGCAGTGACCTTATAACTGAACTCAATCATGTCTTCAACCAATGCACTTGACTGCAGAGAGTAAGGGGATGGCAGTTTTTAGACACTAACTCACAGTATAACAACTTACAATGTTGAAAATGGAAGGCTCATAAGTGGATTAAGTAGATTTTGCTTTTCATTTCAGATTCATTCTATGGACTCACTTTGCTTATTAATGTACCTGGGTAAGCTCCCAGATTTTACAATAAAATTTCATTAATCACTTGCTGACACCAATCGCCATAACATCATTAGTAGCATTGCAATGTAACCTGTTGAAAGGGAATGACCCCTTTGATTAATTTACATGAAGGCCTACATTACCAGAGCATGCAAGAGTGATTTATTATAATACACTAAATATCCAGATGCTGTTGTTTATACCAATGTTACTACACAAATGTCTGTTACATTTGAACTATATTCAGCTTCATAAACATAACTATCATTAGTAGTGTTTAAAAATTATCACAGAATCCCTAGTGTGGAACCAGGCTATTCAGCCCATCAAGTCCACACAACCCCTAAAAGGAACATCCCACCCAGCCCTACCCCATCCCTTTAACCCTGCATTTCCCATGGCTAATCCACCTAGCCTGCACATCTCTGGACATTGAGCAGTTAAGCATGGTCAATCCACCTAACCTGTACATCATTGCTCTGTGGGATGAAACAGAGCACCCGGAGGAAACCCATGCAGACACAGAGACAGTGTCTCCACACAGACAGTCACCCGAGTCCCTGGCACTGTGAGGCTGCAGTGCTTACCACTGAGCCACCAAGCTGCCCATGGGTCATAGTTTTAAAATAAGATTTAAAATAGAGCTGAGAAAATATTACTCCACCCAGAGGATTGAGAGTCTTTGGAATCCCTTCCTCAAAAAGCAGAGGATGCAAAATTTTAAAAATATATTTAAAGCCCTGGTGGATAGATTCTTGGTAACCAAAGAGATGGAAGATTATCAGGGCTATTCAGGGAAGTGGAGTTTAAGTTAAATCAGATCACCTGTGATCTTAATGAATGGCAGATCAGGCTCCAAGGGCCAGGTTGAAGGGCTTATGCCCGAAACATTGATTCTCCTGCTCCTTGGATGCTGCCTAACCTGCTGTGCTTTTCCAGCATTACACTTGTTGACTCCAAGGGCCACGTCGTCTACTCTTGTTCCTTGTTCACATATTTGTATCCTTGACTGAGGAAAAAGATGTGCTGCAGAGGAACCTGATTAAAAAATAACAAATATCTTAGAATGCGCAGTCTTTCTTTAATATTGAGATGACACATCAAGCTCAAGAGGTGACCAGTCCATTGTTTTGATTCTAATAAGTGAATCTGAGTCAAAATCATATCCAAGATCTGACAGATAATGTTTCAAATTGACATGAATGCATGAAAAATAAAAGTGAAGCAAAAATCACTCTGCATGGCTTGGGATCACATTAATTGATTAAGAAGAGGAATAGGTTTCGTTTTCCAAATCAAATAGCAATGGAACTTTAAACTGACACTGAAGCGTGTGTTTGAACTAATGTCAAGTCAGTCATTCAGCAGATTCATTCACTGGAATGTTCCTGTTCGTTTGGTGTTGGACCAGTTTGCTTTTGAAAATATATTAAATATTCAGTAAAGGGCAAAATTCTGTCTGTTGAATATATTAGAACTGCTCATGCTGTGCAGTCAGGAAGGCTCAAGCACCCAGTACTATTTATAGTTGCATTTGCATTAGGCAGTGTCCCCACAGAAATTGTGACTGTGTACTTCCTTGTTAGTTATCACCCATTAGATCATCTGGTAATGACCCCATCGGTTAAATCAAACAGACTGGTAGATCTTGGCTTTAGTTCCACTGGACATTTCTTTTCATGGATCAAAACAGCAGGAATGATTTGTTCATAGCCTGATAGCCCGTCAACTTTTGCCAATTCATGTGGAACACTGTATATGAGGATAAAATATGCAGAATGGAAATTTTACTTTTGAAAGCGATTGTCATTATCACTACCACCATTATCATAACTAATCACTGAATTTACAACCAAAATTAGCAAGAGATAATTCATTTTTTATACTGCAGAAATAATATTTCTATACATCTCTTTGAAATAGTTCAACAGTAAATCAGTTTTATAGATTTTTCCTTTCCAAGTATTTCTGACTATAGTTTCCCTTTCATCAGGAAAACAAGACATCTCAGAACTGCCCATCAATACCTTCACAGCAGTCAGCCAGCAGAAAGTTAAGTAAGGAGGAGGTAGTTTAATGACATTTTTACTGTCTATGTCTCTGTAATACTCCTACTTGCAACCTGATGAAAAGCTCAACCAGCTGAGTGAAAATCAAACCTGAGGCTTGGTCTCTTGTCCTTTCCTGAGGTACAGTGCCTTGAACAACACATGTTACCCATTGAATTTAGTTGAATGTTTCTGAAATGCATAATTGTCCAGACAAGATGCATGCTATAATATAGAAATCCCTCACTGTTAGTGAAAAAGGTAACTCTAATTTGCTCCCTGAGAGGTAGTGCAGCAATGTCTACTGCCCGCATAATTTAAAATCAAAGAAGCTGAGTATATTCATTCCCCTAAAAATGATTTTTAACTTTCATAGTAGATGTTTTGTATAAAATGAAATTTAAGTGCAATTTCATTTATGGCCAAGAATATTTGAATTTAGAATAACTACAAGCTGTTTCTTACATTTGATGTTGCTGTTTTCCTTTGAAAGCTAACCTGGTGCCTTCAGCTATCAAGTTTCAATTACTCCAATGTTTTTTTGACTAGCTTCCATTTTCACACATTGTGTAAGCTTGAACTAAGCCAAAACCCCACAGCATGTATCCTAATTCACTCCATAATCCTTTTCATCTGTCATCCCTAATCGGTACTACAGCGTCCAGCAAGCTGTCTCACTAAGATAGTATTCTGTTTTTCAAATCTTCTTGTCAAAGGAGACAACTTCATATTTTTCATCATTTTATTGTTCCACCCAATTCACCTCTTCATATTCCTTTATATGCTCCTTCCTCTTTTATATTCTTTCTGATCCATCTTTGAGTGATCAACCATTTTGACTACAACACAGTAGGTTGCTTCATGTAAGTTATTAATATAAACAGTAAATTGTTCAGGTCCCAACATGATCCCTGTGGCACCCCACTTGAAATAACTCCATAGGGGCCAGTATCACAGCTCAAAGTCACATTTTATTTATACGTGGAATATCTTTGAGACTGATTCATTCCTGATGAAGGGCTTTTTCCCAAAACGTCAGTTCTCCTGCTCCTCAGATGCTCCCTGACCCGCTGTGCTTTTCCAGCTCCACACTCTCAACTCAGCTCCGGCAGAGACAATTCTCAGCATGAACAGAATCTCTGACGCTCTTGTTTTTGTTTTGGCTGTGGGCCAGCTAGGTCAGAGTCAGTTCCAGTCCTCTGACACAAGATGGAAAGTCCTTCACACACTGATCCAGTTCCCGCAGAGGCAGCCCTCAGAGTGTGAGGATGTCCAACACTCCTGTTTATTTTCTTTACTTTTAGAACTTATATTCTATGAGGTTCACCTAGCTGGTCTCGTTACAATCATTACACCATTCATTATAACTTGTCAACCTGAAAATGATCTATTTTTCCTGACTCCCTGGTCCTGTCAGTTAGCAAATCCTCTATCTATGCTGATATCTCCTCCCAAACAACATGAACTCTGAACTTAGACCATGAGATCATAAGATAAAGGAGCAGAATTAAGCTATAATGTCCACTGAGTCTACTCTGCCATTCGATCATGGTTAATATGTTTCTGATGCCCATTCTCCTGCCTTCTCTCCATAATCTTGCATAGTAATCTTTTAAATAACATCCATTAAAGGCCTTTTAGAAATTCAAATACATGACAACTTCCAGTTCCCCTTTATTCACTCTGCTTGTTACATACCCAAAAAATCCTATAAACTTATCAAACATGATATCTCTTTCACAAATCATATTGGCTCTGCATGTGGTATTATGTAAGAAATCACACAACACCAGGTTTATTTGGAAATACAAACTTTTGGAATATAGCCTGGTGTTGTGTGATTTTTAACTTTGTCCACACCAGTCCAACACTGGCACCTCCACCTCATGGTGTATTATGACTTTTGAAATGTTCTGTTATTGGCCCATAAAATGGAATTTCAACATTTTACTAATAATTGAATGGAGACTCACTGGTCTATAGATTTCTGCATTTCTGCATTTCTTTTCCTGAGTAGCCAAGTCAGATTTGTAGTTTTCCACTGGCATTCAATCTACCCTGCTCCTTGCCAGATATGGGTGGCATAATGGCTCAGTTGTTAGCATTGTTGCCTCATAGTGTCAGGGACCCAGGTTCAATTCCACCCTCAGGCAACTATCTGTGTGGAGTTTGTACATTCTCCCTGGGTTTGCCTGAGTTTCCTCCTGGTGCTCCATTTTCCTCCCACAGTCCAAAGATATGCAGCTTAAGTGGATTGGCCATGCTAAAATTGCCCAAAGATGTGCAAACTAGGTGGATAAGCCATAGGATAAGCAAGGATAGCATAAGGGGCGGGTCTGGGTGGGAAGCTCTTTAGAGTTAATGGGCCGAATGGCCTGCTGCCACATTGTAGGGATTCTGTGATTCTAGAATGATTTGGATGAGAGAATACAGTCGGGGAAAGTTGGTAAGTACTCAAATAGAAGATTGTGGTAAATATTCTCTCACAGTTCTCTGGGTTGTATCCTCAACTTAGAAGATTGAATTAAAAGCCAATTATGTAAATTTGCCAATTCAATAAAAGAGATGGCATAAATTAACGTAGAAAATTACAGAGTCATTGATACATTAAGTGAATGGGCAGATCACAACTCTAAATCTAAATCTTAATATAAAAAGGAGCGATTTTTTTAAACAACCTGTTCAGAAATATTCCCTGGTGTAGGTGAGAATTGAACACAGGCCTCCTGGTTCAGAAATAGGGACATTATTACATACCACAATGGTCTCTTCAAACTTAGATCTACTTTTCTTTTATTCCGAAGTACTACTTAGAAGTTTGAAATTTTAGCCTTGTAAATTCTGTTTAGCACAATTATCAAATTGACAATATGTGCCTCGGTATTATCTATTCAACCTGTTCGGGGATAACTTTAAACACCTCGAAAACAACTAGGACTTGAACCCATGCCTCCTGGCACAGAGGTAGCGAAAGTTCTACAAGGGCCTACCCACCAAACGGTATTTTCCCATGACCAAGTCACCAGTGGTTAATTGAGGTACAGTTCAGGGTCCTTAATGATGAAAAGCTTGAGGTAGTGATATCCAAAGAGGTTTACGGTTCCAGGAATGTACATCATTATTTTCTGCATCTATATATAACATTTTTATCAAACAAAACGATGAAAGCCAATGGGGGACTTGAATACAAAAGTGTAGCAATCATTCTTCTGCTATACAAAGCCCAACTTAGGTGACACCTAGAATGTTGTGAGCTGTTCCATATTGCACTTTCTTTGGAAGAATATATTGTCCTTAGAGAGTATGCATTTGCTGGAATGGCACCTGGACTCCAAGATTTAAATTGCTCACAGATTAAACAAGTTAGATTGTAATCTAAATACATGTAAGATCAGAAAGGAAACAGTTTAACCTGCAAAAACTCTAGATGGCGTAGTTTAAATGATATTTCTTAATTCCAAATATTTCTCAGAAGGAGATCATGCCTAACAAATTTGACTGAGTTTTTTGAGGAGGTGACCAGGTATGTAGATGAGGGTACCACAGTTAATATAGTCTATATGGATTTCTGCAAAGCTTTTGACTTGGTCTCCACATGAGATACTGAGAAAGAAGCTAAACGCACGTGGGTTCCAGGGTAATCCATTGAATCCAAAAGTGGTAGGAGACAGAGAGTAGTAGTGGAAGGCTATTTGTGTGACTGGAGGCCAGTATTCTGTGACATACCAAAGGGATCAGTGCTGGGTCACTTATTGTTTGTGCTATATATAAAAGAAGTAGTTTAAAATGGGGGGAGGTATAAGAAATAGGTTTGCAAATGACAGAAAGATTGGCCAAGTGGTTGACAGTAATGAAGAAGGTCTTAGGCTATAGATGGAAATAGGTGGATTAGTCAGATGGACAGATTTATGGCAAATGGAATTTAACGCTGATAAATGTGAGGTGATGCACTTTAGAAGAATTAACAAGACAAGGGAGCACTCCATGAATGGCAGAACACTAGGAAGCTCAGAGGAGCAGAGAGATATTGGGGTGCCCGTCCATGGATTCCTGAAGGCAGCTGGTCAGGTTAATTGAGTTTGTCAGGAGGCTGATGGGACAATTGCCTTTATCAGTTGCGGCATAGGGTTTAAGAGCAGGGAGTTAAATTGGAATTGTAATTTGGTTAGAACACAGGAGTATTGTGTGCAGTTCTGATCACCACAAAACAGGAAGGATGTGATTGCACTGGATGGGGTGTAGAGGAGGTTCATGGTGATTTGTTTTTTAGGAGGAGCTGTTTAGCTATGAAAAGAGGTTGAATAAGCTCAATTTGTTTTGGAGCAGAGAAGGTGCATAAGATTATAATGGGAATCGTCAAGGTAGAGAAAAAGCAATTGTTCCTCTTAGTTGAAGGGTTACTAACAAGGAGATATAGTTTTAAGGTGAAGGACGGGAGGTTTAGATGTATTCGAGGTTGTTTTTTCACCCAGAGAGAGAGAGTAATGAGAATTTGGAATGCACTGCCTGGAAGGATAATTGAGGCAGGAAATCTCACAACCTTTATATGGTATTTGGATGAGCTCTTGTAGTGTCATGACATTCAAGATTGTGCTGGAGTGTGGGACTGTGTAGAATGGTTTTTGCTGGGTGCAGATTTGATAGATTGAAGGGCCACTTCTCCAATGTCCTATGATTTCTTCTCCTATGATTTCTTCACAAAATACTGGTTTCAGTTTTAATATTGTGTTCCATTCCGTACACAAATAAAATAAACACTTGAAAAAACATCATGCAGATGTAATAAAAAGCAACCCAGTCTACACAATAATACTGAATTTCGCTCATTTCTGATTCGTTGCTCGCAATTGACAATCTAATAATTTTCCTCAAATGGCAGAGTAATAGTAGATAGGGCTTGCCAGTAATCAAAGTAATTTGAAAATAAGTAATAGCTCATCCTTTAGAATGTAAAAAATCAATGGGTAATGTTGAAAAGCGTTTATTCTTAAATTTGAGTCCAACCCACCCATTGCAGTCATTTCCAGCTTATTAAAATGTTAGATAACCTTTGAAAAATTGAATATCTTTCTAAATTGCAGTCAGCCATTGCATCAAATGCTCGCTGATAAATCAAGAAACTAGTAAGTGGCATTATTCCAACAGCACACCGCAGACTTAAAAAGGGGCTTAAGTCACCATGTGTTATCAATTTCCATTCTTTGCTTCCAATCTGTCTGTTTCCAATACTCAGAATCTTGAGCACTAACGTTTGTGTGTATCTTTGCCTTTTCTTGCCTCCAGACTGTTAATCTTTCTTTCTAGAAACTCAGCAAAATTCAATTGAGACCCTCAGAGCTGGTGAAGAAGGGGGAGAGACAGAGAGAGAGAGAGAGAGAGAAAGAAAATGACAGGTAGGTAGAGTGGAGGAAAGAGAAATAAAGCAGGAATAAAAAATAGGAATTGATTAAGACAAGCATGTTTTTCTTAAACACATTTCCAAATGCACATAGTCTTGGTAATAGAAAGTTGTAAAACAATGCTTCAGAAAATTATTAGCAATATCAGTAGACGGAAGGTTCCAGAATCCAGTGATTCGCCTTAAAGTGGTGCCTAAACATTTCGGATTAATAACAAACACAAAAAACCCCAGAAATTGCTGGAAAAGCTCAGCAGGACTAGCAGCATCAGTGCAGAGAAATCAGAGTTAATGTTTTGGATCCAGTGATCCTCCCTCAGAATGGGCCCTCTTCACTCAACCCAAAACAATAACTCTGGCTTCTCTCCACAAATGTTCTTGGTCCTGCTAAGCAATTTCTGTTTTTGTTTCTGATTTACAGCATCCATAGTTCTTTCAGTTTTTATTCAATTTAATAATGCAGCTATCAATGATTTATATATATAAAAACACAGCAAAAAGCTGATATAACAAAATGCTTGTAGTCAAAGAGTCTTACATCAACTCGTTGTGACAAAATTATATTTAACAAATATGCTACAAACCTGTTTCCTTATCCTGACTATCTCTGAGCTTTAGGCAGACTGAGATCTCAGCAAATATATCTTCAGGTGACAGCAATCTACTCTGATGGAGCATTATGTCTCTGAGGCAGGAGGCCTGAGTTCATGTCTCACCTGCTCTGGAGCTAAGTCACAACATCTCTGAGCTGTATGAAAAGAAATTATCTTTAGCATTACAACAGATACAGAGCTCAACTCTACTGATCTGTCTTTGCTTCATATCCCTTGATGACCTTAACTAACAAAATTACCTGAGGCACATTCTGGGGTTTTTTTATGGTAGTGCCTTGAGCTGAGCCAGGAGGCTTGGGTTCAAGTCCAATCTGCTCCAGAAATATGTAATCACTTCTCTAAAGAGGTATCCTAGAAAACATCCAGATAGCCAACATTGAGAAAGGACAGACAAAAGATATAGGAAGCAGTATTGTTCTGAACATCAGTAAGGGAGGATCTCAAATCTGAAGAACAAAATGTAGATTCTTTTTGGGTGGAACCAAAAAACAGCAAGGAGCAACAAACATTGATAGTTATTTGTTGATCAGCAAAGAAGTGTAATATGGGACATGTCAATGATTTGGGAGTTCAGAGAAGCATGAAACATAGGAGATACAAAAGGCATGGGTGACCCCAAACCGCATATAGACAGGGTAAACCTCCTTAGCATTAATGATGTAAAGGATGAGTTTCTAGAATGTGTTAGAGATGCTTTTCTGGAGCAGCATGTTGAAGGAGTCTTGTGGTGAAGTGGTGGTGTCTTTACCTCAAGGTTGGGAGATCCTGGTTCATTTCCCAACTGTAATAACATCCCTGACCAGGCTGATTAGGAAATATCTAGAGCGATATTTTGAAAAAATCCCTAGAGAACAAGTTATGTTACATCTAGTATTATATAATAAAAAGGGCTAATTGATACCCTTGTTGCAAAAGTGACCATAATTTGTTAGAATTTTATGTTGGCTATAATCACAAGGACCTGAAGTACATGGATTATTTCAAGAAATTTGCCAAGTAAGATATTGAGTGCAACCTACCTCAATTTCAGGAACAACTTGACATTTCTTTGAACCAAGTTCCAGGCATGAAGGCAAGGTTCTCAAAAGTCAGAGGAGAGTTACCTAATAAAGGGGAATATTGCTGGTTAATGATTTTACTAACTGCAAACCTTGTCTCATTATTATGCAGCTTTCTATCCAATTGCCCACCGTGACTCACTTAGACATCCCAGAATTCTCAGCATAGATGTCAGAGTGGGCACCTGATGACTTCAGTCCTTTATTGAGTCAATAGTATGGCCAGGTTTGACATTATGAGACAGCATCACAGGGCATGATCCATGGGCAACAGTGACATGCAACTGTCATCCACGACATTGGCATTAAATAATGGCACTCCTCAAGACCTTCATGATGCTTCCATTCCACTTGCAGGATACTAAGGAAGTTCAGACCAGAACTTTGAGCCAAATCAGAAATAAAGAAACAGGAAGTGCTGCAGAAATTCAGCATATAAGGAAAGAGGACTAAATGTCAATGTTTTGAGTTGATTTGGTTCTTTTCATGCAAGGTTTTTAGTTTATCATTATTTCATTTTATTATAAAAAATAATTAATATCAACCATAGATATCTCAGTACTTTTAATCTTAGATATTCAAGCAATCTTTTGGCAGTTTCACCTTTTAAAAAGATAAAACTGTATTTGAAGGAATAATTTATTTTTTTCACTCCCAATTCTGTCATTTGCCTGTGGGAACATCCTGGACTCTCAATCTCTCTATCTGTCACAACCAGATGAGAACAGAGAGTCAATTCCCCTCTTGGTCAGTTACTACAATTTTCTTTTACTTCTTTCCACTATGTAGTTATCACATTTCAAATAAAACAAAATTGCCTTCACTTCGAAGAAGCCAAATACTTTGAGTGAAACAAAAGGAATCTTATTATCTACGAACCCTGAGACAGAAAAACATGACAGAAAAAGCAGGGCATCAAAACTCACACAGGTAATGAGGTTAAAAGGGGAACAGTCTGGTACAAACAAGGTGTAGAAAGATTGCACTGTAAGCATTCCTTAAATTCCTTCAGTGTTAGATTTTAAACCTGGGCTAACAGTTGATCAATTGTTGGTTTGGTTCTGTAATAACAGCAGAATTTCCATGTATCTATCATGTATTAGGGTGGCATGGTGGCTCAGTGGTTAGCACTACTGCCTCATAGTGCCAGGGACATGGGTTTGATTCCAGTCTTGGGTAACTGTCCATGTGGAGATTGTATATTCTCCCCATGTCTGTGTGGGTTTCTGACAGGTGCTCCGGTTTCCTCCCACAATCCAAAGGTTAGGTGGATTGGACATCCTAAATTGCCTGTAGTGCCCAGGGATGTATAGGTGAGATGGATTAGCCATGGTCGATATGGTTTATGGATGGGATGTTCTTTGGCAAGTTGGTGCAGACCTAATGGGTTGAATGGCCTCATTCTGCACTGTAGGATTTTGATGGTCAGTGAATGGCTGTTTTCCAAAGTTGCTTTACCTCCTGGCACTGTTTTTCAAGATAATCAAAGAGTTAAGTTGGGAAAGAGGGAATTACAAATTCTGATATTGTAAATCATTTCTTCCTTCTCTCTGCTCTGCTGCTAGAAAGCAGCTTTTGAAATATAGTTCATTGTGTATTCTGGAGTCTAGCTCCATTTTCTTCCCAAACTAGCTAACTGGCATATAAGGAGAAAGTGAGGACTGCAGATGCAGGAGAGTCAAATTCAAAAAGTGTGGTACTGGAAAAACACTGCCAGTCAGGCAGCATCTGAGGAGGAGCAGGAGAGTTGACATTTTCAGCATAAGCCCTTCATCAGGGTAGGGTCCCATAGCAGAAGATGTGGTGTTCTTCCTCCAGCTGGAAGGTAGCTTTGATTTATTGGTGGAAGAGACCGAAGATTTGCATGTCCTTGGGGAAATGTGAGAGGTAGTTGAAGTGATCGGCCACAGGGCGGTGGGGTTGTCTAGTATACGTGTTCCCTGAAACGTTCCATGAGTTGGTATCCTGTCTCCCAGATGTAGAGGAGACCACATCAAGAGCAACGGACACAGTAGATGAGGTAGGTGGATGTGCAGGAAAATCTCTGCCCAATTTGAAATAATCTTTTAGGGACTGAGCTGGGTGGGGAAGTGTGGGCACAGGTTGAACACCTCTTGTGGTGGCAAGGGAAGGTGCAGGGTGTGGAGGGTGGTTTGCTGGGGGCTGTGGACCTAATGAGGGAGTCATGAAAGCAATAGTCTCTGTGGAATGCAGATAGAGGTGGAGAGGGAAATATGTCTCCAGTGGTGGGTTCTGACTGTAGGTGGTGAAAATGGAAGAGGATAGTGTGCTGTTTCTGGAGATTCATGGGGTAGAAGGTGAGGGCCGGGGGCTCCATCCTTGCCTATCCCAATTAGTGGCATTTTCTACATATGTAAATGAAACGGAAGATGGAAATTTCTTGACACTGACTCAGTTGCCTGGCTTCAATGCCTTTAGGCAAAAATGATAATCTAAGTGCAGGTGGGCTATTTCATTCCACTTGAGCCTCACGAACATTTCCTCAATTTGTGGTCATGTGACCATTGCGGTCATTTTGGGTCCATGCTTTAAAAAGGAAGAAACATCATTTATTTTATTGGTGAAAGAAACCTGACTCACTTACTTTCCTTCAAGATGGCAGAGGCGCCAGGCTAGGAGGTGTTTGGGCTCCCAACCTGTTCACGCTCTCTTACATGGCCGCCCTCATCTTTCTTTTCTTGCTTCATTTAACTTTTGAATCAAATCCATTTTTTTTTCTTCTTACTGCGGCTGTGGCTGGTGGAGAGAGATTGCGGGTAGCTGTTGAGCAGTGGATCACGCCCATTCCTTATGGCAGTCACAGCTTGACTAGCTGTTCCAGTGCTGATGGATTGGGGTCCATTCTTTTCCTCTGATGTCTTGGCAGCGTCTGCAATGGTGGTGGAGTGAGTGATCTCTCGGTCCTCGGGGGTGTTAATTTGGATAGTCAGTTGGCTCTCAGAAGTTTAGATAGCACCTGGCTCTCAAGAGTTGGGACAGTCTCTTGGCTCTGGCAGGGGCTGGAGTATCAGTGGCGATGAGGTGGCTTTGGCAAAGATGACATTCTGGGTTCAGTCAGCGGCAGTGGGGGCTGCTTCAGCGTGCTTCCTCCCTGGTGTTGCATCCTCAGGAAATGGTTGAGTGTGCAGGCTGCTCAGTGTGGTGGTATCCCAGAGACACTTGGGAAATCAAGAAGCCGTGAATGGAGCAAAAAAATATCAATTGTCCTAACTTCGTACGAATGATTTCTTGTTAAAATTTATATAATTAAAAATGGTCGAGGAGAAAGTGAGGACTGCAGATGCTGGAGATCAGAGCTGAAAATGTGTTGCTGGAAAAGCGCAGCAGGTCAGGCAGCATCCAAGGAACAGGAGAATCAACGTTTCGGGCATAAGCCCTTCTTCAGGAATGAGGAAAGTGTATCCAGCAGGCTAAGATAAAAGGTAGGGAGGAGGGACTTGGGGGATGGGCGTTGGGAATGTGATAGGTGGAGGGAGGTCAAGGTGAGGGTGATAGGCCGGAGTGGGGTGGGGGGCGGAGAGGTCAGGAAGAAGATTGCAGGTTAGGAAGGCGGTGCTGAGTTCGAGGGATTTGACTGAGACAAGGTGGGGGGAGGGGAAATGAGGAAACTGGAGAAATCTGAGTTCATCCCTTTCTCCAGTTTCCTCATTTCTCCTCCCCCACCTTGTCTCATTCAAATCCCTCGAACTCAGCACCGCCTTCCTAACCTGCAATCTTCTTCCTGACCTCTCCGCCCCCACCCCACTCCAGCCTATCACCCTCACCTTGACCTCCCTCCACCTATCGCATTCCCAATGCCCCTCCCCCAAGTCCCTCCTCCCTACCTTTTATCTTAGCCTGCTGGACACACTTTCCTCATTCCTGAAGAAGGGCTTATGCCTGAAATGTCGATTCTCCTGTTCCTTGGATGCCACCGGACCTGCTGTGCTTTTCCAGCAACACATTTTCAGCCATAATTAAAAATGGTGGCAGCCTTACGGTTGCTGTTATGCATTTTACTGTATTTTCATAAATACATGTAACAATAAATTATTATTGTGAGTCTGCAACCCTTCAGACTCAATATCAAGTTTAATCATTTTAGGACCTGAACTCCCCTATGCCCTCGTCCCTAGCACCCACCCCAGGCCTTGTTATCACAAAGTCAGCCATTACGCGCTACTTATTGTAATCCATTAAAAGTCTCCATTAACAGCTATTCACCCTCCCAGCTACATCGTTATTCACTCCTTTGCCTGTCCAACTGTTCTACTCTCTCTCTGGGCTCTGTCCCAAGCTACTGTTTAATCCTTGCCCCCTCCCCCACCCTATCTTCTGTACATAAACCAACATTTTCCGAGCGACCATCAGTTCTGAGTAAAGGTCACTGGATTTCTCTTCACACACCTGCTAAGCTTTTCCAGCAACTTCAGTTTTTTTTTTGTTTCTGAGGAAAGGTACATTGTCAAAGCTTTTGTCTTGCACTCATTAAAAAAAGCAGACCCCAGTTTTCCCTTGTCTGTCATGTCCAGGCAAATACCAGGAGTAGTGCAAGGAAGCTGTGAGCTGACAGTGCTTGACTGGGTGAACAAAGGCCTTTTAAAGATGTCACCAGCATCAAGGATGCCAGTCCATGCCAGGACATCTCTGCAGTAGTGGGTTGTTCCAGATATGGTAAGAGGTGAAATGGGGCAAGGATCGAACAAGAGCGTGGGTGTGTAGCTACTGAAACAGGATAACATACAGGGAGAAACATTGCAGGGAGAAACCCTCCATGAAACTCACTGAAATTGACAAATGAATGTATCTATTAAATGAGAGTGATGTACTCTGATCTCCAGCATCTGCAATCGTCATTGTCTCCTACACTGTAGTGAATGACAATTTGGCTCTTTTGCTCTCTTAAAGAAAGAAATACTTGGATTTACAGAAATATAGAGAATAGCAGCAGGAGTAGGCCATTCAGCCCTTTGAGCCTGCTCCACCATTCAACATGATCATGGCCGATGATCCAGCTGATTAACTGGTCCTGTTTTTTTCCCGCATCCTTTGATCCCTTTAGCCCTTGGAACTGTATCTAACTCCATCTTGAAAACACTCAATGTTTTGGCCTCAACCACTTTGTGTGGCAGAGAATTCCTCAGGCTCACTGCTCTATGGGTGAAGAAATTTCACTTCATTTCAGTCTAAAATGACCTAGTACATATCCTGAGACTGTGACAACAGCGACTTTCCTTAAGACTTTCCTTTGTCCTTAGACTGTGACCCCTGGTTTTGGGCTCCCTGGTCATTGGGAGTATCCTTCCTTTGTTTACCCTGTCTAACTATGTTATAATTTTTTGGGCTTCTTGGAGATCCTTGTGAAGAGCAATCAGTGAGTCCAGTCACCCTTCTCGAGAATAGATCAGTATGGTAAATCTGCACTGCACTCTCTTCAAAACCAGAACATCCAGCCTCAGATAAAGGAGACAAAGACTGCACACAATACTCCAGGTGTAGTCTCACCAAGGCCCTGTACAATTGCAGCAAGAGATTGCTGCTCCTGCAAGCCAACTGTCAGCAACTGGTGCACAAGCACACCCACAAACTCATTGAACTTTCTCCTTTCATGGTTTAGGTAATAATCTGCCTGGCTGTTTTTGCTGCCATTGTGGACAACACTTTATTCTTCATCTGCCACACATTTGCCCACTCACTCAATTTGCCCAAATCACACTGAAACATCTCTACATCCTGCTTACAGTTCACTTTCACATGCAGCTTTGTGTCATCTACAAATTTGGAGATATTATATTTATTTCCATCATCTAAATTATGAATATATGTTGTGAATAGCTGGAGTCTAAGCACTATGTGCCATAACCCACTTTTCCATGGAAGCCACTCAGAAAATTACCTTTATTCTTACTTTGTTTCCTGTCTGCAAATCAGTTTTCTATCCATGTCAGTACATTGCCTTCATTCCCATATGTTTCAATTTTACATGTTCAGCTCTTGTGTGGAACCTGACTGATAGTCTGAAAAAAACAGATAAACAATATCTATTGGCTCCTAATTATCAACGCTACTATTTTCAACTCAAAAAGTTCCAGTATTTTTCTCAAGTATGATTACCCTTTCATAAGCCCACGCTGACTCTGTCCCATCCTGTCAATCTTTTCCAAAAGGTCTGCTATTAAATATCTTATAACGGACTCCAGTATATGTCCCACCACCAATGTCAGGCAAACCTGCTTGTAATTATTGACTTTCTCTCTGACTCCTTTTTTTAAAATAGCCGGGTTACATTAGTAACCTTGCAATCCATGGGATCTAGTCCAAAAATTACCGAATTTTGAAAGATGACCACCAACGCATCCATTACTTCTCAGGCGAATTCCATAAATCCTCTGGGATGTTGATTATCAGGCCCTAGGATTTATTGACTTTTAATATCATCAATTTCCCCAATGCCATTACCCGACTATTTCTGATTTTCTTCAGTTCCTCCCTTTCACTAGACCCTGCGTTCTCCAATAATTTTGAGATGTTATTTGTGTCTTACTTCATGAAGGCAGAACCAAAGTATTTATTTACTTGGTCTGCCATCTCTTTGTTCCCCATTATAACTTCCCATGTTTTTGATTGTCAGGAACCTATGTTTGTTGTCACCAATTTCTTTTTTTTAATATATCTATAGTCGCTTTTGCTATCAACTTTATGTTCTCTATAAGCTTACTATCATATACTGTTTCCTCCTCTTAATCAATTACTTTGTCCTCCTTTGATGAAATCTGAACTGCTCACAATCCTCAGGTCTGCTGCAATTTTTGGTCAATTTGCATGCCACTATCTTGGATCTAATACTATCCCTAACTTCCCTTGCCATTATTGAGGTACCTTTCCCAATTTCTTTCTGTGTCAGATATTAAAGGCCAAATATAGCAGATGTTGAAAATCTACATAAACAGGGAGAATGCTGAAGAAATGCAATGTCTTTGGCAGCATCTGTGGAGAGAGCAAGAGTTATTGTTTCAAGTCCAATATGACTCTTTTTCTGAGCTCTAATTACTGCAATTCCTCTATGCAATAGCCTATTCACTATAATTCCTTTAAGTAAAGATCCACAATTTATCATAACCAGGTTATACCTCATTCCATCATAGTTTCCTCTGTTTAGATTCAGGACCCCAGTCTCAGAATTACCATTGTTATTCTTCATTTTAATGAAGAATTCTATCATATTATGATCACTCTTTCCCAAGGGGACTCACATAGCTGAATTGTCCATCAATCCTTTCTCATGACTTAATTCTGAGTAGTTTAGAATGGCCTGATGTTTAGTTATTTCATCAATGTATTGGTCCAGAAACTCTCCTGCACACACTCCAGGAATTCCTCCCCTACCATATTAATACTGATTTGATATGCCCAATGTAAATGCGAGTTTAAGTCACCCATAATTATAGCTGTACTTCATCAGGTAGCTGCACTCCGAAAGCTTGTACTTCCATATAAATCTGTTGGACTATAACCTGGTGTTGTGTAATTTTTAACTTTGTCCACCCCAGTCCAACACCGGCACCTCTGCATTATGGCTACATCAAAATTACCACTATAGTTTGGGGATCTATGTAGACTTCACTATATCATTCTCCTCTTGGTATTTATAAGCTCTGCTCATACAGATTCCAACTCAGAGGAGCTAATATTCTTCCTCATTATTGCATTAATTTCCTCTTTAATTAGCGATGCTATCCCAACTCCTTTTCCTTTTGGTCTAACCTTCCTAAAAACGAAATACCCCTACACATTAAGTTCCTGCCCCTGGCCATCCTGCAGCTATGTCTCCATAATCCCAGCTACACAATACTTGTTTATATCAATTAGCTGATGAATTCATTCCCCTTTCTTGTGACTGCTCTGCGTATTAAGACACAAGCCCTTAAGACTGATCTTTTTCGACATTTCTGGTTCTGTTTGCATTATATAGTGACTTGCATAGCCTCAGGATTTCAATAAAACTTTTCTGCCAACTTTTATTTTATTTAGTCGTGGGATGTGGGCGTCGCTGGCTCGACCAGCATTTATTGCCCATCTCTAGGTAAAGCACTTCCAAAGTGTAACAACTGTTGTGATGCGGAAAGCATAGTAATAAATCCACACACAGCAACCTGCCTCCGTTAGCAAAGTGACAATAACTAGATAATTTGTATTTATTGATGTAGATTGAGAAATAAATATTAGGCAGAACTTTGCAGATAAATCCTCTGCTTATCCTTGAAAATAGTCTCTCTACCACAGAGCATCAGTATGGTGATGGTGTAATATCACATCTGAGAAGTAGGTACTTTCAGTAGCTGCTGAATTCCTCAATGAGATAATAGTTTAGATTTTTATGCTCAAATCACTGCACTGAAGCTTAAACCCAATATCTTCTGAGTCAGAGATTGGCAGCTCCCAGTTGAGACACAGTTGATAATTCTTTCTTTCAAACATAAGAACAATGGACAAGAAGAGGCCAATCAGCCCTTTAAGCTTTGTCTGCCATCAATAAGACTAATCTGATCTTAACCTTCACTCTACATTCTTGAATAGCTATGGTAATCTTTTATCTTTTTGATAATCAAAAATCTTTCTTTCTCTCTTTTTCAAAAATATTATGATATTGAATTTTCTCATTCAAATTTACATTTCTTTCTCATTTTTTGCATGGTTTGTTTCATACTCCTTTGATTTGGTCACTTCAGGAGGTCAACAATTGTTTAATGAATAACATTGGTTCTCAAATATTTGAATTGTCTTGGTGCACTTTTACTAGCTCCCAGTTTTAGCAACCTAGAGTCATAGAGATGCACAGCATGGAAACAGACCCTTCAGTCCAATTCGTCCATGCCGACCAGACATCCTTAATTAGTCTAGTACCATTTGCCAGCATTTGGTCCATATCCCACTAAACCATTTCCATTCACCTACCCATCCAGATGCCTTTTAAATATTGTAGTTATACCCTCCTCCGCCACTTCCACTGGCAGCACATTCCATACACACAATACCCTCTGCAAGAAAATGTTGACCCTTAGATCCCTTTCAAATCCCTCCCCCCTCCGCTCCTTAAACTTATGCACTCTAGTTTTGGACTTCCCTATCCTAGAGAAAAGACCTTGACTATTCACCCTATCCATATCCCTCATGATTCTGTAAATTAAACTCAGCAACTTACTTTGCGCAGCATGTAAAATCCTTATTGTAGAGGGAATGTGTCAAGAAGAGCAGTGTCCATTTGATGTATTGTTGCATCACTGGGCATCTTAGAAAATGGTAAAATGACATCCATGGTCCAAGTTATCACACTTAACAACATCCTATGTTGTTCAGCAAAACTATGTTCAACTAGTTGCAAAATTCACAAGTATAAAGTAATGATGATTTTGTGTAGTGAACCTTTTTGTAAGATCTTCAGACAGTGAATTCATTTCAAATTCTTACTGTGTATGTAATCTTAAGAAACTTGTACCATGTCATGTGTGCAAGGAACTAAAAGGTGATTTGGAATGTCAGCCCCTTTGGGAATTCTTGTCTCACTAGCGAGAGTTCTGTACCTTTGCTACTTTTAGTGACTTCACTTGTCACTCTAGGCATTAGTCAATCTATAACTTCGGAAAGGATTTCTCAGCTCACTGATGCATCACTTAAAAGCATCAATTGTTTCATCTTTCTTCCTGTCAGACCAAAAGTAGGAACTCAGGATAAAACAGGCACCCTTTGCCGCTGTAAGGTTTTTAAATGTCATGGGAGTCGTTTTCAGCACTTCAAAGAACCTTCAGGAAATGGAGTTGATTTTATAAAGTGAAATAAGGATTTAATGAATATGCTACTTGTGATTTAAGACACAAAGATGAGACCTCAATTACTAGCTTGATTCACAAGATCACATGGCATGGGGCTCAGTGGTTAGCACTGCTGCCTCACAGCATCAGGGACTCAGGTTCGATTTCAGCCTCAGGTGACTGTCTGTGTGGAGTTTACACATTCTCCCCATGTCTGCGTGGGTTTCCCCCGGGTGCTCCGGTTTCCTCCAACAGTCCAAAGCTGTGCAGGTCAGGTGAATTGGCCACGCTAAATTGCCCATAGTGTTAGGTGCATCAGTGGGAAATAGGTCTGGGTCTGTTACTCTTCGGAGGCTCCGTGTGGACTGGTTGGGCCGAAGGTCCTGTTTCCAAACTGTAGGGAATCTAATAAAATTAAAAACAAAATAAACGAGGTAATTATTGATCAGGCAGACATTTCAACCTTTCAGTTCAACAATCTAGAAATATTCTAAACACCACATTGCTTTATCAAGTGCTTTATCAGGTATTCCAGGATTTTCACTAGATCCCTGCCTCCAGATATTTAATGAAAATTAGAAACAGTAGTGCTTCCAATGCCAAACCCTCAGACCCTATTTAGTACATCCTAATCCCAATTAAATTCCCATAAAAAAAACTCATCATTCTTCAGCCATTTTTGGCATATCCAACAGTTATCCTGAATCTCTCTAACTTTGACTATCGTTCACGATTGCTCAAGCTCTGACAAATATATCATCTGAAACATGAGTCAGCAGAGATATAGGGACAAGTTAAACAAATTGGCAAACACTTTACAGATGAAAATTAACATGTGAGCTTATCACTTTTAGTAGGAAAAATAGAGGAGCTGAATATTAATTAAATGGAGAAAGACTGCAGTAAACTATGGGTCAGAGAGATTTGGGAGTCGTTGTCAATTAATCTCAAAAGTCGAGCAGCCAGTTTCAGCAGGTCAAAGGAAATTGGATATAAAAGTAGGAGGTTTTGCTAAAACTATACAAGGCACTAGTCAGACCACAGCTTGAACACTGTGAACAGTTTTGAGCCTCTTATTCAAGGAAAGATATATTGGCATTTGAGGCACTACTGGGAAGATTCACTAGTCTGATAGCAAGTATGGAGTTTTCAAGGAGAGTTTAGAACATAGAACATAGAACGTTATAGCGCAGTACACGCCCTTCAGCCCTCGATGTTGCGCTGACCTGTCATACCAAACTGAAGCCCATCCCACATACACTATTCCATGTACGTCCATATGCTTGTCCAATGATGACTTAAATGTACTTAAAGTTGGCGAATCTACTACCATTGCAGGCAAAGCATTCCATACCCTTACTACTCTCTGAGTAAAGAAACGACCTCTGACATCTGTCCTATATCTATCACCCCTCAATTTAAAACTATGTTCTCTTGTGCTCACCATCACCATTCTTGGAAAAAGGCTCTCCTTATCCACCCTATCTAACACTCTGATTATCTTATATGTCTCTATTAAGTCACCTCTCAACCTTCTTCTCTCTAACGAAAGCAGCCTCAAGTCCATCAGCCTTTCCTCGTAAGACCTTCCCACCACACCAGGCAACATCCTAGTAAATCTCCTCTGCACCCTTTCCAAAGCTTCCACATCTTTCTGATAATGCGGTGACCAGAACTGTACACAATACTCCAAGTTCGGCCGCACTAGAGTTTTGTACAGCTACAGCATAACCTCATGGTTCCGGAACGCGATCCTTCTATTAATAAAAGCTAAAACACTGTATGCCGCCTTAACAACCCTGTCAACCTGGGTGGCAACTTTCAAGGATCTGTGTACCTGGACACCAAGATCTCTCTGCTCATCTACACGACCAAGAATCTTACCGTTAGCCCAGTACCTTGCATTCCGGTTACTCCGACCAAAGTGAATCACCTCATACTTGTCCGCATTAAACTCCACTTGCCACCTCTCAGCCCAGCTCTGCAGCTTATCTATGTCTCTCTGTAACTACAACATCCTTCATCACTATCCACAACTCCACCGACCTTAGTGTCGTCTGCAAATTTACTAACCCACCCTTCTACGCCCTCATCCAGGTCGTTTATAAAAAATGACCAACAGCAGTGGACCCAACACTGACCCTTGCGGTATACCACTGGTAACTGGACTCCAGGATGAACATTTCCCATCAACCACCACCCTCTGTCTTCTTTCAGCAAGCCAATTACTGATCCAAACTGCTATATCTCCCACAATCCCATTCTTCCGCATTTTGTGCAATAGCCTACTGTGGGGAACCTTATTGAACGCCTTGCTGAAATCCATATACACCACATCAACTGGATTACTCTCATCTACCTGTTTGACATATTGCTAACGGCCAAAGGGATCAAAAGTTATGGAGAGAAAGTGGGGACAGGGTACTGAATTGGATGATCAGCCATGATATTACCAAACTGTGGAGCAAACCATTGAAGGCCTGAATAGCCTACATTGGCTCATATTTTCTATGTTTCTATGGAGGAGAACTTGATTAAGGTCTGCTGGAATATTTCTGCAGGTCTGGCAGCATTTGTAAGGAGAGAAAAGAGCTGACATTTTGAGTCCACCTGACCCTTTGAGCTTTGACAAAGGATCAGTTAGACTCGAAACGTCAGCTCTTTTCTCTCCTTACAGATGCTGCCAGGCCTGCTGAGATTTTCCAGCATTTCTCTTTTGGTTTCAGATTCCAACATCCGCAGTAATTTGCTTTTATCTGCTGGAATATTTGTTTAGCGGAAGAATTGTTGCCCTCTGTCAGACAGTTTAGGACCAGACAGCATGATCTCAGAATAAGGAGTCATTCGTTTAAGACAGAGATGGGGAGGAATATCTTCCTTTTTCGGGTAGTGAATCTATGCAATTATTTACCACAGAGGACTCAATGGACAGAAGGACCTCTTCTCATACGACTCTAGGGCTATTGAACAATTAAGTATAGTCAAGATTGAGTTATACAGATTTTTCCATCAATCAGGAAATCAAGGGTTATGGAGAAAAAATATAGGAAAGTAGATTTGAAGATTATTAGATCAGCCAGGATCTCATTGAATGTCAGAGCAGACTTGATGGGCTGAATGGTCTACATTTGGTCCTATATCTTCTGGTCTTATTTAGTACAACATGTTGTAGAGCTCATCCACAGACCCTTTTGGAAATTATTTCCTTATAAAACACCAAAAATATTGGCCAGGTAAGACCTTTCCCTGATGTTGGTGGAGTAGCAGAAAGCATAAGAGACTGTCAAAGAATACAGAAGAATATAGATCGACTGGAGAGTTGAGCAGAAATGTGGCAGGTGGATTTCAATCCAGACAAAACGTGAGGTGATGCATTTAGGCAAGACTAATTCTAGAGCGAATTATACAATGAATGGAAAGCCTTGGGTAAAGTTGATGGGCAGAGCGATCTGGGAGTGCAGGTCCATTGTACCCTGAAGGTTGTTGCACAGGTGGATAGAGTGGTCAATAAGGCATATAGTATGCTTGCCTTCATTGGACAGGGTATTCAGTATAAGAGTTGGCAAGTCATGTTAAAATTGTACAAGACATTGGTTTGGCCGCATTTAGAATATTGTGTACAGTTCTAGTCGCCACATTACCAAAACGATGTGGACTCTTTGGAGAGGGTGCAGAGAAGGTTTTCAGGGATGTTGTCTGGTATGGAAGGTGCTAGCTATGAAGAGAGGTTGAGTAGGTTATTTATTTTCACTAGAAAAAAGGAGATTAAGGGGAGACCTGATTGAGGTTTACAAAATGATGAAGAGGATAGATAGGGTGTATAGAGACAAGCTTTCTCCCAGGGTGAAGGAATCAATAACAAGAAGTTATGCTTTCAAGGTGAAAGGTGGAAAGTTTAAACGGGATACACGCGGCAAGTACTTCACACAGAGGGTGGTGGGTGTTTGGAATACATTACCAGCAGAGGTGGTAGAGGCAAGCATGGTAGATTCATTTAAGATGCATCTGGACAGATGCATGAGTAGGTGGGGAGCAGAGGGATACAAATGCTTATGAATTGACCGACAGGTTTAGGCAGTACATTTGGATCTGCTCAGGCTTGAAGGGCCGAAGGGCCTGTTCCTGGGCTGTAGATTTTGTTTTGTTTGATTTTTTGTTTGTTTGAATATTTGAGTCTTATTAACCAAATTAAAAGACAATCTTCAAAATTACACACTCAAATGAGGTAAAATACTGAACATGGTAGATATCTGAAAGAAACTCAGTGGATCTGACACCATCTGTGAAGAGAGAAACAGAGTTAAGAATTCTAAGTCCAATGTGACTATATGAAGAGCTATACCAGTCTCAAAACATTAACTATAGCTCGATAATTTTACACAAGCCTACTGACCTAATTTGTATGACAAATGGTCTAGTTTTTCATAATTAGAAACATCATCATGTTAATGTACAATGCCTTATTTTACTGGGGATGTGGGATGGAAGTCAATGGAGAGTCAACAAACAACTACAGGTAACAACTAAATTGGAGAGAAGTGAAGTGAATTGAAGAGCAAATTAAAACATCTAAGCTAGAATAGGAGGCAAAAGGTGTAACTGGCAACAAGTAGGTTCATACCAGCTAAGATTGTCAATTCTGCAGAGATTTTATGGGAATGTTTATCACAGGTCCTGCCAAAGCTCCAAGCCTCACTTCTGCTGTGAAGTGTCTAAAACGCCCATCTTCATACCTCACTTGCCCCTCATCCCAAAATCACTATGTACCCCCACTCTGCAACTTTATACTCCAATTGTAGTCAGAAGGCTCTTTGACCTGGACATTAATAGGTGTGTGTTATGTCAGGAATTAAAGAGGTTAAATTGAGACAGTAAAAAAGAGCATGTGAAAAATGTAAGGATCATAATACATTAGGGTATATATAAAGTACAAGGGTGAGACAAAAATTGATTAATAGAGGCAAAGGGAGCATGAGAATAGAATCCCTAGTGTGGAAACAGGCCTTTTGGCCCAACAAGTTCACATCAACTCTCCAAAGAGTAACCCACCCAGAACCATCCCCCCCTATCCTATAGTCACCCCTGACTAATGCACCTAACTCACACTTCCCTGAACACTATGGGAAATTTAGCATGGCCAATTCACCTAACCTGCACATCTTTGGATCATGGGAGGAAACCAGAGCATCCAGAGGAAACCCACAAAGGTACAGAGAGAATGTGCAAACTGTGTGGGCGGCACGGTGGCACAGTGGTTAGCACTGCTGCCTCACAGCGCCAGAGACCCGGGTTCAGTTCCCGCCTCAGGCGACTGACTGTGTGGAGTTTGCACATTCTCCCCGTGTCTGTGTGGGTTTCCTCCGGGTGCTCCGGTTTCCTCCCACAGTCCACAGGTGAATTGGCTATGCTAAGTTGCCCGTAGTGTTAGGTAAGGGGTAGATGTAGGGGTATGGGTGGGTTGCGCTTCGGCGGGGCGGTGTGGACTTGTTGGGCCGAAGGGCCTGTTTCCACACTGTAAGAAATCTAATCTAATCTAATCCACACAGACAGTCACCTGAGGCTGGAATCGAACTTGGGTCCCTGGCACTGAGGTAGCAGTGCTAACTGCTGAGCCACTGGGCTGCTTATCCTCATAATTAATCTTCAGAGATTAGCTATGAACATAAAATGTAATGCAGAAATCTTTCAGAAAATACATCAATAGTAAAATATTGACCAAATGGTGGGACTAGTTAGAGTATGTACTGTGTGTGCAGAGGGCAATGCCAAGGTTCTAAAACAGGATGTTACATCAAACTTCAACACAAAAGATATTGCCACTCATAGAGCAATAACGGAGGAGATGGTAGAATATTGCATTAGGTAAAAATCAATCTCATTGGCAGTCTTTAACTTGGAAACATCAACCAGGCTGGGTGGGGTACTTTCTAGGGAAGTTGTGAAGATTATACTTACAACTTCCCAACTCTTTATTGAAGATAAAGGTTCATACTAGAACACTAGAGGTTTAAAATGCTGCACAACTTTCTAAAGAAAGAGAAAGAATAAATCCAGCAACTACAGGCCATTTAATTAATGTTGATGGTGTGGAAACTTTAAAAGACAATAATCCAGAATAAATTAATGGTGTTTGGAAAAGTTTTGGTGAATAAATGAAAGGCAGCTTGAATTTGTGAAACCAAATCAGGTTTGATGAACTCAATAAAGTTCTTTAAGGAAGTAACCAAATGTTGATGAAAGTAGTCTAATTCATTTTGTGTTTGTGGACTTTTAAAAGATGTTTAGTACAGTATCACCTAATAGGCTGGTTAGCAAGATTAAAATTTATTGAATTAAATGGATGATACCAACACTGATATAGAATTGGCAAAGCAGCAGAGAGTAGATGTGACTGTTTGGCGTTTCCCAAGAGTAGCTAAGAAGATCACTTCCCTTTTTGATATGTATTAATGATCTGAGCTTTAGTATACAGGATGTAACTTCAAAGTTTGTAGATAACACAACTAGACCTGAGTGCCAGTAGTTGGTGGGGAGGAAGTATTTTTTTTCTTTGCACAAATGCAATTTAGTTTGCAGTTAGTATTTGCCTTTAAAATTATAGTTTACTTTCTGAAGTTTGCAAACTTAAGCAAAGTTTTAACAAGGAGTTTAATTTTAATTCACTCACAGGGATGTGGGCATCACTGCCTAGACCAGCATTTATTGACCATCCCTAAGATAATACCACTAAGCCATAGTCTCCCTATCCCCAGAGTGGATGAGTCATAGAGTCATAGAGATTCACGGCATGGAAACAGACCCTTCGGTCTAACCCGTCCATGCCAACCAGATATCCCAACCCCATCTAGTCCCACCTGCCAGCACCCAGCCCACATCCCTCCAAACCCTCTGTTTGAAAAAGTTGCCCCTTAGGTCTCTTTTATATCTTTCCCCTTTCACCCTAAACCTATGCCCTCTAGTTCTGGACTCCTGACCCTGGGAAAAGACTTTGCCTATTTATCCTATCCATGCCCCTCATAATTTTGTAAACCTCTATAAGGTCACCCCTCAGCCTCCGACATTCCAGGGAAAACAGCCCCAGCCTGTTCAGCCTCTCCCTATAGCTCAAATCCTCCAATCCTGGCAACATCCTTGTAAATCTTTTCTGAACCCTTTCAAGTTTCACAACATCTCTCCAATAGGAAGGAGATCAGAGTTGCACACAATATTCCAAAAGTGGCCTAACCAATGTCCTGTACAGCTGCAACATGACCTCCCAACTCCTGTACTCAATACTTTGACCAATAAAAGAAAGCATACCAAACACCTTCTTCACGATCCTATCTACCTGCGACTCCACTTTCAAGGAGCTATATACCCACACTCCAAGGTCTCTTTGTTCAGCAACACTCCCTAGAATCTTACCATTAAGTGTATAAGTCCTGCTAAGATTTGCTTTCCCAAAAAGCAGCAACTCCCATCTATCTGAATTAACTTCCATCTGCTACTTCTCAGCTCATTGGCCCATCTGGTCAAGATCCTGTTGTAATCTGAGGTAACCCTCCTCGCTGTCCACTCCATCTCCAATTTTGGTGTCATCTGCAAACTTACTAACTGTACCTCTTATGCTCGCATCCAAATCATTTATGTAAATGACAAAAAGTAGAGGGCCCAGCACCGATCCTGGTGGCACTCCACTGGTCACAGGCCTCCAGTCTGAAAAAGAACCCTCCACCACCACCCTCTGTCTTCTACCTTTGAACCAGTTCTGTATCCAAATGGCTTAATTCATTAAAGAACCAGCTGAAATCAGTTCCTAGATAATTAGGTCAGTTAGATATTGTGTGTTAAGAACTTATAAAACTATCCAACGTAAAATGCGAGGTATTAGATGGTTAAGGGAATTGGGGAAAAGGGAAAGGCATAAAAACCAGCATTTTTCTAGCTAGCATCAGTTCAGAGGAAAGGTCACTCGACCCGAGACATTAACTCTGACTTCTCTCCAAAGATGTTGCCTGACATGCTGAGATTTTCCAGCAATTTCTGATTCCTGGTATGCGGCACTGATGTTTGGGGAAAGACTAGATTGGTTTAGACTATATTCACTGAAGTTTAGAAGAATGAGAGAGGAATCTCATAGAAACCTATATAACTTCTATCAGGATCAGAGGGATAGATGCAAGAAGGATGTTCTTGATGATAAGGGAGTGTAGAAATTGGGGGTCACAGTCCAAGCTTACAGTGTAGGCCATTTAGAACATATGAGGATTTCCTTTTCACCAAGTGTAGAATTCCTTGCCAAAGAAAATTGTGAGGCCAAAACATTGAAGCCATTAAAGAAAAATGTAAACGTGGTTCTTGGGACGAAATGGATTGAAGGATATAAGGAGAAAACAGGAACTACATACTGAATAGGATGACCAGCCATGATCATATGGAATGGCGAAGTAGGTTTGAAGGGTGAAATGGCCTATTCCTGCTCCTATTGTCTGTGTTGCTGTGTTTAATGGTTTGAAATGTATAAGATCCTGAAGGGTCATGACAAGGTAGATCAGGACAGGACACTTCCTTTTATGGTAGAACCTATAACTAGGTGTCAATGTTCAAAAATAACGGTGCTCATTTAAAACAGGTGAGACTTTTCTTTCTCTCAAAGCCATCAGTCTTAGGAGCTAAAATTGTGTTTTAAAATTGTGGATGTCGGTCAGTTCTGCAAGGAATTTTCTTTTAAAAGTCAAAATGAGTTTGGGACATTGACTTAAATGCATCAGTTGGAAAAAAAAAGCTTGTAATTGCAGTAGAATCCCTGGGAGAACCCTTGTGAAAGAAACAGATAAATTGTTTACATTGTTAGTTTATGACTGACCAAGAAAACACGTTAAGGCACTTAGTTTAATTTTGACTTCAGAACAGAATGTTCAAGCTTTTCAGTTCAGAAGAGACCAGAGCTCATTTCAGGAGGTAGATCAGTTTATCCTAGCAAGAGAATAAATTCAATTCAGAGGAACCATTCATCTTGACAAAAGTGCTTTCTAGTCTGTAGAGCTTCCATGCCAGGAGAATTCAGATAGACATCTTCAAGTTGTTAGAGCTGAGAATTAATAATATAATGAAAAGAAACTGAGTTGACCTATCCAGAACATCAAGTTCAGAAGCATGCACGTGACAAAGTCCATCAGTCCAGTATGTCGACAATGAGCGTAGGATGTTTCGGTCACTTTAATTAATTTTTTTCTTGATTCTTCAATATATGGAACATTTCCACAATATAGTCAACAGTCTTTCTCTCTTCACAATTTGTAGTTAAGGCTGAAGCCAAAAATAGCATTGCTTATGGCTTTAACTGAGCTATACTTTGGAGTTATTATGAAGCCTATAGGGATTATGAAGTTGAATGCAGAATGAAAAAGAACAATGGGGGGAAGCAAGTAGAAAGTTTATTTTTGTCACCTGAAAGCTAGTATATCCCAAGTGTCTAGAAAAACTAAGTATTAATGCCAAACTTGAGGTGGCAATTTATAGCATTTACAAGATATAAAGATAGCAACATGAGCAATTGCACCCTAAAAGGGCAGAGGTTATTCATCTTATTCATCCACATAAGGAGGAAAGAAAGAACATCTGAAGCTTGAGCTCTCTGTATGTTAAGGAAAATAGAGATTAAACTGCTTTTTCTGCTTCATTTTATACGAAAATGTCAGATACAGGATACATAAGGCAGAATAGGGTACAGGGAAAATGAAAAAGGACATAGGGCCAGGGAGAGAATGAGAAAAGGTGAAGACATGGGGCTGATTAGGGCCCAGAAATGGGATATTCTTGTGAAGAATGAGCACAAGACTGAGCCAATGAATGAATACATTGTATCTGTCTTCATAAAAGAAACAGATCCAGGAAATAAATACAGAACATGCTGCAAAAGCTCAGAAAGCCAGGCAGCTTCAGCTGAGGGAGAGACAGGGTAAATAATATAGATCAATGATCTTGCATCAACCTGCAGCAGTAAGTCTGCTTCTATCTGCAGGCGAAGCATTTTTAGTATACTAGATGTCCAGCATCATTTTGCTTTTGAACTGATTCAAGTTAATGTTGTAGGAAAAGGATGGAGGGAGAGTAGAGTTATTAGATAGGGGGAAACGAAATCAATATAAAGAGGGGCTTAACAGGTTGGTATCAATCCAACAGCTCAAGGTTCTTCCAGCCTGTGTGGTGAATAAATAGGATGGTAATGTTAATAGGGTATTATATGATCAAGGGGAACAACAATTTTCTGAAGCTTAAAACAATGAACCAGAAAGCTACATTGCCTGTTTGGTGTTCAGGACCAGAGTGGGAAAGATGAGGCAGAAACAGATTGGCAGTAGACATGTTTGGTACTCAGGAACAGTGGCAGTGAGTATACTTTTGAGTTGTCTTATCAAAGATATACTTGCTTTGGAGGCAATCCTGAGAATGTTTGCTAGGTTGATCGTTGGCAGAGAGTTTCTTATGAGGAGAGATTAACTAGTTTGAGCCTGTTTTCAATGGTGTCATTGAAAGGCAGGTAGCTATTAAATGAGACAGAGAGGCAGTCCAGCGCTCGGGGATTTAGCTGTTTCAGGTGAGATTGAGCGAAATGGAAAAGGTGTGGGAGTTGCGTTACTCTTTAGGGAGAATATCACAGCTGTGTTGAAGGAGGACACTTCTGAAACTCATCCAACTCATCCAAGAGACCATTTGGGTAGAGCTCAGGAATAGGAAGGGTGCAATCACTTTAGGCTTGTACTACAGGCCTCCTAACACACGGTGGGTGATAGGAACAGATATGTGAACAGATTATGAAAAACTATGGAAAAAAAAGTGTTGTGGTGGTAGGTGATTTTAACTTGCCGTATGTTGACTAGTACTCACTTAGTGCCAAGGGCTTGGATGAATGATAGAATCTCTAAAGTGTGGAAGCAGGTCATTTGGCCCAGAAAATCAACACTGACCCTCCAAAGATAACCCCCCCCCCCCTCTCCATTTACCCCTGACTAATGCAGAGCTGAAAATGTGTTGCTGGAAAAGTGCAGCAGGTCAGGCAGCATCCAAGGAACAGGAGAATCGACGTTTCGGGCATCAGCCCTTCTTCAGGCTGATTCCTGATTCCTGAAGAAGGGCTGATGCCCGAAACGTCGATTCTCCTGTTCCTTAGATGCTGCCTGACCTGCTGCACTTTTCCAGCAACACATTTTCAGCTCTGATCTCCAGCATCTACAGTCTTCACTTTCTCCACTGACTAATGCACCCAACTTACACATTGCTGAACACTATGGGTAATTTAGCATGGCCAATAAACCTAACCTGCACATCTTTGGACTGTGTGAGGAAGCCCACACAGACATAGTGAGAAACTCCACACAGACACAGTGAGAAACTCCACACAGACAGTCATCTGAGACTGGAATCGAATCCAGGTCCATGTACTGTGAGGCAGCAATGCTAACCATGGAGCTGCCATGCTGCCAGATGGTGGGAGGAGTTTCTTAAGTGTATCCAAGACAGGTTTTTTAAAAACTTTTTTGTAAGTAATCCAACTAGGCAAGGGAGTAGATCTAGTACTGGGGAATGAAACTGGCTAGGTGATCTAAATTTCAGTGGGGGAGCATTTAGAAACAGTGATCATAATTTTTTAAGTTTTAAGTTATTTGTGGAAACGGATAGGAGTAGTCATAGAACATAGAACATAGAACATAGAACAATACAGCACAGAACAGGCCCTTCGGCCCACGTAAGATTTAGAAAACTGGAAAGAGACAGACCCCTCAGAATATAAAGAGACCAGAAAGGAACTCAAACAAGCAATTAAGAAAAAGGGACAATGAAATGTCTTTGGCAAACTGGATTAAGGAAAACGCCAATGCATTTTGTACACATAAGTAGCTAGAGGGTGTTCTATTTGGAGATTTACCCCACAAAGGCAGCAGCAGCAGTGGTCTTGTTGGTGGTGTCCAGACCGGCTGCCCCGGAGAGGGGGTGGGAAGGTGGGGGCAGGGAGCGGTGTTACATCAGGTTGGGGGGGGTGGGGGGTGGGTTTGGGGGCAGGGGGAGTGGTGTTGGGGTGGAGGGCAGTGTTGGGTGTGGTGTTGCACGGGGTTGGGGACAGGGGGCGGTGTTGCATGGGGTTGGGAGTGGGGGGCGGTGTTGCATGGGTTGGGGGTGGGGAGCGGTGTTGAGAGCAGGGGGAGTGATGTTAGGGTGGAGAGCAGTGTTGGGTGGTAGGGGCGGTGTTGCACAGGGATGGGGACAGGGGGCGGTGTTGCATGGGGTTGGGAGTGGGAGGCGGTGTTGCATGGGGTTGGGGGCAGGGTCGGTTCAGGGTGGGGCCTCACATGCTGTGTGCCGCTGCAGTCTCCTGAACGGGGAGAAGACTTTAAAAATTGCAAGCACAAGAGGAAAGGCATTTAATCGATTAATCGAATAATCGGTTATCCGAACAAAATAATATAATCGAAATTCCCCTGTATTGATATTCTAAGGCATGACAATATGAAAACGGACGAGGTGTTGGTTGATTTTAAAAATGTTAAGGTAAACCAGGACCTGATGATCTCTATCCCAGAATACTGAGGGAGGCAGATAAGAAAATTGCTAAGGCCATAATAGCCCATGTCATTTCCCAAGTCCTGTTCCAAGTAAATTCTAATTTCAAAGTGAACTTTGCTCGCTGCAATGGAATGAATCTGTGTCTGTCAATGTTGTCATTAACTGTGTCTTTCCTGACTATTTATACTTTTATTTTCTAAACTGATATCATTACACTGGGTTGCCAGGACAATCTGTCAAGAGCTTCTTCTGAGCAGCTCTAATATAGAAAAGGTGAGTAACTTTCTTTCTACTCTCATCTCAGGGTACAGGGTGGGGTGGGGGGTGGGTAGAGATGGAGTCAGGAGGTTGGAAGCAAGAGCTTCAGAGGCTAGCACGTTACTGCTTATTTGTTATTGTGGTCATCTCAATCTCAGGACAATAGTAGGTCATCAAAAACTTCAAACAAGGAATGTGGATTTCTCCTTCACAAAACTAGCCAGCTTTCTCACCCACTAAAAATATAGGTAAACAGGGAGTTGGCAAGTTGCAGCCTTCAAGGAGCCACTAATTAACCTCTGAAGAGCCTTAACTGGTGGCAGGTTGGGAAGATTCCCCAGGAATCTTATTATCCAGAATCTTTAGTCAGTGAGGTGGCAAGAAGGCTATATTTTTCAACTGGACCAATTTTCCCAATTATTTTCCTTACTCACCAGCTCCCAGTGAGGAAAGTTGCACCCTGTCAGAATAATGGATAACTCAATTAGGACTGGGATGATGAGGCATTTCCTCATTGTGTGGTCAATGTTTGGAATTCTCTACCCTGGAGGGCTCTGTAGACTCTGTCGTTGCGTGTATACAAAGAGAAATCAATAGATTTTTAGATGCAAAAATGTCAAGTGACATGGGGATAGTGCGGAAGCATCACATTGGAGTAAAAGACTAGGCCTCATTTCGTTGAACGATGGAATAGGTTTGAGGCCCAAATAAACAACTCTGGCTCCTATTTCTATGTGCCTATTCCTAAGGGTAACAAGGCACCCGGTTCAGTTCAGATGATTCCTCGATAGCTAAGAGATGCATGTGCAGAGATAGTATAAGTTCTGCCATACTTTCTCAACTGTCATTGGATATGGAAATATGGCCAGAGGTCTGCAGGATTCCAATTGTTATCTCCTGTTCAGAAGATACAAAAGAGGTGAACATGTTACTCACAGGCTAGTCAGTCCATTAGTGGACAGAAGTCTACTTGTGCCTTATTATCGAGGCAAAAATTGATCTTCATTTGGGGAAACCAGCATGGAATTTTTAAAGATTAACTTGTGCCTCAAAAACTAAATTGAGTTATTTGATGAAATAACCAAGTGTTGAAGGTGGTGTAGCAGATTTATGAACAAACTTTCAAAAACTTCAACATTATAACACTTCAGTAAATAGTCATTCATGGGGTTGAAGGATATATAGTTAATTAAGGAATGGAAGACAGACTAGTACAGAACAATGTTTGCAAGATTGGAAAAAGATATGCAGTAAGGCCCCCCAAGGAATTATTCTTAGAATTATTATCTTTCTTGTTTTTTATGTAAATAACTAGTGTAGGGAATCCACTTTTGAAGTTTGTAGATGACAAAACTCAGCAATTGTAATTTAACTTGAGGGTAAGAGTAATTAATTTTTAGGAGAATATTAGCAAACCTTACTACTTCAGCAGTCCCCTGGAATTAAGGATAACTTGTTTCTACTTGTGGACAGATTGTTGGATTAGCAAACACATGGCAATTTAATGTGAATAAATGTGACTTTATGCAATTTTGGGGAAAAAACAACTTGTAAACAGTATTTGAGAAAAGTGCACGCCAGGTGTGAATGCAAAAATCTTTGAAGACATAAAATGCATGCAAATAAGGCATTTATTGACTTTGTAAATAGGAAAGCCATTAAAGACAAAAATAAAGAAATTCTATTCATGTATAAATTCAGCAATATCACATCTAATTCTGGGCACATTTTTATGAATGATTTGGAGACGCCAGTGTGCAAAGGTGATGGAGAGAGTACAAAGTAAGTTCACCATGCTGATGATATCAATTACATGGACAGATAGATTAAAATAATTCTCAAAAACAGTTGGAAGTTTAACTACTTCGCAAAGATAGTTATGATCTGGAGAAAGTTACTTGAAAGGCTGGAGGGATCTGTTTCCAAATAAAATTTCAAAGGCAAATGAGTATCTATTTGAAGGGGATTAATTTGAAGGCTCACAGGGTCATAGTTAAATTTTACGACAGCTCTTTCAAAAAGAGCGTGCATAGACATGATAGACTGAATGGCTGTCTTCTGTGCTGTATGATTCAATGAATTGAATTGTAACCTACCAACATGGGTATGGTGGGTTTGAAGGAGATATCATAAATTTAAGAATCCCCAACCTGATGTAATGTCTCCCTCTCCAAAGTTGAGAGGTGGGACAAAGGATGAGTTGATTATTTAAATATTTTCAAAATAATGGCAATTGTCTTTCAGTTGAGCCTCTCATCCATGATATCTTGTCAGTGAATCAACCCTGTATCCTCTCTATAGGTTTAACTCATGGGACCAGGCTCTGAGAAACCTGACAGATGAAGGGAGGTAAGAGTTTTGGCAGAAAGTGAGTGTCTGTATAGATCCGCTTATGAATCAACTAGAAGCAAATCACTGATCAGAAAATTAACACTTCTCTATTGTTGTGATTATGTAATATAAAAGTGATACTGTTTATTCCAATGGAAACAGACTAAGCTTCTAAGATGTATTCTCATGAATATACATTTTTAAAATTACACAGGTCACAAGATAGTTACAAGTGAGAAAGTCCATTTTGACCAATTCTTGTTCATCCATCCAGAATAATAAAATCTACACATCCCCTTAATTATTACAGAATGCTGTTGGTTTCTTAAATGTCCTGGACATTTTTGTTTCCTTGACACTATTCCTTTAATTGGCAACTCTGAGAAGATGGGCTTCCTCATTTGAGTCCTAATTTATCTTTGTGTTAATTTAATCTTATGTTGTAAGAGCCTTTGGAGCTTAACTAAGCACTCATTAAGGCCATTTATCAAAATAAAGCTTTCAGCCCCAGACCTCTCTGAACTTGGAAGAACAGATGGCGTCCTTTCTAATACAAAACAGATTGCTGGTCAGTCAACAGCTTATCATTTATTCAAAGTAAACATTAACTGGAAATTAACTTACCTGCAGCCAAAATGTGATAGGAGGATGCACTGGAAATATTTTTTCTATTTTTGAATATTTCGTCAACTTCCTTCAATTTAAAAAAATATTACTGAAGTGCAACAAGAAAAAGCCTATGAATCTCTCCTTAACATTCAATGACTAAACCATGGCTACATTCTGCACTATCAACATCCTGTAGATTGCCTTTGACCAGAAACTGAACAGCCATAAATATGAGGTCTGAGACTGGGGATTCTATGGCAGAATTCTCCTAACTGTGAGGCAGCAGCGGTAACCACTGAGCTACCATGACACCCCTCAGTCTTTTCCGTCTCTGCCACCCTCAACCTCTGTCCCCTCTCTTCCTCCTCCTCCCGCTCCCCCCCCCCCCAACCCCACAATTTTTTTTCTCCACGGATGCTGCCAGACTTGTGTTTCTCCAGCACTTGCTGTTTTTGTTATGGAAAAGGTTAATCTGGTAGAGGTAGAAATGAAAAGAGCAAAAGCATCACTTCCTACAGTCCAAAACATTCTAACTGCAGTTGGATCAAATAAATGATACCCAAGTTAACAGCTCCTTTTATACATCTTCAGATTTTCATTTCCAACCCGTTATAAAACCAACTGTTCTCTCACATTGTTCTATTGCACAAAATCAAAGTGACACCTGTAGTGTGTTTTTAGTGTTGTCATTTCAAGTGATTTCATGGATTTTAAATGTCCATATTTTGTGAACAATATGTAGTACAAAATAATTCCAGATTAGCTTGAATTCACAACTTTTTAAAGTTGGAATCCATAAGACCATAAGACATAGGAGTGGAAGTAAGGCCATTCGGCCCATCGAGTCCACTCCGCCATTCAATCATGGCTGATGCGCATTTCAGCTCCACTTGCCAGCGTTCTCCCCGTAGCCCTTAATTCCTCTAGACAACAAGAACCTATCAATCTCGGCCTTGAAGACATTTAGCGTCCCGGCTTCCACTGCACTCCGTGGCAATGAATTCCACAGGCCCACCACTCTCTGGCTGAAGAAATGTCTCCGCATTTCCGTTCTGAAATGACCCCCTCTAATTCTAAGGCTGTGTCCACGGGTCCTAGTCTCCTCGCCTAACAGAAACAATTTTCTAGCATCCACCTTTTCAAATCCATGTATTATTTTGTACGTCTCTATTAGATCTCCCCTTAATCCTCTAAACTCCAACGAATACAATCCCAGTATCCTCAGCCGTTCCTCATATGCTAGACCTGTCATTCCAGGGATCATCCGTGTGAATCTCCGCTGGACACGTTCCAGTGCCAGTATGTCCTTCCTGAGGTGTGGGGACCAAAACTGGACACAGTACTCCAAATGGGGCCTAACCAGAGCTTTAATTTAATCACTTATGATAATCCATTTAATCCATTTAATCACTTATGATAAGTAAAGCTTGGTGCTTGTAGTATTGGTTATTATTAATTAAAAATGATGTTCCCCCAAATAGCTATGTATAGCATTTGATAACATTTAGCTCAAGTTCATTTGCACTCAGCCAGTTTACCATTGCTGCTAAATCATAATTAAAGTCATAATCAATATTATTTGGACAAAGCGTCTTTCTGGTTTTTGTGACAATATTAATTGGTTAAAGATTCATTCCATTTGTGATTGTGCTGAATGCTGTTTGCACCATGACCAAGACAAATTATGACTTGTAGCATTGGTTTTCTAACACTTTGTAGCTCTGCTGCATAACTGTGTGGCACTGCATCATGTTCGCATTTAAATGAGACACTGGAGGATTCTATCATTAAGTATACACATTAATTTTCTGGAAATCATGATTGCCAGTTAGATTAGTTGGGTTAATAAGGTAATAGTCCAAATAGAGTATCTTGTAGAGATGTACGTTATATTATCCCAAATGTTTATGTCACACTGATTGAGACTTTGCATTTTGGAGTTAAAATGTGGAGGTGGGCATGTGAGTTGGCATCATGTCATCGAGGAAGATTAGAGGCAGAGATTATTTTCCAAATGAGGGAAGCATTTGGAAATTTGAAGTAAAAAGGGACTTGGAAGTGCTAGTTCAGGATTTGCTTAAGGATCTTGATTTGCAGAGTCACAGTTCTTTTTTTCTGTTAAGATTAACATGCGGGTTCAGTTGGCAATTAAGAAGGCAAATGCAATGTGAGTATTTGTTTCAAGAGGGCTAGAATACAAGAGCAGAGCTGTATTGCTGATGCTGCATAAGGCTCTGGTCAGATCACTTTTGGAATATTGCGAGCAGAGTCGAGAGTGTGATGCTGGAAAAGCACAGCAGTCAGGCAGCATCTGAGGAACAGGAGAATCCACGTTTCGGACATAAACCCTTCATCAGGTTGATTCCTGGCCTGCTATGCTTTTCAACCACCACACTCTCAACTCTGATCTCCAGCATCTGCAGTACTTACTTCTCCGAGGGTATTGCTAGCAGTTTGGGACCTGTATCTAAGGAAAGATGTGTTGGCAGACAGGGGGTCTAGGGCAAGCTTACAAAAATGATAAAGGGCTGGTTATATGAGAAGTGGCTGAGGACTCTGGGTCTGTACTCACTGGAATTTAGAATGATGAAGGAGAGATCTGATTGAAACTTAGAGAATACAGAGCAGCCTGGATCGAATGGACATTGAGATGTTTTCACTAGTAGGAGAGACTAGAACCTGAGGCCTCAGCCTCTGAGTGAAGGGACAAACCTTTAGAGTTGAAATGGGGAGGAATTTCTTCAATTAGAGGAGAGTTATTAAGGTTGATAAGTCCCCAGGTCCTGATGGGATCTATCCCAGAATATTGAGCGAGGCAAGAGAACAAATTGTTGGGGCATTGATAGACATCTTTGTATCTTTTTTGGCCACAGGTGAGGTCCCAGAGGACTGGAGAGTACCAATGTTGTCCCATTGTTGAAGAAAGGTAGTCAGGATAATCCTGGAAATTACAGGCCTGTGAGCCTCACGTCTGTGGTAGGGAAATTGTTAGAAAAGATTCTCCAGGACAAGATCTGTACACATTTTAAAGCAAATGGATTTATTAGTGATAGACAGCATGATTTTGTATAGGAGAGTTTGTGTCGCACTAACTTGATTGAGTTTTTTGAAAAGGTGACGAAGATGATTGATGAGGGAATAGTGGTTAATGTTATCTAAATGGACTTCACTAAGGCCTTTGACAAGGTTCCTCAGGCAGACTGATATAAAAGTCACATGGTATCAGGTAGGCTAGCAAGATGGATACAGAACTGGCTTAGTTATAGGAGTCAGTGGAAGGATGCTTTTTAGAATGGAGGGCAGTGACTAGTGGTGTTCCACAGGGATCAGTGCTGGGTCCTCTGCTGTTCATAGTATACATAAATAATTCGGAGGAATATGTAGCTGGTTTAATTAGTAAGTTTGTGGATGATATAAAGATTAATGGAATTGGGAATAGTGAGGAGAACTGTCAGCGGATCCAGCAGGATATAGATCAGTTGGAGGTATGAGCTGAAAAATGGCAGATAGAGGTTAATCTGGACAAATGTGAGGTGATGCATTTTTGAAGGTCAAGTGCAGGTGGAAATGTTTGTGAATGGCAGAACCTTTAGGAGTATTGATATGCAGAGGGATCTGGGTGTGCAGATCCACAAATTACTGAAGGTGGCAGCACAAGTAGATAAGGTAGTAAAAAAGGCCTATGACATGCTTGCCTTCATTGAAAAGGGCATTGAGTTTAAGGATAAGCAAGCTATGCTGCACTTTATAGAACTTTAGTTAGACCACACTTGGAATATTGTGTACAGTTTTTGTCACACACTACCAGAAAGATGTGAGTGCTTTGGAGACGGTACAGAAAGGGTTGTCCAGGATGTTACCTGGTATGGGCATTTTAGCTACGAAGAAAAGTTGAATAAACTGGGTTTGTTTTCACTGGAATGCAGAAGGGTGAGGGACGACCTGATAGAGATTTATAAGGTTATGAACTGTAATGATAGAGTGGACTGAGGGTGGAGGGGTCAATTACTCGGGGACACAGGTTCAAGGTTCAGGGTTGGGGGAAGTTTAAGAGAGATGTGTGAGGCGGGTTTTTCACAAAAGGGTGGATCATCCAGAAGGCTGAGGGAGAAATTGAGAAGATGTACAAGGATGTGGTCACTCATCAGCCACAGGATAAGGACAGCTGGGTTACAGTCAGGGGGAGGAAAGGGAACCAACAGATAGGGCAGGGATCCGCTCTGGCCATTCCCTTCAGCAATCCAGTTTTGGATACTGTTGGTGGGGACAGCCTACCAGGGGAAAGGCATAGTTGTCAGGTCTCTGACTCTGAGATGGCACTGTGAGTCAGAAGGGAAGGGGGGAGAATAGAAAAGCACTAGTGGTAGGGGATTCAATAGCTAGACGGATTGACAGGAGATTTTGTGGTCAGGAACGGAACTCCCGGAAGGTATGTTGTCTCCCAGGTGCCAGGGTCTGGGGTGTCGTTGATCGGGTTTACAGGATTCTGAAGGGGGAGGGCGAGCAGCCAGAAATCATGATACATATTGGCACCAATGATATAACCAGGAAAGGGATTGAGGATCTGAAAAGTGACTACAGGGAGCTAGGTTGGAAGCTGAAGAGCAGGACGAGTAAAGTAGTAATCTCATGTTTGCTACCGGTGCCACGAGATACTGAGGTGAGGAACAGGCAGCACGTGCAGGTTAACACGTGGCTGCGAGGCTGGTGCAGGAGGGAGAGTTTCAGATACCTAGATCATTGGGATGTCTTCTGGGGAAGGTGAGACCTGTACATGAAGGACGGGTTGCACCTGAACTGAAGGGGCACAAATGTCCTGGGTGGGAGATTTGCTCATGTGGTTCAGGAGGGTTAACCTAGTTTGGAAAATGGGTGGGAATCAGAGCTACAGATCTGAGATGGGGAGTAGTTGTAGATTGGGCAATGACAGAATGTAATGAAAAAGGTAAAAACAATGACTGCAGATGCTGGAATCAAGATTCTGGATTAGAGTGGTGCTGGAAAAGCACAACAGTTCAGGCAGCATTCGAGGAGCAGGAAAATCGACGTTTCGGGCAAAAGCCCTTCAGCAGGAATACAGGCAGACTGCCTGAAGGGTGGAGAGATAAATGAGAGGAGGGTGGGGGTGGGGAGAAAGTAGCATAGAGTACAATAGGTGAGTGGGGGTGGGGATTGGTCAGGAAGGAGGGTGGGGGAAGTTAGCAATGAGTACAATGGGTGGATGGGGGTGGGATGAAGGTGACAGGTCAGAGAGGCGGGTGGAGTGGATAGGTTGAAAAGAAGATAGGCAGGTAGGACAAGTCATGGGGACCGTGCTGAGCTGGAAGTTTGGAACTGGAGTGAGGTTGGGGAAGGGGAAATGAGGAAACTGGTGAAGTCCACATTGATGCGCTGGGGTTGAAGTGTTCCGAGACGGAAGATGCAAGTCTGTTCCTGACAGGAAGGTTTCTCACATGATGAAAAAAGGGGATTGGTTAAAGTGTGTCTGTTTTAATGCAAGGAATGCCAGAAATAAGAGCGATGAGCATGGGTCAGTACTTGGGGCTATGATGTTGCTGCCATAACGGAGTTGTGAGTTTCACAGGGGCAGGAATGGTTGCTAGATGTTCCAGGGTTTAGAACATTTAAAAATAACAGGGAGGGTGGAAAAAGAAGAGGGAGTGTAGCATTGCTAATCAAAGAGTGCATCACAGCTACAGAAATGAAGGTTGTTGAGGAAGGTTTGCCCACTGAGTCAGTATGGGTGGAAGTTAGGAACAGCAAGGGAGCAGCCACCTCACTGGGGGTTTTCTACAGACCCTCTAATAACAATAGAGAGATTAAAGAACTCATAGGCTGGCAGATTTTGGAAAAATACAGACGTAACCGGGTTGTTGTTATGGGTTACTTCAATTTTCCCAATATCAACTGGAACCTCCTTAGTGCAGATGATTTGGATGGAGCTGTTCTTGTCAGGTGTATTCAGGAGAGTTTCCTTACTCAGTATGTAAACAGGCCAACAAGGGAAGAGGCCATTTTGGATTTGGTGCTTGGCAATGAGCCATGACAGGTGTCAGATCTCGTGATGGGAGAACACTTTGGTGACAGTGACCACAACTGCCTCACATTTACCATAACCATGGAGAGGGAAAGGAGGGAAGATATTTAACTGGGGAAAAGGAAATTGACACTATCAGACAGCAGTTGGGAAGTACAGACTGGGAGCAATTGTCCACAGAAAGGGCACAGCAGACATGTGGAGACTGATTAAGGAGCATTTGTTGCGGGTGATGGATGAACAAATTTGTTCCTCTGAGACAGGTGAGAACGGGTAAGATTAAAGAGCCTTGGATGATGAGAACAGAGGAGCTTTTCGTCAAAAGGAAGAAGGCAGTTTATGGAAGGTGGAGGAAGCAAGGATCTAGCACAGCTTTAGAGGACTACAGGCTTGCTAGAAAGGAGCTCAGAAATGGACTGAGGAGAGCCAGGAGGGGGCATAAGAAAGGCTTGTCAGGAAGGATTAGGGAGAATCCAAAGGCATTTTACTCATACGTGAGGAATAAGAGAATGATCAGGGAGAAGGTAGGACCAATCAGGGGTAGCATAGGGAACTTGTGCGTGGAGTCTGAGCAGATAGGGGAAGCCTTAAATGAATTTTTTGCCTCAGTTTTCACTAAGGAAAGGGACCTTGTTATGAATGAGAACTTTGAGGAGCTGGGAAACAGGCTTGAACACATCAATATTGATGAAGTTGATGTGCTGGAAATTTTGGCTGAAAATGTGTTGCTGGAAAAGTGAAGCAGATCAGGCAGCATCCAAGGAGCAGGAGAATCGACGTTTCGGGCATGAGCCCTTCTTCAGGAATGAGGAGAGTGTGCCAAGCAGGCTAAGATAAAAGGTAGGGAGGTGGGACTTGGGGGAGGGGCGTTGGAAATGCGATAGGTGGAGGGAGGTCAAGGTGAGGGTGATAGGCCGGAGTGGGGTGGGGGCGGAGAAGTCAGGAAGAAGATTGCAGATTAGGAAGGCGGTGCTGAGTTCAAGGGATTTGACTAAGACAAGGTGGGGGGAGGGGAAATGAGGAAACTGGAGAAATCTGAGTTCATGCCTTGTGGTTGGAGGGTTCCTAGGCGGAAGATGAGGCGCTCTTCCTCCAACCATCGTGTTGCTATGGTCTGGCAATGGAGGAGTCCAAGGACCTGCATGTCCTTGGTGGAGTGGGAGGGGGAGTTGAAGTGTTGAGCCACAGGGTGGTTGGGTTGGTTGGTCCGGGTGTCCCATAGGTGTTCTCTGAAACAATAGACAATAGACAATAGACAATAGATGCAGGAGTAGGCCATTCTGCCCTTCGAGCCTGCACCGCCATTCAATATGATCATGGCTGATCATTCCTAATTAGTATCCTGTTCCAGCCTTATCTCCATAACCCTTGACTCCACTATCTTTAAGAGCTCTATCCAATTCTTTCTTAAAAGAAACCAGAGACTGGGCCTCCACTGCCCTCTGGGGCAGAGCATTCCACACAGCCACCACTCTCTGTGTGAAGTAGTTTCTCCTCATCTCTGTCCTAAATGGTCTACCCCGTATTTTTAAGTTGTGTCCTCTGGTTCGGCACTCCCCCATCAACGGAAATATGTTCCCTCCTGCCAGAGTGTCCAGTCCTTTCATAAGCCTATACGTTTCAATCAGATCCCCTCTCAGTCTTCTAAACTCAAGGGTATACAAGCCCAGTTGCTTCAGTCTTTCCGTGTAAGGCAATCCTGCCATTCCAGGAATTGACCTCGTGAACCTACGCTGCACTCCCTCAATAGCCAGAATGTCTTTCCTCAAATTTGGAGACCAGAACTGTACACAGTACTCCAGGTGTGGTCTCACCAGGGCCCTGTACAGCTGCAGAAGCACCTCTTTGCTTCTATACTCAATCCCTCTTGTTATGAAGGCCAGCATGCTATTAGCCTTCTTCACAACCTGCTGTACCTGCATGCTTGCCTTCATTGACTGGTGGACAAGAACACCCAGATCTCTCTGAACAGCCCCTTTACCTAATTTGATACCATTGAGGTAGTAATCTGCCTTCCTGTTCTTGCCACCAAAGTGGATAACCAGACATTTATCCACATTAAACTGCATCTGCCATGCATCTGCCCACTCACCTAACTTGTCCAGGTCACCCTGTAATCCCCTAACATCCTCATCACATTTCACCCTACCACCTAGCTTTGTGTCATCAGCAAATTTGCTAATGTTATTGCTGATACCATCTTCTATATCATTTACATATATTGTAAAAAGCTGCGGTCCCAGCACGGATCCCTGCGGTACCCCACTGGTCACTGCCTGCCATTTCGAAATGGAGCCGTTAATCACTACCCTTTGTTTCCTGTTAGCCAACCAATTCTCTATCCAATCTAGTACTTTGCCCCCAATCCCGTGCGCCCTAATTTTACTCACTAACCTCTTGTGTGGGACTTTATCAAAAGCTTTCTGAAAGTCCAGGTACAGTACATCCACTGGATCCCCCTCGTCCATCTTCCGAGTTACATCCTCAAAAAATTCAAGAAGATTAGTCAAGCATGATTTCCCCTTCATAAATCCATGCTGACTCTGTCCTATCCTGTTACTATTATCCAGATGTGCCGTAATTTCATCCTTTATAATAGACTCCAGCATCTTTCCCACCACTGAGGTCAGACTAACTGGTCTATAATTTCCTGCTTTCTCCCGCCCACCCTTCTTAAAAAGTGGCACAACATTAGCCGCCCTCCAATCCTCAGGAACCAACCCCGATTCTATTGAACTCTGGAAAATAATCACCAGCGCATCCACGATTTCCCGAGCCACCTCCTTCAGTACCCTGGGATGCAGGCCATCAGGTCCCGGAGACTTATCAACCTTCAGACCTAACAGTCTCTCCAACACCAAATCCTGGCAAATAGAAATTCCCTTAAGTTCAGGTCCTTCAGCCACTGTTACCTCAGGGAGATTGCTTGTGTCTTCCCCAGTGAACACAGATCTGAAGTACCCATTTAATTCCTCTGCCATTTCTTCGTTCCCAGTAATATATTCCCCTGCTTCTGTCTTCAAGGGCCCAATTTTTGTCCTAACCATTTTTTTGCCTTGGACATACCTAAAAAAGCTTTTACTATCCTCCTTTATATTCTTGGCCAGTTTACCTTCGTACCTCATTTTTTCTCTGCGTATTTCCTTCTTACTAATCCTCTGTTGTTCTTTAAAAGCTTCCCAGTCCTCCGTTTTCCCGCTTATCTTCGCTAAGTTATACTTTTTCTCTTTTAACCTTATATGTTTCTTTACTTCCCTCGTCAGCCACGGCCGCCCATGTCTCCTCCTGGGATCTTTCTTCCTTTTAGGAATGAACTGATCCTGCATCTTCTGCATTATACACAGAAATATCTGCCATTGTTCCTCCACGGTCTTCCCTGTTAAGGTATTAAACCATTGAACTTTGGCCAGTTGCTCCCTCATAGCTCCATATTTCCCTTTATTCAACTGAAATATTGTCACTTCAGATTGTACCCACTCCCTCTCAAATTGCAGATTGAAGCTTATTGTATTATGGTCACTACTTCCCAATGGCTCCTTCACTTCGAGGTCACTGACCAATTCTGGTTCGTTACACAATACCAGATCCAGAATCGCCTTATCCCTGGTCGGCTCCAGCACCAGCTGCACTAAAAATCCATCTCTGAGGCACTCCACAAAGTCTCTTTCTTGAGGCCCGATACCATCCTGATTCTCCCAGTCTACCTGCATGTTAAAATCCCCCATAACAACTGTAGTAACATCTTTGCGACAAGCCAATTTCAGCTCCTGATTCAACTTACCTCCAACATCCAGACTACTGTTTGGGGGCCTGTAGATGACTCCCATGAGGGTCTTTTTACCCTTAGTGTTTCGAAGCTCTATCCACACTGACTCTACATCCCCTGACTCTAGGTCCGCCTGCGCAAGGGACTGAATATCCTCCCTTACCAACAAGGCCACCCCACCCCCTCTGCCCGTCAGTCTATCCTTACGATAACACATGTAGCCTTGAATATTCATTTCCCAGGCCCTGTCCCCATGAAGCCACGTCTCAGTTATCCCCACAATATCGTATCTGCCAATTTCCAAAAGAGCCTCAAGCTCATCCACCTTGTGTCTAATGCTTCGTGCATTCATATATAGAATTTTTAATTTGTTACTGCTCTCACCCTTCCCCTCAACCCTTATTTCACTCAACTTTACAGCATGATGCCTTTTCCAGTTTTCTGCCTCCTTGATACAGTTGTCTTTCTTGACTTCTCTTGTTCTAACTACCCCTTCAATTTCCTTTTTAAACATCCAGCTTGTCCCCTCCCCCCCGCTACTTAGTTTAAATGTAGCGGTGTTGCAGCAGAAAACCTGCCTGCCAGAATGCCGATCCCTGTTCTATTAAGGTGCAAGCCATCTCTCTTGTAGAATTTATGGTTACCATAAAATATACCCCAGTGATCCAAGAACTTGAAACCTTGCTTCCTGCACCAGTTCCCCAACCACACGTTCAAGTCCATTATCTCCCGGTTTCTGGCCACACTAGCCCGAGGAACTGGAAGCAAACTGGAGATAACCACCTTGGACGTCCTGCTTTTTAGCCTTCTTCCTAGTTCTGCGAAGTCTCGCTGTAGTATGTTCCTCCTCTTCTTCCCGACATCATTTGTGCCGACGTGTACCACAAGTAGCAGTTCCGCAAGTAGGCGGCCTGTGCTGTGCTGGAAATTTTGGCAAACATTAAGATTGATAAATCCCCAGAGCCAGACCAGATTTATCCTAGGTTGCTCCAGGAAGCGAGGAAGGAGGTTGCTAAGCTGTGGTGAAGATCTTTGCTTCTTGACTCTCCACAGGGGTCATACCGGAGGATTGGAAGGAGGCAAATATTGTTCCTCTTTTCAAAAAAGGAAATAGGGAAATCCCTGTCAATTACAGACCAGTCAGTCTTACCTCTGTGGTCAGCAATGTTTTGGAAATAATTCTGAGGGATAAGATTTATGACTATTTGGAAAAGCATAGCATGATTAAAGGCAGTCAGCATGGCTTTGTGAGGGACAGGTTATGCCTAAGTAATCTTATTGATTTCTTCGAGGATGTGACAAGACAGGTGGATGAAGGTTGAGCAGTGGATGTGGTATATGTAGACTTCAGCAAGGCATTTGATAAGTTTCCCAATGGTAGACTCATTCATAAAGTCAGGAGGTATGGGATATAGGGACATTTGGCTGTCTGGATTCAGAATAGGTTGGCTGACAGAAAGCAGAGAGTGGTTGTAGATTGAAAGTGTTCTGCCTGGAGGTCAGTTTTGAGTGATGTCCTGCAGGGCTCTGTTCTTGGGCATCTGTTCTTCATAATTTTATAAATGACTTGGGTGAGAATCTTGAGGGGTGGGTTAGTAAATTTGCAGATGACACAAAGGTTGGAGATGCTGTTGATAGTATCGAGAACTATTACAGGCTGCCGCATGACATAGACATGATGCAGAGCTGGGCTGAGAAATGGCAGATGGAGTTCAACCTGGATAAATGCGAAGTGATGCATTTTGAAAGGTTGAACTTGACTGCTGAATATAGGATTAAAAACAGGATTCTTGGCAGTGTGGAGGGACAGAGGGATCTTGGTGTTCAAGTGCATAGATCCCTCAAAGTTACCACCCAAGTGGATAGGGGTATTAAGAAAGCATATGATGTTTTGGCTTTCATTAACAGAGGGATCAAGTTTAAGAGCTGCAAGGTTTAGCTACAGCTCTACAAGTCCCTGGTGAGGCCACACTTGGAATATTGTGTCCAGTTCTGGTCGCCCAACTATCAGAAAAATGCAGAGGCTTTGGAGAGGTGAAAAGAAGGTTTACCAGGATACTGTCTGGACTGGATGGCTCATCTTACGAAGAGAGGTTGACTAAGCTTGGACTTTTCTCTCTGGAGAGAAGGAGGAAGAGAGGTGACCTGATCAAGTTATACAAGATAATGAGAGGCATGGATAGAGTCAAGAGCCAGAGACTTTTCCCCAGGGTAGGAGTGACTGGCACGAGGGGTCATAGTTTTAAGATATTAGGAGGAATGTATAGAGGAGATGTCAGAGGTAGGTTCTTTACGCAGAGAGTTATGAATGCATGGAATGTGTTGCCAGCTGTGGTGGTGGAAGCAGAGTCATGGGGGATACTTAAGCACCTGCTGGACATGTACATGGACAGCAGTGAATTGTGGGGTGTGGAAGTAAGGTTATTTTATTTTACATTAGGATTAATCCTCAGCACAATATCGTAGGCTGAAGGGCCTGTCCTGTGCTGTACATTTCTATGTTCTATCTTCTATGTTCCATGCCTGTAACATGCTGCAAGAGAAGGTGATGGAATTAGACTCAATAGCAGAATTCAAAAGACACCCTGGATGAATACATGAAAAGATAGGGAATGGAGGGATATGGATCCTGTAAGGGAAGACAGTTTTAGTATGGAAGGGCATTATGTGTCAGTGCAGGCTTGGAGGGCCAAAAGGCTTGTACTTTTTTCTTGTTCATAATATGTGAAACACGTTATCACAGAGGGCTGTGGAAGCCAAGCCATTGCATGTATTTAAGATAAAGATGGTTCTTGAATTGGTCAGGGAGCAAAGCTTATGGGGAGAAGAAATGAGAATGGGGTTGAGAAACACATCCGCCATGATTGAATGGCAGGACAGACTTGGTGGGCTGAATGGCCTAATCCTGCTCCTGTATCTTATAATCTCATATTTGTCAATGTCAAGGGTTCATTCACCTGCCTGGTTACTTGATGCTCTCTTCATTACCACTGTGAGTGAGACACTCTGAATCACATGGCTAACCAAGAGAAAAAGCCTTCTCGCTGGATGGACTTTCCAGGGTTGCAGGTTCTGGCAGAATATTTAGAAGGCAGCTCGCCATCACTTCAATTGCTGCGATCTAAGATTTTTCTCTCAGCCTGTGGTGGTCACCCTGACCAGATTGAAATGCTCCTAAGAGGGACAGAAGGAATGTTCTCTTCCCAGCTTATGCACACCCTCAAATTTTCCTGCATTCATTACCATCACACAATCCTTCTCTTTATTTTTAACACACTCACACAAAGCTACCCACAACCTCTGGCTTTGGGAAGATGGGAATAACCGGGATGTTGACAGGCATTGTTACACCTGCCCTTCTTCAATGTAAGTGGTAGCAAACACATGAACATACCTAAGCTGTTATGCATCGTCAACTAAATCTCTCTCTTCTGTTCTGCAGGCACTAATAGCCCACAAGAGGCTACCAAGTACAAGAGGCTGCAGCTTCAGCACCAGTACCAACTCTACGATCGAAGAGTATGAATCCACAGTGGATGCATCATTAAAGTGATTGGATGCGGCTTCCTCCAACACAGATTGCCACCATGATGAGTACCGAGCTGGATTGGACTTGGGCACACAACCTGGTGAGCACATCAGTAGCACATGTCTGCAGAGGTGGAGGAAAAATACGCTCGTGTCCTCTGGTCCTCTCAGATTTGCTGGAGACCAGGCAGCTCCTGAGCCCTGTGCAGAAGCCATGCCTTCTGGTCTTGGCCGTAAGTGTCATGGTCAGCTTACAGAGAGAGGCAGGCCAACATCAAGCCGATATACCAGAGCTCCTCGGTAGGCTGAAAACACAAATGGAAGGATACCTCCATATTCCATACTCCATAGAATGGGTGGTGATGACCTTGCAGACAATGGGAAGGGGGGTGACTACCTCACAGACAAGTCCATTAGAGTGGTCAATTGCTGTTAGATATGTGCTTGGACCTGCACTCCATCATTCCAGACAAGGGTGTTTAGCATCAATGGCAAGACAAACGGGACAGAAACTTGAACTCACTCCAGGTGCTCCTTTTACTCATGACAGACATACAGCCTGGTAGCTTCTTCTCAAGACTAAGATGCCTTGTCACTCCACCTGTCCATCTGTCAGTGATCATATTTCCTCCAAGTCAGCCTCAAGTTGGTGGGCCTGCACACTTGGTAAGCCGGGGTCCCCTGGATACAAAGCCCCCTTGTCTTCAAAGTCACTAGGGTTGATTCCTGTGTGCTAGGGTGGAGGATGTCAAAGAAATGGATGCAGAGTATTCTGAAGGGGAAGGGTGAATAGGCACAGGACATGGGTTCATGTTGACACCAATATTAGCAAAAGAGAGAATTGAGGTCTGGTGAGCAGATTTTAAGAAGGTAGGTAGAAAATTGAAAAGCTGGACTTCAAAGATAGTCATCTTCAGATTGCTCCCAGCGTCATGACGCAGTAAGTATGGGTTAGAACAGATGAATGGGTGGTTGGAGAGATGGTGCAGCACGAAGCGTTTTGGTTTCCTGAGGTATTAGGACTGTGTTTTTGGGGAGTTTGGGAACTGTGGAGATTTGGGTGGGTTATTTCTGAACAGGACCAAGACCAACATCCTCAGTGGGAGATCCTTCTTTTTTTTGTTGAGGTGAAATTAAACTAGATGGGCATCTGGACAGGATCCTAACAAGTCATTTACAGGGGAGAGAAACTGAGATGGAATTAACTGAGCTTACTGAGGCTAAAAGGAATATGTTTTAATGCAAGGAGCAGCAATGGCCCAACCCTACTTGCTCAGATAAGGGTCAACCACATATAGGCCAGACCACATAAGGAGCGCAGTTTCCTTTCCTGAAGGACTTGGTGAACCAGATGAGTTTTTCATACAATCAACAGTGGTTACGTTGGATTGCTGGCATTTCCCTGTGTTTTTGTTCAAGGAACAAGAAGGAATAGACCAGGAAATCACAGGCCAGTAGTGGAACTTGTTGGTGAGGAAGTTATTAGGAGGAATTTGGAGGAATAGACTATATCTGCATATGGAGATCCAGTGGTTCATGAAGGATTGTCAGTATGGATTTAAGAGCAAGTCCTGTTTAACAAATTTGACTGACCTTTTGAGTAGGTAACAAAGAACGTTGACATGGTCCACATGGAATATAGCAAGGCTTTTGATAAGGTCCCTCATGGCAGACTGGTCAAGAAAGTAGCAGCCCATAGGATTCTGGATAATGTGGTATATTGGATCTAAAATTGGCTGGGATGGGAATCAGAGAGTGACAGTAGAAGGATGTCCCTAACTGGAAGTTTCTTTACAGTGGGGTTCCGTAGGGTGTGACATTTGTTGCAAATGTTGTACATAAATGCTTTGGAGTTATTGGTAAGGGATATGATCAGGAAGTTGACAGATGAATTTAAAATTAAAAGCGTAGTCAACATTGAAGTGAAAAGCCATCCCTGTTCCCAATAGATTTTTATTTGCTGGAATGCTTCTGGCAGCATGATTCAGGTATATGTTCCCTATGAATTTCTTTATGGTCAGTCAGGCAACCACACCATCCTGCACCACATATCTTGCCCATAATCAAATATAATTGGATAGCAGCATTGAAGGGCTGGACAGCCTACTCCTGTATTTAATGAACTCCCAAAGTTCTGTCTGCGGCAAGGCCCAATTGGCATGATCAGAGAAATCACAAGGTTATAATTGGCTTTCTTTCTCTTGTGCTTTTGACGTTTTGAAGTGTGATGGGTGCAAATGACAGGATAGCTTTGCATACAAATGAACAGTTCTTAAGCTCGTTTGTGCCTATGATCGCGTTTCAGGGTTAAGATAGCAATTATTAACCACTTTTGACTCTTAGTTTATGATCTGCTCTGAATTACTTGATCAAATTATCATCCAAAAATAGTCTTAAGGAAGGTCACCTCAAACGGATTCTTACAGTGGAAGGAAAGTCAATAAAAAAAGTCAATATCACCCAGTTTAATTCCAGTGAGGTTTGATAATGTTCATTGCCTGATTCCAATCTCCCCATTTTCCCAGCTGCAGACGTGTCTGCCATGTGAAATCATCTCCCAGGAGGTAAGGATCATAGAAAGTGGAAAGGAACAAATAATTATTTAAAGCCTTAAACTAAATTGCAATGCCATGATTCTGCAAACATTTATGACTTGTGAATTCATATACAGTCTTTAATATAGAGCCTGAGTGCGAGTTCAGTAAAACAAAGTTATACTCTCCTTAATGCTACATTGATGAGCTAAGCTCTGTCCTCTTCACCACCCGAATTCCCCTTCAGATTGCTGGCAGAACTGCAGAAATTAGATGTCAGTATAAATTATGGTACAAGATGAGCCACAGGCTTGGCCTATGAACAGTCGGCACACAAAACAAAGTGCTAGCGAAGGTAATTGCTTCTGATCTTAAAGTTCTTAAATGACAGAAATTGGTGCTGATGTGGCATTTGCGTCATGAATGTTCTGTTAATTGAGAATGACTTGATCTGTTTTCTTGTGTTCACAATTCACCTCTTTCTTACGATGTGGTGCAGTGAGTCAGAAAGCAATTCTCTTGTACACGAAAACAATATTGACTTTGGTGATGCTTCAGAGGATGATATCTGTCATAAAAATTATACTAAGCACAAAATAATCAAAGTGCTGAAGAGAGACACAGAAATGAAAAGAACTCGATAGCGGGTTCCCCATTGCAGGGGAACTATCCCACAATGAGCACAGCATTGATATGAAAATAGAGATTTCAGGACCTGAAATCTTATAGCATCCACCAAAAAAAATGTTATTTTTTGAACACTGCAGTAAGTAATTGCTATAAAATTGTGCTATATCTAACAAAATGATATATCTGCATTTTTGTACTATGTCTAACAAAATGGTTATGAAACCTGCCATGAATCTGTTTTGCCTGTCAGCATATTTTGACAACAGCCCATCACGACAATGCTCCAATGAACGACAACTTCCCTTTCCATGCAAGGGAAATCAGGAAAGTGACTACAATGCAAAATATTGACAGTGCCTGAGAACAAGACTGAACTGGGTGAGATACTGGAGTTGAAATGGAGAGAGAAGGGGTTTAATCTTCTCAATGATTTTATTAGAATGATTTTGGTACCTTGTCACCATTTTCTAAATCTACCACCATTTTATGTTCTTGGTCTGGACTGAGAAGTGGCAGATGGAGTTTAAACTGGAAATGTGTGGATTGATTCATTTTAGAAGGTCAAATCTGAATGCAGAATACAGGGTTAAAGGCAGAATTCTTGGCAGTGTGGAGGTACAGCAAGCTCATGAGGTTCATGTCCATAGATCCCTCAAAGTTGCCACCCAAGGTGATTGGGCTGTTAAGAAGGTCTATGATGTGTTGGCTTTCATTAGCAGGGGGTTTGAGTTTAAGAGACAGAGGTCCCCAGCATATTTAGATGGTAATCATCACCCCTTTATGTGATATCAAAAAGCAGTGGAAGGCACAGTGGCTCAGTGCTTAGCACTACTGCCTCACAGCACCATGGACTCGGGTTCAATTCCAAATTCAGGTGAATGTGCAAACTCCACACAGACATTCTCCCTGTGTCTCCATAGGTTTCCTACCACAGTCCAAAGAGGTGCCCTGCAGTGTCTGGGGATGTGGAGTTTAGGTCGACTATCCATGGTAACTGTGAGGTTACAGGGATAGGGTTAGGGTGTGCGTCTTTAGAGGGTCGATGTGTACCCGATGGACCAAAAAGCCTTCTTCCAAATTATGGGGGGTTCTATGATTCATTGGATACTGCAAATGCTAAGGCCCTCAATAGCATTCTAGAAATAGAAGATGTGCTCCAGATCTTACCAAGCAGATCCAGTACAGCTTCAAGACTGGTATCTACCTAACAATATGCAACTTTGCCTAGGTATGTCTGCACACAAAAATTGTCATCGATCCAACCCAAGCAATTCCTGTCTGATCAATCCACCCTCAATAAAGTCATGGGCAGAGTCTAGGAATAGTCTACTCACTGCAGCTCAGCTTGGGTTCTGCCAAGGCCACTCAGCTCCTGTCCTCGAATCAGCTTTGGTCGAACATGGACAAAAGAGCTGAATTCCAGAGATTAGGTGAGTGACAGTTCTTTACATCACGGCTGCATTTGACAATGTGGGAACATTAGGCACTAAGAGAGAGATGGGGCAAACATGCAATGAAACCTCATCCAATCTGTGCAGTGCACCCTACATTGAAAATCCCTACTTCCAGACCACCCTGCCATTGTCTTAGAGAGGTGCCATGATAGTTGTAAGGAGTTGGCAAATGCCAGAAACCAACATTGGCAGATGGGGGGTGCACACAGCTGATGCCCATGGATCATGTTGGAGATGGTGTACACAATGTGGAGATCCTTCAGGGCAAGTGACAAGCTGCTAGATTTTGCTCTGCTTTCCTTTTCATGACTTCTTGACATCTCGCCTGTTTGATGTAAGTGGTAAGATAAATTATATAAATGACATATTAATGAGATGATTTAGTCCATTAACAAGACATTCACAAGCAATAATCCCCATTTATTGGTAACTCGCCACACCATTTGTCAAAAGCAGGAAGGATGGAACAAGATGCTCCAGATGTTAAGTTGCCCTTACAAGATTTCTTGTCTGATTCTACCACAAATGGGTGTCTGATGATTCAAGATTCTGTTTGTGGCTTCACCAGTGTCTGATGATGGCCAGACAAACACACTGAGGCTGATTTTTTTGGGAGATGTAAATCAGATGGGCCTTGCCCTGTCACTGAACCTTAAGTACAAACCATGACCTGAATAGACAGCACACCAACTAGAATAATTAAATTCTGTTGGGACAAGAATCTTGTTGGATTCTTAGCACTACGTTTTTGAGGGGTGCAGTGGAAAACTAGAACTGAAGGGGAAGTACAGTTTCAAGCCGGAGAGAAATACAACATTGAACATAGAACACTACAACGCAATACAGGCCCTTCAGCCCTCGATGTTGCACCGACCTGTGAAATTAATCTGATGCCCATCTAACCTACACCGTTCCATTATTATCCATTTGTATGTCCAATGGCCATTTAAATGCCCTTAACATCAGTGAGTCTACTACTGTTGCAAGCAGGTCTGCCATGCATCTACTACTCTCTGAGTGAAGAAACTACCTCCAATATCTGTCCTAAATCTATCACCCCTCAATTTACAGAAATGTCCCCTCATGTTAGCTTTCACCATCTGAGCCAAAATGCTCTCACTGTCCATCCTATCTAACCCTCTGATTATCTTATATGTCTCGATTAAGTCACATCTCAACCTTCTTCTCTCCAACAAAAACTGACTCAGTTCCCTCAATCTTTCCACATAAGACCTGGCAACATCCTAGTAAATCTCCTCTGAATCCTTTCCAAAGTTTTCACATCCTTCCTATAATGCAGTGACCAGCACTGCACACAATGCTTTAGGTGCAGCCTTACCAGTGTCTTGTACAGCTGAAGCATGACCTCGTGGCTCCGAAATTCAATCCCCCTGTCAATAAATGGCAACACACTATATGTCTTCTTAACAACCTTATCAACCTGGGTGGCAACTTTCAGGGATTTAAACACCTGGACATTGAGATCTCTCTGTTCTTCTACACTGCCAAGAATTTTACCATTAGCCCAGTAATCTGCATGTCTGTTACTTCTCCCAAAGTGAACTATCTCACACTTTTCTACATTAAACTCCATTTGCCACTTCTCAGCCCAGCTCTGCATGTTATCTATGTCCTACAGTAACCCATAAACCTTCGGTACTATCCACAACTCTGCCTACCTTAGTGTCATCTGCAAATTTACTAACCCATCTTTCTATGCCCACACCCAGATCATTTTATAAAAATGACAAACGACAGTGGCCCCAAAACAGATCCTTGCGGCACATCACTGGTAACTGAGCTTCAGGATGAACATTTCCCATCAACCACCACCCTCTGTCTTCTTTCAGCTAGCCAATAGGTATATACCACAGGGAAAGAAGTTTCACTGGGGGAAATATAATTATGATGTGATAGGCAAGATTTAGGATGCATAGGATGGGGAAGGAAACTGCAGGTGAATGGGGACTCTTGAAATGTGGAACTTATTCAAGGGACAGCTACTGTGGGTCCTTGATAAGTATATACCTATCAGGCATGGAGGTAGTTGTTGAGAGAGGGAGCCATGGTTTAGTAAAAAGTTGAAGCTCAAGAGGAAGAGGAAGGCTTATGTGAGGATGAGGCATGAAGGCTTATTTAGGGGGCTTGAGAGTTATAAGTTAGGCAAAAAGATTGAAAGAGAGCCAAGATGGCTCATGAGAAGTTGTTGATAAATAGAATCAAGGAAAACTCTCATGCATTCTATAGGTATACACCGCTAAATCACCTTCAATCCCAAAATTCCATATTTTGTGCAATAGCCTACCATGTGGAACCTTATCAAATGCCTTACTGAAGTCCATACACACCACATCAACCACTTTACCTTCATCCACCTGTTTTGTCACCTTCTCGAAGAACTCAATAAGATTAGTGAGGCACAACCGACCCTTCACAAAACCGAGTTGATTATCCCTAATCAAATTATTCCTTTCCAGCTTATTATAAATCCTATCTCTTATAACCTTTTCCAACACCTTACCCACAATCAAAGTAAGGTTCATGGTCTATAATTATCAGGGTTATCCTGCCTCCCCTTCTTAAACAAGGGAACAACATTTGCTATCCTCCAGTCTTCTGACACTACTTCTGTCGACAATATGACATAAAGATCGAGACCAAAGGCTCTGCAATCTCCTCCCTGGCTTCCCAGAGAATCCAAAGGTAAATCCCATCTGGCCCCGTGGTCTTTTCAGATCTCCCAAAATTACTTAAACCTCCTCTTTGTCAACTCAATCCCATCTAATCTCCGTATTCTCACTAACATTGCCCTTTTCCAATGTGAATACTGATGAAAAGTATTCATTAAGCGCTTTCTCTATGTCCTCAGATTCCACACCCAACTTTACACTATTATCTTTGATTGGGCCTAATTTTACTCTACTCTTTCTTTTATTCCTGATATACCTAAAGAAAGCCTGAGGATTTTCCTTGATCTTGTCCATCAACTTCTCATGTCCCCTTCTGACTCTTCTTAGCCCTCTCTTTAGATCTTTTCTGTCGAACTTATAACACTCAAGCCCCCTATCTGAGCCTTCACACCTCATCCTCACATATGCCTCCTCTTCCTCTTGAGAAGAGCTTCAATTTCTTTACTAAACCATGGCTCCCTCTCTCAACAACTACCTTCCTGCCTGATAGGTATATACTTACCACAGTAGCTGTTCCTTGAATAAGTTCCACATTTTAAGAGTGTCCATCCCCTGCAGTTTCCTTCCCCATTATATGCATCTGAAATCTTGCCTCATCACATCATAATTGCCTTTCCCCCACTGAAACCTTTTTCCCTGCAGTTTATACCTATCCCTGCCCATTACTATTGCAAACTTAACCGAATTGTGGTCACTATCGCCAAAGTGTTCACTTACTCTAACACCCGGCCAGCTTCATTCCCCAGTACCAAATCCAATATGGCATCGCCCCTTGTTGACCTGTCTACATTCTGTGTCAGAAAACCCTCCTGCACACATTGAACAAAAACTGACCCAACTAAACTACTTGAACTATAGTATTCCCAGTCAATATTGGGAAAATTAAAGTCCCCCATAACAACTACCCTGTTATACTCACTCCTATTGAGAATCATCTTTGCTATCCTTTCCTCTACATCCCTGGAACAAGTCAGAGGCCTATAGAAAACTCACAACAGGGTGACCTCTTCTTTCCTATTTCTAACCTCAGCCCATACTACCTCAGTGGATGAGTCCTCAAACTTTATCTCAGCTGCTGTAATACCACCCTTGACTAACAATGCCACACCCCCGCCTCTTTTACCATCATCTCTGTTCTTGCTGAAACATCTAAATCCCGGAATCTGCAACAACCATTCCTGTCCCTCCTCTAGCCAGGTCTCTGAAATGGCCACAATATCGAAATCCCAGGTACTAACCCATGCTGCAGGTTCACCCACCTTATTCCGGATGCTCCTGGCATTAAAGTACACACATTTCAAATCCACATCCTGATTGCCAGTCCCCTCTTGTGACCTTGTAAACCTATCCCTGACTTCACTAGCCTCAACCTCCTGTATGCTGGAACTACAATTCAGGTTCCCATCCCCCTGCTGCATATGATTAAAACACCCCCCCCCCCACCAAAGAAAGTAGCATTAGCAAATTTCCCCCCCAGGATATTGGTACCCCTCTGGTTCAGGTGAAAACCATCCTGTTTGTAGAGGTCCCACCTTCCCCAGAAAGGACTCCAATTATCCAAGCATCCAAAACCCTCCCTCCTGCACCATCCCTGCAGCCACATGTTCCACTCCACTCTCTCCCTGTTCTTCACTTCACTAGCACATGGCATGGGCAACAAATCAGAGATAACAACTCTGTTTGCTCTAACATTAAGCTTCCACCCTAGCTCCCTGAATGTCTGCCTTTCTTCCTACCTATGTCATTGATGCCCATGTGGACCATGACTTGGGGCTACTCCCCCTCTCCTGTAAGGATCCCGAAAACACAATCAGAGATAACCCTGGCACCTGGGAGGCAACACACCAATCGTGAGTCTTTCTCATTCCTACAAACCTCTTACCTGTTCCCCTAATTATGGAATCCCCAATGACTAAAGCTCTGCTCTCTTCCTCCTTCCCTTCTGAGCAACAGGGACAAACTCTGCACCAGAGACATGTGCCTCATTGCTTACCCCGGTAGGTCATTCCCCCCCTCCCCCACCACCACCAACAGTATCCAAAATGGTATACTTGTTGTTGAAGGGAACCACCGCAGGAGGTCCCTGCACTGCCTGCCGGTTCCCTTTCCTACCCCTGACGGTAACCCATCTACCTTCTTCATGTGGCTGTGGAATAACTACCTCCCTGTAACTCCTCTTAATAAGCCCCTCCGAATCCTGAATGATCCAAAGTTCATCCAGCTCCAGCTCCAGTTCCCTAACACAGCTCTCGAGGAGCTGGAGTTGGGTGCACTTCCCACAACTGGAGTCAGCAGGGACACTAGAGTTGACCCTTACCTCCCACACACTGCAGGAGGAACATTCAACTGCCCTAACCGACATTCCCGCTATTCTAAATTCCCAAATAGACTGCCAGAATAAAAAAAAACGAAACATGAAAGAAAATACTTGTCACCTGACCAACCGGTGCACAGAACGTTTTTTTTGGTTGGAGAAGGAGGATGGGTGGGAGACACTACCTGAGTAGTGCTTTGGGTAAAGCAACCACCCAACTATGTGACCTCATGACCTCTCTGACTGTGTTCAGGAACTGAAGAAAAACTGGAACTAAAAGAAAGTTAAACAGTATATTCAAGTAACCCGGCAGGCTCTGCTTCTCCCTGGAGACCTTGTGACCTCTCCGACTGCTTCCAGGAACTGAAGAAAAACTGGAACTGAAAGAAATTTAAACCGTATACTCACATATTCCAACAGGGTCAGCTGCTCCCTGAAGACCTCATGACCTCTCCAACTGCTCCAGAAAATCGTTTGCAGCTTCGAGGAAAAGGAAATCATATTTTTAGTATCAAAACTCTCAACTGAATGTAGTGAGAATGAATGTCAGACCTGATTACCCTTTACCTAAGTGCAGCAAAAGGTCTCTTTAAAACAGAGTCTGCTGACCTCCCATGCCCATAGTTGGTTCAGATTGAAGACATTTGAGAGAAGGGAGAAGACTGAAAGTGAAATCAATCACTAAAATGTTATTGGTCTCAATGGTCACGTTTTAATTATGAACCCCAATTGTTTCCAGTTGGAGATCTGATTGCTATTTTGAGCCGTATTGAGAAGGTAGAATGGGAAGCTCAAACTATAAATTAATACTTCTGTTTGCTGTAAATTCAGTCCCACTACCACCTAATTTTAAGTATATTGGTGGTTCATTGTTGGTATGTCATTGTCATGTGGGTCTTCGATGCATGAGGTCCACTACTCAATGAAAGACAGCTTGCTGGACTCTGAGGACTTCTGAATTACCTTTTCATTTACATAATTCTACAGATACCATTCTGGGTAAGCATCAGGGCTAGACTTCTGTCTGTGATACGAGTTTGCCTCCAGCAAGGTATTTTACCTGGGACATAAATGTTTCTTATTACCCATAATGTAAGAAACTGAACACGAATATCATGGTATTGAAGAATTCTGCAGAAGGCTATTACAGCTGACTATTACACACAAATGTTCAGTTATGAAAAGAGCAGAATTGAGCATCATGCTTCAAATGATCCCAGGTAAGATGGAGTCTGAGACCTTTATACCATCAGGTTACATACAATGATATAATAATGATATCGTGAGCATGCCTCTTCAGGATAGATTGACCTGCTGACAGTGAGATATAACACAAGAGTTGCTCCATCTTATGAGTGATATCAGTGATGTGGTAAGAGCCTCCTATGCCCATGACTAAGAGTTAAATTTTATTCTCCATCTCCCAACAAGTCATTTTCTCTGTACAACATCGAGTAAGGAGAAAATAATGTTCTAATATGATTGCAGTTATCTTTTGAGTACTCTGCAAAATAGATGACATTTGCCCCTTTGTGCCCATCCTGCTGATGAGTCATCTGTTCAGATTGACTCTTGAAATAATGATGCCATGGCAACCTTAGATAGCCTTTCTTCATAACAACTTGTTTGGTCACAGCACCTTCCAATACTGGCAGAAATGTATTTCATTCTCTAAATACATTTTGTACACATATGATTTTACTCTTCTAGTAAATATTTCATTAAAAGGTTTCTCTGTGCCAAATTCATAACAAAATGTTAACCCAATTGATCAGGAACAACTCCTTCACAAGTAGGTAAATCTTAATTATTAATGAAATTATGTTCATGAACTGATTGAAATATATCATAACATTTTACCAAGATATGTGGTTACTTTACTCAGCTAAAAGTCGACAGGAACTTTAGTAAGGCATTAGATAAGGTACCTCATGGCTGGCTGGTTCAGAAGGTAGCATCTGATGGGATTCGGGATGTCTGGTTAGATGGATACAAAGCTAACTTGGTTATACTAGACAGAGTATGGAAGGTGCTTTTTGGAATGGAGATCAGGAATTAATGGTGCTCTGCAGGGATCAGTGTTGGGACCTTCGCTGTTTGTAATATATATAGATAACTCTATGACCTTCATCAGCTGGGGGACTGAATATATAAGTTGGCAAGTAATGTTACAGTCCAAAAAAAATTTAGTTAGGCCACATTCGAAATATTGCATTCTAGTTCTCATCACCACACTACCAGAATGACGTGGATGGTTTGGAGAGGCTGCAGAGAAGGTTTACCAGGATGTTGCCTGGTATGGAGGGTTTGAATTATGAGGAGAGATTGGATTAATTGAATTATTTTCACTAGAAAGATGGAGCCTGAGGGGTGATCTGATAGAAGTCTACAAAATTGAGAGGCATAGATGAGGTGGACAGTCAGAGGCTTTCTACCAGCATGGAAAGGTCAACTACAAAAGGTCACAGGTCCAAGTTGAGAGGGCAATAGCTTCAAGGAGAAGTGCAGGGAAAATCTTTCCAAGAGGTTGGTGGGTGCCTGGATGCACTGCCACTGGAGGTGGTGGAAGCAGGCACATTAGCAACATTTAAGGCATAACTTGCTTGACACATGAACATGAGACAGACGGAGGGATGGATATCGTGCATGGGAAATAAATAGCAGAATTAAATAAGGATAAGGAATCAGCTCAGGCTTGGTGGGCCAAAGGGCCTGTTTCTGTGCTGTATTGTATAAATGATTCTGCAAAATACTGCACGTTAATTCAGTGTAACTTTTTTCAGTAAAGCTTTTACTCTGCTATGCCTTCTTTATTCTATAACATTATTTTGAGACCCAAAGAATTAATTAATCATTCAGAAGCACTTTATCATTGTTTTACTGCTCATGAAATAAATGAGGTTTCCTCCAGTTTCTTCTATGATTCAGAAAAATCAATGGTCCCGTTTCAAGCATGCAGTACAATTACTGACTGCAGCACTCCTCACTTTCAAACCATCAAGCAAGCAATTGTTTAACTAAGTAGTTCTTGCACACCGAAGTAAAAATTGAATATGCGAAAAGGAACCATGTGGAAAAGATTGACAAAAACAAATTACCAGTGTATAATGTAACATTGTGCTTAACTTTTGAGGTAAGAAGTTTGAGAATCTCCGCACTTAGGATGCTTTAGAAATTTTAAAAACTCTTCTTGTAGAATGTGCTGGATTTATGCCAGATTTCTGGAGATGGATCGGGAGGTGACATAATGATGGAAGGGAAGTCCAATGACTTCCCAATGTCATGACATATTCCCAGAAATAGAAAAGGTAGGACAGTGGTCTCACTTCTCACAGTGGTCTCACTTCTCCAGTTGAGTATTCATATGTTAGCTTCCATTACTAGGACAGTGACTGGCTCCTTCTTTCCTGTGTAAATTGAAGTGGATGGTGGAGGCTAAAACCCCAAATTTATTTTGCTCTTTTTCTTTGACCAACCACAGGATGTCAACATCAAATGGTAAGAACAGCATTTAATGGCCAACATAAATTGGGTTCAAAACGTAAGCTTCACACAGCCAGGAAGGAGTGATCACCACATCTAGTGTGAGGCACAGTGTGAATGTTTATGTAGTTTGGGGATATTGGAGCAGCACAGGAATTCAATAGAGGGGGGAAGAGGGCTTTTTTAAAAAAATTGCTTGTTTTTTTGTTTCATAGTTTGGAAAGTCTTTTTAACAGGATAACTTGAAGCCAAGGATTGATGGTCTAGCACAACACGGAGTAACACCAGTGGAAAACTATAAGTTCATTGGTTCATAATTGCTGCTAATATGACTACCTATTATAAGTTATGATGAGTTGCCTTCTTGAACAACTGCCGTCCTTGTGCTGTTGACCCACAATGCCCTTAGGGAGGAGTTTTGACCATAACAGCCATGGAATGGTGATATATCTTCAAATCAGAATGGCAAGTGGTTTGCAGGGGAACTTACATGAGAACACCACCAACTGCATTTGCTGCCCTTGTCCTTCGAGATGGAAATGGTTATGGGCTTGGAACGCTAAGGAGGTAATTTATGACTCAGCAACAATATATGCCAGTCAGGAGGAAAGATTCTAGTAGAGGGATAAGCCAACAATGGCTAACAAAGGAACTGAGATATTAAATTAGAAGAAAAAGCATATAAGGAAGCCAAAGTCTGTGATAGTCCCAAAGACTCTGACAAATTCAGAATCCAGCAAAGGAGGACAAAAAAATAATAAGGGCAGAATAAGTGACATGTGTCAACTAATAAAATATAAAACAAACAAGAGCTTCTTTAAATATATAAAAGAAAGGTCAAAGTGAACATAGGCCACTTAGAAAATGAATCTGGGGCAATGGTGTTGAGTAAAAAGGAAATGGAAGAGGAGTTAAACAGATATTTTGCACCAGTCTTCATACTGAAAGATACTTCAAACATCCCATAAATATTAAAGACATAGGGGAGAAATTAAGTACTATCATCATCTCTAGAGATGTAGTATTAAGCAAACTAATTAGGCTAAAGGAAGGTATGTCCCCAGGTTCTGATGGCTTGTTGCTATGAAGATGTGGGTGTACTGTACCTTTAAGTGAGTTAAAAGCGAGCAGTGACAGCACCAAGTGTTCTCAATAAAATACAATGTAACATGTGGTCCAGCTACTGGGTAGCTGGTTCCCTGGAGACAAAACAGAGTTGAATTAGGCCAATCAATTTAAAATTATACCCCGAAAAAAAAATTCCAATCCAGTTTGAATTTAGTATATTGGCAATCTTAAAAGCCAATGACACAATCTGATGTTTTGCGGTATAAGACCAGGGAAAATTGAACAGTTGGGAGTAGAACTGCCAAGCTACCAGCATATAAAGACTGCCTGAAAAATAGCTCTCTTAAAGGTACCTTTATCGATTAGCAATCTGTGAAACATAATCCCGAAGAAGAAGAAAAGAAGACAGGAATACTGAGAAAACTGAAAGCTGCCTGGATTTGAGATAAGAAGTTTTGTTTTGTAAATTTTAATTGGGAGTTTTATCAGACTGGTATTGTAGAAGGGAAAGTGAAAGGTAGGTTAGAGGAAGGAGTTGTAAATAGTTGTTAGTTAATTATTCTCTGTTATACTTTAAGAAATAAAGTTATTACTTTTCATTTTAACTAGTTCTTGGCCTATCAAATTTTCACAGATTACTGCACGGGATGTGTTGCTGATTGAAATTAATCAAGAGAATTTATCCCCTGTCTTAACTGTTTGGGGGTTTGTCATCAGGATTTGAACTGTTTGAAACAGGTTTGAATAGATTTGGATGTATGAAAAATCCTAGCAGATTTAAACACTTGCAGGTGAGTGTCCTAGATCTTTAAATAAAATGTAGATGAGGCAATTTATTTAATTTCAGTGATGTGTGGTTGATTAAATTAAAAGTGAGAAAAATGGCTCTTAAAATGCTAAAGAGGTTCTGAGATTTGAACATGATTCTCAAATTTGCCAAGAAAGTTTAGAAGGAAAGAAAACGGCCATACTTTTAGAATTAGCAAATAAGTTATATTTGGGTTTAACCAAGGACAAAAGTAAAGCTGACATTGTGAGGGAGTTACCCAAACACTTAGGTGTGTCAGAGAAACAGAAAAGTGCAGTAGAGGTAGAAAACCTTAAACTACAATTGAGAAAAATGGAGTTAGAAGATAAACAAAGAGAGCGAGAGAAGGAAAGAGAGAGGGAGAGAGAGGAAAAAGAGAGAAAGTTCTTGGCTGAGCAAAGAGAGAGGGAAAAAAGGGGCAGAAAAAGAGAAAGAGAACAGAGAGAGAGGAAAAAGAGAGGGAAAGCTCTTAGCTGAGCAAAATGAGAGAGAATTTGAACTTGAGAATTTGTGACTCAGTCAGCAAAGTCAAGTTAACAGGATGGAGATTAAAATAAAAAATAGTGATATATATAAATATGTCAAAACTGCCACATTTTGATGAGAAAGATGTTGACACCTTCTTTATTTCATTTGAAAAATTGGCTGGGCAAATGGAGTGGTCTGAGGATTTATGGGTAATGCTAGTTCAGGCTAACCTGATAGGCAGAGCTAGTGAGGTATTTGCTGCGCTGTCAGATGAAGTGCCAAGAGATTATGAAGAGGTTAAACAGGCTATTTTAAGTGCTTATGAATTTGTACCATAAGTATATAGACAGTGGCTCAGAAACACAAAGAAGGAACCAGGTCAGACTTACATTGAGTTTGAAAGAGTTAAACATAGTCATTTTGATTGATGGGTGCGTGCTTTGAAAATAGATAAAATCTTTGAGGATCTAAGAGAGATTATTCTGCTGGGATTTAAAAACTCACCGCCAGAGATGGTAAGAATTCACGTGGAGGAACATAAAGTTCAGGAAGTGAGAAAGGTAGCAGAATTAGCAGATGAGTACGCTTTGGTGCATAAGACAATCTTCCAGCCAGAATTTCATCTTCTGAGGGACAGAAGTTGGGAGAAGAGGAGATCCTCCACTACAAAACCAAGAGTAGAGAACTCTGGTAAGATTTTACTACAGGTTAAAGAAGCCCAAGAGGCTGAAAAGGATGTGAAAATCCTCCACTGTAATGGAGTGGGACACAGAAAATTACAATGCCGGTGGTTTCAGAAGGGCACTGGGAGAAGGTGTTTTCACTGCCAGAAGGTGGGACACGAGAGGTCACAGTGCTGGTTGTTAAAGAAAGATACTGTGGAAAAAGGTGTGGTAAAAGAAACTAAGCCAGTGGCATTAGTGAAGATAGTAGAGGAGACTCCAAGAAGAGCTGAGGAACTGCAGAAACGTGCGCAGCCAAGGCAGGGGCTGGATATGCAGTTAGTCCCTGATCTCTACAAAGAATTTGTCTCTGTGGGTAAAGTTTATTCAGAAAGAACAGGAGGAGAAGGACAAGAAGCTAGAATTTTGAGAGATACAGAATCTAACTAGTTGCTGATGAGCAAATATGCATTATTTCTGATCTGTTACCTGAGGGTGTAGTAATTTGTGGGATAGATGGACAGAAATTTAGTGCTCCCTTATGTAAGATCAGGTTGGAGTGCCAACTCAAGACTGGGGAAGTTACAGTGGGAGTGATTGACAGAGTGTCAGTTCCTGGAATTCAGTTTGTTCTTAGGAATGATTTAGGATCTGAACCAGATGGGCCAATGGGCTGAGAAGCGGCAGATGGAGTTTAATTCAGATAAATGAGAGGTGCTGCATTTATACACTTAATGGTAAGGTCCGAGGGAGTGTTGCTGAACAAAGAGACCTTGGAGTGCAGGTTCATAGCTCCTTGAAAGTGGAGTCGCAGGTAGGTAGGACAGTGAAGAAGGCATTTGGTATGCTTTCCTTTATTGGTCAGAGTATTGAGGACAGGAGTTGGGAGGTCGTGTTGTGGCTGTACAGGACCTTGGTTAGGCCACTTTTGGAATATTGCGTGCAATTCTGGTCTCCTTCCTATCGGAAAGATGTTGTGAAACTTGAAATGGTTCAGAAAAGATTTACAAAGATGTTGCCCAGGGTTGGAGGATTTGAGCTATAGGGAGAGGCTGAACAGGCTGGGGCTGTTTTCCCTGGAGCGTCGGAGGCTGAGGGGTGACCTTATAGAGGTTTACAAAATTATGAGGGGCATGGATAGGATAAAGAGACAAAGTCTTTTCCCTGGGGTCAGAGAGTCCAGAACTAGAGGGCATAGGTTTAGCGTGAGAGGGAAAATTTATAAAAGAGACCTAAGGAGCAACATTTTCACACAGAGGGTGGTATGTGTATGGAATGAGCTGCCAGAGGATGTGGTGGAGGCTGGTACAATTGCAACATTTAAGAGGCATTTGGATGGGTATATGAATAGGAATGGTTTGGAGGGATATGGGCTGGGTGCTGGCAGGTGGGACTAGATCAGGTTGGGACATTTGGTCGGCGTGGACAGGTTGGACCAAAGGATCTGTTTCCATGCTGTACATCTCTATGACTCTATGACTCTAAGGTGGGAGTGACACCCCTTGTTGTGGAGAAACCCAAGGAAGACCAAGAAACTGAGGACTTAAAACAAGAATATCCTGGTATTTTCCCAGACTGTGTGGTAACCAGATCGCATGATCATAAGTCACAGCATGAAGCAAAAGGTAAAAAGAAAAATGAAGGAGTTAGCGGATATCCTGTTTGACGTAATGGTGCAGGAAGAACCTGAACAAGCAGAGGGTCAGACAGATGTATTTAGCCCTGAAAGGCTCAGAGACTTGCAACAGCAAGACAAGATGATAAAAGACATATATGTGGATATGTACACTGAAAAGGAGGCAGAAAATATTCCAGAGGGTTATTATCTGAAAGATAGAGTCCTAAGGCAGAAATGGGCAGGTTAATGCAGAGGAGAAATGGGCTGAAGTGCACCAGATTGTGTTGCCAGTAGCATACAGACAGGAGGTGTTACAGATCACACCTGTAGGAGGTCACCGAGGGGTACGAAAGACTCAGGCTAAGGTACAAAAACATTTTTATTGGCCTGGAATGCACAAAGATGTGGTTAACTTTTGCTGTATGTGCCATACATGCCAAATGGTAGGTAAGCCACAAGCAGTAATAAAACCAGCACCTTTGTTGCCAATTCCCACATTTGAAAAACCTTTCACGTGGGTTATAATCGATTGTGTAGGTCCCCTCCCGTGAATTAAAAGTGGGAACCAGTACTTGTTAACCATAATGGATGTGTCTACCAGATTTCCAGAGGCAATTCCATTACCGAATATCAAGGCAAAAAGGGTAGGAGAGGAGTTAGTGGCTTTTTTCACACAGTATGGGCTACCCAGAGAGATTCAAACAGATCAAGGGGCAAATTTTACTATTAGGCTGTTTAAGGAGGTAATGGATAGCTTAGGTATTCAGTACTTTAAATTTAGTGTGTATCATCCTGAATCCCAGGGATCTTTAGAAAGACCATGTTGAGAGCATACTGCCAGGACTGCCCAAATGATTGGGATAAAGGTATCTCATTCATACTGTTTGCCATTAGAGATGCCCCAAACCAATCTACTTAGTTCACTCCCTTTGAGTTAATATTCGGTCATGAAGTGAGAGGTCCTTTGAAATTAATTAAAGAAAATTTGACAGGACCAAAGTCAGAGATCTCACACTTAGATTATGTATCGGAGGTGAGGGAGAGTTAACATCAAGTAGGTGAGTTAGCTAAACAGCACCTAAAGAGGGCATAGTGTAGAATGAAGCAGGTGGAAGATAAAAGCTCTGAGACTCGGACATTTTCTCAAAATGATGACATGTTAGTACTGTTACCAGTGATAGGAGATCCCTTCAAAGCCAGGTTTAGTGGCCCCTATCAAATTGAGAAAAAGTTGAGTCAGGTAAGCTACTTAGTAAAGATGCCAGATAGAAAACAAAGGTGTCAGGTATGTCATGTGAACATGTTGAAACCATATTATACTAGAGAGAAAGCACTAGAGAAACAGGTGTTAGTTACTGCCCTGTAGAGTGAGGAATTAAATCCAAATAAAGTGGATTTTGATGTGCCTCAAAATAGATTAAAAAATGAAAACCTCCTTAAGGCATGGGATAGGTTAGTAAGCTATCTGTCTCAAGAGCATAGAATGCAGTTGAAAGATTTGTTACTGCAGTATGAGGACATATGTAAGAATCAGATGGGGAGGACTAATGCTATTGTACATGAAATAGATATAAGGAATACTTCTTCGATAAAACAACACCCCTATCAGTTTAATCCTTTCAAAACCAGACAAGTCCAGATGGAAGTGGAGGCCATGCTTGACGAGGACATCAACGAACCAAGCCAGAGCGAGTGGAGTTCGCCGATCGTCTTAGTTCCCAAACCGAACAAGACTCAACGATTCTGCATGGATCATTGGAAGGTCCACGCCATTACAAAATCGGACTTATATCCAATTCCTAGATTGGAGGACTGTATCGAGAAAGTTGAACAAGCCAGTTACATCACCAAGTTGGATTTAATGCGTAGTTACTGGCAGGTACCTTTATCAGCATCGGTGAAAGAAATTTCTGCATTTGTAACCCCAAATCAGTATAAAGTGATGCCCTTGGAATGAAGAACACATCCGCCACATTCCAAAGACTCACAAATAGAGTTGTGGCTAGGTTAACAAACTGGACAGTTTGGACGATATAGTGATCTTTAGTAAGTCCTGGAAAGATCACATGGTACAGTTGGCAGAGCTATTTGAATGACTACAAGAAGCAAAACTGCTGATAACTTAAATAAAATGGAATTCGCGAAATCAGAATTATGTTCTTAGGACATAACATCGGTCACGGAAGGTTGACCCCACAGAATGCAAAGACGAAGGCCATTGAGGAATTTCTGCGACCAGCTTCAAAGAAAGAGGTGCTTCGATTCTTAGGATTCAGCAGATTCTATCAGAAGTTTATTCCAAATTTCAACAGTGTAGTGACACCAATAACCGACTTGTTGCAGAGGAACACAAAGTTTCGGTGGACAGAACATATCCAAGAGACATTCCACCATTTGAAATTGATATTAACCACCAAACCAGTTTTAGCTACACCAAACTTTTCAAGAACTTTTAAAGTCACCATCGATGCTAGAGACATTGGAGTTGGAGCTGTACTCCAACAGGAAGATGTTGGTGGGATTGAACTGCCAGTTGGTTACTTTTCGAAGAAGATCAACATCCACCAGAGGAAACACTCCACAATCAAAATGGAACTATTGAGTTTGATACTGGCCTTACAACATTTTAATGTGTATGTCATGAACAATGTGTCAGAGACGGTTGTGTACACAGATCACAATCCTCTTACATTCTTAGACCACTTTAAAGACAAGAATATGAGACTATTTCATTAGAGTCTTATGTTACAGATTTTTAATTTTAAAATCATACATGGTGCAGGGAGTAAGAATGTAATCGCAGATGTATTATTGTGGATTTAATTGATAGAGTTTAGATGAGATTTGTATTTATTTAATGTTTTATATATATATATATATTATATACACACACAGGTATCTGGGAAGAAGTTAAGGTGAATGTATATTAAAGTTACCTGTGTGTTAGGACAATGTGTTTTAAAAAATAAAACAAAATGATGCCATCATTCATTACGGTGGTTCTTAATTTTTTTAAGGGGGGAGATGTTATGAAGGTGTAGGTGTAATGTATTTTTAAGAGAGTTAAAAGCTAGTAGTGACAGCACCAGGTGTTCTCAATAAAATACAATGTAACATGTGGTCCAGCTACTGCGGTAGCTAGGGTAATTGGTTGCCTGGAGACAAAACAGACTTGAATTAGGCCAATCAGTTTAAATTATACCTCAAAGAAAAACAAACTCCAATCTAATTTGAATTTAGTATATTGAGAATCCTAAAATGCAATGACACAATCTGATGTTTTGGGAGTATAAGACCAGGGAAAATTGAACAGTTGGGAGGAGAACTGCCAAGCTACCAGCATGTAAAGAATGCCTGAAAAATAGCTTTCTTAAGGTATCTTTATCAGTAACCTGTGAAACAGAATCCTCAAGAAGAAGAAAAGGAGATAGGGACACACAGAAAACTGAAAGCTGCCTGGTTTTGAGATAAGAAGTTTTGTTTTGTAAATCTTAATTGGGAGTTTTATCAGACTGGTATTGTAGAAGGGAAAGTGAAAGGTAGGTTAGAGGAAGGAGTTCTAAATAGTTGTTGGTTAATTATTCTCTGTTATATTTTAAGAAATAAAGTTGTTACTTTTACTTTAACTAGTTCTTGGCCTGTCAAATTTTCACAGATTACTGCACGGGTTAAATCTTTTCTATATTCATGGTTTAAATTAAGCAGGAGAGTTTATCCCCTGTCATAACACTTGTATCCTAGGATCCTAAAAGAGGTAGTGACATGGATTATGAATGTGTTGGTTGCAATTTTCCAAAATCTTTGCGTTCTTCAGAAATACCAGAGGATTAGAAAACTGTGATGCCTCTATTTAAAAAACGAGGGACCAAACATCAGTAAAATCCAGTGTCTATTATTGAAAAAATACTGTAATCAATTATTAAGAAAGTAATAGCAGAACACTTGGAAAAGTCGCAATCTCGTCAAGCAGAAGTAGCATGCTTCAGTAGGCTAAATCATGTCTAACTGAAGTATTAATATTCCGAGGAAGTCTCAAGCAAAGTGGACAGAGGTGAACCAGTGAAAGCATTATCTTTGGACTTTCAGAAGTCATTCAACAAGGTACCTCAGGAAAGGTTCATTCATAAGATAGGGGCCCATGGTGTGAGAGGAAGTATATTAGCATAATAGAGAATTGACTCATAGGCAGGAAACAGAGTAGGGAGAAGGATTACTTTTTCAGGTCAGTAATCTGACATTAGTGGGGTTCCACAGGCTTCATTGCTGGGACCGCAACTGTTTACAATTTTACATTGATGACTTGGAGGAAGGAATTGAATGTACTGTAGTCAAATTTGCAGACGACATTAAAATACGTGGAAAGGCAGGTTGTGATCGGGGTGCAATCAGGTTACGAAGAGAGACTGATTGGTTGAGTAATTGGACAAAAAGTTGGAAAATGGGGTATAATGTGGAAAAATGAAATTGTTCATTTTGGAAGTGAGACATGGAGAGATACCACAGAAAGCTGCAACACAAAGGGGCTTGATGGTACTTCTGCATGAAACACAAAGCCAACTTACAATGCAAAGGGTAATCAGGACGGTGAATGGAATGTTAGCTCTTCTTTCAAGTGGATAGGAGTGTAATAATAGGGAAGTCTTACTGCAATTGTACAAGATGCTGGTGAGAATACATCTGGAGCGTGTGGGCAGTTTTGTCCCCTCATTTAAGGAAATGTATCATTTCACAGGATACAGTTCAGAGAAGGTTCATTTGGATGATCTCTGGTATGGAAAGATTGTATTATGAGCAAAGGTTAAACATGTTGGAATTCTACTCAGTAAATTTTTAAAGAATAAGAGGTGATCTCATTGAAACATAAAGGGTTCATAAGGGGTTTGACAGGGTAAAATGCTGAGAGGATGCTTACCCTCATGACCTAGGATCAGAGAGCATAGTCTCAGAATTTAAGACTGAGATGAGGAGGAATTTCTTCTGAGGATTGAGAGCCTTTTGGAACTTTACTGCGGAAGCAGAGTCCTCGTATATTTAAAGCTTGGGTCCTTGATCAGTCAGGGAGTAGAGGAATATGGGGGAAATGCAGGAAAGTGGACTTGGGATTGTCAGCCATGATTCTAATTGAATGGTGGGACAAGCTTGAGGAGCCAAATGGCCTCCTCCTGTTCCTATTCTTTATGGTCTTATTAAGGCAATTCACCACAACTTTCTAAGAGCAATTTGAGGTGGGCAATAAACATTGGCCTAGCTGGGGACTTGAAATTGAGCCTGTTGGTCCAGTGGTAGGGATACTACCACTGCACCACAACAACTTCACAGTTTCTTATATCCTGAGAGATGGATCTTATCTCATCATGTCAGTTAACTATTTCCTGGCCAAACTAGCTTATACAGAATCTCCTCCCAAGCTCTCTTCTGGTTATTAAATTATTGCAAATAAGTAAAGTAGGGTTATCACTACCCCTATTTCCCCAGTTCTCTTTCAAATGGCATTGTGGGTCAACCTACCACACATGGACTGCGGTGGCTCAAGAAGGCAACTGACCACCAACTTCTCAAGGGCAACTAGAGATGGTCAATGAGTGCTGGTCTCCCAATAACACCCACATCCCATAGGAAAATTAAAACATATCTCTCTGTTAAAGAGAGCTATGGCCTTTTTGAGTTGAAAGCCTGCTGTATGAGGATGAAACTTTTTGGGCACAGTTCATTGCCTAACTTTGATAGATGTTTGTTTTCCCAGATGCACTTACCTGACAATGCCTACTGGCATCAATGTCACTGTTGAATGTTTATTTCCCTTAGAGGATCTTTAGTTTCCTCAAACTTTATCAGAGCAGATAGCTGTGGTTCTGAAATAGTTGATCTTCTTACAACTTTATAATGAGGTATTTTTTCATAACGTCTTTCCACTCTTGTTTGTACTCTTTTAGATAACATTGTCATTTTTTCAGAATCAATCATTGACAGTAAAGCTGACTGTGTGTTTTTTTTTCCCTTAAATAGCTGAAGTTGCTGCATTAAGTGTCCACCACTAACTCCTTGTAGTTTCAAGAATGTGCGATCACCAGATTTTGAATATTTAACGCAGTTGCAAGACAACTGAATGATTTGTCCAACCCAGGAAATGAGTGTTTTGTCTTCTGATCTCTCGGTTACAAAGAGTTGTCAGACACCAACTTAATTACTCTCAAGTGGTGTGTTTCTTTCCTCTTAGTTCATTGAGTAAAGTTGGGTTGATGACTGATATTTGGTTTTACAAATACTGTTGAATCTTAAGAGCAAGCAAAGCTTGCATCTCTGTTCACAAGTGTAAACATTTCACTTCTGATGACATATACCTGTTCATACTTGCTCTCTGTGTTTTCTTCACATTCCTTTTTATCTTCATTGGTGTTCTCCCGACCGTCCCCTGTTTGGAAGGTTGTAGTCCAAATCTCCTACAGCATGCGGTCTGTAGCCATTGAAGAAGAGTTCACCACAACCTTCTCAAGGGCAACCAGGGGCAAGCAATTAATGCTGGCTCGTCAATCTCCACCCCCACGTCGATCACCGCCCCATGACCAACCCCGCCCCCACACCCAACCCCACCCCCACTTCCAGCTCCAGCCCCACACCAGGTCCTAGCTCCCAGCCCTACCGTATTTTCACCATTCCTCTGAATCTCCCTCTCTCTCAGGATGAACGCTCAGCCCTCAGAATAGGCCTCACCTTCATCCCCCCTACGCTCCCGGATCAATGAGTTCAACACGTGGCGAGACATCGAGCATTTCTTCCGCCGCCTTCGCCTCCGCGCCTACTTCTTCAACCAGGACTCTCGCCCACCCTCTGATGACCCCTTCTCCCACCTCCAACACACCCCATCCACCTGGACACCCCATGTTGGCCTCTTACCCACCCTCAATCTCTTCATATCCAACTGCCGCCGCGACATTGACCGCCTCAACCTGTCCACCCCTCTTACCCACTCCAACCTCTCACCGTCACAATGTTCAGCCCTTCACTCCCTCCAACCCCAACCTCACCATCAAACCGGCAGACAAGGGAGGCGCGGTGGTAGTTTGGTGCACCGATCTTTACACCGCTGAAGCTAGACGCCAACTTGCGGACACCTCCTCCTGCTGCCCCCTTGACCATGACCCCACCTCCCACCACCAAACCATCATCTCCCAGACCATCCAGAACCTCATCACCTCAGGAGATCTCCCATCCGCCGCCTCCAACCTCATAGTCCCACAACCCCGTACCGCCCGTTTCTACCTCCTGCCCAAAATCCACAAACCTGACTGCCCCAGCCGACCCATTGTCTCAGCCTGCTCCTGCCCCACCGAACTCATCTCTGCATACCTCGACACTGCTCTGTCCCCCTTAGGCCAAGAACTCCCCACTTACTTTTGGGACACCACCCACGCCCTCCACCTCCTCCATGATTTTCGCTTCCCCGGCCCCCAATGCCTTATCTTCACGATGGACATCCAGTCCCTATACACCTCTATCCCCCATCACAAAGGCCTCCGAGCCCTCCGCTTCTTCCTCTCCCGCCAACCCAACTAGTACTCTTCCACTGATACCCTCCTTCGACTGACTGAACTGGTCCTCACTCTTAATAACTTCTCCTTCCAATCCTCCCACTTCCTCCAAACCAAAGGAGTAGCCATGGGTACCCACATGGGCCCCAGCTATGCCTGCCTCTTTGTCAGATATTTGGAACAATCCATCTTCCGCAGCTACACTGGCACCACCCCCCCACCTTTTCCTCCGCTACATCGATGATTGTATTGGTGCTACCTTGTGCTCCCAGGAGGAGGTTGAACAGTTCATCCACTTTACTAACACCTTCCACCCCGACCTCAAATTTACCTGGATCGTCTCAAACTCCTCCCTCCCCTTCCTAGACCTCTCCATTTCTATATCGGGCGACCGACTCGACACGGACATTTACTATAAACCGACCGACTTCCACAGCTACCTAGATTACACGTCCTCCCACCCTGCCCCCTGTAAAAATGCCATCCCATATTCCCAATTCCTTCGCCTCCGCTGCATCTGCTCCCAGGAGGACCAATTCCACTACCGAACTACCCAAATGGCCTCCTTCTTCAAAGACCGCAATTTCCCCTCAGACGTGGTCGACGATGCTCTCCATTGCATCTCCTCCACTTCCTGCTCCTTCTCCCTTGAATCCCGCCCCTCCAATCACCACCAGGACAGAACCCCACTGGTCCTCACCTACCACCCCAGCAACCTCCGGATACATCGTATCATCTTCCATCATTTCTGCCACCTCCCAACAGACCCCACCACCAGGGATATATTTCCGTCACCACCCCTATCAGCATTCCAGAGAGACCACTCCCTCCGCGACTCCCTCGTCAAGTCCACACCCCCCACCAACCCAACCTCCACTCCCAGCACCTTCCCCTACAACTGCAAGAAGTGCAAAACTTGCGCCCACACCTCCCCCCTCACCTCCCTCCAAGGCCCAAATGGATCCTTCCATATCCATCGCAAATTCACCTGCACCGCCACACACATCATTTACTGTATCCGTTGCACCTGGTGTGGTCTCCACTAGATTGGGGAGACAGGCCGCCTTCTGGCGGAATATTTCAGAGAACACCTCTGGGGCACCTGCACCAACCAACCCAGCCATCCCGTGGCTGAACATTTTAACTCCCTCTCCATGCAGGTCCTTGGCCTCCTCCATCGCCAGACCCTGACCACACGACGTCTGGAGTAGAGTGCCTTATCTTCCGCCTAGGAACCCTCCAACCACACGGGATGAATGTAGCTTTCTCCAGCTTCCTCATTTCCCCTCCCCCCACCTTATCTCAGTCCCAACCCCCGGATTCAGCACCGCCCTCTTGACCTGCAATCTTCTTCCCAACCTCTCCGCACCCCCCCCCACCCCCTCTCCGGCCTATCACCCTCACCCTCACCTCCTTCCACCAGCGCCCAGTGCCCCTCCCCCAAATCCCCTCCCCCCTACCTTTTATCTCAGCCCACCTGGCACACCAGCCTCATTCCTGAAGTAGGGCTTATGCCCAAAACGTCGATTCTCCTGCTCCTCGGATGCTGCTTGGCCTGCTGTGTTTTTCCAGCATCACATTTTTCAGCTCTGATCTCCAGCATCTGCAGTCCTCACTCTTTCCTCGTCAATCATGGCCACATCCCCCAGATGAATACAAAAAATAAGTTCACCATAAAAAAAGTCAATGAGTTTTTAACACTCACCGGTCAAGTTTAAAATTAGAGATTTACTTGAGATCAGTCACTTGTCAAGTTTGAAGTTAGTTATGTAACTCTTAACCTGCACGATCTGTCATCAGTAGATTCACCTGAAACACCTATCACCTTTAAATGTTAATTCATGCCTTCCAAAGTGCAAATCATCATAACATGAAATATGTTCTAATGAAGTAAGTCTTGCTACAATGGGCTTTCAGCAGAAGATGCTTGCCTCTTTGTGCACATTAGTTTATTGATTTTATGGTTAAATGGTTGTTTTGTTTATTCTTGCAGATCCTCTGAAAGTCCCATTTTCTTACAGAACATGCATTGACATGACAAAGTTGAGCATTGCTTCTCATGTTAACTCCAGACTTAGAACACTAATTTTTGACACATAGGGATTTAAATATCTCAGGATTTTCTGATGTTTTTGTACTTTATGAAGTGAAAAGTCTGAGTATTTATAGTATGGTGGCTTTCTGTTTCCATCATTCTCTTTGGTTGTTTTTGAATTTCAGCTTGTGTTTTGCTTTTTTAATTTATAATATCTGAAAGAAAGAGATCAGAAATTATGACAATTCTGTTTCTAATTAGTTCTATTTGTAAACCATTATAATTGCAAAATTCTGACTGTGTAAAGATAATTCTCCAGGAAGCTATATTCTTTTAAATCTTGCTCTCTTGATTAAACAATTGGTACTTGATGTAAAATAATTGTCAAACGCTCTTACAATATTATCAAAGATACTTTCTGTCTTGACTTTTTTTATGTTTTGTTATTTCAAAACATGTTCTGCAGCCAGACCCACAGAGTAAAAAAATGTATTGATTTGTTGTTCTGAGTATCTTGTAATCCTGAAGCAATTCAAGGAGGTGACAAATATGATCAATGAGGGTAGAGCAGTGGATATTGTCTACAGGGATTTTACTAAGGCTTTCAACAAGGTCCCTCATGATACGCTCATCCTGAAGATTAAGATGCATAAGATTCATGGTGACTTGGCTGCATGGATTCAGAATTGGCTTGCAGATAGAAAGCAGAAGTTAGTGGTGTAAGTGTGCTTTTCATTCTGGAGGTCCCTAAATAGTAGTGTTCCATAGGGATCTGTACTGGGACCTCTGTTGTTTGTGATTAGATACAAATGACTAGGGTGAATACGTATATGGGTGTGTTAGAAAGTTTTCAGACGATACAAAGATTGGTGGAGTTGTGGATAGTGTGAAAGGTTGTAGATATACTTTCAACTCTCTGTGTACTTATCATGTAAGTGTGATTCTACTAACAGAGGCAAGTTTCTTGATTCCTCATTGAGTTTCAGTCCTTCTTGATTAAAATGTTAATTCCACAACATATGGCCCATCTGAGTTGCCTAGGACTATCACATGATCACAGCAGCCATTTTTGGACAGTACTGTCCTTTTGTTTTGAAACGGATCTTTCGCCCATGAAATTCTCAGATTTGGACTCAACACTGTGGATAAAGAAAGCCTCACACTCAGACATGCCCACCTATGACTAAACAATCTTACATTGGTAAAAATATAGGTCACTTCCAGAAGATGAGTAGAAGTAGTGTACATTTCAAGGCAGAAAAAAGCCAAATGCTTACTTAAACAACGATATTTTTATGGTAGAACCTCCTCTGGTGGTACAGATACTTGCATTACATAATGTAATATACTTCAGTAAAAAAGAAAGTGGGACATTCCTACAAGAAATTGGTGATCCAAACTTTTTGAATTTGCAGATTGCACCAAAACTGGAGGTGTAGTGGAGAGCGAGGAAAGTGACCTCAGAGTACAATGGAATCTTAATCAGATGGGCCAATGAGCCAAGGAGTGGCAGAAAAAGTTTAATTTTGATAAATGTGAGATGCTGCATTTTGGAAAGGCAAATCAGGACAGGACTTATTGGTAAGCTGCTGGGGAATGTTGCTGAACAAAGAGACTTTGGGTTGCAGGTTCACAATTCCCTGAAAGTGCAGTTCCAGCTAGAATGGATAGTGAAGAAGGAATTAGGCATGTTTGCCTTTATTGGTCAGTGCATTGAATATAGGAGTTGGGAGGTCATGTTGCAGATGTACAGGCCATTGGAATACTGCATGTAAATCTGTTCTCCTGGCTATAGGAAGGATGCTGTGAAACTTGAAACAGTTCAGAAAAGATTTACAAGGATGTTACCAGGGTTGGAGGGTTTGAACCATAATGAGAGGCTAAATACACTTGGGCGATTTTCCCTGGAGAGTCAGAGGCTGAGGAGTGAGCTTATAGAGATTGATAAAGTCGTGAGGGGCATGAATAGGCTAGATAGATAAGGTTTTAAGCCCTAGGGTGGGGGACTCCAAAACTAGAGGGCATATGTTAAAGGTGGGAGGGGAAAGATTTTAAAGGGATCAAAGGGTCAACCTTTTCATGCAGAGAGTGGTGCATGGAGGGAATGAGCTGCCAGAAGAAGTGGTGGAGGTTGGTACAATTACAACATTTAAAAGGTTTAGTTTTTGATAGGAAGGGTTTAGAGTGATATGGGCCAAATGCTGATAAATGGGACTAGATTAGTTTAGGATATCTTGTAGGCATAGGCAAATTGGACCAAAGAGTCTGTTCTGTGTTGTATATCTTTATGACTCCATGACTCTGATAGAGCTGTGCGTGTCAATGGACATTCTATGAGTTTTAACAGATGTGACAGTCATTATCCTATCACATGTAAATACCACAGCTAAGAAACAGAAGTTCCAGTCTTTGGAAATGAAACAATATGGCACAGATACCTTCGGTCTTCAATGGTATTCTATTCTACAAGATAACATAGTACTGCAACATAAAAACACAAGAAATAGAAATGTTTACAGAATGCGTAATCAACATTTCTTTTGTAGATTGCACACATCTTTTAACTCAATATGTTTAAATAGAAAAAGGAATTAAATTTCCAAGAGAGTAACTGATTCAGGAATAAACCAGTGTCTTCAAATCTGTCAAGGTACAGTTGATGGATTTGATTGAGCTTCCTAGACAATTGCAAAAGAATCAATTGAAATTATCAATTAGTGAGTTTTTGAAAAGATTTGTAGCTCAAGTTGATGTTCTGGATGTAGATTTGCTTGTTGAGCTGGAAGGTTCATTTTTCAGACATTTTCATCACCATACTAGATAACATCTTCAGTATGCCTCCAGATGAAGCATTGTTGATGATTCCTGCTGTTTGATTTTATATGTTTGGGTTTCTTTGGGTCCGTGATGTTATTTCCCTGTAGTGATGTCATTTCCCAAGGTGATGTCATTTACTGTTCTTTTTTCTCAGGAGTGTATCTCTAACAAACATTACAAGCAGAAAAACTAGCCACGAGTTCATGAACATCAACTAGCCACAAAAATAACATGACCCACTCTCACTAGTATCCTTACATACAGATGAGGAAGGACACCACTTCGACTGGGACAACACATCCATCCTAGGACTGGCCAAACAGACACGCAGGAGAATTCCTAAAAGCGTGGCATTCCAAATGGAATTCTATCAACAAAACACATTGACTTGGATCTGATTTATCACCCCCGATAAAAAAAGAACAGGAAGTGATATCACCAGAGTAAAATGACATCACCACAGGAAGGGGAACGGAGCACGAACAGCCAAGTTTCTGGTACTGAGACTGGCTCTAAAGCAACGAGGGGTATGTCAGCTTCCAAGAGATCAATTGTGTTAAGGGATTCTCTAGTTTGAGGTACAGACAGACATTCCTGTGGCCAGCAGAGAGAAAGCAGAATGGTGTGTTGCTTCCCTGGTGCCAGGATCAAGGATGTCTCAGAGAGAGTGCAGAATGTTCTCATGGGGGAGAGGGGCCAGCAAGAGGTCATTGTCCACATTGGAACCAAGGATATAGGAAGGGAAAAGGTTGAAATTCTGAAGGGAGATTACAGAGAGTTAGGCAGAAATTTAAAAAGGAGCTCCTTGAGAGTAGTAATATCTGGATTACCCCCAGTGCAATGAGCTAGTGAGGGCAGGAACAGGAGAATACAGCAGATGAATACATGGCTGAGGAGCTGGTGTCTGGGAGAAGGATTCACATTTTGGATCATTGGAATCTCTTTTGGGGTAGAAGTGACCTGTATGAGAAGGACAGATTGCACCTAAATTGGAAGGGGACTAATATACTGGCAGGGAAATTTGCTAGAGCTGCTTGGGATGATTTAAACTAGTAAGGTGGGGCTGGGGGTGTGGTGGTGGGACCCAGGGAGGTAGTGAGGAAATGGATCAATCTGAGACTGGTGCAGTTGAGAACAGAAGCGAGTGAAACAGTCCGGGCAGGCAGGGACAAAGTAGGACTAATAAATAAAATGCATTTATTTCAATGTAAGGGGCCTAACAGGGAAGCCAGATGAACTCAGAGCATGGTTAGGAACATGGGACTGGGATATCATAGCAATTACAGAAACATGGCTCAGGGATGGGCAGGACTGGCAGCTTAATGTTCCAGGATACAAATGCTACAGGAAGGATAGAAAGGGAGGCAAGAGAGGAGGGGGAGTGGCACTTTTGATAAGAGGTAGCATTACAGCTGTGCTGAGGAAGGATATTCCCGGAAATACATCCAGGGAAGTTATTTGGGTGGAACTGAGAAATAAGAAAGGGATGATAACCTTATTCGATTTGATTATAGACCCCCAAATAGTCAGAGGGAAATTGAGAAACAAACTTGTAAGGAGATCTCAGCATTCTGTAAGAATACTAGGGTGATTATGGTAGGGGATTTTAACTTTTCAAACATAGACTGGGACTGCCATAGTGTTAAAGGTTTAGATGGAGAGGAATTTGTTAAGTGTGTACAAGACAATTTTCTGATTCAGTATGTGGATGTACCTACTAGAGAAGATGCAAAACTTGACTTACTCTTGGGAAATAAGGCAGGGCAGGTGACTGAGGTGTCAGTGGGGGAGCACTTTAAATCTATTAGATTTAAAATAATGATGGAAAAGGATAGACCAGATCTTAAAGTTGGGGTTCTAAATTGGAGGAAGGCCAATTTTGATGGCATTAAGCAAGAACGTTCAAAAGCTGATTGGGGGCAGATGTTCACAGGTCAAGGGACGGCTGGAAAATGGGAAGCCTTCAGAAATGAGATAATGAGAATCCAGAGTAGGTATATTCCTGTCAGGGTGAAAGGAAAGGCTGGTAGGTATAGGGAATGCTGAATGACTAAAGAAATTGAGGGTTTGGTTAAGAAAAAGAAGGAAGCATATGTCAGGTATAGACAGGATAGATCAAGTGAATCCTTAGAAGAGTATAAAGGAAGTAGGAGTATACTTCAGAGGGAAATCAGGAGGGCAAAAAGAGGACATGAGATAGCATTGGCAAATAGAATTAAAGAGAATCCAAAGAGTTTTTACAAATATATTAAGGATAAAAGGGTAGCTAGGGAGGGTAGAGGGCCCCTCAAAGATCAGCAAGGCAGCCTTTGTGTGGAGGCACAGAAAATGGGGGATATACTAAATGAGTATTTTGCATCAGTATTTCCTGTGGAAAAGGATATGGAAGAAATAGACTGTAGGAAAATAGATGGTGACATCTTGAAAAATGTCCAGATTACAGAGGAGGAAGTGCTGGATGTCTTAAAACGTATAAAAGTGGATAAATCCCCAGGACCTGATCCGGTGTACCATAGAACTCTGTGGGAAGCTATGGAAGTGACTGCTTAGCCTCTTACTGAGTTATTTGTATCATTGATAGTCACAGGTGAGGTGCCAGAAGACTGGAGGTTGGCAAACGTGGTACCATGTTTAAGAAGAGTGGTAAGGACAAGCCAGGAAACTAGAGACCAGTGAGCCTGACGTTGGTGGTGGGCAGGTTATTGGAGGGAATCCTGAGGGACAGGATGTACATTTATTTGGAAAGGCAAGGACTGATTAGGGATAGTCAACATGGTTTTGTGCATGGGAAATCATGTCTCACGAACTTGATTGAGTTTTTTGAAGATATAACAAAGAGGATTGATGAGGGCAGAGTGGTAGATGTGATCTATATGGCCTTCAGTAAGGCATTCGACAAGGTTCCCCATGGGAGACTGATTAGTAAGGTTAGATCTCACAGAATGCAGGGAGAACTAGCCATTTGGATACAGAACTGGCTCAAAGGTAGAAGACAGAAGGTGGTGGTGGAGGGTTGTTTTTCAGACTGGAGGCCTGTGACTAGTGGAGTGCCAGAAGGATCGGTGCTGGGTCCTCTACTTTTTGTCATTTACATAAATGATTTGGATGTGAGCATAAGAGATACAGTTAGTAAGTTTGCAGATGACACCAAAATTGGAGGTGTAGTGGGCAGTGAAGAGGGTTACCTCAGATTACAACAGGATCTTGATCAGATGGGCCAATGGACTGAGAAGTGGCAGATGGAGTTTAATTCAGATAAATGAGAGGTGCTGAATTTTGGGAAAGCAAAATCTTAGCAGGACTTATACACTTAATAGTGAGATCCTAGGGAGTGTTGCTGAACAAAGAGACCTTGGAGTGCAGGTTCATAGCTCCTTGGAAATGGAGTCGCAGGTAGAAGGCATTTGGTATGCTTTCCTTTACTGGTCAGAGTATTAAGTACAGGAGTTGAGATGTCATGTTATGGCTATACAGGACATTGGTTAGGCCACTGTTGGAATTTTGCATGCAATTCTGGTCTCCTTCCTATTGGAAAGATGTTGTGAAACTTGAAAGGGTTCAGAAAATATTCAAAAGGATGTTGCCAGAGTTGGAGGATTTGAGCTGCAGGGAGAGGCTGAACAGGCTGGGGCTATTTTCTCTGGAATGTCGGACGCTGAGGGGTGACCTTATAGAGGTTTACAAAATTATGAGGGGCATGAATAGGATAAATAGACAAAGTCTTTTCTGTGTGGTGGGAGAGTCCAGAACTAGAGGGCTTAAGTTTAGGGTGAGAGGGGAAATATATAAAAGAGACCTACTGGGCAACTTTTTCACACAGAGAGTGGTACTTGTATGGAATGAGCTGCCAGAGGAAATGGTGGAGGCTGGTACAATTGCAACATTTAAGAGGCATTTGGATGGATATATGAATAGGAAGGGTTTGGAGGGATATGGGCCAGGTGCTGGCAGGTGGGACTATATTTGGTTGGGATATCTGGTCGGCATGGCCGTGTTGGACCGAAGGGTTTGTTTCCATGCTGTACATCTCTATGACTCTATGATTCTATCAATGGCATCGCCAACCCAAAGAAACCCAAGCATATAAACAGAAAAAAGGAATCATCAGCAATGCTTCATCCAGAGGCTCACTGAAAATGTTACCTAGTATGGTGATGAAACATCAGCGAGCAAACCTACATCCAGAAATTACCAATGTTGCCTTTGAGATTTGTCTCAAAGTTGCAGATTTTACAGAATTTATTGAACTGTGTTCTACTCCTATTATAAAGGAGCAGGGACAAAAAGTTAGCAAATTTTGCCAGAGATAAAATCTGAGAACAAGATTTGTACAACCCAGTTGTATGAGTTGTACAACCCAGTTGACCTCATTAACAAGTCTTTCAGTGAAGTTGCTCAAACTGCAAACAGCCTGCTAAACATATTTATTTAGCAGATTTGACTTCAAAGAGTGAAAGAAAAGCATTTTAAATCATGGACATTCAGGAAATTAATGCTTCCCATGCTGAGACAATCACCTAATTCAGGAAGGAAGAATCTCTTCAAGAAGAAAATACAGGAGATTTAAGAAGATTCAAATAAAGTGATTTACCAACTACTGTGTCTATGACAGATGGTTAAGTGTCTGAGTTAATCTGTAATCGTACAATTAGGCCACATACAGCTAAATTAATCTAACAGCTAAAATCAACAAAGAACCTTTTTGAACATACAGACAGACCTGACAGTCCACACTGAGATAGTCAAGACTACTCCAGCTTTTATAATTAAAACTAACAAAGATGGGTTAGACTGAGTACATCAGTCTTCTATTTTGCTCCTCTTGATCTTGTGCTAAATAAGAAAATAACAAGAAGGTAAAGAAGAAGAACACGTCCATTCAGCCCATCAAATCTGGTCTATCATTCGAACCTGACTGATGAGTTTCACAACTCCATTCTCCTGCCTTCTTCCTGTAATCTTTGATCCCTTTACCAATCACCAACTTATCTATCAGTCTTAAATACACCCAATGATTTGGCCTCCACAGCCCTCTAAGGTAATGGTTTCTACAGATTCACCACCTTCTGGTTGAAGAAATTCCTCCTCATCTCAGTTCTAAAGGGTCATCTCTTGACTCTAAGGATGTGTCCTCGAGTCCTAGTTTTTCCTACTAGTGGAAACACCTTCTCCACTTCCAGTCTATCCAGGCCTCATGACATCTTCCCCCCCATCCTTCTGAGCTCCATCAAGTACAGATCCAGGGTCCTCAATCGCTCCTCATATGACAGGCCTTTCATCTCCAGGATCATTCTGGTAAACCTCCTCCGGACCCCTTCAAGGCCAGTGCATTCCTCCATAGACATGGGACCCAAACTGCTCAATATATTCCAAATATTGTGTGAACAGAGCTTTAGCAGTAGATCTCTGCTCTTGTATTCTTGCCCTCTTGAAATAATGCTAACGTTGTATTTGCCTTCCTAACTGCCAACTGAACCGGCATGTTAACCTTAAGAGAATCCTGAACTAGGACTCCCAAGTCCTTTGTGTTTCAGATTTTTGAAACCTTCCTACTGTTTAAAAAATTGTCGACACCTCTATTCTTCCTATCAAAGTGCACAACCTCACATTGTCAAACATTTGTATTTCATCTGCCACTTCTTTGCTCACTCTCCTAGTCTAAGTCTTTCTGCAGTCTCTCCGCTTCCTCAACATGATCTGTCCCTCCACCTATCTTTGTGTTATCTGCAAACGTAGCAACAATGCCCTCAGTTCCTTAGACCAGATCATTATTATATGACATGAATAGTTGTGGTCCCAACATGGACCACTCCAGAACTCCACTCATCACTGCATGCCATCCTGCAAAAGAGCCATTTATTCCATATTCTCTGTTTTCTGCCAATCAGCCAGTCCTCTATCTATACTAATACCTTGACCTTAACATGATGGACTTTTCTTCAGCAACCTCCATCTTGTCAAAGGCCTTTTGAAAAATCCAAATTGATCATATCTAACTTATTTGTTACCTCCTCAAAGTATTCTAACAGATTTGCTGGCCATGAACTCCCCTTGATGAAGCCATAAATTACCATGCACTCCAATCTCTCATCCTTCACAACGGATTCTAAAATCTTTCCAATGACTGAGGTCAGGCTAACTAGTCTATAGTTTTGTGTCTTCTATGCCCCTCTATTCTTATACAGGGGTGTTATATGAGCCATTTTCTAACCTGCTGACACCCTCCCTGAGTCCAGTGATTCCTGAAAAATTATTGCCTCTACATTTTTCTCAGCTATCTCCATCAAAACTCTGGGGTGTAGTCTGATTTGAGTGATTTACCAACTTTCAGACCTTTCAGTTTCCCCAGCCCCTTCTCCTTAGTGATAGCCACTATACCTGCCTCTGCCCCCGATTCTGCAGTAATTCTGGTATGCCGTTGGCATCTTCCACTGCGGAAACTGATGTAAAATACCTATTCAATTCTTCTGCCATTTATTAGTTCCACATTACTACTTCTCCAGCCTCATTTCCAAGCAGTCCAGTGTCTATTCCTGTCTCTCTCTCTCTCTCTCTCTTACCTTTTCAGATATCTAAAAACTCTTCCAATCTTTCATATTACTAGCTAGCTTACTCTCAATATGTCATCATCTTTCTCCTTCGCCCCCTCCCCCCAATCAACCCAATTGTTATTGTTAGTTATTCTCTGCTTGTTTTTGAAGGCTTTCCAATCCTCTGGCTTCCCACTAATATTCACCACATCATATATTTTTTCCTTTTGATTTTATGCTGTCCTTGACTTCCCTTCTCAGCCCCAGTTGCCTCATGCTCCCTTTAGAACATTTCTCCCTTGGGGTGAATTTCTGCTCTGCCTCCAGATTTATCTCTAGAAACTTCTGCCAATGCTGCTCTATTGTCTTCCCTGCTAGGATCCCCCTCTAAACAATTCTAGCTAGCTCCTCCATCATGTCTTTGTAGTTACCTTTTACTCAACTAGAATACCATTACATTTGAATCTACCTTTGACTGGGGTTGCTTCACTTTAATCTCCCTCACTGAGTCTGCCTCATTACACATAACCAAATGCAGAATTGCCTGTTCCTTGGCGGGCCTTATCACAAGCCTCTACAAAATAAAACATCTCATCAACGGTCCACAAATTCCTTTTCCACCACTACCAAGCTGGTTTTCCAAATCCACCTGCAAGTTGAAGTCTACAGCCAGTCAGGCAGCATCCCAAGAGCAGGAGAATCGATGTTTCAAGCATAAGCTCTTCATCAGGAATGATGGATGATGAATGATGAAGAGCTTATGCTCGAATCGTCGACTCTCCTGCTCCTCAGATGCTGCCTAACTGACTCTGTTTTTCCAACACCATACATTTCAAGTATGATCTCAAGCATCTGCAGTCCTCACTTCCTTCTGCACATTGAAGACCCCCATGATTACTGTAACAGTGATTTTTTACATCACTTTTTTATCTCCTGGCTCATTTTCTTACCCAGCTCCCAACTACTGCTAGGAGGCCTGTACACAACTTCTATCAAGGTCATTTTCCTTTGCAGTTCCTTAATCTACCCATACAGATTCTCCACCTTCTGTTCTGTATAACTTTTTGCAATTGATTTAACTTAATTTCTTACTAACAAGGCAACTCATCCCCCTCTACCTATCCTTTCAATAGGATTTTTATTTTTGGATGTTTAGTACACAGCCCTGATCCCCTTGCAGCCATGTTACAGTAACACCCACAACAACATTCCCACCCATTTCAATCTGTGCTACAAGCTCATTTACCCTGTTTTGTGTACTGTGTGCATTTAAGTACAACACCCTCAGCCCTGCATTGACTGTCCCCTTTCTCATAGCTGTCCTCTTCTTATCTGACATGCTTGAAGTTCTATTCCTGACTCTTTCCATACTCCCTGTCCTACAACTTGTGCTGGAAACTTTAATAGCCTCTAGTGAGCCATCCTTCCCCCCTTCCTTTAATTTTCCATAATTTCCCATGCCATGTGTCAGCTGTTAAATGAGCTTCAGATCAACTGCGATATTAGCGGAACCATTATAGAGAAAAATGGAGATAAATAAAAATAGATAGTAAAAATGAAATGTAAATAAGAGGAATGCATTGCTGCCATTGGTCCAGTCTCTTGAGACCATATGACAGACAAAATATGCTGCCCTTCAGCTGTGTTTTGTGTATTTGACATTACATGCCATCTCAAGTGTGCTGCTCAAGTCTCATATCAAGGATTTGATCAACGTTGACAGCTCTGTTGCTGATATTTCCCAATCCTGCACATCAAAATGCAGATTTTACTGATGCCCCTCCAGTTGCTTTCAATATAATACAATGCAATACACACAATTTCATTTGTGATCATCAGACGTCACTTGAGACAGAGAATTCCCATGCATGACATCACTACCCCTCCCAGTCCTAACAAAAACGCTTTGACACCTTGTCCCTATGCCATTCCTCTGGCCAGCTGACAATGACCAGTACCAGCTGCAACCATCAGAGTCCAGTGCTAAACAGCCGACAGCGGAATCTGTAGTTTCTAACCTAATGTTCCCACTCAGCGCCCTTGTTTCCAATCAGCACTTCAGGGCAGAAAAGCTTTCATTTTTTTAGGGCTTGTGCTGATGCCAGAAAGCTGGAAAATGATGGCGAGAGCAAGAAAAAAGAAAACGAGAAACCGCTTAGTGCGTGAAATTATCTGTACCATCACAGAAGCTGTTCACAACAGTGTCAGAAAACAGCCAAAAGCCCTGACATCAGGCGCTCCATTCTAGCATCGCTCTCTTCAATAATTAAAAAGTTTTACTGTGTGGTTTCATATTCTACCTACATCTATCAAAACCTATTTTCTTGACATGTGTACTAGAAGCAATATGTTACGCATTGCTTACTTCTGGAATTGTATTACTTAGTGTAATAGAGTCCTGTCATGTTCCTGTATTGCATAGGATATACCTGCCATGGCTGCAGCAGTTTATTCAATTTCTGGTTTCATTTCCCATCAAGCATGCATGAGTCGAATTTACAGCATGTAACTGCAAGCAGCACTGTGCCAACGGGAGGGCAGCCTTCTCTTGCCCACTCAGCTGCTTGTCGCTTATTGCTCGTCTAGAAATTAGCTCTGAAATACTCGAATCGAACTTTCTGCTCAACCATTTCATTTTTATCCAGTTTTCTTTAAAAGAAAACTGGGGGATTGGACAATTAATTCAAGCCTTACAAATTCCATTCAGAGTTTGGAAATAACAGAGACCTGAGCTTTAACGGCTGGATGCTAATACCCAGCACTGGTTTTTTGTTCAGCCACCACCCAGTTATGGTCAGCGCACAGGTCATGGAATCTCACCTCCAATGTCTTTTTACTTAAAACTAGACCTAAGGTTTCCTGTGTTCTCTGAGTGTGTGAGTAAAATCTCTAAAACTTTATCATTAAAATGCATGTATTTTGTCCAGGAATGGTAACAGAGAAAATTGGGCTATGAATGGGTGATTTTACCATACAATATGATCATGGATAATCATCCAACTCAGTACCATGTTCGTCTTCACCCTTCCCCCAATATCCTTTGATCACCTTACCCCAAGGACTATAATTAGCTCCTTGAAAATGTTCAATATTTTCACCTCACCACTTTCCATGGCACCGAGTTCTACAGGCTCACCATTCTTTGGGTGAAGAAATTTCTCTCATCTCAGAACTGTCCCTTATTCTGAGACTGTGACTCCCAATTGGAGTTGGGAATATCTTTTCTGTATCTCGTTTTCTGATTGCTTTATATTGTACGATTAGCTCTGACTTTGCCAGCAGTATTGTGCAGATTATTGTAATGTCAACTTAAGTGATTAAAGCAGGAACTATTAATTACTATCTCATCTCTCATAAGCATTTCATTTTTCAGAGTCTAAGGGCTTGATTTATTTAGGCCAGGCTTGTGCAATAAATGATCCTCAGGCCACAACATGGACAACCAAGGGGTCTTGTGTGGTCCCCAGCTCCATTTTGTAAATACATGTCAGCTACACAGACAGGTGCAATAAATGTAACTGCGAGATTCAGCCGGGATCTGCTCCTCCAATCAGATCCTGGTTCTACCACATCACTGCAGGGGTTAACCAGGCTTTGATTGTCAGAGCAATGCAACTGTGTTTGGCTTAACCCAATCTGAGGCCTGGAGCCTTAGCAGCGAGTCTATGGGATAGATGCTGGGAGACTGTCAAAGAAACACTGGCTTGCACAAGAGGGAGAGAGAAAAAAAAAGGAGAAGGGGAAGGCAATGATCTAAAGGTATTTTTAATCCAGAAACCCAGGTTATGTTCTAGGGATTGGGTTTGAATCCTTCCATGGCCAATGGAGAAATTTGAATTCACCAAAAATCTGGAATTAGGCGTTTTATGTTGACCATGAAATTGTTGCTGATTGTCAGAAAAAACTCACCTGGTTCACTAATGCCCTTCAGGGAAGGAAACTGTCATTCTTACCTGATCTGGCCTCCATATGACTCCAGACCCACAACAATGTGGTTGACTCTTACCTGCCCTCTAGGATGGGCAAAAAATGCTGGCCTAACCAGCAATGTCATCATCCTGTGAATGAATAGCAAAGAAACAGAATGACAGTCAGGCCTTTGGGATCAGACATAGTCAGGTAAGAGGCAGGCCTATTGAGGAGGCGGAGTAAGGATGAGACTGACAACACAGAGTGGGAAAATGAGGGACCAAGTGAATGGATGTGGCTGGCTGAGTGAGTAACTTAGAGGATCCTCTGTCATGTCCCAGAGGTAGCAAAACCTTCTCCAATTAACTTAAAGGAGCTGTCATGAGATGCCCACCATTGGTTGGGGATGTCAATTAGACTCACCAATGATATCCATGGTTCCTGAGTTTGCTACCATTCACTGGGAGCTCAGGGATTAAATGGAAGATGGAAAGATTGCTAAATGTCATCCACAAATTCTGTCAGGTTTTTCCAGCAACATCCTGGATTTGTGGGGTGTGTGCGTGTGCGCGCACATGGAGGGGGAAATCCTTCAATATCAGACACTCAGAATCTCAGTGAGGGACCTGGGGGATTGGCATGAAGAATGTGGCATGGGGAAGGGCAACCAAATGCCAACATCTGCCATTGCCCCTGACCACCCCACTTTTATATCACCTCTCTTCTGTAACTCTCACCCTTAGATCACCATCTGCCCTCACTTGTATTTAGTCTTTTGCAAAAGAAGCAAGACAAAAATACTTTTCCATGTAACTTCATAGTACTGTGGTGGGGGCAGGTTAAACTGAGGTATTCAAGAGGGCATTAGTTGATTGTTCAAGTAGAACCAATGTGTAGAGCTGTGGGGAGAAGGCAGGAGATTGATAACAAGTTGAACTGCTTAGAGAGTCAGTGCAAACGGGATGTGCTGAATTGCCTCCGTCTGTGGCATAAAATGTTTTTGATTCTGTGATATTGTTGATTCTGCAATAACATTGAGTGCGGGAAACTGATGGAACTGTGCCGTCCATCGGCATCGCGTACAAAATGCATTACATTTCTGTCCTGTCAGCTGGAACGTTCCTTCCTCTGAGTAGAAAGGTTTATGAGTCCCACTCTAGAAATTTAAACAAATGGGTGGAATTGCTATTTGAGAGACTGCTCTGTACACAGGTTGGCAGCCACATTTCCCATACAACAGAAGTGAACACAATTCAGATGTTTAAAGCTGTAAAACATGCTGGGATGTCCTGAAGTCATAAAAGGCCACAAATAAATGAAAGCTCTTCCTTTCCTACTTCCAGTGATTATGAAAGATCAATGCCCTGGGGCCCTTCCAAGTCAGTGCAAGGAAATGGCTGCTATACCAGTCAACACAAATCCATCAATGGTGCTTTACTCTTTACAGTTTAAAGACAACATTTGACTTCTAATCTCCTAATACTCTGCTGCAGATCACAAAAGGAAGGAGTAGGTGTTCTGACTGTCAGTAGATCCTCATCATAAAGTAAAGTCACCACAGTCCTATCAGATCATCAGGCTGTTCTCACATTGGAGAGAGATGTCTGGTGGTGATTTGAAGGTCACCATGCCTCAGGCAGACAAGAGAGGTTGAGAAGAAGAGTCCTTCATGGTAACTTCAGCCAGTGCAGGATTTGAATCCATGCTGTTGGCATCAACCAGCCGTCCAGCTAACCAATCCCTTATAACAGGTAAAGACCAGAAAAAAAAAGGAATGTGATGAGGCCGTTCAGCCCTTGAACTCATGAAATCTATAATACTAAACCCAGATTTCTGTGGTTTATGATGATTTGTAAAATCATGAAAAGGGTAAATAGCCAATATCTTGTCCCCAGGGTAAGGGAGTCCAAAACAAGAGGTCATAGGTTTAAGGTGAAAGGGGTAAGATTTAAAAGGGGACTCAGGGGTAACTTTTTCTCACAGAAGGTGATGCGTGTATGGAATGAACTGCCGAGGAAGTGGTGGAGGCTGGTACAATTACATTTGGAAGGCATGGACAGGAAAGGTTTAGAGGGAAATGGGCCAAACACAGGCAAATGGGACTAGTTTTCCTTAGGAATCCTGGTCAGCATAGATGAGTTGGGTCAAAGGGTCTGTTTCAGTGTTGTATATCTTTACGGTGTATTTTATAGATTAGATTACCTACAGTGTGGAAACAGGCCCTTCGGCCCAACACGTCCACACCGATCTTCCAAAGAGAAACCCATCTCCCTATACTTACCTCTGACTAATCCACCTAACACGACAGGCAATTTCATATGGCCAATTCACCTAATCTGCAAATTTTTGGACTGTGGGAGGAAAAACCACACAGACATAGGGAGAATGTGCAAACTCCACACAGACAGTTGCCCAAGGTGGGAATTGAACCCGGGCCTCTGGCACTATGAAGTAGCAGTGCTAACCACTGAGCCACCGTGCCACACAAGCTGTATAATGCAAATCTTTGGTATTAGGTCCTGAGTACAGGAAAAATAATAAAAGGAATGTGTCAGGAATTTAATCAAATGAAATTTGTTACATTTGGGGGTTGAATCTCATAAGGGCCTGAATGATATGGGCTTTGATGAGATCTGTGGCAGCATCACACAAGGAGTTCAGACAGGCTTACCTCAAAGTCAGGAGCAACTCACTGAATCTTTTGTGCATCTGCTGAGTGATTGGGAGAGGTTCCCAACTAAGGGAGAAATGGATTGTTAAATGTGTTATTAATGGCACAACTGCCCTCATTAATATTCAGCTTAACATTTTGCCACAAAAACCGAACAAAGTAGACAGCTAGAATTCTCGACATAGAAGTGATAATGGGCAAGTTCAGCACACCTAAAGGTTGCTGGAGGCGTTCAGCAGGTTTGGGAGCATCTGTGAAGAGAAATCAGAGCTAACCTTTCGGGTCCAGTGACTCTTCCTCGCATGTCTGGTTTTGTTTCTGATTTACAGCGTCCGCAGTTCTTTAACGTCAGCACACCGCTTCCTTTAAAGGACCCTCCACATTGGACACCAGATGCCTATATTTCTGGACATGCTCCATGGATGCCAGGCCAACATCCCACATCCACAGACACTGGCATTGATATGTGCCAGCCTGTAAGAATGCTCATGTCACATCTCCGATCCATGTACAGGATGTTTCTGTTTCTCAGTGCTGCACTTATCAACATAATGCTGCAACAAGGACAGTAAGCACTCAGGGATGTCTACCCAGCTCATGGATTGTTCCAGGCTGCATTTCTGGGTTCTTCATTTGCTCTCAGAGGGCTCCCTACTCTGAGCCTGTCTGGATGCTCACAGCATCCCTATTCTGCCTTATCCCACTTTGCCCCCTCAACCAGAGATATGAGGCTCATTTAAACTTTCTGATTTTTCTTGCCATCCAGTGCAGACACAAAGCCAGGGAGCCTGTCTTGGACGTCAGCAAACCTCAGCCAATTTTGCAGGAGATAGGCTTTGGCCAGGAGGTCTCAGCAGAGTAAGTCAAGGACAGTATCGAATACTGCTCCAGTGAGGTCAGAGTTCAGGATGCTGTCCACCTGAGAGATGATAAGCTGATTGTCGGGCAATTCACCACTTGTCTTGTGAGCTTCTGCCTTATTGTGGGCTGCTTTCCTTCAAGAATGAGAGAGAAGGAGAGAGAGACTTTAAGGGCAATAAAAGTGGGAGGAACAGTTAATGGTAGGGAGGTTTCCTGAGCAAGTGATTAGGTAGCACACAGGGCATGCAGGGTTAGTATTGCTGAGGGTTGGGATGGGTGACAGCTATTTCATGCAATTGTGACAGTGGTAGAGCATGCGTCTTGGTTGGAGGCAGGTACGGTAACAGAGAGAGAGTGTGTGTGAAGTAGCAGAGAGACAGGTGTGGCACTTATGCTGTCAAAGTGGAGAACCATCATCCTACATGGTGCATTTTTCCAGAGGCTGTGACTACTTTATCCCAGGTGGCAAACTTAATGCAGCTGGCATGCTCTAGTGTTGCTGGTCCAGAAGGAAGAGGGAGTCCCAAGTCCAACACCACAGCATCCAACAGGGCTTCAGGTACCTGTCTACAAAACGAGGGCCGATTTCCGCAGACATAGCAGACGAGGGGAAAATGCCAGGAACTGCGCAGGGCAGCTCCAGACCAACAGGGCTCAAGTGAGTACATAATAGGTTTGTGAAAATGGAATAAGAGCAAGGAATACGGATTAATTTCAGGATATCCCAGCATGTTGTTTTAGGAATGGCAAGTGATGAGATATCTGTAGAATCATCAGTGATGGTGACGGAGTAGGCAGTGACAAACTTGTTAAGGTCCAGCAAGGAAACATGCAGCAACGATTTTCCAAGGTACCTGATGCAACTCGAACTTGTCCAAAACAAAACTCCGATCCATCACAGAGGTTCCACTCCCACAGCCATTTCAGGAGGAAAGGGCCAATGACTCAAGACAAACTGTGAGAAGAAATTTCACCTTGTTTGAACTGTTTCCAATGCATTTACATCCTTCCTTAATTATAATGACCAATACTGTGCAATGAACACCAAATGTGGTTTCACCAATGCCCTGTATAACTGAAGCATATATCCCTACCTTTCCAATTCTGCCCCCTTGTAATAAGTGACTACATTCTATGACTTTTCTTAATTACTTGTTACTGCATACTAATATTTTGCAATTCATGCAGTAGAACACCCTAAGTCTTCTACCATTTCTGTCAATTTCATTCTTCCTTCAAAATATTTTACATTTTCTTAAACTCTGTTCCATTTTGCCAGATCTTTGCTCATTCACTTAACCTGTTGTTGGATAAGGCTGAAGATAACAGGAACTGAAAAGAGACATTAACAATGGACTGAGCGGAATCACGCTGAATGATTTGAGTCTGCCAAGAGATGAGATTGCAGGAAGTCAGTAACTGCTGTCTCTACCAAACAAGGATGAGATGTTCATGCACAGATATTTCCAAATAAGGCATACATTTGGCACAGAGACCTGTGTGTCAAGCAGCCAGGAAATTCCTTGATTTTCAGCAGGACTTCAAAGAATATCTCCATAAGAGGTACCCTACATCAGGAGGCATAGTGAAGATATCGAGAACAGTTCCAGCCTGGCCAGTTGCCAACTCTGCTGGGTAATAACGCTTAGGGTTAGTTACAGAGCCCAGGATAGTGAACAACAGTGACTGAGATAAATCTAGCAGTTAAAAGTGTGTAGAATTTTTTTAAGTGCTTAATAAATTATTTGAATTTTATAGAACCCTCAGTGTCTCCACTGTATCTTCATCTATGTACATACTGTTGTCTCTCAGAGAAGGTCAACACTATCTATATCTTTCTGTAGCTTCATGCCCTATTTGAAACTTACCTTCCAATGTATCTTTGTATCATCAGCAAATTTAGCAACCACACTATCTATCTTTTCATCCAAGTCATTTATCTAAATTGTAAATAGTCGAGCTGCCAACACTACTCCCTGTGGTAAACTACTCATTGCATTCTGCCAACCTGAAAAAGACCCATTTATGCCTAGTCTTTACTTCCTGCTATGCAGTTAATTTTCTATCCAAGACAATATGCCATGCCAAATTATGAGCTTTTATTTTCTGCAATAACCTTGATGTGAAACCTCATCAAATGCCTCTTGAAATCTCTGTACAGTCCATGCACCATTTCTTGTATATCCACAGCACTTATTTCCTCAAAAGAGCTCCAATAGATTGGCTAATCATGACTTTCCTTTCTTGATCTCTTGATGCGTGTTTGCTTCACAAAAACTAATCTAAGTGCCCTGCTACAACTTCCTTAATAATAGCTTTGAACATTTCCCGTAGGATATGCAATAGTTGAAAAGGAGAGGACTCAACATTGTAATCCCATTTTCAGGCTTAATGCCTCACGTTGTTCTCCCTCAGTTCACTCAATTATACACACTGCATGTACCTTTGTTGGTATTAAGCTTAGATGGTGCTTTCTCTGCAGGTTGTGAGCTTCCTGTTAGATTCAACACTGCTGTCACAAAAAAAAGGGCAAATGTCAAATTAGGTTAGTATACTGCAATCTTCTTTACATTATATTGTATTTACACTGAGATGCCCAAGGTTAGCATGGCACTCACTTGCAGATTTATTATTGACAAAAGTGCAAATTTGAAATGACTTCCAACTTTACAACTGGGGCAACACGGTCACTCAGTGGTTAGCACTGTTGCCTGACAGCACCAGGGACCCGGGTTTGATTCTAGCCTTGCACGACTGTCTATGTGGAGTTTGCACATTCTCCCTGTGTCTGCGTGGGTTTCCTGCAGGTGCTCCAGTTTCTTCCCACAGTCCAAAGGTGTGCAGTTTAGGTGGATTGGCCATGCTAAAATGCCCACAATGTCCAGGGATTTGTAGGTTATTTGGATTAGCCATGGAAAACACAAGGTTACAGAGATAGCGTGGGGGGTGGATCTGGGTGGGAAGCTCTTTGGCAGGTTGGTGTTGCCTTGATGGGACAAATGGCCTGCTTTCACACTGTAGGCAGGGATTCTTTAGGAACCCCACTTCACTCAACAAACTACTGCCAATGGTGTGTAAGGTAGCCTCCTCAAATACATTGCAAGGTCTTATACTTCCATAGTGCTCATCAAGCATCTCTTCATTCTGAGTACACATTTTTGAATGTATTTTCTGTCTTAATTGGAGCAGTGCATCCAGCAAAGGATTAGCACTTTTTCTCCACCTCTACATATAGTATAGAACTAGCAGGCAAAAATATTTATATTTGCCTAGAAAGCTAATGTTATAACCAATGCACATTTTGATATATTCCTTTACATCAAGCTACAGCTAAAATCTAAGTGTGAGTGATCAAATGTGCAAACAAAAGCACATTACAAACAGTGATATCGCATTTTCAGCTTAACACTGTTCACATATCAAAACACAGCCATTGTTAATTCATTTCTGAAACGGACCATGGGAAAATTTGAGACTCCAGCGTGCAAACAATCAAACGAAAAAGGTGTTAGGGCAGGTTGTGAGGAGCAATGCAAACAGTTGAATTATAGCCAACTGGGAAATCAATAGTAGATGCGCCCAATGTCCATGAAGTGCAAAATATATAATAGCAAAGCAGAAGATGGAACGTGTGTTACGCAGAAGTGTAGTCTAACGTGCAATCATGAAAGAACTGAACAAGTAATCGTGGTTAAATCAATGGAACTGCCAGGAAAGTGTTTGACTCTAGTTAATCAAATATAAGAAAAAATTACCATAGGAAAAGGAGACAAATCAAGAGGTTGCATTGTTGCTATGTAAGGCATTGGTAAGACTTCCTCTGGAGTGCTTGGTGCAGTTTTACTTAACTTACTTAATCATACAAATGACATCCTTAACCTGGACAAGGTACTGAAATAAGGAAACACGGTTAGATATCAAGAACTAATGTTAGGAGGAAAGATTATGTAATTTCCAGACATTCACGAGCCTCAAGGAGAAGAAATTCCTTTGTTGCCCAGTTTGAACTGAGTATTCTCTGATGATGTAACTATGTATTCTAGTTTGAATTTCCCCACAAGTGGAAACATATTCTAAACATCTACTCTATCGAGTCCCCCAAGAATCATGCATGTTTCAATAATGTCACCCCTCAATCTTCTAAATAGTAATAAATAAAGCTTAGTTTCTTTAGCCATCCTTGGTAAGTCAGTCACTTTGTACCAGGCACCAGTCTATTTGAAATTCCTCCTCTGTCAGCATATTCTTTTAAGAAATATCAGGAACAAAACTGTACACAATAGTTAAGGTGTAGTTTCAGCAATAACCTGAGCGGTTGTAACAAGACTTTCTTGTTTTTAAACGTCAATCCTCTCGCACTAAATGTTACAACTCCATTTGGCTTCTCAATTACTTGCTGCAGCTGCATGCACAAAAGCATCCATATCGTGCTGTACTGTATTATTGTGGACGTGCCCATTCGAATAAAAATCTGCCTTTTAATTCTTCCGACCAAAATGCACAAGCTCTCACTTTCCTAGATTAGACACCATATGCCAAATTTTACCTCCTCACTCACCATATATGCCCTTCTGGACTCCTTATGCCCTCATTACAACATGCCCTCCCACCTGTTTTTGTCTTCAATAAATTTGGATACAATACACACTGTTCCCCTCCTCAAAGTCATGAATATAAGTATTAAATAATTGAGACCTTAGGACTGATATTTATGGCACTCCACTAGTTCCATTTTGCCAACTTGAAAAACACTCATTAATCATAATGTTGTCATCTGTTTGTTAACCAAATCTCAATCCATGTTAATGCATTATCCCCAATGCCATAACTTCTTTCATCTATTGATTCCTCTTCCCAACTCTACTGGTTACATCCTCAAAAAACTCCAGCAAGTTCGTCAAAAATGATTTCGTTTTCACTGACTTACTTTCCTTGCAAAATGAATTTCAAGGTAACATAACTTTTCAAAGTAGTGCATTAACTCATGCTTAAATTCTCCAGATTGAGTTAGATTGTGTCTGATAAGGGCTTATCCTCACTTATATCAAATAAAACAAAATACTTTGTGTGTAGTCATCCCAGTTGCTTGATTTGGAAACAATAAATGTAGTAATGAGTCTCTATGCATAAGTGAAAATAAAATTTCCCAAATGGCATGCCGTGAATTTGTATTGAATGGGCTCAACATAATTCAGTTTGGTTTGTCAGTATTTTGATTCAAACACCTCCATCACTGATCATTCCTCACCCAGCTCAGTTTATTTTAGATTTAGCACTACTCCATCCTTCCACAAACTAATGACACCATGAAGATTAAGTCCAATGGAATAGCAAAATGCTCCTATTCACATTAATCAGTTTCAGCAATAAGACTATATGATGAAAGACAACTGGGGTTTAAACAATTCATCATACCTCTTGTACTATAATACTGACTTAAAAGTGTTTTAATGGAATTTAACCTTCTGAAAAATGTGGCTTTGTTTGCAGTCAATCAAATTTGAAAAGTGATGCAGCTTCCTAAATAATACTAATTTAAATCGATTTTTGTTGCAGATTAATTTTTTTTTTAATTGAGTGGAATTTTAGAGGGGCCTGAACAATGTGGGCTTTAGTGAGAAATCTGATAGGCTTCACTGGACTCCTCAAGCGATTCTTTCTCGACAGTGAGAATGATTCATTTAAATTCTAAATTATATTCTGGATGTGAAGATGGGGTTCTCACTAAACAACAGTGAGGTTGTCTATTAAGGGACATTATTGCTTATTGGTGATCTTAATGACTGCATATATCATCTTAATAATATGTAGCAGTCTGTCCTTCCATCCACTATGATCAAGCTGGATGACAACAATTATTAACACAGATGTCGGTGAGGGTAATTGATGACTCTGATTCATCACTTGCTCTAAAGGTCTGCCGTGTTGAACACCAGGCGCCAAAATCTCAAAGCATGCTCCATTGGCAACAGGCACATGCACTCCATGTCCGCGGATGTTGGCATCCAAGATACGCCAGCCTCTAAGACCTCCCTTGGCACAACTCCAATCCATTTACAGTACATATCTGTAATACATTGCTGCACCTTGGGCTGCAACAGGAACTGTCACTGTAATGCTGTTGCAAGGGCACCTTGCACTCAGGGACACACACCCAGCTATGTATATTTAAGGCAAACGTAGATGGATTCTTGATTGGTAGGGAAAATTAGGGTCATGGGGAAAGGGCAGGGAAGTGGACATGAGGAATATTGGATCAGCTATGATCCTACTGAATTATGGAGAAGGCTCAAGGGGCTCGATAGCCCACTCCTGTTTCTATTACTAATGGTCTTATGCTCAGCTCGTGGACTGCGCCAGACTGCATCTCAGGGCTTCTTGCTTCATCTCTTAGTGCTCACTCAGCCTGTGCTTACCTGGATGGGTTCAGCATCCCTGCATTGCTTTGCCTTTTCCATTTGCCCCTGTGCTTGCGATATCAGGCTTATAGTACTAATGCCATTTCGTGCACACACAAAGTCAAACAGCTTGTCATAGTTTTCAGCAATCATCAGTCAAGTCAAGGAGGGTAGCCTTTGCTTAGGGGCTGCTGGCACAATTAGTCAAGGACAGTATCCAGTAACAATACAGGAACTTGGACGCAGTCACTCAGCTACTCAGCACTGACAAGGTCAGAATCTTCTCCTCATAAGAGATGAGAAGCTAAAGGTCCCTCAGCCCACTACTCATCTTGACTCTCATTGTCCCATTCTGGGTTGCTTTCCTCCTGGAATGAGTGAGGTACATATTAAGGGAGATGGAGGTGGATGGCACAGATGTTGCTGTTGTTGAAGCGGGGCTAATTTGGTGGGATGTCCCAAATGAGAGAGTGAGCAAGACATGCAGGGTTAGTAATGTTGGGCCCGTGCGGTTGTGTTGGGAAGTGAGTGAAGGAAGATGGTGCAGGCTTTGTGAGAATGGTAGAACATGAGCTTTGGGGACAGGGGAGCACATGATGGAATGAGTTTGAGTTACCAGAGAGAAAAAGGTGCCACTTCTGCTGACAGAGTGGAGAAGGTCATTGACAGTTTTCCTACACTATAGTGCATGTCTCCAGAATATTGAGAGCCCTCTGACACTGGTGTCAACTTTAAACCAAACTGACACGGTCCATGTCATGGCTTCGTCTGGTTTTCCTGAGGGAAGAGGACAAAGCTCTGTGCTACCTCATCTGCCAAGGCCTCCGGTTCCTGTTATACACCATTGTCCTCTTGTCTGCCATGTCCACAGCAAACATCAGGATCATGCAGAGCAGCTCCTGACTGACGGTGCTTGTCCAGGATTGCAATGCACCAGCCCTTGGGGGAGAAACATACAAACAGAGAAAATTAGATCAGAAGGAGGCCATTCACCCCTTTGAGCCTGATCCACCATTCAATATTAGATTACTTACAGTGTGGAAACAGGCCCTTCGGCCCAACAAGTCCACACCGCCCCGCCGAAGCGCAACTCACCCATACCCCTACATTTACCCCTTACCTAACACTACGGACAATTTAGCATGGCCAATTCACCTGACCTGCACATCTTTGTGACTGTGGGAGGAAACCGGAGCACCCGGAGGAAACCCACGCAGACACGGGGAGAATGTGCAAACTCCACACAGTCAGTCGCCTGAGGCGGGAATTGAACCCAGGTCTCTGGCGCTGTGAGGCAGCAGTGCTAACCACTGTGCCACCGTGCCGCCCATGGCTGATCATCCCACTCAGTAACCTGTATCCAATTTTATCCAAAAGCCTTTATCCCGTTCGCCCTAAGAACTGTATTTATCTACTTCTTGAAAACACTCAGTGTTTTGACCTCTACTACTTTCTGAATTCCCACAGGATCATCACATTTTGGATGAAGAAATGGCTGTTATTTCAGTCCTAACTGCCGAACCCTTATCCTTAGACTGTGACCCTTGGTTCTGGACTCCTCAGTCATCGGGAAGATCCATTCCACTTTTATTCCATCTATTCCTGCTAGAATTTTAGGTTTCTTTAAGAACACCCATCGTTACTCTAGATAACAGTAGTCTATTCCAAGATACCTCAGCAGTGGCTAATGTTTTGCATTGAGAGCAAGTGGTAGACTGGCACTGGAATCTGATATGAGAAGTACCATCTGGCTAGTGTAGGTAGTTAATGAGATGAGATATGGTAAGATACAGGGAGAAAATATGGCCTCACAAAGCAAAACCTTCCATGAAAGTTGACATTTAGATTAAAAGAAATCAAATGACCATTGCTTTTATTTTAGCTATTAATCCAGAAACAACAATTCTATCAATAAACAGAATTATTTGGAGAAATTAACCAAATTGTGAATGCTGAGAAATACAAAATAGTGTCATTTTAAATCATTTCTAGGCCATAAAAAGGGAGCGAGAGAGAGAGGGAACAATGTGGGGTTGAACTTGCTCTTTAGTCTTGTCAAGTGGGTGATACCAAATCCTGAATAAGGGCTTATGCCCGAAACGTCGATTCTCCTGTTCCTTGGATGCTGCCTGACCTGCTGCGCTTTTCCAGCAACACATTTTCAGCTCTGATCTCCAGCATCTGCAGTCCTCACTTTCTCCTCGAAGATACCAAATCAACCATCTGTAGGATTATTAAATTTGCCAAGAACACAAAGATGGGTCAGAAAGTAAGTTGTGAAGACAACACAAGGAGGCTACAAAGTTAGGTGGCTGGGGCATAATCATTGACAAATACAGCATGTTGTGGGAAATAGTTTTCCCCACTATCTACTTTTTACCTTCTGCACATACATGCATACATGCAGTTACATAGCTTGGTGCGAACATTGGTGGGAAAGTGTGAATTTCGCTATTTCAGCAGAAAAAATAAAAAAAGAAGTATACAAGCTGAATTATTTCAAGCAGCCACTGTTGGACAAAATTAAAAATCACACATCACAAGGTTATAGTCCAATAAGTTTGTTTGGAGGGACTAGCTTTCGAAAAGCTGCTTCTTCATCAGGCTGAAGGAACAGCGCTCCGAAAGCTCCTGCCTCCCAATAAACCTGTTGGACTGTACCCTGTGATCTGTGATGTTTAACAATCTAAATGGTGAGAGATTGCAGAGCTCTGAGATGAAGAGTGATCTGGCTATCCTCATGCATGAATCACAAATGGTTTGGATGGAGGTTCAGCAGTGATTAACAAGGTCATGGATTATTATCATTTATTGTGAGCAAGATTGAATTAAGAAGTTGAGAGGTTATGCTTCGCTCATACAGAGTACTTGTGAGACCATTTCTCTCCACTGTGCACATTATTAGTTTCCTTATTAACCGAAGGATAGAAGTTTGTGGGAAGCAGTTCAGATAAGTTTTACTTGACAAATAGCAGGAATGGGTGGCTGGTCTAATGAGGAAAGATTGGACAAGCTAGACTTGTGACCACTGGATTTTGTAAAAATAAGAGGTGAACTAATCCAAATATATAACATCCTGGAGGGGGAAAGGTCTTGCCAGGGTAACCATTGAGAGGATGTTTCCTCTTTTGGTACAATCAAGTAGCTAGGGGATCACTATTTAGAATAAGGGTTCGTCAACTTAACTCAAAACTGAAGCAAGTTTTTTTTCTCTCAGAGATTCGTAAGTCTAAGGAACTCCCCTCCCTGGAATGTGGCAGAAACAAAGTCCTTTTTGATTTCTTTTGAAGGCTGAGGTTGAGAGACTCGTTATAAGCAAGAGGGTGAAAGATTATTTTGGGGATGTGTGAATGTGGAGATGATGAGACAATGAGATCGAACAAGATCTTATTGAATGACAGAGCAGGCTTGAGAGGCTGAGTGGCCCACTCTTGTTCCTAACTTATGTTTCTATGTTTTATACAGTACCTGCATTTAGTTTCACATGTTGTAAGTGGAGAAAATAATTAGATCGTGCATCAAACTGATTTTCTATCACCTGCGTTACACTAGCCAATTTTACCTCAGTACTTTAAATAATGTTTAAATTAAACGTATATATTGTTTTTGCTGGAAAAGTGGAAGCTTGGACTCGAGGCCTGTTGGGAAAGGTGAGGCACTACTTTAAATCTTTAAAAGCTTACCTCGAGTGTCAGAGCCCTCTGTTTCTGTTTCAGCAACAAGAAGGGTGGGACTTTGGACCAAGGCTTGTTGGGAAAGGTGAGTCACTAAATCTTGCAAAGCTTACCTCGGAGAGCAGTGGTTTCTCGGAAAGGAGGGACTTTTGTCCCCATCTCAGTTATATAAGTGAGTGTTTTCTAAGCCTGAGACCCTACCTTTGTAGGGCCTCCCATCCATCCACCTCCTCGAACCTTAAACATCTGGGACACATCAGGTAAGCGTCTCTTCATTTTTGCTTTCTGATAAGGGGAGGAGCAGGGCCGCCAGCACAGGGAGGGGAATGTTTCTACTGCATGTTGTTTGAGGTGAGGGACGCCATTAGTGTCCCATCCATGTACACCTGCAGGAAGTGCACCCAACTCTTACTCCTCCAAGACAGCGTTAGGGAATTGGAGTGGGAGCTGGATGAACTTCAGATCATTTGGGAGGCAGAGACTGTGTTAGATATGAGTTACAGGGAAGCAGTTTTTACTCCTAGGCACAAAGAAAGTGGGTAACTGTTAGACGGGGGACAAAAAAGCAGTCAGTGCAGGGATTCCCTGTGGTCATTCCCCTAAACAACAAATATACCGTTACTGTTGAGGGGGACGACTTACAAGGGGCATGAATTGGGGTGCAGGTCTCTGGCACAGAGTCTGTCCCTGTTGCACAGAGGGAAGGGGTGAAAGGAGAAGAGTGTTAGTTACTGGGGACTCAGTAGTTAGAGAGTCAGATAGAAGGTTTGTTGGGAACGAAAGAGACACATAGTTGGTGTGTTGCCTCCCAGGTGCCAGGGTCCATGATGTCTTGGATCATGTCTTTGGGGTCCTGAAGGGAGAGGGTGACCAACCCAAAGTCGTGATCCACGTAGATACCAACAACATAGGTAGAAAGAGGGATAGGGATGTAAGGCAGGATTTTAAAGAGCTAGGGTGGAAGCTGAGAGCTAGAACAAAAGCGTTGTTATCTCTGATTTGTTACCTGTGCCACGTGATAGCAAGGCGAAGAACAGGGAGAGTTATCAGCTGAACACGTGGCTGCAGGATGGTGCAGGAGGGAGGATTTCAGGTATATGGATAATTGGGGCTCATTCTGGGGAAGGTGGGACCTCTACAAACAGGATGGTCTTCACTTGAACCAGAGGGGTACTAATATCCTGGATGGGAAATTTGCTAGTGCTATTCGGGTGGATTTAAACTAACTCAGCAGGGGGATGGGAACCTGAGGTGTACTTGCAGTGCACAGAAGGATGAGAGTAGGGAGGACATGGACAGGATTTCACAGTCACAGGAGTGTGCTGGCAGACGGCAAGCTGGTTTGAAGTGTGTCTACTTCAACACCAGGAGTATCCGGAATAAGGTAGGTGAGTTTGCAGCACAGATAGGTACCTGGTATGTCGATGTTGCGGACACTTCAGCAAGTTCAGCAATGGATGTTGCAGGTTCTAAAATCTTAATCTTTCATTAAGATCAGGGAAGGCAGTAGAAGAGAGGGAGGTGTTGTCTTTTTGTCAAGGACAGTATAAAGGTGGCTGAAAGAACTTTTGACGAGGGCTCGTCTGCTGAGGTGGTATGGGCTGAGGTTAGAAACATGAGAGGAGAGGTCACACTGCTGGGAGTTGTTTATAGGCCTCTGCAAAGTTCTAGGGAAGCGGAGGAGAGGATTGGCAAGATGATTCTGGGCAGGAGTGAAAGGAACAGGGTGGTCATTATGGGGGACTTTAACATCCTCAACATTGACTGGAAATACTATAACTTTACTTCATTGCATGGATCAGCTTTTTTCCAAAGTGTGCAGGAGGGTTTCCTGACACAGTATGTCAAAGGGCCGACAAGAGGGGAGGCCACACTGGATCTGGTACTTGGTAATGAACAAGGCCAGGTGTTTAATGTAATGGTCGGTGAGCACTTTGAAGAGAGGGACCATAATTCAGTTATGTTTGGTTTAGCAATGGAAAGGGACAGGTATATGCCACAGGGCAAGAGTTACAGATGGGGGAAGGACAATTATAATGTGATTAGGCAGGAGGTAAGAGGCAGAGAATGAGGTAGCAATATGTAGGGGAAGGGGACAATCGAAATGTGGAGCTAGTTTAAGGATCAAATATTGCGTGTCCATGATAGGTATGTCCCTGTCAGGCAGAGAGGAAGTGATAAGGTAAGGGAACCGTGGTTTATTACAGAGATTGTATCTCTTGCTATGCGGAAGAAGGAGGCTTATGTGAATAATGAGATGAGATGGTTCACATGAGGCAATGGAGAGTTACAGATTAGTTAGGAAGGATTTAAAGAGAGAGTTAAGAGCAAGGAGAGGACATGAGCAGTCTTTAGCAGTCAGAATAAAGGAGAACCTTAAAGCTTTCCATGGGTATGTGAGGAATAAGGGGATGACTAGGGTAGGAATAGGGCTGGTCAAAGACAGAAGTGGGAAGTTGTGTGTGGACCCTGTGGAGATCGGAGAGGTGCTTCATGCAAAAAAGGAGAATATTGTAGAGAAGAAGACTAAGATACGGGGTATTAGATTAGAAAGGATTGAGGTTGGTAAGGAAGAGATGTTATCAATTTGAGAATGTGTGAAAGTAGATAAGTCCCCTCGGCTGGATGGGATTTCTCTGAGGACTCTCTGGGAAGCTAGGGACGGAATAGAGGATCCTTTGGCCCAATCTTTGAGTCACAGGTTTAATACCAGAGGACTGGTGAATTGCAAATGTTGTGCCCTTGTTCAAGAAGGGCAGCAGAGATGGCCCATGTTATTATAGACAAGTGAACCTTACATAGGACAAGTTTTGGAAAGGATTATAAGAGATAGGATTTATATCTAGCAAGCAACAATTTGATTGGAGATAGTGAACATTGTTTTGTTAAGAGCAGGTCTGTCTCACTGAGTTTTTTTGAGAAGGTGACCAAATATGGATGAGGGTAGGGCAGTTGACGTGGTGTACATGGACTTCAGTAAAGCCTTTGATAAGGTTCCACATGGCAGGCTGCTGGAGAAAATGCAGATGCATGGGTTGAGGGTGATTTAGCAGATTGGATTAGAAACTGGCTTTCTGTAAGAAAGCAACGAGTGGTGGTTGATGGAAAATATTCAGCATGGAGTCCATTTACTAGTGTTGTACCACTAAGATCTGTTTTGAGATCACTGCTATTTGTCATTTTTATAAATGACTTGGATGCAGGCATAGGTGGATAGGTTAGTAAATTTGCAGATGATACTAAAGTTGGTGCAGTGGTGGACAGTGTGGAAAAATGTTGCAGACTGCAGGGGGACTTGGATAAACTGCAAAATTGGGCTGACAGGTGGCAAATGGAGTTCAATGCAACTAAATGTGAGATGATTCACTTTGGGAAGAATAACAGGAAGGCAGAATACTGGATCAATGAAAAGGTTCTTGGTACTGTGGATGTACAGAGGGATCTTAGCGTCTATGTACATAGATCCCTGAAAATTGCCACCCAGGTTGATAGTGCTGTTAAGAAGCCATAAGGTGTGTTAGGTTTTAATGGTAAAGGGATTGAGATCCGGAGCCGTGATGTCATGCTGTAACTATACAAAATGCTAGTGCGGCCTCACTTGGAATATTGTGTACAGTTCTGGTCTCCCCATTACAGGAAGGATGTGGAAGCATTGGAAAAGGTGCGGAGGATGTTGCCTGGTCTGGAGTGAAGGTCTTATGAGGAAAGGCTTAGGGACTTGGGCCTGTTCTCATTGGAGAGAAGAAGGGTATGAGGGGATTTGATAGAGACATACAAGATGATCAGAGGATTAGATAGGGTGGATAGTGAGAATCTTTTTCCTAGGATGATGATGTCAGCTTGTACAAGGGGGCATAGCTGCAAATTGAGGGGTGATAGATTTAAGACTGATGTCAGAGGCAGCTTCTTCAGTCAGAGAGTGGTAAGAGCGTAGAATGTCCTGCTGCCAATGTAGTTAACTCAGCCACATTAGGGGCATTTAAACAGTCCTTGGATAGGCAAATGGATGATGATGGGATAGTGTAGGGGATGGACTTAGATTAGTTCACAGGTCAGTGCAACTTCGAGGGCTGAAGGGTCTGTTCTGCTCTGTATCATTCTATGTTCTATATGGATTATAATATGGACAATGAGGCAGTGAGCACAACGCGATAGGATTGTTGTTGGATTATTAATTAACTATTTTATTCTAACTTTTTACAGATCAGTGAAGGTTATCATCTTGTCCCAGTTCCCTGCATTTAGTTTTGCAACAAGAATAGTCAAATGGCATATCTTGAAAACTGTAGCAGCGTAATTCCCAACTTGGATCATATTAACTGAAAAATATTGGATTGTGGGCTAAGTGGAAGTTAAGTGATCAGCAATACTGCTCAGACTCGAATTTAAATGTCTTATTCCCGGGTCAGGGATGAGCAGATTATTGCTCCCAATATCTCGCTTCGAGTTAGACCCATAGAATAACATGACAGAAAAGAAGACATTATGCTTTAGCTTTGGTAGAAATAGCCAGTTAACCTCCATCCCGTTACCTTCCCTATTGACCTGTATTTTTTTTTCCCGATTCAAGTGTTTATCGAGTTCTCTTTTGTTTTTTATTATTGTATCCAACTCCTACCCTCCTTTCATGCAATGCATTTCAAATCACAATAACTTGTTGTGAAAAAATATTGCTTCCCCACACAAGTCCCTTTTGTTTCTTTTGTCAATCACCTCAAGCATGGGTATCCATCCATCAGTCATTGGAGGCAGTTCCTCTTGAATTATTTAAGTACTCAGTTTCATGACCTCGAACTCCCATAGGAAGGGACTTGTAACAGGGTTGCTGGAGGTTGGCTGACAGAGAGTCTGCAGAGCTACTTTTGGAGGTCTCTCGCTCCTTGGAGGAAGCTGCCCTGCAGCACGTAGTCCGAGGAACCATTAGGGCCTCAGACTCCAAAGGCCACAGTGGGAGCCGTGGGAATAAAGATCAGCTCATCCAGGAGAGATTGATCGTGGAATCAGTTTCTTGCCAGTCCTGCATTTTAGTTTGTGTGTATCTTGAGGAGAGAGGTTCCATCTTGCAGTACCTGCAGGGGTTTCCAATCTGTCTTAGCATTGCCCACTGCTGCCAGTTAGGCTGGCAGCATTAGGAGCCCACTCTCCACCTTAAAAAGGAAGATCGGCCTACATACAGCTAATTAGAATACCGTTCCAGATAAAATCACTCGGGCATTTCTGTCGCTAGCTGTTGGTGAAAGAGTTCAGTGGATTGCTACCATAAGTGTCTACTGTTTTTATCCATGTAATGATTTCAGAAATCAACGGGAATCAATTGATTAGTCAGAGGTTAAGGTAAATAACAGTAACAAGTAAACAAATAACAGGCTGTTATTGTATAGAAATATTAAATTGATTCTCCCACCAAACCCTTGTATATCCTGTTTAAGCTTTTAAAGAGATCCTTGAGTCGAAAAAAATGTAAACAATGGAATATTTAAAAGAAGAAGAAGCAATCTACAGTTAAAATGCTTCATTTGAATGGGGCAATTTCAATGGGTTAAATACAGACCTGTGTAATGGACTCTTGTGGTATAGTGGTAGTGTCTCCAACCTCTGGGTGAGAAGGTTCAAGCCTCACTTGCCCCAGGGGCATGGCTTAAACCCTCTAAACCGGTTGTTTAAAAACCACTGATGTTTAAGAATGAACAAGTGCAGACCTGTCCCAGGTAAATTGGACAGAAACATTTGAAATCTGTAACAGAACAATTGGCTGCTGTTAAACTGTTCCTCTGAATGGCTGAACAGTAAATGTCTTTGCTTTCATGGTTCACCAGATCAAATCCATTCAAAAACCTAGCTGCAGGAAAGCATAAGTGCTTCAATTTGATCACAATGGTGAAAAACCTGCACACAAAAGACCAGTGGCAGTTAGAGACAATTATTGACTTGGCGCTATTCTGTTCTCTGAAATTAATCTTGGTACGACATGACGTAAAGTGTGAACTAATGTCTGAGGAAGAAGCTCCATTTGCAAAATATACATCTTCCTCATTCATGCTGGTAGTGTGACTTTAATTCTCGCAACTTTAGACCTGTGGATCACGTGTTGAGGTCAATGGTTAGCAGGGGTTCTGTTAGAACTTTCCAGAAATCCATGAAATAAAATGAAATGCAGGACTGGAATGAGGCACAATGCTTTCTATAAGTAAATTTGTCTTCCTAAAAGAATTACAGAAACACTACATGCATCTATATTGTATATACATGTATTCTACATGCATGTGACAATTATAGTCAATGCATTTAATTATCTGATGTTACTACAGTAACTGGGTTAGCTCCTTAGAGCCTCCATGTCCACTTTTCCCTCACATTACCCTGACAGCCATTTTCCACTTGTGCCCCTCAACTCCACCAAATATGGAGACCCATCACACTGAACTTTGCCAATATTTGTCCTCCCTACCCCCAAATACTGGCATTACACCACAAGAATACCAAACTTGCTCCTTGAAGGTTCCCCCTGCCAGGCCACGATCCTGGGCACTGCCCTTCCCATTACCTACCATGTCCTTTGATGTTGTTTACCCATACATGAGTTTCCCCCATCACCTTGACCCCACTGCTATGAATGCCTCTGCTTCCCCACCCCACTCCCAAGCCTTGACTGTTCCCACCCATCCACCCCCTATCCCTACAAGGCTTCATCACACCATCCTCAATGATGAACAAACAGAACCCCAGGTCTGTATTATCCCTGTCCTCTCACCAACTTTGATGAACAGCCCCAAGATACGATTGGCTGGTCCCCTGACCACTCAACTTGCAGCTTCCCAACTAACATCACACAACTCCTCCGAGTACTGCTTCTAGCCCTTCAGGATTGATGTTGCCCAATTCCCAGACTGTAGTCAAACAGATCCCTCGATTGTGAGTAGTCAGAGCAGATGAGCAACTGTGGTCAAGCCCCCAGCTGTGTGCAGATTGTATCTGATGCTGATGGTACCAAGATCCCTGAAGAGACAGTGGCCTCAGTCGACTGAGAACTAGCCTCCATCCTGTTTCCAACATGGGTATTTGGATAAATAAATGTGCAATGTGTTTGCCACACAGGTAGGGGTTAGGTTGAGGTATCGGTGTGCCATTCACAAATACACCTTCCCACAAATACACCGCAGACAGATGTCTAAATGACAAGATTGAGAAGTAGCCTGCCTGTTTGTTGTACTAAAGAGTATATCAATATGGCAGCGGTGAGAGACATTAGCTCTGGCTGAAGTGCCAACATGCTAACAGGCATAGCATGGCAAAGCAAGGCAGAAATACTGTGAACACACAGGTAAGCATTGAGTGAGTGAGCAAGCACTAAGTGAGCAAGCGAGCAGCATTGTGATGTAGCCTGAACCAATCCATGAGCTGGGTTCCTGTCCTGCCACACAAAGTACCCTTGCAGCAGCCCTTCTTTGCCAGTTGCCAGTGCACCTTAAAGTTTGGATCTGTACTTTGTAATTGGCCAAAACGTTAATCAAAGAGTTGCCAAGGTGATCACTGGGCTTCTTCTCCCCTTGCACACTTCCCCTCGTGACCAAAACTGGCCTTGTCCCCATTGCCATCTGCAGTTGAGTATGGTTGTCATTCCTTAGAAGAAATGCCGTCACTGTCCACTCAGAGAACACGTCCACAATTATTACAAAATGTTCCAACATCCCTGCATCTACCATGCCACTTCTTGTCAATATAAAACCTTTGCCCATGGAAGTGTGGGCGCATATCATTGATATATTAATGAATGGACCACTCTTATTCATAAAGTCTGTTTCAGTTCATGGCTGAGGATTCTGTTGTAACAAAAACTGAAATTGCTGGAAAAGCTCAGCAGCTCTGGCAGCACCTGCAGAGAGAAATCAGTTGAAATTTCATGTCCAATGACCTTTCCTCACAACTGATGGTAGCTAGGCAAAAGATGTTTTTTACACAGAAGGTAGGGTGTGGGGAGAGAGTATGGAGTCAATGATATGTAGAGATAAAGCCGAAAGAGAGAGAACAGTTGGACAGACAAAGGAGTGGATATCTAGGAGGATGAATGGCTTCTAATGGGGACAATTAGTGGTTAACAATGAGTTATGTATAAGAGTAGACCATGTGAAATCAAAGCCTGGTGTGCGGGGGGGGTAAAGACATCAGAGAAGGTGCCTCAAGCCCTAAAATTGTTGAATTTGATATTGAGTCTTGAAGGCTGTAGTGTTCCCAAGCAGAAAATGAAGTCCTGTTCTTCCAACTTGTGCTGAGTTTTGCTGGAGCACTGCAGCCAACCTGAGATAGATGTTGCCAGGGAACAGGGCATGTTGAAATGGCAGGAGAAAGTGAGGACTGCAGATGCTGGAGATCAGAGCTGAAAATGTGTTGCTGGAAAAGCGTAGCAGGTCAGGCAGCATCCAAGGAGCAGGAGAATCGACGTTTCGGGCATGAGCCCTTCTTCAGGAAGTATGTGGTGCCCTCCTGAAGAAGGGCTCGTGCCCGAAACGTTGATTCTCCTGCTCCTTGGATGCTGCCTGACCTGCTGCGCTTTTCCAGCAACACATTTTCAGCTCATGTTGAAATGGCAGGCAACTAGAAGATTGGGATCCTTTTTGTGGGCAGAATGTAGGTGTTCTGCGAAATGGTCACCCAGTCTACGCTTTGTTTCCCCAAAGCAGAGGAGACCACAATGTGAGCAGTGAATACAGTAGATGAGATTGAATGAAATGCAGGTAAAGCACAGTGTTTGGGCCCTTGGATACTGAGGAGAGAGGAAGTAAATGGGCAGGTGTATTACCTTCTGCGGTGGCAGATTAAGGTGTCATGGATCCAAGGTGGTATTACTGGGAGTGAAGGAGTGGACCAGGATGTCCTGGAGGGCACAGTCTTTGCAGAAAGTTGACAAGGGAAGACACGAGAATATGTGACTGGTGGTGGCATCCCACTGGAGGTAGCAGAAATGGCAGCTTATGATCCTCTGGATGTAGATGCTGGTGGGATGGTAGGTGAGGATTCAGTTGTGTTGTGTCTTTCAGCTAATATGCTGAAAAGGTATAAAGTATAAAGGTCTCAGATTCCATTTTAACTGGGGGCCACTTGAAGAATGGCATGCCAATGGAAACATGCTTTTCGTTAGAACTGATTAGGTTCATTATTACTCCATAGGCTGAAGAGTTTGAGACTGTAATGTATGTGTGTACCGCTTGTATACCAGGAGCTGTACAAAATGTCATTAAATCTTTCAGTACTGTGTTTAAAATATAGCACAGTATAATAATGTATGAGATAAAAATAATGATATCAGTAATTCAGCAATCACTGGGACTGAACATCATCAGAAGCAGTGAGCAACTGTTGATAACCTTTGTACTGCTGCATATGGCAAATGACCAATGTAAGTGGACATAAACTCTGAATGACAGAATTAAGTATAGATCAGTGCATTTGAGTTGACTTACGACCTTCACCTGACAAATCTTGCATGAAATCCAGTGAACTGTTGTTGAATCATATTGGTTTTTGCACTATTGTGTCTTTCCTTTCCTTAAGCTAAGCATTTGACCTGAACTTTTTCTGGACTGAGGTCCCTTGTGCTTTAATTTCTTGACGTGCATTTTCCTCCTTGACCTTTTGTTTTCAGTTGACTAATTCAAGCTGTGAATAATGAAGTCTACCTCTTGTGCTCGACTGTTTATTCCCAATGCTGCTGATTATATTCATTTCACCAGTCAGCCTGAGGCAGCCACGTGCTGCGTCTCCAGTACTGCCAAGTCCTACATTCCTGTAAATGCTTGGCTAAATCAATTCATTAAATCCCTTTCCTCAGTAGTTAAGCACAATTTTAAATTGTTAAGATAACAGCTTGTGTTTATTTTACGGGTACAGATGAATTGCCACCTCTGGCATTTTCCAGATTTATGTAAATTAAACACTCAATAATTGTGTGAAACCTGTGTGAAAACTATATTGTTAAAAATGTTGTTTTAATGTCTATACAGACTCCTTTTTATTGCATATTGGATGCTTCTAGTGACTATGGGTCTCTAATTATGCCCAATTTGGGGTAATTCATCTATGTTTATAGGTACCAAACTCCTTTGTGATAATTTTTCACATATTTATTAACCATTTCAATTAAAGTGGATTTAATGAAATCATTAAAATAGCACATGGAATATTTTCATACAAATATTCCAATTGTTTCCTTTTTAAAACAATAAAATCACTGCCATTACTTTTTAAGGATCAATAGCATTTGTGAAATTCAACCATGATAAATAGATATTTATTTCAATACTTATCATTTAATCAATGAGAAGCTGGGGAACTTGTGACGCAGATGGGTCTCAATGAAAAGAGAAATAGCATTTATTATTGTATTATTGTATTATTCACTTTATACAGCGTTAATGAAGAAACCTTTGTTTGCTTTCTCCCTCAACCACAGTACTTTCCTAATGTGATTGTGCTGCCACCAAGAGGATTAGCAGGTCACCTTCTCCAGATCCTTCTAATTTAATTCTCAGGATAGCTGTTACAAAGTTGACATAAGTGGATTGAAACAGCTGGTGATATCAGTCTCTGGCAAACGCCTGACCCCCATTTAACACTTCATCACAATTTATAAAAGTTCATGACATAAGAAATTAGTCCAGATCTTCTGCCTCCATGAAAAGAACATTATCACGTCAATATATTGTATTCTCTATTAGGTTTCACAATAGCTGGATTATCAGTGATATGTTTTTCTGACAATAGTTAGAGGAACACCAGTGTTACAGCCAGCTGAAATATCCCCTGTTTTGAATCCAATTTTAACCAACTTACCTCTCTGTAATAAGAATAGGAATAATAATAAGAAAGCAAAGGAAATGCTATTTCATACAATAATTCCCTCCTCAGACATGATGAGTCTTATTGTAGACTTTCCCCAGCAGTTGGTTTAGCTCAGTTGGCAGGATGGCTTTTTGTGATGGAGAGTGATGTACTGTGAGTTCAGTTCTTGCACCGGCTGACATTACCATAAAGGACTCTACTTCTCAACATCTCCACTCGCCTGAGTCAGGGTGACCTTCAGGCTGAACCGCCAGTAGCATTGTCTTTCATTAGAGAGTGAACGGCCCTTGGTTAGACTTTTGCCAACCCGACGGAAACCAGTCAACCACAGGTAAAACTATGATGAAAATTAGTTAAACATTTTCGCGCACCTCTCAAAAGCAAAATGATGCACTTGCAAAGAAAGTTGGATTGCAATCACATGAGAGGCAAAAGCCCTGCTCTGAACTGAAGTGAGGCAAAGCACATCAAGGTAGTTCTATCAGATCTTGTGCTTGGACATATTGATCAGGTGTAGTACATAGGAAAAAACAGGATGGCACAGAGTGTACAATGGTAATGACACCTGTCCAATTTCCCATCTGTTAGAATTAATGGATGGAAAACTGTATGTGTTTCCTTTATTATCTTGCAATCCTCCCCATTTGATTTCTCTTACACACTGCACTCAGGTGATTCAGTATGCCCTCGAACAATAAATGAAAATCTGCCAGAGTTCAGCAGTGCCAAAGGTTGTCCTCTGCAACCAAGATGAAAAATTATTAACAAACAAATAGAATTGTTTGTATTATCAGGAAGAAACCTAATTATATCTGTCAGAGTGAGGGGGAAATGGTGACCATCTCTCATGTATTTTGGACCAGAGTTCTAGCTTTGCTGCCTGGGTTTTAAGCATTGCAGGTGCGGACATGAAAATCCAATAATTTTGCTTTGATTTGATTTATTATTGTTACATGTACTGAGGTGCAGTGAAAATTTTGTTTGTGTGCAGTACAGGCAAATCATACCATTCAAAGCTTACAAGGTGACTGAACAGAGCGAGAAATACAAAGTTACAGCTGCAAAGAAGCTGCACAAAAAAGCAAGATCAGCATTCGGTTTGAAATTTGAGAGGTCAATTCAGAAATCTAACACCAGCAGGACAAAAGCTATTGTTGAACCTGTTGGTATGTGTGTTTAAGCTTTCATATCTTCTGCCTGACGGTAGAGGTTGGAAGAGATTATATTGGCGAAGGAGGGGTCTTCAATGATGGCCAAACACTTCAATTCCCCTCTCACTCCGCCAAGGACACGCAGGTCCTGGGCCTCCTCCATCGCCACTCCCTAACCACCTGATGCCTGGAGGAAGAAAGCCTCATCTTCCGTCTTGGAGCCTCCAACCACACAGGATCAATGTGGATTTCACCAGTTTCCTAAGTTCTCCTCCCCCCACCTTATCCCAGTTCCAACCTTCCAACTCGGCCCTCATGACCTGTCCTATCTGTCCAATTTCCTCCCCTCATCTCTGACCTATCACCATTGCCTCTACCTCCGTCTATCTATCACACTCTCAGCTCCATTCTCCCCAGCCCCACCTCCCTCCTATTTATCTCTCCACCCCCTTGGCTCACAAGCCTAATTTTTGACGAAAGGCTCTTGCCCGAAACATCAATTCTCTTGCTCCTCTGATGCTGCCAGACCTGCTATGCTTTTCCAGCACCACATTCTTGACTTATCTTCAATGATGTTGGCTGCCTTCCCAAGACATCGAGAAATGTAGAAGGAGTCATTGGATGGAATGGAGGCAGATTCACACAAATAGAATCAGCTCAATTTTCTAACTGGTTTAAATTAATTTGGGAGTAATCTGGAATAACTCTGACACATTTTCCTTTCATAGTGATACTTAATGTTCAAGCAGCAGAAAAAGGAAATTTGCTTTTTAATACATGTAGTGAATATTTAAATTATTATTCTTATAAGCATTCTCTAATTACTGAGAAACAACAAATGAAAAGGAAGATTTAACAGAATAAATTCAAGAATATTATGTTGTACAAAATAAAGTTCTACTCCAGTTAAGTTTGTTGTAAGTATTCAGGATAAAAGGCTGGAATATTATTCAGATGAAATTAATCAAATTTTATAGAACTCAAAGCAAGGATAAAATCTTTGCAATTCACCCTCTCTTCGCATTTGACATTATTTGCCAAAGCTCAGCATCAGTTCCAGTCACCTTGAAACAGATTACTTTGTCTAGACTTCAGACTATATGTTCCCATTGCCACTTTGTGGAGTCCATATTAACAGTTTCCTATTTCCTAGTGAAACTAAATGGCCACAATCAAGTTTGGTGTTTCTGTTTAGTGATATTATCAGGGAAGAAACTTTTGGTGCGACGTCTCGACAATCCAACGAATAAAAATCACCTCAGTTGATAAGCAAACTCTGAGGTACCACCAGAAATTCAGGCTGATGTTTTGGATACCATTTTTCTTTCTAATTGTTGGTATGAGATTGTCACTGGCAAGCCTAGGTCATATCTCTAACGTTCTTTGAACTGATTTCTTGAACTGCTGTAATTTGCATGGAATAGGTGCACGGACAGTGCTGTTAGGGAGGGAATTCCAGGAATTTCACCCAGCAACAAGTCAGGCTGTTGTTTGATGCAGAAGGGCATTTGCAGGTGGTGGTATTCACACGGCTTTTCTGCCCTTGTCCTTCAAGGTAGCAGAGGTCACAAGGTTTTGAAAGTTTTGTTGAAGGAAGTTAGTGAATTGCTGCAGTGCATCTTGTATACGGTGCACGCTGTTGTCACTTTGTGCTGGCAGTGAAGGGAGTGAATATTCAAGGTGGTGCATCAAGCAAGCTACTTCAGGGGCTTTTGAGTTCACCCCAATCAAGACAAATGGAGACTATTCCATCACACTCCTTCGACACTTGCAGAGTCAGGAAATGAATTACTCACTTCAAAATTCACTACCTTTTATGTACTCTTGGAGCCACATTATTTATATGACTGATTTTTCTGTCAATGATAGTTTCCAGGATAGTGGTAATAGGGCATTCAACAATGGGAATGCCATTGAAAGGCAAGGAGAGGTGGTTAGGTTCTCCCCTGTTACAACTGGTCATAAATATTTAGCTCAAGCCTGAATGTTTTCCAAGCTACTCTTGACAATAAAGAACCAGTCATATGATTGTTGCTCCAAGAGCAAGGTCAGAGGCAATTCACCTCCTGATACGCCAAATCCACCATCTACAAGCAACAAGTCAGGAGTGTGATGAAATACCGCACTTACCTGGATGAATGCAGCTCCAACAGCACTCAAGAAGCTTGACACCATCCAGGACAAAACAACTTACTTGGTTGGAAATATTGATTCCCTACACTACTGATGTACAATACTAAAGTGTAGCATCTACAAGATGCACTGCAGAAATTCACCAAGGCCCATTGGAAAGCATATTGCAATCTCATGAGTATGACGTCATGAGTATAACCACATCAAGTTGTTGCTTGACTAGTCAGTGAGGCTGAACTCACAATTTTGGCACTCACCCCCAGATGTTACTAAAGTGAACTTTACTGTATCAACATGGTTGCCCATTGTCGTTTCTGGCACATAGGTTAATGCCATGTGGTCCATCTGGTTTTGTTCGAGACTTTCTAGTGGTTGATGTAACTGAGTGGTTTGTTTGGTCATTTCAGAGGACAGTAACGATTCAACCACATTGCTGTGTGCCCAGAGTCACACTTAGATTACAGTAGGTAAGGATGGTAGTTCTCATTTCTTAAAAGAACATTTGTATACCAGTTAGGTTTGTACAATAATCAACAATGCTTTTTGTCATCATGATTAGACTAGTTTATAGCAATTCCTTTTGTCTTAATTAACATCAAAATTCATTATCTGTCTGGTGTGATTCATATGCATTCCCCAGAGCATCAGTCTAGAACATTAGTTAGATTACTAGACGAGTGAGATTGCCATCCCAATTTTAACATTGGCTCAGTGATCATAATATTCAATATTGCCAAGTCTATTTTGTATTTGATTCAGTTTATACATTGAGTCCTTCTTCTTATTCCTCAGGGTCAATTTGATGGATCGTTCTCAAAAACTGAATCGCATAGTTGGAACATTCTTTATCAAAGCAGAAATAAAAAATGGGAAGTTTTCACTTAGGTTTAGTACTATTGCAGAAAAGAGCTCACTTCATACTTCAATGATTCAGTAGAATGGCGTACATTACAGTATAAATCTGACATAGTTGGAGTGTTGAAGATAGATTTGCACTGCATCATTGCCTGCGTAAATATACTATTGTTAGGTCATTGTGAAAACTTCACTCCAGGAGCTCTGGGCTCAGTACTCATCTAATACCAACAGTATGTTTGTCAAAATAACTTCCTGAAGTATTGTTTAAACAGTGGTCCCAGCAGCCTCTGCAGTTTTCTTTTAAAGCTTTGATTAATGTGCGAATAGGTCATAAGACATGCCTTCGCTGGTTGATTTAACCTTAGTTGCAACAAAGCAACAAGATGCATTGTGCAGAAACAATCCCAAATTGTTATGTTTCATAAGAATTTAAAAGGTATGCTCAGCCATCTCAATACTCATATTGCTTCCAAAAAGCCATGCAAATTAGCAATTAGTGAAAGACTGCATTACAGGATCCTGCAGTAGTCATTACTAATTTACACAGTGCAAACACGATTTTGCTCCCAAGTTTCTGGCCAATTTTATAGGTCCAAACCTCTCAATTGTGGATCCCGGTCTGAAAATGGGCTAGGCCATTCTCTTTTTTTACCTTTGTATTGCAATTTGGGGGAAGAACTTTCTTGGGAGATGCAGGTTAGCCCAAGAGTCTGTTTTCTACATTCAGCTTTCGTGTTATCCCTTGCAGCTGAGAACTGTCATGTATATGTGTCCATTAAAGATGACCAAAATTTATCTAAACTAAGGTCATTGAAATCACAAGAGGTTGATTACCTTCTGATGATGTAAAGCTATCCATTTGGAGCAGAAAACTGCCCACAGCCAACTTTTCACCTTCTCCCTGGAAACACCTCAGAATACCAATGGGTAATTCCATCCTGCAACTGATTGGAATGAACATTATTGAAACTTTCTGCAAGGCACTGGGTGCCTGTGAGAAACGAAGCTCACTCACTCCAATAATTTCAGTCCGAGACAAGATCTGAAGCAGTAGTATCGTTTATTACGCTCTTGCAAGAGGGGTATGGTGTCTATTTACAAAATAGTCTCACACACACACCGTGGTTAACAAGTATACAATATTTATATAATTCGCTCCTCTTCCCTCCTCCCATTGCTCCTCCCCTGTTTACATCTCCCACTTCTCTAAGACAAGCACCCATTACTCGTTTATCTCTTGCCTTATCCGACCTTGTCTGTGACAAAATGCTTATTTCTGGCCTCACAAGGCCGTTTGAACACATCCTGCTGTGGTCCGTTGTTAAGTATATCCTCCTTTACTGCCATCTGCTTCCTTGCTTGCTATGACCTTATGACCTCTTGATTGTGGTTTGTTCTTGTTTATGCAGAAGCGGGAAACAGATGCTTATAACTACTGTTTCTACAGGCATATCTAGCTTAACCCCCTCCCCTCACAGCACCTTATCTATTTGTATGTAACATCTACCATTGTTTGCAGACACATTTCATTCTTGTATGCACATTTTAGCTAATACAAAAACAATTATATATTTCCTTCACATAATTTTTATTCTTGTTAACTCAGCTCTTGGCTGAAACAATTATACACTGGTGTGAGTTCATTTACCTTGAATAAGCAATTTATGATTGCAGAAGTAACACTGCTTTACCTATATCGCACAGTGCCCTTTCATCACACAAACGAACCATTCCTCATAAATGGAGGTACAGTCCATGACCAAGTGTACGAGTAGCTAGAAAGCCAACTTTGAGCACTAAGGTCAGCATGGACTAGTTTGTGCTGAAGGGCCTGTTTCTGTGTGGTATTACTCTTTGATTCCATGAACTGAGTGTCCACCATAAGTATTTGAAAAAATGTATTTTAAGATACATGCTCGATTGGTTCCTCCTGTTTCTGAGAAAAAACTGGAAAGGCAAATGCAGGCTCCACTTTGGTCTATGTTTAATGATTGGTATTTTGTTTGAATGCTATCGATTGTTTACAAGACTTTGCATATAAGATCAATCCTGTTAACCATTTCCAAAGTATCCTTGAGCACAATCCATTGACTGCAGAGTTGAAGCCTTCTTGAATGAAGTCAAATTTGAATTTCAGTTAATGCTGGTGAGTGGACCACTTGCCAATACTGACATATTAAAGGAAGCTGTTAACTAAAGATAGGGAAAATATCTGATTCCTACAGTGAGGAAACAGGCCTTCCACCCAACATGTCCACACCGACCCTCTGAAGATTAACACACCCAGACCCTTTCCCTTATTACTCTACATTTCCCCCGAATGACACATCCCTGAACACTATGGACAATTTGGCATGGCCAATTCACTTAACCTGCACATCTTTGCACTGTGGGAGGAAACCCACACAGACACAGGGAGAATGTACAAGCTCCATGTAAATATTCGCCTGAGGCTAGACTCGAACCCAAGTCCAGTGCTAACCTCTGTGCCATATGTAATTAGTGCAAACTTTTGAATATCAGTGGATTCAGTGGACAGTCTGACAGTAATATTTCTAGAAAGGGGTTGGAAAACCTGGACATAATTGGAAGATGGTTGACCTGCCGAATTTAACAGAAGGACATAAGTGCTAAGTTTTTACTCTGTTTTCTGCCTAGCTGCTGGCCATTTTGAGAGACTGGTTTAGTTGCCAGGCAGAAAAGTTAATAATGCCGCAGGATGAATTCCACTGGGACCAACACTGAGAATAGATCAGGGCTTGCTCGGGATGGGTATGAAGAGCAGAAACCAGCAAGAGAAAAATGAAGAGATTATGGAGGAGTGGAGTTAGATTGGAAGAGAGGTAACTGGGATGGGGAGGTGGGTCAGCTGGTCATGGCAAGAGGAAGAGATAGCAAATGGTTTGGTTCTCTCAATGTATCAGATTGTAGCAGTTCTACTCCCCCCAATCAAAAATCACTGCTGAAGAAACAAATACATGCAGAAACTGTCAGGCTCCACTTCCCATCAGATACCATGTTTTCCACACCTTGGAAAATTGATTTGCTTTGGTGAGATTTGAATTGATTCCAAAATCTGAGAAATGGACCCACATGACAATATCATAAATCAATGAACAGCCTTCCCTTTGCAATTCACTCCCCAAATCCATCATGGATTTAACTTCTTGACCAATTTTAACACTACCTACTCCACCCTTCTTATGATGTCATGGAGTAGGTGGAAATTAAAATTCTCTCTCCTTCTCTATCCCAGGAATAAGAAACTCCCTCGTTACCTGCTCACATTGGTGCTATTTAGTATTAAATGTTCAAGAAAGGAATTGTATCTTGGTCAATAATTGAACAGGCAGTTGTAAACCAGAAATCAGTTTGACACATGGGTAAAATAGGCAGCTTATTTGCCTTTGTTCACTTTGTCACTCAAAGCAAATCATCCCATTTGGTGTTTATTTATATTGAGCTATTACTATTTATTCAAATGCAGCCAAGAAGTTAATTCACAACACTGAAGCTGCCTGGCTATGTTGATTAGGATCTTTGACTGGGACCAGTTGATAGCATTGAGTTTCTTGCCTGTCGCTTTGATTTGCAACAATTGGATTCAGTCATATATGTTAAAGACTTGTAATGACAACAGCAAAAATCCTACCTGACAAGATAATATGTTGCCATGACCCCAGATCAGGGAGAGGAAAGGCAGTTAGTTTGAATTTTTGGCTTAACGAGCCAATTCTAAACACAGGGTTTCAGGAGGATTGCATAAATTAAGCTGTTTATTTTCTCTTCTTTTTTTTTCAAACTCTGGAAAAGAAACCAATTTGAATTTGAAACGTTTAAAGGTAGAGAAGTCTTTCCAAAGTTAATGGCAGTCAGTTCAACAAATATGATTTGCAAAGGGAAGGTATGCTTAGGGCTAAGTTTGTATAATTTATCATTTTTGATGTTACGAGGAGTGTAAGAGTCAAATTGATTTTCAGTTAATACAGTACTCTGTTTTATGCAATATAAATCAGTTTGTTGTTTTATAATTGGCCCTGTCTCATTCAAGTGTTTTCTCAGTATATATCCCAGTTGATTGAAAAACACACAGAAGGAACAAGCTGGATTACAAAACTGAGAGCAGAGGATTCTATTATTGTGGTTTCATGTCATTCTGTCACATTTTTTATCATGCAAAATTTAGGTATGTTCTAAACTGCATAGAGTGGAGGAGCAGAGCAGTCAGGATATGTGAGTAATTGGTGATGCTGAACTCGGGACTGATACAGACTTGAAACTTGAAATATCTCCATATTAGCAAGCAATGAAATACAGGTGTTTGCTTGCTACATTCTAACACTGACTGCACTCCAAGATGAAATAATTTGTTGGTTGTTTGTGTTTTAGGATGTCCCAAGATTGTGAGAGGTGACTTATGTAAATGAAGTGGATGTATACACCTTAGTGGCTGGAGGCAGAACAAGACTTGTGGGATCAAGTCTGCTGATCTCCGGATGATAAGAGGCTGGATCTATGAGTGATGTTGCAAGACGAGACCCCGTGAACATTCTGGTTTGTTCATTAGGTGGGAAGTGCCAAGGTGGTTCAGCTTCCAATGGGAAAATTTCTTGATTGCTGGGAATTTCAATGTCTCTGACACTGAGAGAGACTTCAGGCAGTTTTGTGGATCATACCTGAATAGTTAGTGAGGAAATATTGGACAGATTAGGATGTAATTTAACTCCTTGATAACACCAGAGCTGACACTCCAATCACTGGTACTAACTCTCCAACTACTCCCCAATGTCCATAATCACTCCCCTGACTTCCTCTGACCAAAAATATTTCCACAACTCCCTGACTCATCTCCCCCAACTTTCACCAACCGAGCTAGTCCCTTGGCAGTCTCTCTACATAGCCTGATTGTAAAATTAATCCTCTCAAACCCCAAATGACTCTCACCAACCTGACACAACTGGCTACTCCACCCTGACTTGCTTATGCCCCCATTCATCCCAATTACCTCACCCATCAATCCAACTAATTGCCCCACCTAACCAAAGGCAATTAACCCAAACATCTGAGGAACCTGATGACTCTCTATCTATCCCTCCTGATCTGACCACCCCCAACCTGAAGTAATAACCTCTCCAACCTGACCTTCCCCACAACCCACCTACCCATGAATCGACCTTCCTATTCCATAAACCCATACTTTCCAGTTTACCTACCACACCCTCTTCACCCACTAACCCAATTCCCCAACTCAGTCACCTACCCACTCTACCTTCCAATCTACTGATGTCTCACTCATCCACCATATCATTCACCTCTGCTTTTTCCCCTCACCCATTTACACACCAGCCACATTTCCCTACTCACATCCCTTATCCACCTACCCATTCACCTAGCCATTCACTAATTTTCAAAGCCCAGACATTTAAACATGCAGAAAGTCCTTTCTGTGTCATGACTTACTTGGGATTATGCACTTACACCCAGGCCAATCAATTCCTGTGGTCATCACAAAAATTAAAGATGAATCAAATTCCTCTAAATCTCCCACCCCCACTCCGCTTCTTTGTTAGGTTGACAAAACACACTGATTAGATTTCTGTACTTAACAAGAAACTGCCATTTATTCCAAAGTAATCAATTTGAACTGCAAGCAACCAAAACAAGGAACTATCAGCATGTAATACTACTAACTGACACTCTAACCCCATCTGAAACCTCTATACATAACACAGTTAAGCACAAACAAACATGATACTCAAAAAATACAGTGCGCAGATTCCTCAAGAACAAACCACGACAAGCAGACCAAACACAGCCAGAAACCCTAACCACCTTACCATACATCAAAGAAGTTTCAGAAATGACAGCCAGATTACTAAGACCCCTCGGAATCCTAGTAGCACACAAACCCACTAACACTCTCAAACAAAAACTAACAAACTTAAAAGACCCAGTACAACCCATGGACAAAACCAACGTCATCTACAAAATTCCATGCAGGGTCTGCCACAAACACTACGTAGGACAAACAGGAAGAAAGTTAGCCACCAGGATACACGAACACCAACTAGCCACAAAAAGACATGACCCTCTCTCCCTCGTAACCCCACACACGGATAAAAAAAAACACCATTTCGACTGGGACAACACATCTATCCTGGGACAGCCTAAGCAAAGACATGCCAGAGAATTCCTAGAGGCCTGGCACTCCAACCACAACGCCATAAACAAACACATAGATCTAGATACCATCTATCAACCCCTCAGAAAATGAACAGGACATGACATCACCACAAACCCCAGGAACCCCATCCAGGACAAACATATAAATAGAAAGCAGAAGACAACAACTTCGCTTCACTTGGAGGTCGCCACTGATGATGTTACCTAGTCAGGTAATGAAATGCCTGGATATCAAACCTACAGCTCAGTGAGCAAACCTACACCCTAAACCTCAACTTCAGCTACAAACCTTCACAATCCTTCGTTAAAAAGAGTAGTGTGCTTCCATCAACATGTCATGTTTTGGTGATCCAAGTTACAGTTGCGTCTACAACTTTGTACCCACAGATTCCATGTTATGAAAATGTAATGATATCACAACCTGTCTCTTAAAGGTAATCTAAGATACAACACAATCCAAATAGGACAACAAAAAATTAGATAATTAGATCTTGCAGCCAACATTTTACCTGATATTACCGTGTACATTCTCTTTTATGTAACCATGTTTTGCTTTGGAAAGGATTCTTTTCCACCTGTTCACACTGATCTGACATTACTTCACATCGTATCTTGCACCTTGAACTGGTGTCCATGATGAACCTGTTGAGTTGCAAAATTGGAACATTGTTGTCAATTTCCCACTGTAAAGATAATTAGGATTTTATAGACTTGCTGAATAGCAAGTGTTTCCAACGATCACACTGATGCTTTACAAGGAAAACCAACACATAGGGCTAGATTTTGTTCTGGTAGAAAGTAATGTTTTGTTAGTGGAGTCGATCAAGTGGCTACCGTGAAGGTTGCTGCTGCTGTTCAGTTGTTCATCCTCAAGAGCTGGTGGGCAGTTCAGCAAAACCATCTCTACACTACAGGTGCTGCACTAGAAAGGTGAGAGCAAGTCGATGGCCATGTGCCTTCAAAATCACAGAGGAAGTGTCTGGGATCACCGAGTGTAGTGAGGGAGGCTTCGGTGAGGGGATTCAAGGGTAGTTCATAGAACATTTACAGCACAGTACAGGCCCTTCAACCCTCAATGTTGTGCCGACCTGTGGAACCAATCTGAACCCATCTAACCTACACTATTCCATTCTCGCCCATATTCGTATCCAATGACCATTTAAATGCCCTAAAAGTTGGCGAGTCAATTACTGATGTAGGCAGTGCATTCCATGCCCCTACTACACTGAGTAAAGAAACTACCTCTGACATCTGACCTATATCTATCACCCCTCAACTTAAAGCTATGTCCCCTCATGTTAGCCATTGCCATCCAAGGAAAAAAGCTCTCACTGTCCAACCCAGCTAACCCTCTGATTATCTTATGTGCCTCAATTAAGTCGCCTCTCAACCTTCTTCTCTCTAATGAAAACAGCCTCAAGTCCTTCAGCCTTTCCTCATAAGACCTTCCCTCCATACCTGGCAACATCAAAGTAAATCTCCTCTGAAACCTTTCCAAAGCTTCCACATCCTTCATCTAATGCGGTGCACAGAAATGTATGGAATACTCCAAATGTGGCTGCACCAGAGTTTTGTACAGCTGCAGCATGATCTTATGATTCCAAAACTCAATTCTTCTACCAATAAAAATTAACACACCATTTGCCTTCTTACTAACCCTATCAACCTGGATGGCAACTTTCAAGGATCTATGTACCCGGAGATCTCTCTGCTCATCTACACTACCAAGAATCTTACCATTAGCCTTGTACTCTGCATTCCAGTTATTCCTTCCAAAGTGAATTACCTCACACTTTTCCACATTAAATTCCATTTGCCACTTCTCAGCCCAGCTCTGCAGCTTAACTATGTTCCTCTGTAACCGACCACACTCTGTGTCATTATCCACAACTCTACCGACTTCAGTGTCACCCGAAATTTACCAACCCATCCTTCTATGCCCTCGTCCAGGTCATTTATATAAATGACAAACAACAGTGGACCCAAACAGATCCATGCAGCACTCCACTAGTAACTGAGCTCCAGGATGAATATTTCTTATCAACCATCACCCTTTCTTCTCTCAGCTAGCCAATTTCTGTCTTAAACCATTAAATCACCCTTCATCTCATGTCTCCATTCTTTGTGCAATAACCTACCATGGAGAACCTTACCAAACACCTTACTGAAATCCACATACACCACATCAATGACTTTACCCTCATCCATTTGTTTGATCACTTTCTCAAAGAACTCAATAAGGTTTGTGAGGGATGACCTACCCTTCACAAAACCATGTTGACTATCCCTGATCAACTTATTCCTCTCTATATGATTATAAATAATATCTTTTATAACCTTTTCCAACACTTTAACCACAACGTAAGTAAGGCTCACTGGTCTATAATTTCCAGGGTTACGTTTACTCCCCTTCTTGAACAAGGGGACAACATGTGGGCGGCACGGTGGCACAGTGGTTAGCACTGCTGCCTCACAGCGCCAGAGACCCAGGTTCAATTCCCGCCTCAGGCGACTCTCTGTGTGGAGTTTGCACATTCTCCCCGTGTCTGCGTGGGTTTCCTCCGGGTGCTCCGGTTTCCTCCCACACTCCAAAGATGTGCAGGTCAGGTGAATTGGCCATGCTAAATTGCCCGTAGTGTTATGTAAGGGGTAGATGTAGGGGTATGGGTGGGTTGCGCTTCAGCGGGGTGGTGTGGACTTGTTGGGCCGAAGGGCCTGTTTCCACACTGTAATCATCTAATCTAATCTAAAAAAATTTGCTATCCTCCAGTCTTCTAACACTATTCCTGTAGACAATGACGACAAAGATCAAAGCCAAAGTCTCGGAAATCTCCTCCCTGGCTTCCCAGAGAATCCGAGGATAAATCCAATCCGGCCCAGGGGACTTATCTAATTCTACACTTTCGGGTATTGCTAACATGTCCTCCTTATGCACCTAAATCCCATCTAGGTAAAAACAATGACTGCAGATGCTGAAAACCAAATATTGGATTAGTGGTGCTGGAAGAGCACAGCAGTTCAGGCAGCATCCAACGAGCAGCGAAATCGACGTTTCAGGCAAAAGCCCTTCATCAGGAATAAAGGCAGTGAGCCTGAAGCATGGAAAGATAAGCTAGAGGAGGGTGGGGGTGGGGAGAAAGTAGCATAGAGTACAATGGGTGAGTGGAGGAGGAGATGAAGGTGATAGGTCAAGGAGGAGAGGGTGGCGTGGATAGGTGGAAAAGAAGATAGGCAGGTCGGACAAGTCCGGACAAGTCAAGGAGACAGTTACTGAGCTGGAAGTTTGAAACTAGGATGAGGTGGGGGAAGGGGAAATGAGGAAGCTGTTGAAGTCCGCATTGATGCCCTGGGGTTGAAGTGTTCCGAGGCGGAAGATGAGGCGTTCTTCCTCCAGGCGTCTGGTGGTGAGGGAGCGGCAGTGAAGGAGGCCCAGGACCTCCATGTCCTCGGCAGAGTGGGAGGGGGAGTTGAAATGTTGGGCCACGGGGCGGTTTGGTTGATTGGTGTGGGTGTCTCGGAGAATGTTCCCTAAAGCGCTCTGCTAGGAGGTGCCCAGTCTCCCCAATGTAGAGGAGACCACATCGGGAGCAACGGATACAATAAATGATATTAGTGGATGTGCAGGTGTAACTTTGGATGTGGAAGGCTCCTTTAGGGCCTTGGATAGAGGTGAGGAAGGAGGTGTGGGCACAGGTTTTACAGTTCCTGCGGTGGCAGGGGAAAGTGCCAGAATGGGAGGGTGGGTCGTAGGGGGGTGTGGACCTGACCAGGAAGTCACGGAGGGAACGGTCTTTGCGGAAGGCGGAAAGGGGTGGGGAGGGAAATATATCCCTGGTGGTGGGGTCTTTTTGGAGGTGGCGGAAATGTCGGCGGATGATTTGGTTGATGCGAAGGTTTGTAGGGTGGAAGGTGAACACCAGGGGCGTTCTGTCCTTGTTACGGTTGGAGGGGTGGGGTCTGAGGGCGGAGGTGCGGGATGTGGACGAGATGCGTTGGAGGGCATCTTTAACCACATGGGAAGGGAAATTGCGGTCTCTAAAGAAGGAGGCCATCTGGTGTGTTCTATGGTGGAACTGGTCCTCCTGGGAGCAGATACGGCGGAGGCGGAGAAATTGGGAATACGGGATGGCATTTTTGCAAGAGATAGGGTGGGAAGAGGTGTAATCCAGGTAGCTATGGGAGTCGGTGGGTTTGTAAAAAATGTCAGTGTCAAGTCGGTCGTCCCCTGTACCTCAGTATTTTCCTCAACCACATTGTCTTTTTCTAGTGTGGATACTGACAAAAAGTGTTCAAGTAGCTCTTCCCCTATCTCCTCTGACTCCACGCACAATTTCCCACTACTCTGCTTGATTGGCCCTTATCTTACTCTGATATAGCTATAGAAACCTTAGGGTTTTCCTTAGGGTTCCTGAGGCCTGGTGCTGTTAATGCTGATGGAGGCTCCGTCTATCGATCATAGTCTGCTTTTGTCACTCCACAAAGCAGAGAGCTGCCCAACAATGGCAAGATGCCAATGGATGTGGGCACAGGGTTTTAACAGTTCAATGAAGTAGCTAAATTGGGCTCTATGTGAGTGGTCCATCCGTCACTTTTCCCAATGATGGCAAGCTGTGATGACAGTGCTAAGGGACATAGCACACTTCACCTTCACTCACAATTTACCAACCTTCCCACCTCTCAGCCTATTCCTGAAGGGTCTGTTAAAATCCAGCCAGTGATCTCAGAAATATCTAAGCTATTGAATTCACATGTGTGATATAGACATGTTTCTACAATCTGTAACAACAGGAGAACAGCCATTTCAACAAAATTAAGCATGACCGATGGTTTCAGTTTTGAAACTGTATATAGGAATGCTCTGCTCTGCCCATCTTCTGTGTGATTTCTCCTGTCTCAGTGGCCCTGCACAGTGCCACTCCAGTGGTAATTGTCTGGCTGGTAGCAGGCTGGTTGTTTTCAGGCCAGGTGACAAAAGTAGATTTTGCAGTCTGGCCCTTGAAAGCCCAACTTCAAACTGAGCCAACACTGGTAAAGATGGATGGATTCCAGTCATTCCCCTAAGACTCATGTTGCATGATGCCAGGGTTATGTCTCAGCACAGTATCATAGAATCGTAGAATGTGGGAGGACAGAATGCTGAACTGATTGTCACCTTGGAAGCCTGTTGAAACATTGCTATCAAGGGACACAGTAGCAGTCTGAATCTGTAGAGCAATACGCTGTATAGAAATCTCCCCAGTGCAGTGTTGGAAATTCTTGGATACCACTTTCTGTCACTTAGTGGAATTCTCTTATACTTTCCACATCAAAATCACTTTAAGGGTGCCTTCCAGCCCCTGTTCAAATAAAAATACACTTTCTTCTTCAAAAGATGCACACTGGTTTGAAGTAATGTAAACTTGATTTAAGCTGTACTATTGCTCAGGCAGATGCTCAGTAGCTTTGGATGCAAACTACAATTATCTAAATTAGCATGTAGCACAAAGCTTTTATACTGTCTCCATTGGAAACACCAGTCGTGGGTCATTGACACAACATGACTCATGCAGCAAATTTCAAGGATTATTAAATGTTTCAGTCAATGGATAATTTTTATCTTTTAGTAACACCACTTCGTTCTGTTAAGTAAATTACGTAAAATCTTGGTCGAATGATCCAAACACACGATGAAAAGATACATTTACAAAATACACCAGCAAATAATTGTCAGACATAGAAGAGGCAACAGAACAAAAAACTGGCTAAAAAAGTAAGGCAGGTAGAGTCATAGAGTCATACAGCGCAGAAACAGATGCTTCAATCCAACCACTCCACGCTGAACATAATCCCGAACTAAACTAGTCCCACCTGTCTGCTCCTGGCCCATATCCCTCCAAACCTTTCTCGTTCATGTATTTGTCTAAGTGTCTTTTAAACATTGTAACTGTGCCTGCATTCACCATGTCCACTGAAAGTTCATTCTACACGTGAACAACCTTCTGTCTTTTTTAAATCTCTCTCTAAAAATATGCTCCCTAGCTTTGAATTCCCCTATCCTCAGGAAAAGACACCTACCATTAAGGCTATCTGTGCCCCTCATGATTTTATAAGCCTCTGTAAGGTCACCTCTCAACCTCCTACACTCCAGCATTTCTTTATCACTCAACATTCCACACCCAGCAACATCCTGGTAAATCTCAACTGAACCCTCTTCAGCCTAAAAATGTTCTTCCTATAAAGGGCGACCAGAACTGGGCATAGCACTCCGGAAGAGGTCTCACCACAAAGTCCTGTACAATCACAACATAACATCCCAACTCCTGTACTCAAAGGACAGAGCAATGAAGGCAAACATGCACTGCATCTTTTTAACCACACTGTGAAGCAAACATCAAAGAATTACGTATCTGAACCCCTAGGTGCTGATCTCAAGAAAGCATGGAGGGTCAAGACCAAGTGTGATCTTTATGCAAGGTAAGGTTAGACAGTAAGGAATATTAAGCATAGTAAGGAATCAGCTACAATCATATTGAGTGATAGAACTGGCATGAGGGGCAAGTGGCCTATTACTATTCCAGCTAAGCTCTTTACAGCTTCCTGCTTTACTATATTGTGACCGAGTGTTACCGTAAGCCTGAGAGACCTAGAAATGAAGAGGGTGATTTTCAACCTCACCTTCAGGTGCCAAAGAACATCTGCAGTAACCATGATGCGAACTTGAGGTAAAACGTTAGTTTAGCTGATTATTAGTGCATGATGTCTGCTTGATAAAGATACTCATTGCATTGCATTTTAGATAATAGCACATGACCTAACATTCTCTCCTAGCACCTGTCAACTGTCAGCCAGTAAATGTGTTGTTTCAGAGGATTTTGAAAGTTACTTAAAGTTATGTCAACTTTTAAAGGTTCAGTTTCTGCTGGAGGTTTGCATAGGACTTTAAAAACATAGATCAACACACTTTCTGGGACACTGTCAAGACTTCAGTATTTATTTATTCTGGGAATTCTCTAAAGACGGGACATCTCTGCAGCAGTTGCTCAGTAGAGTGTCCTAGGCTCAATCATCTTCAGCTGCTTCACTAATGACCCTCCCTCCATCAGAAGGTCAGGAGAGAAAATGTTTGCCAGTGATTGCACAAAGTTCAGCACCATTTGTGACTCCTTCGATACTGAAGCAACATTTCCCAAATGCAGCAAGACCTGGACTTCAGCTGAAAAACGTTAATCCATATTCACACTGTACAAATGACAGGCAAAGACTGAATCTAACAACGAACAATCTGACCATTACCTCTTGACATATGTTGGTATTACCATCACTGTATTGCCCTGTATCAACATTGTGGGGATCACCATTAACCAGAAACTGAACTGGACCAACCATTTAAACACTGTGGCACGAAAGGCAGATCAGAGGCTAGGTATTCTACAGCAAGTAACTCAGCTCCTGACTCCCTGAAGTCTGTTCACCAACTATGAGCTACAAGTCAGGAATGTAACTGAATACTCCTTATTTACCTGGATGAGTGAAGCTCCAATAACACTCAAGATGTTTGACACCATCAAGAACAAAGCTTTCCACTTGATTGGCGTCACATTCACAAGCATTCGCTTCCTCCATCACTGATGTCCAATTGCAGCCATGTGTACCAGCTACAAGATTCATGGCACAAATTCACCAATACCCCTTAGATAGCACCTTCTAAACTGATCACCACTAATATCTAGAAGGACAAAGGTAGTTCTTACATGGAAGTGTTACCACCTGCAATTTTCCTTTCAAGACACTCACCATCTTGATTTGGAAATGCATCACCACTCCTTCAGGCGTCACTTGGTTAAAGTCATGGAACTCCCCCAAATAGTCTTTTGTGTGTACCTATACCAAATGGACTGTGGCAGTTCAAGAAGGCAGCTCACTGCCACTCTTTCATGGTTAACGAGGGATGGGCAATAACTGTTGGCTCAGCCCACATCCCACGAGTGAATAAAATATCTACAGTATTTGTGTAGTGCTTTGCTACTCCCTTGAACACCTTACCGGAGTCATGAGGAGAAGAGGAGAGCCTGATTATCAACATCTAACTCAAGGTCCCACTTGTTCTGTAAGAAAACAGGAGCAGGAAATAAAGCAGTGGGGCTTGGGGATGACAAGGACTTATGGACTTATTTTATTTCCTTCCTCAGCTCTGAGGAAGGGTCACTGGATCTGAAACATGAACGGATTTCCCTCCACTAATGTTGCCAGACCTGCTGAGCTTTTCCAGCAATTTCTGATTTTTCTTTGTTTTTGATATCTAGCATCCACAGTTCTTTCGGTTTATATTTGGACTTATTCCATGATTGTCTTCCCTCTGGACCTCCTCCTCCAGATCTCCATGACTTTGTTTGCAAACCCATTCTCTCACATCCTAAGTCAAGCTAAATCCTGCTGTTCTGTACCCACCAAATACAACATGAGAAGCTCACATGGACTGCTTCACCAGAATTGTGTTAAATTAACACCTGAATACTAAACTGCTGATGCCTGTTTCAGTGCAAGTTTAAATTATAGGAATCATCAACTAAGACCAAGATTACCTGCTTTGTTCACACATTCAGTCAGGTGTGTTTTCTTGGTGCAGCACCAGTTTGATACCTGTTTTCACCTTTTGACCAAAGTAATCCCCAAATATCCAGTACCAGGCATCAGGAAGGTAAGTCCCTGAACCAGTGACAAATGACAAAAATGCAGTCGAAACATTTGCTCCTGGAAATGTTTTAACTATGGCTTTCTAAATGCCAAAGAAGACAGAAATCTGCAGTTCTAATCACTACAAGACAGATTTTTTTGCCCCTGGCTAACAACTTCTTATAAATAGTAGGTAAATCTGAGAATAACCATGTTCTGTGTACATACTTTTTTTAAGACAATTTGCCTTTCATACCCTTTCCCATTATGCTGTGTATGTCATACCATTATCCATGTGGTATAATATCAGAATAAAGCACAGAGCATGTGGGTGGCACGCTGGCTCAGTGGTTAGCACTGCTGCCTCACAGTACCAGGGACCTGGGTTTGATTCCTGTCTCTGGCAACTGCCTGTGTTGAGTTTACACTTTCTCCCCACGTCTGTGCGGGTTTCCTCCGGGTGCTCTGGCTTCCTCCCACAATCTAAAGATGTGCAGGTCAGGTGAATTGGCCATGCTAAATTGCCCATAATGTTAGATGCATTAGTCAGAGGGAAATGGGCTGTGTGGGCTTGTTGGGCCGAAGAACCTGTTTCCACACTGTAGGGAATCTAATCTAATCATTCATCAGGCTAAGAATTCAACTCATTTTGGTGTTTTTCTGCCTGTGAAGGGCTTCATAAAATTGTAATTTGAAGGAATTGATTCAAGTGTCATGTTGAATCGTAAGTCCTTAATTATTTAGATCGTGCTTTATTAGATCCAAAAGGACAATATAAAAGCAATTTCTGAGTCTTCAAAACACTGATTTTCAGGTAAATTGTTTGATTACTGCCCTATCTTTCAGATGTCATTCCTTCCCAGGGGCCAGTCATATTATTTACTAAGATTCACAACTGAAATCTCAATGCTTTACCAGTCCGGTGCATAATATTTTTCGTAAACTGAGTTGGTAGTCAAAATCACATGCATCCAATTTCAGAACTCAATAACCACCCAACACCAGTCAGGCAATTAATTTTCCTGATGAGCAATCCCTTTGGTTTCTAACTCAGGCGATTTTGAATAATGAAAATTAAAGCCTGCTTGTCATTTGAGAAAATGTATCTGCATCACCCATTAATGCTGGGCAAATTTCCCTTCCATGTTTATAAAAGCAAAAGGCTGTGCTGAAAACATTTGTGATTTTTGCCATGGTCCCATTGTCCCAACTATTTTTAAACACACAAAGGAGCTGGATATTTTATGCTCAAACAGAAACAGAAATTGTTGGAGAAACTGAGCAGGTGCAGCAGTTTCTGTGGAGAAAAAGCAGAGCTAGATTAGATTACTTACAGTGTGGAAACAGGCCCTTTGGCCCAACATGTCCACACCAACCCTCCGAAGAGCAATCCACCCATACCCATTCCTCTACATTACCCCTTCACCTAACACTACGGGCAATTTAGCATGGCCAATTCACCTAACCTGCACATTTTTTGGACTGTGGGAAGAAACCAGACCACCCGGAGGAAACCCACACAGACACGGGGAGAATGTGCAAACTCCACACAGACAGTTGCCTGAGGCAGAATTGAATGTGGGTCTCTGGCGCTGTGAGGCAACAGTGCTAACCACTGTGCCACCATGCCGCCCACGGTTAAATGTTTCAAGTCCAGTGACCTTCTTCAGAACTGGATTGAAACATTAACTTTACCTTTTCTCCACAGTTACCACCGATCTGATGAATTTCTCCAACAATTTCTCTTTTTGTTTCAGCTCTTCAGTATCCACAGTTCTTTGTTTTGTTTTGTGCTCAGTTGAGTTAGTTGCAAACTCCAAACAGAAACTAATGACAAATAGCCCATGTGCAGCATGATTACCTTCACTAATCGGAAGTATGCACTTGGAATGAATTTGCAGTAAGACATCTGCAACAGTGTCTTATATATATATATATATACTGTTGTGACTGAACTCTGTTCCTCAGCCAGCTTGCCATTAACTAACTGAAGTGAAGTGATTAACTCACAGACAATCAAATATAATGGAATGGGGACTGTGTTAATTTTAGTAAATACAGTCAAAATATAAAATGGAAAAAAAGTTTTAAAATACTACTAAACTAATTTAGTTAGTGGAAATAAAAGAATGAACATGTGAACAGGGAAAAGGAGTAGGCCACTAAATTCGTCAAGCCTACCCCTCCTTTCAGCTGATCAGACTTTAGTTTCAACTCTATACTCCAGCATATCACTGGTAATCTTCCATTCTTTTGGTAATCAAGAATCTATTAACCTCTACCTTAAACATGTTTAAAGTCTCTGCATCCGCTGCCTTTTGAGGAAGGGAATTCTAAAGCTTCTCAACCCTCTGAGAGAAAGAAAATCTCTTCATCTTTGTTTTAAACAGGTTACCCCTTATTTTCCAGCAATGACCCCAAGTTCTAGATTCTCCAACAAGAGGAAGCATCCTTTCAACATCCAACTGGTCAGGTCCCCTCAAGACCTTATCTGTTTTAATTAAGTCACACATGATTCTCTAATATCCAGAAGATCCAGGCCTAATATCTTCAGCCTTTCTTCTGTTCATTTCAGGTGTTAGTCCGGCAAACCTTCTCTGAATTGCTTCCAATACATTTAGTATCTTTTCATAAGTTCAATGAACAGCTTTCCTGATTACATGCTGAACCTGCATACAACCTTTGTTTCATGCACTAGGACACCCAGATCTCTCTGTATCTCAGAGCTCTGCAACCTCTCACCGTCTAAATAATATGCTTCCTTTTTATTCTTTCTGCCAAAATGGACAATTCACATTTTCCCACATTGTTTTCCAGTTGCCAGATCTTTACCGATTTACTCAAGATATCTATCGCTCTTTGAAGGTCTATCACCTTCACAACTTGCTGTCTGACCAATCTACAGCAAAGCCAAATGAAGAAAAGAGATTAACACTGAAATGGGTAAGTGTCTCCATTCTGAATGAATCCAGAAATTCAGGGCTAAGTACTGAAAGTATTGTTTTTCCAAGTATCCAGAAGTAAACCAAAGAAAATCTCCAAGTACGCCATGGAATGTTTAATGTGGACAAATATAGTAACAGTGCATTGTTGCTGTCTTAACTATTCCATCAGTTTTAATTATCTTTCCTGTGTGGAAAGTTTATGTGAAAAGTAGCCCAACACCACCATCTAGTGGTCTGTTATCAAACAGAGAAGACCATGGGCTGAATCTGAAGTTTTGGCTTAAGTATGAGTTGCGCCACGTTTTTTTGAGAATCCTCGCTGTGAGAGCTAACAAGACCTCTCATTAGATTTCACTAAATGTAACTAACCTTTCCTGTCTTTGTATCATCCCTCACATCTGATTCTAGCCCCATCTTATCAAACAGTGCTCCCAGAACAACTCATTACTCACCGGATATCCATTGAAAGACTAGCATGCCTGGTGTCCATGCCATCCTGTCCATTTGGACAGTTAGCCATCTGGCATTGCCCCTCACTAGCCACATAATAGCACAAAGCCACAGTACTCACATCACATAACCTGCATAGCTGACACTGCCTCAGGCATGCAACTCCATCCCATCACTGTTTAACTACCCAGGCCACTGCTTTCATCTGTCCTTAGATACATCCTGTCTGAAGACACTCTCTGAGTTCCACTACTCTTTCCCCAATGTCCAAGGATGATCATTGTGCAGTAGAAAAAGAACAACATGGAGACAAGCATTTGGACAAGTCCGAAAATAAGCCATTATTATTTACAGCCAGCAAAAGGAAGCATAAACAAATACATGCCGCAGTTTGCAATGCATCTTGATCTTGTCAGTCTGTGATGGTTTTGTACAGCCAGCTCTTAACTATTGAAAACACAAAAAAATTGCTGAAAAATCTCAGCGGGTCTGGCAGCCTCTAGAACATAGAACATAGAACATAGAAAAATACAGCGCAGTACAGGTCCTTTGGCCCTCGAAGTTGCACCAATCCAAGCCCACCTAACCTACACTAGCCCACTATCCTCCATATGCCTATCCAATGCCCGTTTAAATGCCCATAAAGAGGGAGAGTCCATCACTGCTACTGGCAGGGCATTCCATGAACTCATGACTCGCTGAGTAAAGAATCTACCCCTAACATCTGTCCTATACCTACCACCCCTTAATTTAAAGCTATGCCCCCTCGTAATAGCTGACTCCATACGTGGAAAAAGGTTCTCATGGTCAACCCTATCTAAACCCCTAATCATCTTGTACACCTCTATCAAGTCACCCCTAAACCTTCTTTTCTCCAATGAAAACAGCCCCAAGTGCCTCAGCCTTTCCTCATACGATCTTCCTACCATACCAGGCAACATCCTAGTAAACCTCCTCTGCACCTGTTCCAGTGCCTCCACATCCTTCCGATAGTATGGCGACCAAAACTGCACACATTACTCCAGATGCAGCCGCACCAGAGTCTTATACAACTGCAACATGACCTCAGGACTCCAGAACTCAATTCCTCTACCAATAAAAGCCAGTACACCATATGCCTTCTTCACAGCACTATTTACCTGGGTGGCAACTTTCAGAGATCTGTGTACATGGACACCAAGATCCCTCTGCTCATCCACACTACCAAGTATCCGACCATTAGCCCGACCATCTTCTTGTTACTCTTACCAAAGTGAATCACTTCACACTTACCTACACTGAACTCCATTTGCCACCTTTCTGCCCAGCTCTGCAGCTTATCTATATCCCGCTGTAACCTGCCACATCCTTCCTCACTGTCAACAACTCCACCAATTTTCGTATCATCCGCAAACTTGCTCACCCAACCTTCTAGCCCCTCCTCCAGGTCATTTATAAAAATGACAAACAGCAATGGTCCCAAAACAGATCCTTGCAGAACACTGCTAGTAACTGCACCCCAAGATGAACCTTTACCATCAACTACTACCCTCTGTCCTCTTCCAGCCAACCAATTCCTATTCCAAACCTCCAACTCACCCTCAATGCCATACCTCCGTAATTTTTGCAGTAGCCTACCATGGGGAACCTTATAAACGCCGTACTAAAATCCATATACACCACATCTACCGCTTTACCCTCCTCCACCACCTTAGTCACCTTCTCAAAGAATTCAATAAGGTTTGTGAGGCACGACCTGCCCTTCATAAAACCATGCTGACTATCCTTGATCACATTATTCCTATCCAGATATTCATAAATCTCACTAAGACTTTGCCCACAACAGAAGTGAGACTCACCAGCCTATAGTTACTAGGGTTATCCCTACTCCCCTTCTTGAACAAGGAAACCACATTTGCTATCCTCCAGTCTTCTGGCACTATTCCTGTCGACAATGAGGACATAAAAATCAAGGCCAATGGCTCTGCAATCTCCTCCCTTGCTTCCCAGAGAATCCTAGGATAAATGCCATCAGGCCCAGGGGACTTATCTATTTTCACTCTTTCCAGAATTTCCAACATCTTTTCCCTACATACCTCAAAGCCATCCATTCTAATTAATTGTGACTCAGTATTCACATCGGCAACAATGTCCTGTTCCTGAGTGAATACTGACGAAAAGTATTCATTCAGTGTCTCCCCAATCTCTTCAGCCTCCACACGCAACCTCCCACTACTATCCTTGACTGGACCTATTCCTACCCAAGTCATTCTTTTATTCCTGACATACCTATAGAAAGCCTTTGGGTTTTCCCTATTCCTACCAACTAAGGACTTTTCATGTCCCCTCCTTGCTGCTCTTAGCTCTCTCTTCAGATCCTTCCTGGCTACCTTATAACTCTCAATAGCCCCAATTGAACCTTCACGCCTCATCTTTACATAGGCCGCCCTCTTCCCTTTAACAAGGGATTCCAATTCCTTATTAAACCACGGCTCCCTCACATGACCCTTTCCTCCCTGCCTGACAGGTACATACTTATCAAGGACACTCAATAGTTGCTCCTTGAACAAGCTCCACATATCAATTGCGCCCTTGCCTTGAAGCCTACTTTTCCAAGCCACCCATCCGAAGTCATGCCTCACCGCATCATAATTTCCCTGCCCCCAGCTATAACTCCTGCCCTGCAGTGCACACTTATCCCTCTCCATCACTAGAGTAAAAGTCACCGAATTGTGGTCACTGTCCCCAAAGTGCTCACCTACCTCCAATTCTAACACCTGGCCTGGTTCGTTACCCAGAACCAAATCCAGTATGGCCTCACCTCTTGTTGGCTTGTCTTCATATTGTGTCAGGAAACCCTCCTGCACACATTGGACAAACACTGACCCATCTAACAAACTCAAGCTATAGCTTTCCCAGTCAATATCTGGAAAGTTAAAGACCCCCATAACAACCACCCTATTACTTTCACTCTTCTCCTGAATCATCCTCGCAATCCTTTCTTCTACGTCTCAAGGTCCATTAGGAGGCCTATAGAAAACTCCTAACAGGGTGACCTCACCTTTCCTATTTCTAACCTCAGCCCAAACTACCTCAGATGGCGAGTCTTCATCCATCGTCCTTTCTACCGCTGTAATATTATCTTTGACAAGCAATGCCACACCTCCCCCTCTTTTACCCCCACCTCTGACCCTACTAAAACATTTAAACCCTGGAACCTGCAACAGCCAATCCTGCCCCTGTTCTACCCATGTCTCCATAATAGCCACAACATCGAAATCCCAGGTACCAACCCACGCTGCAAGTTCACCTACCTTATTTCGTATACTTCTTGCATTGAAGTATACACACTTCAAGCAACTTTCCCGTTTACAGGCACCCTCCTTTGAGATTGATGCCATGTTCCTAACCTCCCTACACTCCAGGTCCTGCACTCTCTGTGGAAAGAAATCAGAGTTAACATTTTGGGTCCAGTGACCCTGCCTCAGAAGGTGTAAGTTATCACCTGCTAACTTCTGCCTTACTGAGATAACAATATCAATTTGGCTAGCTCGAATGGTGGTGCAATTTGCCTCTGATAAACATTTGAGCCCGAAGCACGTTCACTGCTCATACTTTGTTTATGTGTGAAGAAATAATTACAAATTAAATGTAGTTGGAGTTTACAACATATGATTCGTATGTTTGTCCTGACAGCCAGCAGACATGAATCCTGCCCTTTCATCCCTCAAAATGACATCAATTCTGCCCACGCTGGGCATTGTCCCAGCCTTTTGCTGGTAGAATTTGCATCCAGCAAAAGGCAAGTGTTGGCTGGGAACACAGCTCGTAGTGGATTTGCACGGCCGATCTGGTCATGAGGTACTCTCCTCCAACACTGTAACTTCCAGGCAACAGCTTTGATGTGTCTTTTTATTTTACCAACCCAGTCACACCTATCCCACAAATGTGCAGCCTCACTAAATTAAACTTTGCCTCTAGTTTTTCTCCCTGCCCGCTGAAGCTGGACTCTCCAATTCAATGATGCCCACTTACTTTTTTACACACACCTATGGAAGACATTGTTGTGATCCATGCCAAAAACCACCCCCCACCTCCCATTATGAATCATGCCCACCAATGCTGTCCAGCAGATCCTTATACACCTTGAGTTTCTCCAGGGAGGGTTGCTTTTCAGACTGGAGGCCTGTGACCAGTGGTGTGCCACAAGGATCAGTGCTGGGTCCACTGCTTTTTTGTCATTTATATAAATGATTTGGATGTGAATGTGGGAGGTACAGTTAGTAAGTTTGCAGATGATACCAAAATTGCAGGTGGAGTGGACAGCGAAGGAAGGTACCTCAGAGCACAATGGGATCTTGATCGGATGGACCGAGGAGTGGCAGATGGAGTTTAATTTAGATAAATGTGAAGTGCTGCATTTCGGAAAGGCATATCAGGGCAGGACTTATACACTTAATGGGAAGGTTCTGGGGAGTGTTCTTGAACAAAGAGACCTTGGAGTGCAGGCTCATAGTTTCTTCAAAGCGAAGTCCCAGGTCAATAGGATAGTGAAAAAGACATTTCATAAACTTACCTTTATTGGTCAGAGTATTTAGTACAGGAGTTGGGAGGTCACATTGTGGCTGTACAGGACATTGATTAGGCCACTTTTGGAACATTGCATACAATTCTGGTCTCCCTCGAATAAGAAGGATGTTGTGAATCTTGAAAAGGTTCATAAAAGATTTACAAGGATGTTGCCAGGGATGGAGGGTTTGGGCTATAGGGAGAAGCTGAATAGGCTGGGTCTTTTTCCATGCTGGACATCTCTATGACTCTATCACTATCCTTATTCTAACCTCAACAAATACCTCTGCCTTCCCTTCCACCCCACCCCCTAGTCTTGACTCCCCTGTCCTTTGGCAGTGATTCTCATCCTCACTGCCCTTGCAAGATTCCCTTGCACTCAATGGGCACACCCCAAGGACAGTATTCACCCCTGGCTTCTGACCAACTTTGATGAGCAGCCCCTAGACATACAGACCAGATGTCTTCCCACTGTGTTTGTAGTGCTCTGGCCGATGTTACGTTTCCCTGACTGCTGGTTTCAGTCCTACTTGATGGTTGATGACCACTTGACAGACCATCGACAGGTCCTCTAATGAGAGACTGTGACCAAACCCCTGGACTGTGAGTGGACCTGTGTCTGTGACTGACAGGACAAGGACCCATTCACTGACACTGGCCCCTCAATACTGCACTGAGGACCAACCCCCACCCACTTTTCAACATGGCCAAATGATTGAGTACAGGTACGTTATAGGCCCCTGGCACATGCTGCAGGTGGTTCAATTTGCCATGTAGCAAGATGCCCAACCCATCTCCCTCCACTGACCCTGATAGGTCTTAGTGTCTGCTCAAAACAGCTTCAACACACAGTGTTGACAGCGTTTGCCTCCGGCTACAGCATTAACACATTAACAGGTGCAGCAAGGAGGGGCAAGTCCCAGCAAGGCAGGAATGATGCGGGCATTTTTGTATCCTTTTTGGGCAGCACAGTGGCACAGTGGTTAGCACTGCTGCCTCACAGTGCCAGAGACCAGGGTTCAATTCCCACCTCAGGCAACTGTCTGTGTGGAGTCTGCACATTCTCCCCACGTCTGCATGGGCCTCCTCCGGGTGCTCCGGTTTCCTCCCACAGTCCAAAAATGTGCAGGTCAGGTGAATTGGCCATGCTAAATTGCCCGTAGTGTTAGGGGCAGGGGTAAATGTAGGGGAATGGATCTGGGTGGGTTGCTGTTCGGAGGGTCGGTGTGGACTTGTTGGGCCGAAGGGACTGTTTCCACACTATAAGTAATCTCATCTAATCATGCGGTTCGGCACTCTGTCAGCAAGTGATAAAGAGCAAGCAAGTCCCCCGGAGATCAAGGGCTGACTTGTCTTGACCCTGACTTGTCCTGAACCACCATGTTCTCTAGGAGTGCGTAAAGCAGCAATCCATGCCTGGGTATCTGCCTCGGCATGCAATGTGTCCTGTTGTAGTCGTTTCCCCCCAAGGTGCCGGCACACCCTGCAGTGTGAGTCTCTGCTTCCCAAGAATCTAACCATTGGGTGGGAGAGGTGCCATAATGGTTGTAAGGGGAGTGGCAAATGATGGACGCCAGTGTCCATGGACAAGGGCTGTGCCCATGGATTGTGCCCTGTGTTGCAGCTTGCTATTGATTGATATGAAGTAGTTCCACAGCCAAATGCAATCTGTAATTACCAGGCATGTGTTCCAAGACTGAATCACGTTGAGGTCTCTCAATACCTAACTGTCAGGGGTGTTTGATGAGACCTGAAGATGAGTATGAATCAGTTGAGTTCTGGCATTTAAAAAGCTGTGATCCACCTTAATTGGCAACTCGCCACTGTCAAGTGAGGATCCACCTCATCGTTCAGCAAAAGGCATGACTTACTCCTGATGTTAGGATGGACATTACCCAATTGGGTGGCACCGTGGCTCAGTGGTTAGCACTGCTGCCTCATAGTACCAGAGATGCAGTTTCGATTCCAGCCTCGGGTGACTGTCTATGTGGAGCTTACATGTTTGCCCCGTGTCTGTGTGGGTCTCCGCACTACAGGGGATTCTATGATTCAATTCTACCACACATCTCACCTTCCTCATCTCTCAGGCCTATAAAATCTCATCATTAGCTTCTTGAGCTGTCTTTAGAGTTTCACATTTGGGATTGCAAAGAAATTATAATGATAAATAAAAGCATCAGGCCCTGTGATAGGTATTTATCAATTGCAGATTTCCCAAGACAAGCAAAAGCCTCTTCATTTGTTGAGATTAAAGTGATTCATCCTTCACTTGGGCTGTACAGCATGGATATTGTACAACATTGTTCATTTCTCTTTACAAGTGCAAAAGAGGTTTGTAATGAGGTCCAAGCCATGGAATTTTGTTCCACAGTAGCCCTGGGCCACTCTCAACATGGTAATTCCAAGTCTATCTTTGAAACAATGAACTTTATCACAAGAGACTTGTTATTGACTTGCCTTGTTTCACATTCCTTGATTTAAAGCATGCCTGCTGTTGGATCTTGCTCAGGATGCACCATCAGAGAGGGTTGTTAGAGGCTACCACAAACTTAGGATACCAGTGTCCTTGGATACAGGGTGTGCGCGGGTAGTGCCCATGGACCATACTGTGAGATGTTGGTGCCCAGTATTCATCCATAAGACCAGAAGGTACAGGAGCAAAATTCAACCATTCAGCTCATCGTGTCTGCTCCTCCATTTAATCAAAGCTGATATACTTCTCAATCCCTTTCTCCTGCTTGCTCCCCATAACCCTTGATCCCCGTGCTAATTCACAACCTACCTATCTCTGTCTTAAATACACTCATTAAACTGACCTCTACCATCATCTGCGGCAACAAGTTCCATGGAATTCACCATCCTCTGGTTGAAGAAATTCCTTGTCATTTCAGTTCTAAAGGGTGGTCTCTCTATTCTGAGGGTGTACCCGAGGATATTTGTCTCTCCTAGCAGTGACTAATATATACACTCTATCCAGGCTTCCCAGTGTTTGGTAATTTTCAATGAGATTCCCCCTCAACCTTCTGAACTCCATCAAAGACAGACCCTGAGTCCTCAACCGCTCCTCATATGACAAGCGCTTCATCCCCACAATTATTTCTGCAAATCTCCTCTGGAACCCCTCCAAAATTCAACACATCCTTCCTTAGGTATGGGGCCCAAAGCTGCCCACAATATTCCAAATATAGTTTGACTGGAGCCTTATACAACCTCTGCTCTTGTATTCTAGCCCTCTTGAAATGAATACAAACATTACATTTGCCTTCCTAACTACCAACTGGACCTGCATGTTAACCTCAACAGCATCCAGAAATAGGACTCCCAAGTCCTTTTGTGTTAAAGATTTCTGAAGCCTTTCTCCCATTTAGAAAATAGTCTTTCCCTCCATTCTTTCTACCAATGCCCAAAACCTCACACTTTCCCACATCGTATTTTAACACGAGGATGTCCTTAGAAGCAAGTGGTGAGCTGAATTCACCAGGTACCTTCTCTGATTTCTACATCATGTCTTCTCAATATCTAGCTTGTTTGGCACGTTGGTAAAGTCGGAAACCTCGACATTAATGAGGTGAATTGATCCATTAACAAGATGTTTAATAAATATTAGTCCAGCTTAATTGGCAACTGACCATTGCCTTGCTAGAGTCTCACCTTGCCACTTGTGAAAACTATAAAAAGATAGAGAAAGATATCTTGATGTCATGATGGGCCTCACCCAAACTTCTTCACTAATTCTGGCACAAATCTCAAATCTCACACATCATGCAATTCGCTCAGATCCCTATAATATTCTGCCAATGATATCTCCATCAGTCATTAACATTTGTCATGCATTCCACAATCTCACAACCCTCTGTGTAAAAATGTTCCTCCTCTCATTCCTGTGTCTTATAACTGAACTTATATATCCCTTCATTCTAGATCCATCAAAGAATATATTTTTGTTTCAAAATTCTCAATTTATACACTGACTTCAGCATAGTAAAACAATGCAAATTATAGGTATAGCACAATAATGCATGATATGCAATAAAATATTTTTATCACTCATAAATTATTGTAAAGGAGGAGATTGTTGGATTCACAGAGCCTGCTCTTTCCATTGTGAACATCTCTGCAAGAGATAAAACTGTTGAAGAAACATGAAAAATTGTGAAATATGCATATAATTTGTTAAACATTAATTTCTAGGTGTTGAATGACTTAGATGAAGAGTTTTAAAGATTAATTTTGAATATACACACCTTGGACATAATTCCAAGCATTGTGAATCAAATTGATGAAATCTAACTGATTTTCTACACCGCTAAAACAGAAAGTGCAAAAAAAGCAGATTCTGTATGACAGGCAGAACTGTGACATTTCATATGGGCATTATTTGCTATTGCAGGTCACTGTTGACTCAACTTAACATTGAAATTAGATTTTGTAGCATTAGTAATGACAGTGTTGACATATTTCTGTGAAATTCCTTTTCCGATTGTTTAAACAACAGCAACTTGTATTTCCACACAATCTTTGACATTGTAAAACATCCCCAGGCACTTCACAGGAAGATTATCAAACAAGGTTAGACACCAAATCGTTTAAAGATACTAGTTCAGGATACCAGAAGCTTGGTAAAAGAGGTCTGTTTTTTTAAAAAAAAAACTAGGGAAGAATTCAACAGATCAAGTTCTAACCAAGTGATTACTGACACAATGAAAATTGTGGACACACAGGAGACCAGAATTCAAATGCAGCGTTGTGGAGGTGTTTGCGGCTGGGGGAGGGCACAGAGACAGTGAGGAGATGGTAGTGGTAGGGTGACATGGGGTTCAGGATGAGTTTGCCAATTGGATACAAAATTGGCTTTGTAGCAGGAGAGAGAGAGCATGGTGGTGGAAGGTTGTTTTTTGGTCTATGACCAGTGTGTTACACAAGGATTGATGCTGGGTCCACTTTTGTTTGTCATTTATATAAATGATTTGGATGAGAATATAGGAGGCATGGTTAATAAATTTGTAGATGATACCAAAATAGGTGGTATAGTGGACAGTGAAGAAGATAATCGAAAACTACAAACAGATATTGTCAATTGGGTCAATGACCTGAGAAGTGGCAGACAGCATTTAATTTGGATGAATGTGAGGTTTTGCATTTTGGTAATACGAGAAAAGACAAGACATACAATTAATGGCAAGGCCCTTTGTAGTGTTTTAGAACAGAGACACCTAAGAGTTCAGGTACGTTATTCTTTGCAAATTGCATCACATGTAGGCAGGGTGATTAAGAGGTGTTTAGCACGTTTACCTTCGTTATCTGACCTTTGACTATAGGAGTTGAGATGTCATGTTGAGGTTGTACAGGACATTGATGAGGCATGTTGTGGAGAACTACATGCAGTTCTAATTGCCTTGTTGTAGGGAGGATATTATGAAACTGAGAGTTCAGGAAAATTTACTAGGATGTTGCCACGAAAAGAGGGTTTGAGATTTATAATACACTGGAAAAACTGGGACTTCTTTCACTGGACCACAGGAGGTTGAGGAGTGTCCTTGTAGAGGTTTATAAAACCATGAGGGGCTTTGATAAGGTGAGTGACAAGGATCTTTTCCTTATAGTGTGGGGTTTCAAGGCTAGTCGGCATATCTTTAAGGTGAGAGGAGAAAGATTTAAAAAGACCATGAGGGTCAACATTTTTACACTTAGACTGACTTATGTGTAGAATGAATCTCCTGAGGAAGTGGTAGATTTTGGGATAGTTACAGCATTTAAAAGACATTTGGATAAATACATTAATAAGAAAGGTTTCAGAAATATGGGCCAAGTGCATACAGGTTTAGTGTGGGATTATGGTCAGCATGGATTAGTTGGACTGAAGGGATTGTTTCTATGCTGTATGACTCCATGATTCTATGAGAGGATTTGAACACAACAATAACTCTTTTACATTAGAACTTTTGCCAGAACATGAGGTAATCCAGCTTAGATCAGAGAGCGGTGAAAGTAAATAGAATTTGTTGTGAGGAAGGATCACCACACCCGAAACATTAACTCTGATTTCTCTTCACAGAATTGCCAGACCTGCTGAGCTTTTCCAGCAATTTTTGTTTCTGATTTACAGCATCCGCAGTTCTTTCAGTTTTTATTTGGAATTTGTTGTGAACTAGGTTATAGGCAGTGTAACTTTGGAACATCGGAAAATGAGTAGGCCATTCACCCAACAAACCTGGTCTTCCATTCAATGAGATTATTCATGGCTGAAAACTGACCTCAATGTAACTTACTCACAGTATCTCTATATCCCCTGAGGTTACTGTGCCCACAGACCTATCAATTATCTGTCTTAAACTTGCTCAGTGATCCCACAACATTCTCGAGAAAACAAATTCCCAAGATTCACCACCTTCTGGGTGAAGAAGTGTGAGAAATTCAAAAGTTTAAAAAAAAGTTAGTGAAGCTTGAAAAACAAAAATAATTAAGGGGAGAGTTCAAAATTGGCTTGCTTGTTACATATAATGACATAGTTCATACAGTTCCATGCATGCAAGTGGTGCAACAGTAAAGTCGTTTAGTTAATCAGAAAATCCTGGTGAATATTTGAGAGTTAAAAGTTCCAATTCATGGTTACTGATGTAAAATGAAAACTAGTCCTTGGTACAATAGCCATAGGAGTATCACTGAATGTTGTGAAACATTATCTGGTTGGTTAATTCCCTTTGGGGAAGATAGTCTGCCATCCTCATTCTGTCTGGCCAAAATGTGGCTCCAAATCTGTGAATCTTAATTGGCCAAGTAAGCTATTCAGAACAAGAGGAATTTTGGAAGGGCAACAGATAGTGACCTTCCAATGCGTGAACTAAAAATAACAATACTTTTAAGCTCAGCACCACTTTCTCGAGGGCAACAAGGGATGAGCAATAATTGTGGCCAGCCAGTGACACCTCCATCCCACAACAGAATTTTTGAAGAATGCCTGTATACACAGCCAGCCAAACAATTTTCCTTCCATTAATTTTAAATTTGTGACACTTAAATCAAATTGCACTTTGGTGTTCTGACTGTTACTTCTACAATCCAAATTGTTTTAATGATTGAGTGGGACATTTCATTACCATGTTCATGAAATAACAACATCAGTATTAATAACTTATTATGGAGTGTTGAGAACATATAAACTTGTGGATATTTTCTAATTGACCTATACACCATATCTGGAGCATATATGGGCAGCACGGTGGCACAGTGGTTAGCACTGCTGCCTCACAGCGCCAGAGACCTGGGTTCAATTCCCGCCTCAGGCGACTGACTGTGTGGAGTTTGCACGTTCTCCCCGTGTCTGCGTGGGTTTCCTCCGGGTGCTCCGGTTTCCTCCCACAGTCCAAAGATGTGCAGGTCAGGTGAATTGGCTATGCTAAATTGCCCGTAGTGTTAGGTAAGGGGTAGATGTAGATGCAGGGGTATGGGTGGGTTACGCTTCGGCGGGGCGGTGTGGACTTGTTGGGCCGAAGGGCCTGTTTCCACACTGTAAGTAATCTAATCTAATCTAATCTAAAACTAAGGTCTCCTATACTATCATTGCCCCACAGAGAGTCCCCCACATAAACTGCTATTCCATTGAGAAGACTAGAGGTGATCTATCTATGAAGTACTTAATAATGTTAGAAAAATTGTTAAGCTGCACATGGAGAAACAACTTCCTTTGTTAGAGGAGTTTGGAACTGAAATTACTACACACACGCATCACCAAGTCACCCTTTATTTACTTGTGCATCATACACTGGCTGAGGCCAGTCAACTCAGTCAGTCTCTTGACCTGAGGAGATAATAAGTCCCCAGGTTATTTTGTTTTCCTTCTTCCTCTTCTTCCCCCACACTGCTGCCTAACTGCAGTAGTGCTTATATTTTCCCCAGCAGCCATGTTGTGTGTGTGTGTACAGGTGTGAGACACAGTAAAAGCCAACAGGTGTACAAGTCTTTATTCAGTTTCCACCACCAGGAAGAAAGGAAACACCCAAGTGGCCAGTGACAAGTAAGGCCCATCTCATCAAAGGACAATGCTGCCTGATCAAAAAGTGAAGGGGAGTCCCCAGGTTATATTAGTCAGGCCAGGGCTTTCCTGATTGGCCTGGGTTAACAAGCCCAATCAAGAATCTCATAGTCAATGAGAGCCATCTGGTTCCAATCATTATAAAAATCAAATCACAAAATGTGCAGTGGAAATCTGGAATTGTCTCTCCATCAGAAAGTAATTGAGGTGAGGTCAATTTGAAATTTCAAAATAAACATTCTTTTGTTAGCTAATGCTATCAAGGGTTATGGAGCTAAGGTGGATAGATGGAATCCAAATTTAAATCAGATGTGATACAATTGAGTAATATAACACTCTTAAGGACTGAATGGCCTACTCCTGTTCCTATCTTGCTTTTCATCCCAGGTTAAGCATTTGAACACAATATATCTCCATATAATAAACCACAGAAATGCAGACCATTTCTACCATCAGACAGGGTCTGGAGACTAAAATGATGTTTGAATGAAAGTGCAAAGTCACTGACATCTTAGAGGGCCACAGGATTGCTCTCCCATTAGGGACAGAAAGAACTGTTGGTGGTCTAACCTGAAGATCACTGTGCCTCAGGCAAAGGACTAGGAAGGAGAGTCTTTTGGTGCAGAAATCAAACCCACACTGTTACCACTAAGTCTATATTGTAATCTAGCTTTCTAGTCAATTGAGCTAACAAGTGTTCAGGTACCAAGCTTCTCCAAACAGCAAACTGGAATGATCAGCTAAACTGTTTTTATGATGAGAAAGGTCAGAGCACAAAATAATTCCCTTAATCTTCATCTATATATATTTGTGAGATACTGTATATCCACCTGAAATAGCAGATATGATTTGACATCTCATCAAAGAGATAACTTTCAAACAATTTGAGCTGTTTAATTTAAGTAGGTTATTGCTTCCTTTAAAAATAGTGAACAGAAAACTGTCATATGACAATGCTAAGCATTTGCCTACTGTTATCACTAAATGCAAATTCTAGTTTTAAATGTGGGAAGAACTATTTGCAAAAGGAAGGCAAAATTGCTGTCAGAGCTTTCCCCTCAATGCACTATTGAAATCCCATGAATACATGGAACATCAAACATTCTTGTCAGTGTTAATCAGTGTTGCTAATTATATGAATATTTGCCTGAGTCAGAATGATGCTTTCTGGAAGCAACACCTCAGTGGCAAGAAGAAATTTTGGACATAAGGTTTCAAAAAGACGGATTAGATGTTAAGCTTTATCTGCCAAAAGGAGGTATCAGGAATTCAGTTGTGGGATTGGCATTAAAAAAGTTGGCATACAATTCTGAACTAACTGACATAGCTTCTCACCAGAAATGTCAGTGTCATATTAACTGTACAGCCAGCTCCTTAAAGCCTTCATGGTTAAAATATAAAACTGCTACCAAGGAAATGACATATTGCCATGTGGGCTGAATCATCTGTTGGATTGTTCTTATGCCAATGGTTCTAACCATATGTGTATTAACATGGCAAAAAAAAATTAATCACTAGCATTACTGAAGTAACCTAATATCTTAAATTTGCAAACTAGGCTTCTGACCAGGAGTTAACAACGGGAGTCTTTTATTTCGCTGTGTGGATGAGTTTTGTTAGGTCTCAGTGGGGATGAAAAGTTGGCACACACTGACTCATTGTTTGAACCGTATTAGACTGTACTCATGGAAAATCTGCATTTCAGCTACTTCCAGATCCATGCAATTTGGAGAAAATCTTCACATTGCAACAAGAGCTACATATCCAAAATGTTTCACTCACAGCAAAATTATCGGGATGGCTGCAGTTATAAGAACACAATATAAATGCAAAGCTTTTTTTAAAAAATAAGAATCCTAGGGTTAAATAAATCTATTATAATTTATTAAACTACCTAATTTAGCCTTCAAATTTAAATGTTTATGCCTTCCAAAATGAATTGTTGCATTTCCATATTCCTAGAATTCATTATGAAGTTTATCTCTTGCTGTGGTAGAAAAGCCATCTCCACAATCAAACACCAACTTGAACTGACTTGTTGCATGTCTCCCGAAAAGCCAGCCACCAGGATGTGGTTTCTTCTGTTAAGCACCCTTGTCAGTGCAATATGGTTTGAGTGCTGCCCTTTATGTTAGCTCATGTTACATATACAATAAGACTTTTGTTGAGACCAGTGTCTTCTATTTCATGAACAGCACAAACTGCTTACATTGCTATAATGTCACAGTGATTTACTCAGTCTTGGTTCTGTGCTGATTGACATTAATGTATAATATTATTTACTTAATAGATTGAAGTCTGACTGACAACACTACACTGACTCCATTATACCAAGAAGGTGACTGGAGATGAGGTGGGTATCTTTGTAATGGAATGTCACATGACAAGAAACTGTTTTTAAATCATTTTCCCTTTCAAGAATACCAACCCTTTTGTGATAACAGATAGGGAATGCATATTGTTTCTGCAAGGTTCCATCATGCCTGCTCCACTATTCAATGTGATCATGGCTGGTCCTCTGCCTCAATGCCACACCCTGCTCTCTCTCTCTCTCTCTCTGTCCCTTGACACTTACAGCCTCGAGTAATCTATTTCATTCTTAAATATATTCAGTAACTTGGCCTCCACAGTATTCTGTTCTTCACCAACTTTTGAATGAAGAAATTTCTCTTTATCTCAGTCTGAGATTACCGACCTCACATGCTCTGTCCATAATCCCTTGATCTACGCCCCTGGCTAGAAAAAAACATTATCTCTGCTTCAATCTGTCCAGTCCACATGTCAGATTGTTATATCTTTCAAAGAGATTCCCTTTCATTCTTTGAAACTCTAGTGAATACAGGCCTAGTTGACCCAACCCCTCAAAACAAACCTGCCTTCCCAGGAATCAGTCAAATGAAGTTTTGCTGCACTCAGTGTAAGTATATCTTTTCTTCAGTAAGGACACCAAAGCTTCACACAATATCCCAGGTGGTCTCACCAAGGTTCTATACAGCTACAAAAAAACTTCATTTCTATTGTATTCAAACCCTTTTGCATTGAGGCCAGATACCATATACCTTCATGATTGTTTGTTACACTTGCATGCTTCTTCTAATTGACCAGTACATAAGGATCCCCAAAATTTTTCTGTATTGAAATTTCCCAATCCAGCCCCATTTAAATAAAATCCTGCGATTCTGTTTTTCCCACCAATGTGGACAATTTCAAACTTATCCACATTACACTGCACCTGCCAAGTATTTGTCCAGTTATTCAACTTATCTAAATTGCCTTGAAGTGCTTTACAGCCTCCTTACCACTCACGATCCCACCTAATTTTGCATCATTAGCATTTTGAACAGCTATGGTTAAAGAACTGATCCCTGGAGTATTCCACTTGCCTTCCATCCAGAAAAGACTCATTTATTCTTCTGTTTTCTGACTGCTAACCAATTCTCAATTCCTAATGAAGGGCTTGTGAACAAAACATCAATTCCCCTGCTCCTTGGACGCTGCCTGACCTGCTGTGCTTTTCCAGCATCACACACTCGACTCTGATCTCCAGTATCTGTAGTCCTCATTTTCTCCTTATTCTCAATTCATGCCAATATATTACCACCAAAGAATTCAAGTCTTTGCACCCTGAATTTACTTAATCTTTGAGTTGATCTTCTGAAATCTGGAAACTTTTGTCAGAATGTTTGTGATCATCATTCAGACTGCTAGAGAATTTGACTCTTGGTAACCCTTTGCTTCCTCAAACCAATAAAGAGTTTGACTGTTAATACATCTTGATTAGCTATGCCTTGGTATAGAAAGTAAAGTTTATTTGAATAAGTAAAATTCTGACATAATATCAATGGCATGGCAATCTGCACTCAGATGTTTGCTTCCACCTTTACTGAACTCTTTATACCCGTTAAAAATATCAGTCCAAGAAACTGTATTGTAGTTTAGTGTTTTTCATTTTATTTTAATGATTGACTCCACTCTTTTTGTTCTTCTTGTTCTATTTTTAAAGTCACAGATATATCTCTAAGTATTGTTTGTGCCTACAAAGAGAGTGGTGATGCTCTTTTCTTTGGTTTCATACATTTTCTAAGAAATAAAAAAGTGGAATTGACCAATGTCTAGACACAGGTAAGGTCTATTTAATCAGTAGGATTTATTTAGGTTTTTTTCTCTTGTATTTCATTCTAGGATGAATATGGTAGGTTTTTGTTGTCCTTTGGCACCTTTTAAAACTGTTGCTTTTTTAAAAGAGAGAACTTGCAATTGTTTCTTCTCTATTGACCTTGCTACACTTCAGTAAAGGTTTGCAGTACATTAGTCTTGGTTGTTGTTACTTTAGTCTTGGATGGTAACTTCTGTTTGGAATGAGGCAGGTGATGATGAATGACTATTGGTAAAAGATTTATTCATAGTTGCTATCCTTTTCTTCATAGTTCAGTTGACTGGAGAGCTGGTTTGCTATGCACAGCAATGCCAATAGCATTGGTTTAATTCCTATGCAGGCAGAGGTTACCATGAAGATTCCTTCTTGACCTCACTCCTCACCTGTGGTGTGGTGACCCTCGGGTTATACCAACACCTACCTCTCTCCCTCTCTAATGATAGAGTGGGAATTGACAACTTTACATTTTACATTATGCCTTTTCAGCCTTTAGTACCAACCAGCTGGCACTGTGTCACGATTAGCTTTTAGTGCCCATTGCTGCCACCATCTTGTGCCAGCATGAAGCAGTGTCCTTGATCCAAAATCACTGCCATTCTATTATGCTCTGAGTGCTGCCCTTTTGTGAGTGCACATTAAATATACCATAAAGTAGAGACAGACTTTGCTATAATGCCGCGGACTTATGCTGTACACTGTGTACACATAACTGACCGAACAACAACTATACTGACTCCAATACACTGAGAGAATAACTGAAAGTGTGTAGAGTACCTTTATAACAGAGTGTCACATGTTATGATGTCATTTAGCTGTTCTAAAGGTCAGTGGCCTGTCTGGACGGGAATCTAAGCTGTGTTGGAACAGGGACTAACCGTGCCCCAATTTGTATGAACAGCCAATGACAGATAGGGTTGGATTACATATCGGACAATCTATTGAAACCTAGATTAGGGTAAGGATGGAACTGGTCTGAAGGCATCTTGTATAATTGTATATGGAACTTAAGTGTACAGCATCACCATTTCCAGGTTTCACTGTGTTATGTCAACCTTCTTAGCACCTCTCAATAGCAGAAGTGTACGCAGGAGAAACACAAAAATAGCTGTAAGATCACCCACAACACACTCCATCAATTATATCATTCAACATTCAGTGTATGTAATGTAAGTGTTACATTTATTTCCCATTCTTAATTAGTTTGCTAGACCAATTTAGAGGGCAGCTAAAAGAGATGTTATGGTTGATCTAGAATCACAGTCAACATTATTGAGAGTAGCTATCAATTTCAGATTTAGTAATTGAATTAAAATTATATCAGCTGCCGGTGTGGAACTTGAACACATATCACCTTAGCATTAGCCTGAGCCTCTGAATTCTGGGTCCAGTAACATTACATGCATCTGTCTGTTTCCATCTCTGTGTGAAACTAATTGCAGCCTAAAAGGAGATGTGGTTCATCACATTAATCTGGAGAATTTAATTAGTGGTCGCAGGAAGTGTTGCAATTATTTACATGACTGGCCTTTTTCTTACATCCTATATTACTTCAAATTCCAAGTGCTATTCCAACCAATGTGAAGAACATGAATAAAATCAGTTTCTTTCTGGTTTCTCTGCAGCTTTCTGTCATGTACATTAATCTTTAGCAACTTTAGCTGGTTCTTCCATTTTCATACTAGTTTCAACCAGTCAAATTGCCCTTTATACTCTTTATGTTGCTGCTTTATTCACCAGTTTGATAGCAATGACCTTTGTGCATCATCTGACATGTTCTACGGATTTTGTCATTCTCCAGCATTGAAAAGGATTTGTTCATATGTTGTTCTATTTCGCTAATCCTTTATGATACATCTGCCTCTTGTTTTTTAAATCCTGTCCTCCTATTCAGCTGGGATAGTCAACCCCATGAAGGGTCCATCTCAGAAATAATCTACAGCAACAAAGAGATTATGAATGTCAATATCATATAGTCATAGAGACGTACAGTACAGAAACCGACCCTTTGGTCCAACTTGTCCATGCTGACCAAATACACCAAACTAATATTGTCCCATTTGGCAGTACTTGGCCCATATCCCTCTAAACCTTTCCTATTCACATACCCATCCAGGTGCCTTTTAAATGTTGTAATTGTACCAGCCTCTACCACTTCCTTTAGCAGCTCATTCCATACACGCATCACCCTCTGCATGAAAATCTTGTTTTTCAGGTCTCTTTTAAATCTTTCCCCTCTCACCCTGAACCTATGCCCTCCAGTTATGGACATCCCCAACCGAGGGGAAAGACCTTGTCTATTTAACCTATCCATGCCCATCATGATTTTATAAACCTCTACAAGGTCATCCTCAGCCTCCAAAGCTCCAGGGAAACAACCCCAATCTATTCAGCCTCTCCCTGTAGCTCAAGCCTTCTAATACTGGCAACATCCTTGTAAGTCTTTTCTGAACCCTTCCAAATTTCACAACATCCTTCAGATAGGAGAGAGACCAGATTTGCACACAATATTCCAAAAGTGGCCTAACCAATGTCCTGTACAGCTCCTAATTCCAATGCTCAGTGCACTGAGCAATAAAGAAAAGCATACAAAATGCCGCCTTCACTATCCAATCTACCCGTGACTCCACTTTCAAGAAACAGTGAATCTACACTTCAAGGTCTCTTTGAGCAACAGTCCCCAGGACCTTACCATTAAGTGAATAAGTCCTGCCCTGTTTTGCCTTTGAAAAATGCAGCACCTCATATTTTTCTAAATTAAACTCCATCTGCCCTTTCTTGGCCCATTGTCCCATCTGAACAAGATCCTTTTGTACTCTGAGGTAAGCTTCTTTGCTGTCCACTATACCTCCAATTTTGGTATCATCTGCAAACTTACTAACTGTACCTCCAATGTTCACATCCAAATCATTTATATAAATAACAAAAAGCAGCAGACCCAGCACCGATCCTTGTGGCACACCACAGGCCTCCAATCTGAAAAGCAACCCTCCATCACCACTCCCTGTCTTCTGCCTTCTAGTCAGTTATGTATCCAAATGGCTAGTTCTCCCTCAATTCCATGTGATCTAACCCTGCTTACCAATCTATCACGAGGAACCTTGTTGAATGCCTTATTGAAGTCCATATAGATCTAGTCCACCACTCTGCCCTCATCAATCCTCTTCATTACTTCTTCAAAAAACTCAGTCAAGTTAATTAGACATGATTTCCCAAGCACAAAGACGAGTTGACTATCCTTAATCAGTCCTTGTATTTCCAAATACATGTAAATCCTATCTCTCAGGAGACCCTCCAATGCCAGGCTCACCAGTCTATAATTCCCTAGCTTTTCCTTCCCACCTTTCTTAAATAGTGGCACCACGTAAAACAACTTCCAGTCTTCCAGCACCTCATCTGTGACTATTGATGATCCAAATATTTCAGTAAGAGGCCCAGCAATCATTTCTCTAGCTTTCCATAGAGCTCTAGGGTACACCTAATCAGGCCCTGGGGATTTATCCACTTTTATGCATTTTAAGACATCCAGCACCTTCTCTGCAAAATGGACATTTTTCAAGATGTCACAATTTATTTCCCCACATTCTATACCTTCCATGTCCTTCTCCACAGTAAACACTGATACAAAATACTCATTTAGTATCTCCCCCCATCTTGTGTGGCTCCATACAAAGACCGCTTTGCTGATCTTTGAGGGGGCCTATTCTTTTCCTAGTTCCCCTTTTCTCCTTAAAGTAGTTATAAAATCCCTTTGAATTTTCCTTAACCCTACTTGTCACTGCTTTCTTGTGTCCCTGTTTTGCCCTCTTGATTTTCCTCTTAAGTATACTCCTACTGCCTTTAATCACTTCTAAGGATTGACTCAATGTCTGCTGTCTATACCTGATATATGTTTTCTTCTTTTTCTTGACAAAAACCTCAATTTTTTGTAGCCATTCAGCATTCCCTATACCTACCAGCCTTGCCTTTCACCCTAACAGGAACATACTATCTCTGGACTTTCATTATTTCATTTTGGAAGGCTTCCCATTTTTCCAGCCCTTTACCTGCAAACATCCACCCACCCCAACCCCACCTCCCCCTGCCTCAATCAGCTATTGAAAGGTGGAGCAAACATCACTCTTAGGAAATTCACAATGAACATTACCATGAGATTCCTCGCATGTCAAAAAATTGTCTCAAATGTGTAGAACAGAATGGTGGAAATTTGTGGAGGCATTGAATCACATTAAAATATAGCAAAATGAAAGCCCAGCTGATCTCAGCCAGCGTTAATCTCCCTCCTAATCCTCATTCCACTCAGACACATCGAACTCTATCTAAATGTCTGATCTACCTAAAGACAGGACTTGCATTCTCCTTTTCAATTGCATGTTGGCGACTTCCATTTTCAATTTCAATGGGCAGCATGGACAAGGAAAAAATTACTGAAGTTAGTTTCTCATTGTCTTCATTATGTCTGCATTGAGGAAACACAAGACAATTTCCCAAAACAATTCTCTCCTTGAAAGCAACTGCCATCCCTTGGTATTTTCACTTTTATGTCAACCCCACCGAAAACCAGTTGGTTCTGCCATGGATCACAGACTGCAATGGAGAACCCCAGACCCTTACCTAAGCTTGAGGCAATTCCCTAAATGGCAAATATAATCACCACAAGCATTTTCAAAGGAACCTGTCTTCCCTTCTTTATTGGAGCTTTGTCCATGTTTATGATCCCACATGCTGGATAATAAAAGAGGAAACAGCAACAAAAAGGATTTGAGTCTAAAGTCCTAGTCAAAGAGGAGGGTTTCCAAGAGACATTTCAAAGGCATACAAGAGATGGCAAAGATGATATTTGGGGAGGGAGTTTGGGTAGTGAAACTGTGAAAGAATAATGACTGGTGGTGACACGGATGGTGCAGGAGAAAGGAGGAATCTAACATAAGAAGCAGTGGATGCAGAGCTGGGAATACGAGGTGGTGGGGAAGGATCAAGAAGGGATTTGAAAGAAACTTAAGAATCATTAAATCTGCAGCAGGAAAATTTGGCAATGGAGACCATTCCTTTTTTATGACAGCTACTGGCAAGCCTGCTGTGTTTCTAGCATGTTCTTTGAATTGATTTCAGATTTCCAGCATTTTCTGTTACTTTTCTTTTCCTTCTCTATGGATGAATGAACCTTTATTTTTGTAACATAGAACAAAATCTCACACTAAATTCTCTTAGATGCAGCGAACAATTCAATGTCTTTCCGCATGTCGTATAGGACAGTAACAGAATAAGTAAAGGTATATAGGGTGCGCATAAGGATCAAGCAGACTTTTTATTAAGCTTAGCAGAATTAAAAAGAAAACAAGCCAGAAATATAAGCTGGTAAAGCGGTGTGACAAATAAAGCATGACAGAAACCAAGATTGCTGAAGAGCATTGAAAACTGTATACAGGAGATGGACAAGGGAGAATGATCTGGCCACAAAGGAAATTATGTTATGGGGTTTAGAAAGTGATATCAGATACAGTAATTCTCCTTCAAGCTCCTGAAGAAAAGGTCTGTTCAAAGGTTTATTTACAAAAATAGCCATTTGCCTTCCAACTCTGCAGACAAACATTCCCCTTAAATAGCACATGGAATGGAACTGCGCCAGATAAATTGACCAAAGTTTGCTGGAGAGAAAATGATGATATTTAAAAGTCTGCACAACCAGCATTTCGAAGTTTTAATTAAATTCCCAACACAGGCTGGTCACAAGCTTATTATCAAATAAAGGATTCTAAGACTGGAGCCAGGTAAGATTCTTACTCAAATTGACCTGTTTTTAAGAAATGTTCTCCCTCTTCAAAATGCTATCTGCTGTGTTATTGTATACGCACACTTAAGATGAGAGTATTTCTCAATTATTTTAAAAGATCATTAATCTGTTATTAAAAAGAATTTAATATAAGCACGTACAACATTCATCGCAGAACCACAGAATTTTTATGACGCAGAAGGAGGACTTTCGGCCCATTTTGCCGACACTGATTTGATTATCTAGTACTAATCTCTTGCTTTTACCCCATATCCCTGTGCACCATTTCTCTCCAAATAATTATCAAATGCCCTCCTGAATGCTTCAGTTGAAAATGCCTCCACCACATTTCCCAGCATCACACATTCATACTTGCTGTGTGAAAAAGATTTTTCATATATCACTTTTGTTTTGTTTGTATAGCACTTTAAATCTATCATGGAGTAATTGGAGATTGTTTGGGCCTCTTTTTGAAAAATCTATGCTCACTTGTTCTTTTCTTCTGTCACTAGTAGTAACAGCTTCTCCCTCTCTACTTTGTCCAACACATTCATGATTTGAAAACCTCTCTCAAATCTACCCTCAGCCTTCCCCTCTCCAGAGCGAACAGTCCCAAATTCTTCAATCTACACTCTTGGTTGAAGCTTCTCATTCCTGGAGCTATTCTTGTAAATTGTTTCTGCAGTCTATCCACTGTATTCACATCTTTCCTATAATGTGGCACCCATAACTGTTCATAATATTGCAGCTGAGGTCTAACAAGTGTCTTCTACAAATGCAAACATCACCTCCCTGCTCTTGAGTTCTATGCCTCTATTAGTAAAGCTGAGAACACTGTAGGCTGGCTGAAGTTTTTCCACCACTAAAGTTTAACTAACTGGTCTGGAATTGCTGGGATTATCCTTACAAACATTCTTGAACAAAGCTACAGTGTTTTCAACCTCCAGCCTTCTAGCACTTCCCCAAAGTCCAGGGAAAACTGAAGGATTATGGTCATTTCCCATACAAGTTATACCCTCACTTCCTTCAAAATCCTTGTATCTCATCCATTCTGGTGTCTTGTCAATTTTAAGTGCCAACAAACTATCTGAGACTTCTTCCTTAATAATTTTGAAAACTTCTGGTAAAAGAGTTTCCACCTCTGTAGTCATGACCAAGGAAGCATTCTCCACTTTTGTAAAGACAATGATAAAATATTCATTTAACACTTCAGCTATGCCCACTGCCTCCATTTGTAAATCTCCTTTTTTTTTGTCTCAGATCAGCCCTATTTTTCTTTTAACAACTTTCACTGTAGTGATTGTAATGAGGTCAGCCAAGTGGACATCATAGAATATGAGTTCCTTTGTTGGGTCTATTAATCTGGTCCAATCAGGGAGCCCTGGCTGACAGATAAGAACAGGAGTGTCAGACATCCTGACACTCTGACAGCTGGGTCCTTGGGTGCTGGACCAATGTTGAGGACTTCCCATGTGTAAATAAAAGGTGACTTGGTGATAGGATACCACCCTCTGTGGAGTTATTTCACTTACTATTTACATGTCTACAGAAGACTTTTTGATTTCCCTTTGTGTAAGCTGCTAGTCTTTTCTCATAGATCCATTTTACTTAACTTATTTGCTTTCTAACCTCCTTTCTAATCTTCTGTACTATATGTTTCATTTCATTGTGGTCTGATCTACTTTTTAACTTAGTGGGACTTATTTTGTACTAAAACTGAGACATGGTTTACCATGAAACGTGATTTATTATTGTTGAAGCACAAGATAGATAGATATACAACTTTGGAGTGTTTGAGACCACTCTGACTGGAGTGGCCTCCTTTAACTAGTTATTCAGGTCATTTCTAAGTACATGACTTAGCTGCAGTTTGATGTAACAATATAAATAGTATAATTTAAATTGAGCTTCTATCTCAGGAAGGGTGTTACAAAAGACAATATTGGATATTGTAATTTCCCCTATTACTTGAGGCCACTGCTAGGAACTGAATGTCTCAAAACAAGTTCGACTGAAACTCCGATCTTTAGTTCCATCCGAAACCTTGCAGCATTGCCTCATCAACAACCCGTTCAATAATCAATAAGGGCGAATGGCTTGCAGATCTGTCTGGCTTCATTCAATTTGACAGTGGAATGCTGCAAGCTTCCTGGCTGAATATCTCAGTTCCACAGTCTCATTAACACCTATTCAATATAATTAATCAAGGTAACGGGTTTGCATATCTGTCTGTCATGATCTAATTCCCAGCATGCTGTTCAGTTGGCCAGTTTTCCCAGCATGCCGTTCGGTTGGCCAATATTGCTTTCAATGTCCCAAAACAGCTGTTACTTTATATCAAAGGGGCATTCTATTACCAATAATTTTCCTGTTGATTCTCAATTGTATTTCTGGCTTACACTTGCCATAAACACATTTTTTATCTTTCTAATGTTGATTTCTATCTTCTTAGTCATCCAGAGACCTCTAGGTTTGTTTAGAGGGAATAAAGCTTTACTGTTCCTGAACCATTGTTCAGTTATTATTTTTCTCACCAAACTCCTATTCCAATCAATCCTGCTATCAGCTCATTCTTGCCCCTTTAAAGTCAACTTTCTACCAACTAATTATTCTAACTTTGTTTTGTTACATGCCCTTTTCTACCATCATCATGAATCTTAAGATATGGTGATCACTGTTTCCTAAGTGTTACCCCACTGACACTTGAACCACTCGGCCCACCTAATTTCCAAGGACCAAGTCTGACAAGGCATTCTTCCTTGTGGACTGGACATGTACTCCTGTAGGGAACATTCCTACGTAAAATCTAAGAACACTTATCCCAGCTACCTCTTACATTACCAGTATCCCATGCTGTATTTGAATAAATGAAATCATCCATTATAACTACTTCAGAAGGTTGGCATTTCTTTGCAATTTCCCTGTAGATTTGTTCCTTTACATCGTCTCCACTAGTTAGTGATCTATAGACTACACAAAGCGATAAAATTGTCTCCTTTTTATTTCATAGTTCTGGCAAAATTGACTCTGTCCTTGAGACCTCTGAGATATCTTCCTTCTCCAGCACTTCAATGCCCTCTTTAATCTATACTGTTACCCATCTCCCTTTCCTTCCTATTCTATTTTTCATGAATGATATACGTTCAATAACATTTAACATCCATATCTGTCTTTTATGACCAAGCCAGTTTGGCATCTAACCTACTAACTCACAGTGGATCCCATATGCTTAATCCTCTAGACCAGTCTACCGTGAAGGACCTTGTCAAATGCTTTAATAAAGTCTGTGTAGACAACTTCCACTGTCCTACCTGCATGGATCATCTTTGCCACTTCCTCAAAAAACTCAATCAAATTTTTGAGACAAAACCTCCCTTGCACAAAACCATATTAACTGTCCCTAATAAGTCCATTATTTTCCAATGTGAGTAAATCATGTATTGAAGAATCTTCTCCAATCATTTCCCGATCACTGATGTAAGGCTTTCATCAAATGTTTGTAATTAAGTCCTCCATCCTTAAATGGTTAGGTGACTTTCCCACCATCAGATGATGAGAAGCCTTTATACATACATTTGCATTTCACTAATTATCTACTCACTCAAATTGACCTCCTCAACTCACTTAACTTCAGTCCAGTGGAGACATTCAATGTTTCAGAAACTTAACACAATACACAAAGCAGGCTCCTGGTAACAGGATGAGTACAGGTTTTGCTATCTCTACTGATATCTTTACAAGGTTGTTTCTCTTCTACTCAACATGTTGGGCATGATGTGATCCTGAACTATCACTCCATTGAATTAGACTTGACTGCAGCCAATGTCAGCTACTCATTGCAGCACTTTAAGTGGATGGGATCAGGCAACGGTTTTTGTTGTTTAGGTGGCAAATAGTGATGGGGTTGCTATGCTTCTCTACCCTTGTCCTTTAAAGTCATGACTTAGGGACATGCTGTATTATTAGACAAAGCAGGTATTATTTATACAACAAAAAATAAAACGGAAAGCTGCAAATGATTCAACCCAAAATAAAACCAGAAAATGCTGGAAACACCCAAAACTCAACCAATAACTGCAAAGAGGAAATATTGATGCTGATCATTTTGGAATTATACCCTTCCTCTGATATGATTTAGCCTCCAGCAGGGTATTTTATCTGATGCAATAATGCTTATGTTATCTCCCATAACTTAAGAAGCCGAACATTGACACTATGGTGTTTAAGAATCAAACAGATGGGTATTCCAGCTACACATTATGCTTAAACTTTAGATCACAACTGATCAGGTTGCCAATGGCATGTCATGCTTCAATCAATTCCAGAATAAGATGAAGTCTGAGATCTTTTTAGCCCTAGGTCACATACTATGATAGTGTGATGATATCATTAAAGGGACACTGACATAATCATCCTGTGACATTACACAATACCCTCAGATCAAAATCTAAGAAATGAAAATAAACTTTAATACTGAAGGTCAAAAGAAGTGTGGATCACAGACAAGGAGTTCATGGGTTAACTGAATTGCTGTAAAATATTTGTTTACTTTACATTTGTTAGACCTTCTTACAGGATTACATACAGATGCTGTGTCACAGATCTATTATAAATTTTATAAGATGATCCATTCTCACAACGTCATGCATACTAATCTGAATTGTTTTCTTTATTGTTCAGATCAAAGCCTTATCCAATAAAATAGCATCTTACATTTGTCTGCTCAGTAGCTATTTCCATGTTCCTAATCCTTCCTTGTCATAGCATCTGCTCAACTTTTTTTTTGATTCTTGAAATTTATTAAGTTTGTCATGATCACAATGCTCTTCCAATGGACTTGGAAACCTGGAATATGAATGGGATCCCTGAACCAACATTGTCAATATTAGAAAATGAAACAACCAAAATTAATGAATGCTAGTAATGAAATAAGTGTTTTTGTTTTTCTGTAAGGAGCTATCTAAGATCTAGAATGAAAAATAACAATATCTTGTGGATTGCAATATATTGGAGGTCAGCACTGCTGCCTCTCTGCTCCAGGGACCCGGGTTCAATTCCAGCCTCGAGCGACTGTCTGTGTGAAATTTGCACATTCTCCCTGTGTCTGCATGGGTTTCCTCCGGATGCTCCGGTTTCCTCCCACAATGCAAGGATGTGCAGGTTAGGTGAATTGGCTATGCTAAATTGCCAATAGTGTTCAGGGATATGTAGATTAGATGCATGAGACAGGGATTAATAGATGGTAGGGGAATGAGTCTGGATGGGTTACTATTTGGAAGGTCAATGTGGACTTGTTGGGCCAACAGGCCTGTTTCCACACTGCAGGGATTCTATGATTCTATGGTTCAAATATATGGGAACATATCCATCACAAAATGGATTAAAACAGACCAAAACAGATGGGTGAATAGTTTTAAACACAGTCAATATATTGAATCCCATTTATTCTGAAGCTTGATGAGACTCTGGTCTAAGCTTTATATGTCAGATTCTGAGTTTTAGTTTTCAGTGCTTTCTGCTGTAAAATTTCAAAACACTCCTAGGGTACAGTGACAGACAATTCAACTGAGTTTCTCATCATATCCCAGGCTAAAGGAGGCCATCTTAAATCAAAAGGATTTAATACATTCCAAAGTCAGCCAAGGACCCAAAAAGAGAAAATAGTGCAGAAAGTCAGCAGGTCTGGCAGCATCTCTGGAGAGAGAGAGAAACAAAGTTAACAATTAAAATCCAATATATAAGCACTTGTTCAGAACTGAAAGGAGCTAGAAAATGGTGGCGTTTGAACCAAATTTTATAGAATTGCCAAATAACCTTAACCATTCTCCAGCATTAAAAATTTGGCTGTTACATAAATCATAGAATGTTACAGCACAGTAACAATGTTGTGCCGACCTGTGAAATTAATCTGATGTCCATCTAACCTCTGCCGTTCCATTATTATCGATATGTATGTTCAATGTCCACTTAAAAGCCCTTAACATCGATGGGTCTGCTAGTGTTGCAGGCAAGCTGTTCCACACCCCTACTACTCTGAGTAATAAAATTACCCCTGATATCTGTCACCCCTCAATTTAAAGCTATGCCCCCTCGTGTTTGCCTTCACCATCTGAGGAGAAAGGCTCTCATTATCCACCCTATCTAACCCTCTGATTATCTTACATGGCTCGATTAAGTGACCTCTCAATCTTCTGTCCAACAAAAACAACCTCAGTTCCCTCAGTCTTTCCTCATAAGACCTTCCTTTCATACCATGCAATGTCCTAGGAAATCTCCTCTGAACCCTTTCCAAAGCTTCCACATCCTTCTGATAATGCAGATAATTCTAATAAAGTTCAAAAATAACAGACTGACTTAAATGCTCAGCCACGGTGGGATCGCACTTTGAAAAATCTCATCGAGATCAGAAGACCATGCTAAGGCCATGCCAGGCCGAGACAATGGAAGGCCAGGCTGAGACACCGCCACGCCAGACCAGGAGACCGCTACGCCAGGCTGACAGACTGCCATGCCAGACCAAGACACCACCATGCCAGATCAAAAGACTGCCATGCCAGGCCGAGAGACAACCATGCCAGGCTTAAGCTGAGCAGTTAAAAGAAAGTGAGAACAATTTCAACAACCAAGTAAAGGCCTTTACAGCATAGCTTCTGAGCGAGAAGGTACAGGAATGCCTTAGCCTCCATAACACCTTCCCCCACTCCACACGCTTATCTGCACACATAGGTCAACGACAGTTGCCCTCTTCCCACAACACTACCTGTTCTATCACTGAACAATCTCATAAAAGTACTACATCACTAAGACATTGAAATGGCATCATATGCGACACACTTATATAAAAGGTCTCCAAATTACTATCCAACAGTCAGTCAATTAATCAATCAGTTAACTATGCATATACTGTACATGAGTAAGCTGAGAATCCCAGCTATATAGAAGTCTGAGATATCATACATTGTACATAGTTAATTGTCAACAAACTTCCAAATATCTTTCTCAATATGAACCCAAGTCTCTGGGATGTATGTTACATATGAACAGCCAAATAAGGAGTAGAAGGAAGTTTTTTGGCCCCATGAGCCTGCTCCCCCAATCAATAAGATCATAGCTGAGCTGTTTCTTTCAAATCCCACATTCCCATCTACCCTCAATAAATTTTTAATTTCCTTATCTAAAAAAAAATCTATCCCCCTCTGCTTTAAATTTACAACCATGCTTCCAATGCTTTCTGAAACAGAAAAACAATCCTCCTCAACTCTGTGCTCAAAGGGTGACACCTAATTTTAAAACATTGCCCCTAATAGTGGAATCATTCTCAATCCTCTCCCCATCTACTTTGCCAATAACATTCAAGATCTTACTCAATTCAATCTAGTGACCTCCTTTCTCCTAGACTCTAGTGGAAACAAACCCAACTTGTGCAACTTATCCTCTCAGACAATCCACTTATTCTTCAGTCATCACTCCCAAATCAAGTATCAATCTAGCAAAAATCCTCTGGTCTTTAAAATATTTGCTTCCTTCCATAAATAAGTAGACCAAAACTGCTCACAATATCTAACATGTGATCTCAGCAACAGCTTATATATATGAAGCATAATATCTTTGTTTTTAAATTCAATTCCCCTTGTAGTAAAGCATCCCATTAACCTCCTTAATTACATATGATTCTGCATTATCTTCATTCCAACTTGTGTGACTTGTGCACTAGAACACTTTATCCCTCTGTATTATGGATTTCCATAAGCGTTCTCTGGTGAAGTAATACTCAGTCTTTTTAATTCTTTCTGTAAAAGTGAACAACTTCACGTTTTCCCACATTGATGAGATGAGATTACTTACAGTGTGGAAACAGGCCCTTCAGCCCAACAAGTCCACACCGCCCCGCCGAAGCGTAACCCACCCATACCCCTACCCCTACCCCTAACCTAACACTACGGGCAATTTTAACAATGGCCAATTCACCTGACCTGCACATCTTTTGGACTGTGGGAGGAAACCGGAGCACCCGGAGGAAACCCACGCAGACACGGGGAGAACGTGCAAACTCCACACAGTCAGTCGCCTGAGGTGGGAATTGAACCCGGGTCTCTGGCGCTGTGAGGCAGCAGTGCTAACCACTGTGCCACCGTGCCACCGTGTCACCCAGATATTTTGCCAATGAATGGATCCATCTGTACCTGTCCTAATATTCCTTGTCTTCTTCACAATATACTCTTCTACCGACCCTTGACAGATTAGAGAATTTAAGTAACATGCGGTCACTCCATCTAAATCATTGATGTAAAATTTTGTGAGAAGATTAGTAGCTTGGGTGCTCGTTGTTGTGGTTCTGTTCGCCGAGCTGGGAATTTGTGTTGCAGACATTTTGTCCCCTGTCTAGGTGACATCCTCAGTGCTTGGGAGCCTCCTGTGAAGCGCTTCTGTGATACTTCCTCCGGCATTTATAGTGATTTGTCTCTGCCACTTCCGGTTGTCAGTTCCAGCTGACCGCTGCAGTGGCCGGTATATTGGGTCCAGGTCGATGTATTTGTTGATAGAATCTGTGAGTGAGTGCCATTCCTCTAGAAATTCCCTGGCTGTTCTCTGTTTGGTTTGTCCTATAATAGTGTTGTCCCAGTCGAATTCATGTTGCTTGTCATCCATGAGTGTGGCTACTAAGATTAGCTGGTCGTGTCATTTCGTGGCTAGTTGGTGTTCATGGATACAGATCGTTAGCTGTCTTCCTGTTTGTCCTATGCAGTGTTTTGTGCAGTCTTTGCATGGAATTTTGTACACTGTTGGTTTTGCTCATGCTGGGTATCGGGTCCTTTGTCCTGGTGAGTTGTTGTCTGAGAGTGCCTGTTGGTTTGTGTGCTGTTATGAGTCCTAGTGGTCCTAGGTTATCCGTTTTTGGCGAATACATTGTCTGTGTGTGTGGCTTTCCTGTATACCTTTGTGGTGAAATATCTGTTTGGTGTTCTCTGAACCGTCACGTCTAGGAATGGGAGTTGGTTGTCCTTTTCTTCCTCTCTAGTGAACAAATCAATGGCACAGCCATGGGCTTACCCGTCTCTGGATTCATAGCAGAAGCTGTAATGCAAAAATTAGAACAAACAGATTTCACCACAAAGGTATACAGGAAAGCCACACACACAGACCAAGTCCTGAACTACGAAAGCAACCACCCCAACACACACAAAAGAAGTTGCATCAAGACACTGTTCAAAAGGGCCACAACACACTGCAGCACACCTGAACTGCAAAAAGAGGAAGAAGAACACCTCTCCAATATATTCGCCAAAAAACGGATACCCCTGCAATTTCATCAACAGATGCCTAAGGGAAAGACAACGGAATGAGGACATGCCGCAACCCAAAAGACTAGCCACACTACCATACATCAAGAGCATTTCCGAACTGACAGCCAGACTACTATGACCACTAGGACTCATAACAGCACACAAACGAACAGGCACACTCAGACAACAACTCACCAGGTCAAAGGACCCGATACCCAGCATGAGCAAAACCAATGTAGTGTACAAAATCCCATGCAAAGACTGCACAAAACACTACATAGGACAAACAGGAAGACAGCTAACAATCCGTATCCATGAACACCAACTAGCCACGAAACGACATGACCAGCTATCCTTAGTAGCCACACACACAGATGACAAGCAACATGAATTCGATTGGGATAACACTACTACTATAGGACAAGCCAAACAGAACAGCCAGGGAATTCCTAGAGGCATGGCACTCATCCACAGATTCTATCAACAAACACATCGACATGGACCCAATATACCTGCCACTGCAGCGGACAGCTGGAACTGACAACCGGAAGCGGCAGAGACAAACCATTATAAATGCCGAAGTAAACATCACAGAAGCGCTTCACAGGAGGCTCCCAAGCACTGAGGATGTCACTTGGACACGGGACCAAACGTCTGCAACACAAATTCCCAGCTCGGCGAACAGAACCGCAACATTGATGTAAAATGGATAAAAATTAGGCCACAGCACAGATCCTTTTGGGACTCCATTCATATATCCTGACAAGCAGTAAAAAAAACCCAACTGGCTACACTGACTCTGTTGTCTGCCAGCCAATCTTTTATCCATGCTAGTCAGTTGCCCCCTACACCATAAGATTTAATCTTATTAAATGCCTCTGGAAACCTAAGTAGGGTACAAAAATAGCTTCTGTTTATCCATTATGCATACTATTGTTAAAGAATTCCAATGAATTGATTAAAGATGATTTTCTTTTATTCCTTCATGAGATGTGGATGTTGCCGACTAGGCCAGCATTTACTTACCATCACTAAGTACTCAGTTTAGTATCAACCACATTGTTGTGATCCTGGGGACAAATGTAGGATAAATCAGATAAGAATGGCAGATTTCCTTCCCTAAAGGACAATAGTGAGCCAAATGGTTTCTATCGACAATTGACAGTAGATACATGGTCACTGTGAGACCAGCACTCTATTCCAGATTTTACTGAACTCAACTTCCACAATCTGCAATGTTGGGATTCAAACCCATGTCCCAGTACATTGGCCTCTCTTAGTACGGACCTATGTCTCTGGATGAAGCACTGATGATCTCTCTTTCTTGTGTTTTTTTTTGTATCACCTATAGTGAAGGCAAAACAAAATATTTTTTCATTTCATCTGCCATGTCCTTGTTATTCAAAATTAACTCTCCATTTTCACTCTCGAGGGCAGGAACACTCACTTTATTTGCTCTTTTCCTTTTTAAATGCACTTAGTAACATTTGCTATGCTCTTTCACAGGACTAGTTAGCTTCCTCTCATTGCAATAACTCTGCTTTTGTCTGACTTTCACTTCCCAAAGTACAATTTTCCTCTCTTCCCTTATCTCCTGTTTTTGATACATCACATCTTTCCAAGATTGACCTCTTTCTACCACTATTTAGATTAAACGTTTTCCATTTCCCTGGTTATTCAGTTCACAAGGACACTGATCCTAGGTATAAACCATGTCAATGGTACAGCCCCTTTTAACCCATTATTGGATCCAGTGCTTCACAAACACACCTCTTCAATACCAAGGATTTGAGTCATGTATTCAACTCTCTAATGTATGTATTCCATGTCAATTTGCAAGCAGCTCAAGTAATTCAGAGATTACAATTGCTAAGGTGCACTTTTGAATTTAGTACCTAGCTCCTCATATCCTCTATCCAGAACTACTACAACTTTCCTGTATCAGCTCATTCCTGGAGTGATATTCATTCTCCACTGAGTGCCATTCCCATACTCTGTTCTATTTCTGTGATAACTTGTTGCTGATCCATTTCTGTTGTTGAAGAATGTCTGGGACAGATAGTCATTCCGTAGACATATTCTAACCAACCTGCTCAGGGATGTTATTACACACCTTTGGTACAGATGGGACCTTGCCCAGAATTTTTTTTTCCCTCATCATCCTGTGCAGAGATGTTATTACACAGTGCTTGGGCAGGTGGACTTGAACCCGGATCCCCGTATCAGAGGTAAAGACATTACTACAGTACCACAAGAGTCCTAAATTGTTATTCTGTATTCAATGCAATTATTGGCATCACCTATTCCTCATCAACTGGCTGAAGTAAAACAAAAAGTGACGGATACATACAAGTGAAGGATATGTACTTGTATGCATAAGTGTGTGGTCATGACGGTGTAGCTGTTCACTTACAATGACCACATGTGACTGAAGTGGCAAATTGCTCCTCACGGGTTCAATGTGGGCGGACCCTTGTTGAGAGCATTGATTGATCACATTTTGACTGGCTCTCCAATGCTCAGCTCTGACAATGACTTGACAGACATATAAAGTGAAATTTAGTTTTCTGTCATTTCGTTTTGCCCTTGCCAAGATAGTTCAAAACATGAACAAATTGTTAGATCTTTCACTTTAAGGTGGGCGGGGAAGAATTTAAAAGGAACCTGAGAGGTAACTTTTTCACAGAGGATGATGCTTGTATAGAATGAGGAAGTGGTAGAGGCAATCACAACATTTAAAAGGCAGCTGGATGGGTACATGAATAAGAAGGACTTCGAGGGATATGGGCCAAATGCTGGCAAATGGGACAAGATTAATTTATGTTATCTTATTGGCATGGATGAGTAGGATGGAAGGGTTTGTTTCTGTTCTGCACATGTTTATGACACTATAAATATTGGCCAATCTTGTGACAGCTCTCACCTTGTCACAAACCAGGAGAAGTCCTTTCCTCTGTTAGCATATGATCTGCACTTGCCTGCAAGCATCTTCAATTGCATCTTTCTCATGTCAGTTTCAAGTTCGTCTGGCAAGCTCTCAATCATGGTCTGATGATGTTCTGCAATGATTTCACTCATTGCCTTTCATCATGCTGAGACTAGAATATTGCCCATGTTAGTTTTCACTCTGGAAAGATAACTGACTATCTCATGCTGATTGATACTCTCCTAGAGCAATGGAAATGCCATCTGGCATGCACAACCATTCAGTACCTTCCAATTGACATCCAGAGTTTTGTAACTGCTGCCTTCATCCAGCTTCACTTGCCAGAAAACATCCTTCACATCTAGAATAGTAATCAGCCTTGGCAAGATTTCTTCAATGGTTGGCATGAGACGTTTTTTCAATTAGTTCATGGGATTTATGTATCATTGGCTGGACTAGCATTTCTTGTTCACCTCCAATTACCCAGTCAATCACATTGCTGTCACACATCAACCAGAATTGGAGAGTAGATTTCTTTCCCAAAGGGACATGAATGAATCAGATTGGATTTTATGATAATTGACAGTGTTCAGTCAATGCCTAATTGTCATCATTAGGCAAGCTTTTTTTAAAAGTTAAATTCAAATTTCACCATCTGCTATGGTGAGCTTTGAACATAGATTCACAGTCTATTGAGATTGTCAGTACATATCCTCAAAGCTTTATTGACATCCTTTGGATCTAATATGCTGCCAGTTTTCCAGATGTTTTTCCCTGCTACCATCCTGCCAACCCATTCTGTAGAAGTTGTCTTTTTTTTATTCATTAGTTCCTTTATTTTCAGCTCCTCTACCTTGTTTTTCAGATTTGACTTGACTCAGCACATGCTGAGTTGGATTTACATGAAGATAGTATTCATCCAAGATTAGTGAGAACATTATTCTGGACTTTGATCAACAGTCAATGGATTAATTGTCCACAAAAAACTGTAAATCTCTTCTGGCACATGTATGTAGACATCCAAACTTTAGACTTGCTTCAAATGAGAGAAGTACACTTTGCTTAACTTTTTCTGAGAACTGCAGATCTTTGTTCCTTCTATTGCATTGTGCCCTCAGTATCATTTGTCCTCTAGAGATGAGTGTCATTCCATCATGTAGCCTCAACATTGCTTTCAAGAGCTTCATTTTCAGGTCATCACCTTGAGCCACTTCAAACAAGTCTATGAAACTCATGATGTTACACAAAGTGTTAGCACTTCTCTGGCATTTCACATGTACTTGATGTTCTCCTTCTGCTGCCATCTTTCTAACTGTTACAAACTATTTGTCACTTTTGGACCTGAAGATGCTAATCAATTGTACAGTGTGGAGAACTTGTCTGGCCAGTCCACAGCAGCTTTCCTTATCTGGTTGCTTTACTTTTACCTACTAAACACTTACATGTAATGTGACCATAGAAACTTTGAAAGTAGGAACAGGAGTAGGCAATTTGGACTTTCAAGTCTGTTCCATCATTCAATATCAGCATGACTGATCAGCCAACTTAGAACCCTGTTCCCACCTTCACCCTTACCCTTTGATTAATTTAGACCCAACAACCACATCTATCTCCTTCCTAAAAACATTGAATGTTTTAGCCCCAACTGCTTTCTGTGGTGGAGAATTCCTTTAAGAGTCACAAAGTCATACTATCATAAAGGAAACAGCCCATTCAGTCCAGCTCATCTGTGCTGACCAGACATCCCACTCTGAACTAATCCCATTTACCAACATTTGTCCCCTATCACTCTAAACCCTTCCTATTCATATACCCATTCAGATACTTTTTAAATGCTGTATTTGTATCTGCCTCCACCACTTCCTCGGGGAACTCCCTCTGTGTGGAAAATGTAACTACTCAGGTCCTTTTTAGATCTTTCCTCTCTCACCTTTTAACCTATGCCCTTTAGTTTTTGACTCCCCCACCCTAGGAAAAAGACCTTGCCTATTTACCCTACCCATGCTCTTCATGATTTTATAAGCCTTTGTAAGGTCACCCCTGAGTCTCCAACCTCCAGGGATAAATGTCCCAGCCTGTTCAGCCTCTCCCTATAGCTCAAACTCTACAGTCCAGCAATATCTAAGTAGTTTAGCTTCTTCCTTGTTTCTCTCTCCAAAGATGCAGACAAACCTACTGAGTTTCCCCAGCATTTTCTGCATGTGTGTCAGTTTAATGATGATTGCAACCCCAATAGGACAGTAATTGGCTTTTTGTTAACAGGGCATATATGAGCAGTTTTCCACCATGTCAGTTAGAAGCCAGTGTTGTAGATGTGCTTGGGGACAGCAAGTTCTAGTGCACAAGTTTTCAGTATTTTTGCTGGAATGTAGTCAGGGCCCATTGCCTTTTCAGGATCATGTGCCGCTAACTGGCCAGTTAGTCTTACTTCTGTGGTAGGCAAAGTAATGGAAAGGGTACTGAGGGATAGGATTTACGAGTATCTGGAAAGACACTGCTTGATTAGGGACAGCCAGCACGGATTTGTGAAGGGTAGGTCTTGCCTTACAAGTCTTATTGAATTCTTCGAGGAGGTGACCAAGCATGTGGATGAGGGTAGAGCAGTGGATGTAGTGTACATGGATTTTAGTAAGACATTTGATAAGGTTCCCCATGGTAGGCTTATGCGGAAAGTCAGGAGGCATGGGATAGAGGGAAATTTGGCCAATTGGATAGAAAACTGGCTAACCGGTCGAAGGCAGAGAGTGGTGGTAGATGGTAAATATTCAGCCTGGAGCCCAGTTACAAGTGGAGTTCCGCAGGGTTCAGTTCTGGGTCCTCTGCTGTTTGTAATTTTTATTAATGACTTAGATGAGGGAGTCGAAGGGTGGGTCAGTAAATTTGCAGATGATACGAAGATAGGTGGAGTTGTGGACAGTGAGGAGGCCTGTTGTCGGATGCAGAGGGACTTAGATATGATGCAGAGCTGGGCTGAGGAGTGGCAGATGGAGTTCAACCCTGCCAAGTGTGAGGTTGTCCATTTCGGAAGAACAAATAAGAATGCGGAATACAGGGTTAATGGTAGGGTTCTTAGTCAGGTGGAGGAACAGAGGGATCTTGGGGTCTATGTACATAGATCTTTGAAGGTTGCCACTCAGGTGGATAGAGTTTGTAAGAAGGCCTATGGAGTATTATCGTTCATTAGCAGAGGGATTGAATTCAAGAGTCGTGAAGTGATGTTGCAGCTGTACAGGACTTTGGTTAGGCCACAGTTGGAGTACTGTGTGCAGTTCTGGTCGCCTCACTTTAGGAAAGATGTGGAAGCTTTGGAGAGGGTGCAGAGAAGATTTACCAGGATGTTGCCTGGAATGGAGAGTAGGTCGTACGAGGATAGGTTGACAGTTCTCGGCCTTTTCTCGTTGGAACGGCGAAGGATGAGGGGTGACTTGATAGAGGTTTATAAGATGATCAGGGGAATAGATAGAGTAGACAGTCAGAAACTTTTTCCCCGGGTACAACAGAGTGTTACAAGGGGACATAAATTTAAGGTGAAGGGTGGAAGGTATAGGGGAGATGTCAGGGGTGGGTTCTTTACCCAGAGAGTAGTGGGGGCATGGAATGCGCTGCCCGTGGGAGTGGTAGAGTCAGAATCATTGGCGACCTTTAAGCGGCATTTGGATAGGTACATGGATGGGTGCCTAATCTAGGTTAGAAGTTCGGCACAACATCGTGGGCCGAAGGGCCTGTTCTGTGCTGTATTGTTCTATGTTCTATGTTCTATGTTCTAACATTAAGTGAATCAAATTATCTGAAGATAGGCTAATTCGATGGACAATTGGAGGAGGCACTGATGGATCACCCATTCGGAACATGGCTCATGATTATTGTGAATACTTCAATCTGATCTTTTGCACTGATGTGCTGGGCTCCCTCATCATTAAGGATGGAGATATTAATGGAGCCTCCTCCTTCAGTGTGTTATTTAATTGTCCTTGATTTCATGTGGCAGGACTGCAGAGCTCAGACCTGACCCATTGATTGTGGAATCACTTCGCTCCTGTCTATCACTTACTGTTTGCCATGCAAGTAATCCAGTTTGGTAGCTTCACCAGGCTGACATCTCTTTTTATGTACACTTGCTGCTGCTCCGAGCATACCCACCTGCACTCTCCATTGAACCAGAGTTGAGCCACTGGTAATGATAGAGTGGGAGATATGGTGGGATGTGAGATTGCAGATTATGTTAGTGTCTGCTACTGCTGATTGCTCATAGGCCTCACTGATACCCTGACTGTTTGAAGTGTACCCCATTTAGCATGATAGTCTCACACAACAAAATGGATTGAAGGCAGAGATTGATAGATTCTTGTTGTCTCGGGGAATTAAGGGCTACGGGGAGAATGCGGGTAAGTGGAGTTGAAGTGCCCAGCAGCCATGATTGAATGGCGGAGTGGACTCGATGGGCCGAATGGCCTTACTTCCACTCCTATGTCTTATGGTCTTATGGTCTTATCTTCAATGTGACAGGTGAAGACATAATTTAGCCTTCATATGGATTACACGGTGGTCACTCTTACCAATATTGTCATGGACAAATGCATCTGAGGCAGGCAGATTGGTGAGGATGATGTCAAGTATGTGTTTCCCTCTTGTTGGTTCCTCACTATCTACTGCAGCCCCAGGATTCAAACCCAGGTCTCCAGAACATTACCTCTCTGCTGCACATGTTGGTAACTTTCTTGAGAATACAGTTCTCTTCTCTCTGTAAACATGATCACACAGTGAGATCTGATTTCTCTAAAACAGTTCAGATTCTGATGAGTCATAGTGTCCTTGTAAATCTCTCTGTACCCTCTCCAGTGCTATCACATCCCTCCTATAATCTGGGTTCCAGGACCTCACACAATACTGTTGCTGTGGCCTAAACAATGTTTTATATCGTCATCATAATTCACATTCATTCGCTGATGAAGAAGATTGTCCATCTAGGTTATTCTGTGTTATTGGTCATGGATTCTGTGGGTCCTTGTGTCTGATGAACCCAATCCTGGAGCCACATCACTGACCACACATTTGGCAGGTGTTTCTGGGAGGTGGCTTTGAGGTCCTTGGTATTCCTTTCTCCAGTTCCTCTTCTGTAATTTCTTTTGCTGATGGGTGTTGTGCTTCTTCCAGTTTCTTCTGAACAAGTGCTGACGTCAGCTCCAAGGCAGAGTTACAAAGAAGAACCAGGGAAAACAAAGACAAATGGTGGACTGAGAAAGCTAAGGAGCGACAGATCCTTGCTGACAGTATGACACCCAGGATTTCTTCAGAGCCACCAAAGCAATATATGGGCCCAACATCTTTGGCCTCAAATCAGTGTGGAGCATATGGTTCCATCATAACCTCCTTAATTTTAAACTATGGTTTGGCTATTAATCATCTACCTGTTTCACAACCTTCAGTGACCAGTGTACACACACACCAAGGTCCCTCTGATCCACAGTGCTTCCCAGAGTCCTACTGTTCTTCATGTAGTCTCTTCCCTTGTTTGTCCTGCTCAAGTGCATCAATTTACACTTGTCCGCATTGAATTCCATTTGCCATTGATCAGCCCAATCTATATTGTACATTAATCTCAGGCTGTCCTCTTCACTAGTTATCACACCACCAATGTCATATCATTCACAAACGTATTGATCAACCCTCCTACATTCATACTTCAGTTGCCCAAGATCCAGAATTCAGCAAGAATCATCAATACTTTTACATACTGTTTAATATTCTTGCCCTTCCCTTGAACTCTAATATTAAATACATATCTTTCATAAAATAACTTTAGTTGATGGTTCAATATGTGTTATCAAGGCCTTATAGACTTCTCCATTCTGGCTTTTGTACACTCATTAGGAGTTTTCACACTACAACTTGGAACATTTATCCCCAGCACTGATAAGAGTTTCTACTGTTATTCGTTTAGACTTATTATTTAATTCTCTAGCTAGTTCTCAAATCTGTCACTGAGAGACAAGAAAAAAATTCCAAATCTGTCTCATCACTTTTCATCCCTGGAAATTCAGGAACTGGAAAATTGATAACTATCATGACTCACCTGACTCTTCAATGTTGCAGACTGCTGTTCCAATTCATTCGGACTGTTTCTTTGAGTAACAGACTCTCTTGTAGTTCTGAAAATCCAGACAATTTCTGTTGCACTCTTCTTACCATGTTTCATATACTGCAATGGATTTCAATGGCTACTCATTCTTAGTTGGAAAACAACTCTTGTAGAAATCACATGATAATGGGAAGATTTGGAGATGCCGGTGTTGGACTGGGGTGTACAAACTTACAAATCACACAACACCAGGTTATAGTCGAACAGGTTTAATTAGAAGCACTGGCTTTTGGAGTGCCGCTTCTTCTTCAGATGGATAATGGCAAGCTAGGCTATACAATTTTTAAAATAATTTCTCCAGATAATAACTGCTACTTAAATTTGGCCTGTTGGAAAGTTTAGTAACATGTATGGCACCTAAGAGTTCTTTGGAAAAACATAATTTTCAAAAATAGGCAAAATTTCCCTGGCAAAAGAAAATCACTCTGCCAGTTCCCTATTGCCAATTCTAATTCCAACATCTTACAGCCAGAAGAGTTCATAAGTATGCAGTACCTCCAGACTTGAGTGCTTACCCTAGTTTGATGGAGCACTACAGTACTCACAAAATGCTGCATTGTCAGAAGTGTCGTAGCTTGAATGAGATATTATACAGAAGGAAAAAATCACTTGGTACTACTACAAAGAGGAGCAGGTTAGTGCTCCCTCATGGAATGCCTAATGTTTATCTCTTAACTAGTATCATCAGAGCTGGTCTTCTAGTCATTTACCTTACTGTTGGTAATGGAAGATTCCTGTCTGTAAATTTGTTGCTATGTTTTCTACATTGTACAATCTTGTTTTTAAAAGTATAGTGTATAAAGAACTTTAAGAAAGACTGAGGTTGCGAAAGGATCAATTAAAAATTAGTTTGTCTTTCTTACTCAAAGATGAATCGAAATATTGTAATGAGATACAAATAATAGGATTATCACTTTCTCTTCATTTTCACCTTAACAACACAGTAGAAGGAACATTGACACCTGATGTTTCCATGGGCAGTGCAGAAGAATAGGAGGAAAACTTTTGACAAAATCAACCAATTTATTTCATTTGGCAATGCTGGAAGTTTGAAAAGAAAACTGAACTTTTTAAAAGGTTTTATCTGCAACCAATACTGGTTGCCAAACTAAAACAATGGCAGTTGAACAAACAAGTTCTCACTTCACCACCTCCATCTCATGAGCAAGAACTAACAGTGGCATATACCATCTGGAGGCTATAAAAGATAATGATTATTATCCTGACCACAGACAACATGGCTGGGTTCTTGGCGCAAGTAAAATGGCTGCTTTGCTGAAAACCCACCACCAGTGTGGGCAGGGAAGAGAAAGGGAAAATATGAATATCCAAGAGATTCTTGATCTGTAACATCTTATAAAGTGTCTTAGTACAATTAGTCTCTCTGTTATTTCGACAACAATAATTCTGCACATTCTCTTACTGCAACAGCAACCCTTTAGGGAAAACATAGGGAACATTCAGGAAGTTCTAACTGAAAAGGAAAATGGACTTCATCTATTTAAAGGGAGGTGAAGTAAATTGTGAACATTTCTTTCGTAATTATGTTCTGCAATCAATTTTTTTTTACATACACTAAGACAAAAGAAAAGAAGGAAAATGTGAATTAAATGGCACTTGCCACTGAACAAGGATATTGTGAACATACTTGAGTGATGTTGGATTAGTTTTTTTTGTAGGGGATAAGTATTGAATTGATTGTGCAAAGCAACCTGTCTACATGCTGAAAATTCTATAGTTCTATTTCATTAGCTACCTGTAAATTCTGTAATTCAACATCATTAGCTACCTGCTCACTTTGATTCATAGTGAACACATGATGTGAAGCTCAAACAGAGATGTATTTTCTGTCGGGACCAGGGTAAGTGTGTTAAGCAATAGTGGAGATCCACAGAATGGCAAATCAGGCCTCAGCCAGAATCTCAAGTACAACCACTGGTTACATCCCATAAAGGCAAATGCAGTTTGCAACTACACCTCATTCTCATATCTACAGGGAAATAGGCACAAACTTCCCACAGTTAACAATAAGTATGGATACTACTCTTATGTAACACACCTATATAGTGGGAAAAACAGTGTGATCAGACCAAGCAAGTCAATGAGAAAAAAATAAAGGTGAGGTCTGGGGCTAATTTCGCAAGCACGCAGGTCCACAGGAAGTGAATCAGCAGATAATGACTTTGAAGAGTATAGCACTGAACCTTTTCAATACAGCCTTGGAGACCAGACCATTTTGTGTCCAACATGACTTGGGAAAGCAGAGGAGGACAAAGAGCAAGCACATCAGCTTGCTAGGTTAAATTTTACTTCAAGAACATATAGCAAAGAGTGAGAAACTATGTAAGGTCTTAAAGGCGTGGTAGCTCAATGTTTGTTGATCTTCTATGGGTTACATATTAGAACAAAACTTGAATTCTAAACATTTTACTTTTAAATTGTAAGGATCGCAGGATAGAAGGAAAAAATGGCAAAAGGTAAAAGAAAGTGAAGCCAAAGTGGAGGGATTGAAATTCCATTGTGGAGGAGCAGCAGTGCCGCTGAACTCTGTCATGCCCTTACTTGTTTGATTGTGTGTAGAAAAGAGAAAGCACTGCCTCAGGTAGATGCAAGATTGTACTGTTTTGCATGCTGCAGCATCTTCACCAGAAGACATGAACTGCACCACTGTTAATAAGGTATGATGGCTGCAATCCCTGCTGCCTGGACATTGCTATATGGTATTGGAACAGGTACAGGATAAACAAAATCCAACATCAGTGTGAATAACTCGACAATACTTTGGGCAGTCAGTTGAATCCACATTTATGCTTTGCCAACACGAAGATCTCAAACAGCCTCACAGTTCTGTGTTTCATTCAAGTCTGTCCCTCAGCAGGAAACATTCAGCAAGTATCTTCTCTCCTTACCCCCAGCATCATCCAAATCTGCTCATTGGACATTGCCCAGGAAGACTTTTAGAGAACTATTTTTGTTCAGAAATCTGTATGAGTCAGCATAGGGCATGGGTTATGTAGGAGATTCATCAGATTTTAAAGACCTTCTCTGAATGCGGTTGAAAATTCTCAATTACTCAGTAGCATTGCTGGTTTGCACTCTGCACTGAGAAGAGATGAGGCATTTTGGGTTGTTTGTATGAAAGATTTTAAATGTGCTTGTTCAGTCCGTACTGTTTTTTCCTCACTAATTGAGATTACTGGAAACTGTGGTTACCAGCTACAGATCCAAACATCACCTATCAGTGCATTGTTGGCTGGCAATATCTTGTTATTCAAACAAACTGTTACCTGCTATCTTAAATGGTACTATATGTGGCAGAATCTTGATTATTTTTGCATAACTCACACTGTGGTTTAAAGTGCATTGTACAGCAGTCTCTCTGCTGCCCCCACTATGTCTGTTGGGGATGTGTAAATAAAGTTTGTTCAAATGTGGCTGAGTGCTAGTCCTTCCTCAGTGCAACACATGACTGAAAGTTGACAAGGAGGATGGAATTAATCCCATTTTGCAGTTAATGTGAAAAATCAGGCATTAAATAATATTGTATCACATTTTTTGGAAATCAGAGTTGACTTTGAAGAGCAGTTTAAAATGTTACAGGAAGGGAGAGAGGTAAATTACATTCTGCAAGTTCATGCAGTGTTAAAACATCAGTGGAGGACATTATTCTTTCCTGAAATGCCAGTGACAACATTTTCAAGCATTCAAAGCTACATCAGCCCTCTCCAATGGATCATCCTGGTGTTAGTGGCATTGAACTTTCCAGATATCTATGATGGTTGTGGTCTATATTCATTCCAGATATCACTGTAAATTAAATCATCCAGATACGCCATGGTTGTCGTGGTTATGAAGAAGCAGCACTTCTAAAGTTAGTGCTTCCAAATAAACCTGTTGGACTATAACCTGGTGTTGTCTGATTTTTAACTTTGTCCACTCCAGTCCAACACCAGCACCTCCAAATCAGATACACTGTGCCATTGTTGAGTGCAGCCACTACCTGGTTTGTCAACCTTTGAAAGGTTATTGGGGACATTTTCAAGGTAAGAGGTTTAGTACCTTACTCTGATATAGACCACCAAGGATAGCAAAGGCTGGATTTCTCTTGCTCTGGCTGTCATGGAAACCTGTGCCCACCTTGTTAAAAGATTTATTAATGCTGACGTAGGCTGAGTGACAGATTAATTTCCTCTACAATGTTACTTTGTGGAAGAGTTGGTCCCCTTGCATTTCCTTTGGGACACAACTGCCCTCAGATGGCTGTCCTGTTCCTGCTGCACTTCCCTGTTGCTCTTCGATTAGATGAGGCAACTCCGTCACTCTCTGTATGTCTATTTGGCAACTTCCTTTGCCTCCATCTAAATATAAAAAGAACATGCAGGCCAGCTGCAATACCTGTTCATTCAGCAGGAGTGAGAATTGGTTTTCCTTTAGGTGTATCTGCCTGGATTGGGGCCTTTCTACGTCGCCGTTCCATCCATGTCTTTTGAGAGACTCTGGCTCACAGAGGGGTGGTTAGCTTCAGCTCTTCAACTGCACACATCCATTTCCTCACAGGACCCTTTGCAGACAGAAAACAACACGTGAATGCATTCCACCTATTACAGCACAACAAAATAAGCAGCAGTCATTTGTTGGCTCATTTCTCAAGGAACTGCCTTAACCAATCAAAATCGATCTGCTTGCTATACATTTGAGCAAAGTCTGGTAGTTAACTGTCAATCATCACAAACTGCTGCATTCTCCATTGCAACACCTCTGCTAATCAGAATCTATCTGGCAACCAAGCAGCATTCTCTCACTTACTATATAAATGTTTGCTTTCCCTTTTACTGATATTCTTGTGAACTGTCTGTTGAGTCAAGACAGCAACCTCTTTAAAAAAAAAAGTGGTCTTTTTCAGCAACGCTATAAAATATAAGACACAGGAGCAGAAGAAGGCCATTTACCCAATCAAAACTGAACTGCCATTCAATGAGATCATGGCTTATCTGATAATCCTTTCTATTTTTCTTGTCATCTATTCAGAAGCAGATGTGCTTTATTGTTTTGTCTCATGGTCTCTTGAAAGAGATTGTAGTCTGTTCAACACACACACACACACTCTCTCTCTCTCTCTCTCTCTCTCTAGAGGGACCAGCAAAAATTCTCTCTGTTAAATCACAAGTACGGTTTATTGATGGATGAAGTCTGAGGAATGATAACTGTAATGTATACACATATATAAGCGCACACAGGAAGAAAAAAGCCAAAGATGGGGATACTAATTCACACAATTGTCAAGAGTCAAAGAAGCTATGCTCTGGTTAACTGAGGGCAAAACCTCCTGCAGAATTTCTTTCAAGTTGGTGATGATGGAGCAAGATGAAGTTTGGAGACAGGAAATTGGCCCACTTTTCAGGTAAATACAATTTTTTTCAGAGAAACAAGGTGGCTGAGCGAATTGAGGGAAATCGAATTTGAACACGTTTATTTGGACTTGAGGCAGGCTCAGTTATGAATCTGGTGGTTGTGTTACCAGTTGGTTAAATACTTCTTGGGCTAAATTTTAATGGCAGACAAAGACAAATGGGTCCAGAACTAATCATTAAACCCTTCAGAGACCAAATGACTTGAGGCCATTTGACAGTATCCTGCAAACGTTAGTTAATTTAACAAGATAAGTTTCTATGCTCCTTGCTAAAAGTTATTGTTCATTGCATTTCATAAAACAATTTATGATCTCTTTCCAGTCTTGGGGACTTCGTGGAATGATTATTCTTTGTGCATATCATGTACAGTTGCAGATCAGTGATTCAGACAGTATAATGTGAGGTGGTGGTGTTGTGTTAACATCACTGGTCCAGTAATCCAGAATCTCAGGCCAATGTTCTGAGAGCAGGGATTCAAATTCCATGATGGCAGATCACCTAATTTGAATTCAATAGAATTAAGGGGCAAAAAAACAAGGTAACGTTGAAATAGTCATGCCAGACCATAGGGCTGCTCTCCCATTAGAGAGAAATGACTGCTGTCATTTAACCTAAGGATCACCATGCCTCAGGAGAGGTTGAGAAGGGGAGTCCTTCATGGCAACCTTAGCCAGTGTAGAAACTGAACCCATGCTGTTGGCATCACAAACCGAGCTAACCAACAATGGTGACCATGTAACCACTGTCAGTTTTTATAAGAATGCATCAGGTTCACTAATAGTCTTTAAGGAATGAAGTTTGCTGTCATTGGTTGCTCTGGCCTACATGACACTCCATTCACACAGTCATGTGGTAGATTCTTAGTTGCCCTCGAGGCAACTAGGAATAGGTAATAGATGCTGGCCTAGACAGCAATTGTCATATCTCATGATCAAATTAGAAAAATAATCAAAGTTCAAGGTAGTTTAGATCAGATTCCCTACAGTATGGAAACAGGCCCTTCGGCCCAACAAGTCTACCAACCCTCAAGAGTAACCCACCCAGACACATTCCCCTACCCTATATTTACCCCTGACTAATGCGCCTAACACTACAGGCAATTTATCCTGGCCAATTCACCTGAACTGCACATCTTTGGATGGTGGGAGGAAACCAGAGCACCCGGAGAAAACCCACGCAGACACGGGGAGAATATGCAAACTCCACATAGCCAGTCACATGAGGCAGGAATTGAACCCGGGTTCCTGTGAGGGAGCAGTGTTAACCACTGATCCACCATGCCGCCCTCGAAAAGTACCTTTGCTTCTTGACCATTGTCACTTCATGGTGCCAAGTATAACATTCTTGACTGTTCACCCGATTGGGAGGAGGAGCGTATTTTGAAAGCAATATTTGTGGGAATAATTGTAAATTTCCTTTAGAGTTATAAAGTCATATAGATGTACAGCCTGGAAACAGACCCTTTGGTCCAACTCATCCATACCGATCAGATATCCTAAATTAATTTAGTCCCATTTGCCAGCACCTAACCCATATCCCTCTAAACCCTTCCTACTCATATACCCATCCAGATGCATTTTCAATATTGTCTCTGCCTTTGTCTCTCTTCCTCCTTTTTAAAGTGCCAAGTTTCAATTTTTCCCCAAAGTTCCAAAACAATCAACAGCTTATAAAACAGTAATTACTGCTCCTAGAATTCAACAAAATCAGCTCCAACGCTGAAATTCCCACAAAAAAAAGGAAAGCAATAACAGGCATAATTTTTTCCCATCGTCCATCTTGGATTACCCAGAATCCAGTTCAGCCCTGAGTTAGCTAATGCTTTTGCACTACTGTTATCAATTGCTCACTGATAGAATACGTTGCAAATAGTCTGGGAATTGTCAGGAAGGATTTGATGAAGAGAAGAAAGTACTGACTGGTAACGCTGCTTTGATCAATTATGATTCCAAGATTTATATTTTGTATTTATTGTCATATTCACTCATGGGTAATGGGCATTGCTGGACTGAGCCAACACTTATTTCCCATCCCTAGTTGTCCCTGACAAGGTAGGGGTGAGCTGCCTTAGTAACCATTATGATCCGTTTGGTGTGGGTAGTTTCACAATGCTGTAAGAGAGGGAGTTCCAGGATTGTGACACAGCAACACTGAAGGAACACAACATATTTCCAAGTCAGGAGTGAGTGGCTTAGAAAGGACTTACAGGTGGTGGTGTTCCCATGTATTTGCTGCCCTTGCTTTTCCAGATGGAAGTGGTTGTGGGTTTGGAAGGTGCTGCCTAAGAAACCTTGGTGAATTTCTGCTGTGCATCTTGTAGATGGCACGTACTGCTGCTACTGAGCATCAGTGGTGAAATGACTGAATGTTTGTGGATATGGTGCAAATTAAGTTAGCTGGTTTTTCCTGAATGGTGTCAAGCTTTTTGAATGTTGCTTGAGATGCACCCATCCAGGAAAGTGGGAAGTATTCCATCACATTCCTGTACCTTGTGGATGGTGGACAGGCTTTGGGGAGTTAGAACTTGAATTACTAACTGTAAAATTTCTAACCTCCTACTTTCTGACCTGCTCTTGTGGACATCTGACTCATTCAGTTCAATTTCTGCTCAATGATAATCTTCATGATGTTAATAGTGGGAGATTAAGTGATGGTTGATGCCATTGAATATCACAGGACGATGGTTACATTCTCTCTTGTTAAAGTTGTTGATTGCCTGGCAATTGTATGACACAAATGCTGTTTGCTACTTGTCAGCCCAAGCCTAGATATTATCCAGGTCTTGTTGTATTTGGCCATGATCTGCCTCAGTATTGGAGGAGTTGCAAATGGTGCTGAATATTATGCAACCATTAGCAAACATCCCCACTTTTGACCTTATGATGGAGTGAAGGTCATTGATGAAGCAACTGATGATCGTTGAGGCAAGGACTCTACTCTGAGGAATTCATGAAATGATTTTCCTCCAAACACCACAACCATCAATCTTTGTGCCAGGTATGACTCCAACCAGCAAAGAGTTTTCACTCCGATTCCCATTGAGTCTAGTTTTGCTAGGACTTCTCGTTGCGACACGCAGTCAAATGTGGCCTTAATGTGAAGAGCAGTCAGTCTCATCTCACCTCTGGAATTCACCTTTTGTCCATATTTATACCAAAGCTTTAGTGGGGTCAGGAACTGAGGGGACCTTCAATTTACTTTTCGAATAAAACAGAAAATATATTAATCTCTTCAAATTGTTACACAGAATATGTTAAAGTTTGAAGAAAAATTCAATTACAAACTTAAACATGTTGCTACAACGTTAACTCAATTACATTTAGTCAATTAACATATTTCTAACACACCAATATAAAGAAATAGCTCTAATTATGATTTCTAAATAAGGCTAACAAGCCAGGAGCTCACTATCTCTGTCTTATTCAACTTTGAAAGTCTGGGCACATGAGTTAAACAGGGACACATCTTCCTTACAACAGTAACTCTAAAATATTAAGTTATCATCTTCACTCTGTTCACAATTCCATGGTGCATTACTTTGTCAAACGAAGCTATGCAAAGTCATATGATTTTACAGTATCAAGATCTGCATTTGCTATACTTTAGTTAAATGAAATAACATTAAATTGATCAATGGAAATACTGCAACTGTGTATTAGAACAAAATAGCTCAATCATGAAATATTAGTCTCCCTCCTATTACTACAATAGAAATATCAAAAAGTTACTGAAATATTGTGAAGAGTACCTCAAAATGTGAAAAGATCTAGTTAAGTTTCCTTTCATTCCATCCCCAAACACAGGGAAACCATGGGAATAAGTACATGTTCATTTCTTGAGACACAAGTGAAGGAGTATTTTGTTCAGATTGCAGCTACAACAAGTGGGTAATTAAAAGCAAAATAATGCAGACAATGGAAATCTAAAATAAAAACAGAAAGTGCTGGACCAACTCAACAGGTCTGGCAGCATCTGTGAAGAGAAAAACAGGGTTAATGCTTCAAATCCACTTTGTCTCTTCTTTGATGGCCAATCCACTTCTTACTGAGTTAACGTTCAGGATTAACATAGTCGGAGTGTCGGGAAGGCAAAGACAAGCAATTGGAAATATAAAAATATACCCAGGCAGATGGAGAAAGAAACCAAATAGCTTCATTCAAACTACATGTTTGGTATGCTTGCTTTTATTAGTCAGTGCATTGAGTATAGGAGTTAGGAAGTCATGATGTGGCTGGACAGAACTTTGGTGAGGTCACTTTTGGAATATTGCGTGCAATTCTGGTCTCTTTCCTATTGGAAGGATGTAGTGAAACTTGAAAGCATTCTGAAAAGATTTGCAAGAATGTTGCCAGGGTTTGAGCTATAGGGAAAGGCTGAATAGGCTGGGGCTGTTATCCCTGGAGTAAGGGAGGCTAAGGGGTGGCCTTATCGAGGTTTATAAAATCATGAGGGGCATGGATTGGATAAAATAGACAAGGTCTTTTCCCTGGGGTGGGGGAGTCCAAAACTACAGAGAATAGGTTTAAGGTGACAAGGGAAAGATTTAAAAGGGACCTAAAGGGCAACTTTTTCACACAGAGTGTTGAGTGTATGGAAGGAGCTACCAGAGAAAGTGATGGAGGCTGGTAAAATTATAACATTTAAGAGGCATCTGGATGGGTTTATGAATAGGAAGGGTTTAGAGGGATATGGGAGAAACGCTGGCAAATGGGACTAGATTAATTTAGCATATTTGATCAGCATGGCTGAGTTGACTGAAGCGCCTGTTTCTGTGCTGTACATCTCTATGATTCAATGGCTGAATATAGAAAGGAAGGAAAAATGTTGTTCTTCCCTTATTCTTCTTGGCAGATGATTTTTCCGTTAAACAGCTGCTCATATTAAAATAACGTTTTAGCAGATGAATTACTCTAGTAATATCAGCCACATTTATGTTTTAGTGAAGATTACATGAACAGCTTAACGTTTACATTTTTTTACTGTTAGAAGGGATTGTCGTATATTATTCTGCTGCCCCCTCTGTATCTGTTAGGGAAGTGTAGATTAAGATAATTCAATAATTGCTGCTTACAGTAAATCCACATTATGAACCTTCTCTCAGTACAATATGCAACAATTTCCGTAAAATGCTGGCAGTGCCCAGGTAATCTTACCTATCTCGGACTTGAATCAGTTTGCTAAACCCATAAAAGCTTTCCTAATAATGAATGAAGAGGAACAGAGGGTAAAAGAGCATTCATTTGCCACCTCTCAATTTTTGTGACCCCTGTTTGAGAAGTTCAGTGTAAGTCTAATATTTACTTTACAAAAATACAGGTACTCCTTACAGCATGAATGAAGTGGAGTACTTACCTCATCGTGCAAGGGAAACCTGGGAACCATGTAAGCCTAACATCTGTGGCGGGGAATTTACTTGAGAAAAATCTGAGGGATAAGACATACATATATTTGGAAAGACAGGATTTGATTAGGAGTAAAGAGTGTGATGCTGGAAAAGCACAGCAGGTCAGGGAGCATCCGAGGAGCAGGAGAATCGACGTTTCGGGCATAAGCCCTTCATCAGGAGTGGAGTTTGATTAGGAGTAGTCAGCATGGCTTTGTGAATAGGAGATCTTGCCTCACAAATTTGTTAGAGTTCATTGGTGAAGTGACCAGGAATGTTGATGAGGGCAGGGCGGTAGAGGTAGTCTATGTGGATTTCAGTAATATCTTTGATAAGATTCCACATGATAGGCTGCTCAGGAAGATTAGATCACATGGAATCCAGGGAGAGCTGGCAAATTGGGGTGGCACAGTGGCTCAGCCTCTCAGCACCAGGGTCCCAGGTTCGATTCCAGCCTCGAGCGACTGTCTGTGTGGAGTTTGCACATTCTCCCGTGTCTGCGTGGGTTTCCTCCGGCTGCTCCGGTTTCCTCCCACAGTCCAAAGATGTGCAGGTTAGGTGAATTGGCCATACTAAATTGCCCATAGTGTTAGGTGCATTAGTCAGAGGGAAATGGGTCTGGGTGGCTTACTCTTCAGAGGGTCAGTGTGGACTGGTTGGGTCGAAGGGCCTGTTTCCACAGCGTGGGGTATCTAATCTAACCTAATCTAATTGGACACACAATTGGCTTGATGGTAGGAAGCAGAGGGTGTTAGTGGAAGAATGCTTGTCAGACTGGAGGCCTGTGACTAGTAGTTTGTCTTAGAGTCGGTGCTAGGCCCATTGCTGTTCATTATTCATATCAATGATTTGGATGAGAATGTCCAAGTCATGATTAGTAAGTGTGCAGACCACCCTAAAATTCACGGTATTGCGGACAGTGAGGAAGGTTAACAGAAATTGCAGCAGGAGCTTAATCAGACTGGGAAACGGGCTGAGAAATGGTAAACAGAGTTGAATATAGATAAGTGTGAGGTATTGCATTTTGGAAAGGCAAATCAAGGCAGGAGTTTCATGGTGGAACAAGTGAGGATTGCAAATGCTGGAGATCAGAGTCGAAGAATGTGATGCTGGAAAAGCACAGCTGGTCAGGCAGCATCCGAGGAGCAGGAGAATCGATGCTTCAAGCATAGGTCATTCATCAGGAATGAGGCTTGTGGCCCAAAGGAGCTGAGAGATAAATGGGAGAGGGTGGGGATGGGGAGAAGGTAGCTGGGAGAATGATAGAGCCTTAAGGAGTGCATTAGAGAAAGAGGGACCCTGGAATTCAGGTCCACAGTTCTCTGAAAGTGGAGTCATGGTTAGGCAGGACAGTGAAAAAGGCTTTTGGCACACTGGCCTTCATCAGTCAGGGCATTAAGTGTAGACATTGAGAAGTTATGTTGCAGTTGTACTGGATGTTGGTGAGGTCGCATTTGGAGTATTGTGTTCAGTTTTGGTCACATTGCTATAGGAAGGATGTTATTAAACTAGAAAGAGTGCAGAAGAAATTTACAAGGATGTTGCCAGGACACAAGAGACTGAGTTGTAAGGAGAGGTTGAACGAGTTAGGACCTCTTTCTTTAGAGCATCGGAGACTGAGGGAGGATCTTAGAGAAGTGTAAAAGATCATGAGAGGCATGAATAGGGTGAATGCACTCAGTCTATATCCCAATGATGGGGAATTGAGGACTAGAAGGTATCAATTTAAGGTTAGAGGGGAAAGAATAAAAGGGAACCCGAGGGGCAACTCTTTTACATACAGGGTGATACACATATGGAATGAGCTGTCAGCGGAAGTGGTTGACGCAGATACATTAACAACATTTAAAAGACATTTGCACAAATACATGGATAGGAAAGGTTTAGAAAGACATGGACCAAGTGCAGGGAAATGGGGTTTGCGTGGACAGACATTTTGGCTAGCATGTTTGGGCCGAAGGGCCTGTCTCTGTGCAGTAGAATCCTACGACACCATGCAATCCTCTTTAGCCAAGGTGATTTTCAGCACTTTACTACAGGTACAATGTTTCTTCTCTCTTTTTTATATTTCTTTCCATTACTAGAAACTGATAAGGTTGGATTTGTCAGATTATCCGCCACTGCACTGTCATTCTGCAACAAGTTGCACGATTAGATGTGTTAGGTCATCTAGTATGCACTTAGATAACATCCTAATGTGATATGAGAAGCTTGGAAAGATATCAATGTAATGACAGCCTGGTTCAGTCAGATAAAATTCCAATATGGCACTAAACTCTCTGCTGTATCAGGTCACTTGCAGTCCATAAACTCTTCTATCAAACTTTTATAACTGTATTGTGAACAGATGGTGTTGAAAAATGTTGTGAAAATCATTAAGAAATGATGGGGTATAAACAGATGTGCATTGAAATTTTTTGTTAGACATGAAATATGTGCAAAGCAATTCAACATAGCAATGGCATACCTTGTGCCCATCTACTCGAGCAATAGCACCTCTGCCTTTGTCTGGCATATCTAAAAATATGTCTGTTGATAGCAATAGACTGTTGGCCAGACTGTCAGTGACTCAGTTGTGATTTTCCTTGCTGTTGCTTGGATGGTGGACAATTGTCTATGATCGTTTGTTGGACTATCCAAATGATTTCCTTAGAGATTCATCCAACATTGCTATAGGGTGTCAGGACTGAAAGATTAGAACCATTGGGAAGAATTGAACTGACTAGAACTCTATTTTCTAGAAAAGGGGAGGCTGAGGGCTGATCTGTAGATCTCTTTAAAGTTAGAGAAGAGTTTGGTAAGATTGAAGTAGAGAAAAGCTGAACTAGAGGTCATGAGTATAACATAGTCAGTAATAAATCCAATAGGAAATCCAGAATAAGTCTCTTCATCAGAGAATGATTAGAATATGATACTCACCACTGTGTAGAGTAGATGAGTTTATTCACATTGCTGCAGTTGAGGTAAAGCTAGATAAACACAAACAAGAAACGAGTAGGATGGAAGGTTATGTTAATGGATTTGGGTGGAAAGGGATGAAAGAAGGTTATGCCAAGCATATATACTGGCGCAGATCATTTGACTCAATCATCTGTTCCTGTGCAGTTCAATGTCATTTTATATAAACATCACTGAAAAACACAAATTAAACAGTTATTTAATTCTTTTTTGGGGGGGTTCCATTGATCTTCTACTGAAATTATGATGGGAGGCCAAGTGAATCTAATATAAATAACTAGAGTGCATATCCACAAGACAGCAGAAGTGCCTTCTCATTTGTGAGAGCACTGTAACCACTCTTCCCATGTAAACGGTAACTAAACCAGATATGGTTTAATTTTTGTTTCAGTGCACTACATTTAAACTCACAAAAACTCTTTGGCAGCAGTGGCCTGACACTTCCAATTTACTTGACTTGTCTCTCCAGCATCAACATTGCCCTCCCCACCCATCCCACACTCAAACTCTGGTTGATGGTCAGATCTTCTCATATCGATCTCCAAACCGAGTCCTTTGCAGATCAATGGATTTTCATCTGCATATGGAAATTGACCAGGTAGTAGTGGTAGCCACCCATCCCTGGACTTTACTGAGGATAGTGGCAGAGCCAGCAGCAATGTAAATGAGGAAATAAGAGACTTAATGCCCTTTTCAGAACACTACTGCTCCTTTTCCACTGAATGGAAGAATTTAAAATCAGATTAATCATAAAATCGTAAGCAATGGGGGAAGTTGCTCATAAAGAAGTCTTTAAGACCATAAGACATAGGAATGGAAGCAAAGCCATTCAACCCATCGAGTCCACTCTGCCATTTAATCATGGCTGATGGACGTTTCAATTCCACTTACTCGCACTCTCCTCTTAGCCCTTAATTCCTTGCGAAATCAAGAATATATCAATCTCTGCTTTGAACACACTCAACATCCCGGCCTCTCATGCGTTCCATGGCAAAGAATTCCACAGGCCCACCATGCTCTGGCTGAAAAATGTCTCCACATTTCCATTCTAAATTGACACCCTCTAATTTTAAGGCTATACCCACAGGTTAGGTTTCCTAACAGAAACAATTTCCCAGTGCCCATCCTTTCTAAGCCATGCATTATCTTGTAAGTTTCTATTAGATCTCCCCTCAACCTTCTAAACTCGAATGAATACAATCCCATGATCCTCAGCCGATCATCACATGTTAAGGCCTACCATTCCAGGGATCATCCATGTGAGTCTCTGCTGGACATGCTCCAGTGCCAGTATGTCCTTCCCGAGGTGTAGGATCCAAAATTGGACACAGTATTCTAAATGGGGCCTAACTCGAACTTTATAACATCTCAGAAACACATTGCTGCTTTTATATTCCAACCCTCTTGAGATAAATGACAACATTACATTTGCTTTCTTAATCACAAACTCAACCTGCAAATGAACCTTGAGAGAATCCTAGATGAGCACTCCCAGATCCCTTTGTACTTTGGCTTTATGAATTTTCTCACCATTTAAAAAATAGTCCATGCCTGTATTCTTTGTTCCAAAGTACAAAACCTCGCACTTACTCATGTTGAAAGTTAAGAAAACTGAAGAGGTGGAGGACTTCAATGTGACAGACTTAGCCCATGTATGTTCTCATGGTGTACTCATTAACATAATGTTTGTGTGAATTATAGTCTGAGTCATTTGTGAGAAGTATAGAATAGAATCATGAAATTCCTATAGTTTGGAAAGATGCCATTCAGCCCATTGAGTGCACCAATCCTCCAAAGAGCATCCCGTCCTATTCCCATAACCCCACATTTATCCATGGCTAATCCGTCTAGCTTGCACATCCCTGGAACTACAGGGCAATTTAGCATGGCCAATTCACTTAACCTGCACATCTTTGGACTGTGGGAGGAAACAGGAGCAGCCGGAGGAAACCTACTCAGACACTGGGAGAACACACAAACTCTACATAGGCAATCATCCAAGGCTAGAATCAAACCTGGGTCCCTGGCAACACTGTATTATCCCCATTGGTGAACCACATTCAAAAAAATAATAGTTTGCATTTAATTTGAAGAAAACATTTATGCGAGGTCTGCTACTACAGTTCAACCTTATCGTCAACAAGAACAATTGAAGTCTGAAAATCAAGAACTGAAACTGTTTCACTAATGTCAAGACACTAACCATTCCATGCAAATATGCAAGCATCTCTTCGAACGTTTCTGACAGGTGCTGAATCTGCCATTATCCTGCCAGACACCTCAGACCCATTACTGACCACCTCACAGCCTCATTTATACTGCCGCTGCCTCTGCCACTATCCTGAGCGATACAGATTAAAATCCTATGATTTACAAAAGGGCCCAACTTCAACTTGGGGGTAGAAATCAGTACAGCTAGCCATCTGTCACAATTTGGGGTGGTGGGGTAGTTGGTGTGATGTCTGAGCAAGGGCTAAAGTACATTGGAAGTGACAGGCCAGCAATTGCCAAAGGCAACCTGTGGGTCTCGATGAAGCACTCAAAAATCAAATGTAAAAGCATTTTCACTTTTGTTTCTACTTTATAAATTGTTGTTGTGGTAGACCACAAATGTTGGGTTTTTAAATGAAGGCAGCTCTCCAGCCTCTTCAAGTAGTTTCATTGTGATGTGTGTGAAATAGTGGCCCACCTTTATCTGATGAGAACGTTAGTAATGAATAAAATTGTGAATGATAACCAGTCAGGCAGCATCTGGAGAGAAAAACAGAGCTAACGTTTCAATTCCAGTGACCTTTCTTCAGAACAAGGTTTCTCCTGCTAAAGGGTTTTGTGGATTTAAAACCAATGCATCAACTATCTCACTAGTCACTTCTTTTCAGGCCTTCAGATGAAATCCATCAGGAATCTCAGCCGGTGTCTGGCAGCATCTGGAGAGTGAAACAGAGCTAACGTTTCAAGTCCAGTGACACTTCTTAGAGCCATACAGCATGGAAGCAGACCCTTTGGTCCAACCAGTCCATGCCAAACATAATCCCAAACCTTTCCTATTCAGTTAACTATCCAAATGTCCACATCCACATCCATCCTCAGAAAGTTCATTCTACAGGCCTACCATCCTCTGTGTAAACAATTTGCCTGGCTTTTTAAAATCTCTCTCCTCTCACCTTGAAAATGTGCCCCCTGGTCTTGAAATTCCCCAACCTAGGTAAAAGACAACTACCATTTATTCTATCTATACCTCTCATTATCTTATAAACTCCTATCAGGTCGCCTCTCAACCTCCTGTGCTTCTTCTGCTAAGTTTCTCTAGCAATTTCTGTTTTTGCGTGTTTCAGATCTCCAGCAAATTTGTTTATTTCATTTTGGTAGCGTGGCTTGGTTAGTTATTGATAGTTTTAGCACAATGAATTGGGATGACTTAAATTCCACCTATTGCTTTCCTGAAACAGTTTAGGGAGCAGTGACCATAATATGACTGAATTTTACATTCACTTTGAGGGAAAGGGGGGTGAATCTGTGATTACTTCTTAAATTTAAATAAAGGCATGATAGCAGAGTTGACTAAAGTGATTTGTGTTAAAGAATAGATTAAAAGAGATGCAGACCAGACATTAAGGGAATGTTTCAGAATTTACAGATTAGATACATTCTGGCCACTAAGAAAAATTTCAAGGGACAAAACATATAATTGTGCAAAGACAGATGGCAAATCAGGTGATTGAACAGAATACATTAAAAAAAAATGAATCACCAAAAAAAAGAGAAGTGGAAGGATTATAAAATGAGAGAAAGCTGGATTAAAATATGAAAATCAGATGGTAAATATTCAAAAATAAATACTGAAAGAGGAAAGAATTAGCAAGATAAGCATTAGTCCTATAAAAAGTTAGACTAGAGAATTAGAACATAGAACATAGAACATAGAACAATACAGCACAGAACAGGCCCTTCGGCCCACGATGTTGTGCCGAACTTCTATCCTAGATTAAGCACCCATCCATGTACCTATCCAAATGCCGCTTAAAGGTCGCCAATGAATCTGACTCTACCACTCCCTCGGGCAGCGCATTCCATGCCCCCACCACTCTCTGGGTAAAGAACCCACCCCTGACATCTCCCCTATACCTTCCACCCTTCACCTTAAATTTATGTCCCCTTGTAACACTCTGTTGTACCCGGGGAAAAAGTTTCTGACTGTCTACTCTATCTATTCCTCTGATCATCTTATAAACCTCGATCAAGTCACCCCTCATCCTTCGCCGTTCCAACGAGAAAAGGCCGAGAACTCTCAACCTATCCTCGTACGACCTACTCTCCATTCCAGGCAACATCCTGGTAAATCTTCTCTGCACCCTCTCCAAAGCTTCCACATCTTTCCTAAAGTGAGGCGACCAGAACTGCACACAGTACTCCAAATGTGGCCTAACCAAAGTCCTGTACAGCTGCAACATCACCTCACGACTCTTGAATTCAATCCCTCTGCTAATGAACGATAATACTCCATAGGCCTTCTTACAAACTCTATCCACCTGAGTGGCAACCTTCAAAGATCTATGTACATAGACCCCAAGATCCCTCTGTTCCTCCACCTGACCAAGAACCCTACCATTAACCCTGTATTCCGCATTCTGATTTGTTCTTCCAAAATGGACAACCTCACACTTGGCAGGGTTGAACTCCATCTGCCACTCCTCAGCCCAGCTCTGCATCCTATCTAAGTCCCTCTGCAGCCGACAACAGCCCTCCTCACTGTCCACAACTCCACCTATCTTTGTATCATCTGCAAATTTACTGACCCACCCTTCGACTCCCTCCTCTAAGTCATTAATAAAAATTACAAACAGAAATTAATAATGGAAAATTAATTAATAATAATTAATAATGGAAAATAAGGAAATTACGGACTGCACCTTCTAAACCCAAAACCACTCCCATCTCGAGGACAAGGATGGCAGATATATGGGGACGCCACCAGCTGTAAGTTCCTCTCCAAGCCATTCACCAGCCTGCATTAGAACTATATCATTATTAATTCCTTCAGTATCATTAAATCTAAATTCTGGAACTCCCACCTTCGCAGCATTGTGGATGTATTGATACCAAATGAACTGCAATAATTCAAACAGGCAGCTTAAAGGTAACTAAGGTCAGGCAATAATTGCTGCTCATGCTAGCAAAACCTATATCCTCTGAATGTGTTAATAAAATGTAAAAATCAAATTTGAAGGACTTAAAGGCTAAAATTGCTAACTGGAGTACCTAGTAAGTCCACAAAATTCATCTTTGTGGTATTTGTTGTTTGATACGTAATTAATGTTGACCACAATTCATATTCAATTTATGTTGCTTTTGGTTTGATTCAGAATCACATAATTGTTACAGCACAGAGTGAGGCAATTTAGCCCAATGTTTGCATTGGCTCTCCAAATGAACAATTTACATTTCCAGCCTTCATCCGAGAATCCTGCATATTGTTCCTTTGCAGAGAACAAACTAATTCCCTTTTGAATGGTTCAGTTGACCTCAGGCAGTGGATCCCAGACCTTTGCCACTCACTGAATGTAAAGGATTTCCTGCATGTTGCTTTTGAGTCCTTCATCGACTCTTTTAAACCTGTGCTTTCTCATTCTCGATCCTTTCACGACTCAAAATGTTATCTCCTATCTATTTTGTGCAAGGCTTCATAAGGTTACAAATACTTCTATCAAAACCACTCTCAGCTTTTCTTTCTCCAAAGATGTAAACAGTCCCAACTTCTTCAAATTATCTTCATAACTGAATTGTTGAAGTAAAAGCTATGAAGAGTGAAATGTTGTCCATTAGTTTCTCATTGGGCTCATTCAATAAATTCAGATCTTTTTGCTTGTATTCTCCATGGGAATCATAACGGTTTGTTGTTGGGAAGATTTGGTGATCGTTCATAACTAGCTATGAAATAGGTCATAACCACAGCAAGACTGGGAACTCACTGGACCATAATAACAGAAATGTGTTTCTCGATACCTTGGCTATGTTCACCAGACAGACACTTTGGGAATTCTGAGCTGAAACATTCTGTTTACAGAACCTTTCTGAACCATTGCACATAAATACTGCAGTAGAGTGAGTGTGATGATTTTTTTTGGGGGGGGAGGAAGCTGCTGAGGTAGTATGTGACTGGAGTAATTGAAGAACTTTCATTTCTGTACCACAAAGATTTAAATAATTTTTACTACTCAGGAATATGATTGAGTGTACTTTCTTTTATATGAAGTGCAGTAAATTGAAGGAACTAATGATCTGGAATATCACTTTTTTCATTATACACATTTAACTCCATAGAATTCAAAAATGATACAGCATAGAAAGAAGCCATTTGGCCCACAGTGCCTGGCCTCTTTGGAAGATCTAATTGGTCCCATTGTTCTACCTTTGCCCTATATCTTTTCCCCCTTCAATTATATATCCAATTTCCTATTGAAAGTTATGATTGAATCTGCGCCCAACTTGCTTTCTGACTGCTTACTTGACCATCACAACAGACTAGGTAAAAACAATGACTGCAGATGCTGGAAACCCGATTCTGGATTAGTGGTGCTGGAAGAGCACAGCAGTTCAGGCAGCATCCAAGTAGCTTCGAAATCGACATTTCAGGCAAAAGCCCTTCCTGATGAAGGGCTTTTGCCCGAAACGTCGATTTTAAAGCTACTTGGATGCTGCCTGAACTGCTGTGCTCTTCCATCACAACAGACTAACAGTGGACTGCCTTATGAGGAAAAGCTAAGCCTGTAGCCACTGAGGTTTAGAAGACTCAATTGAAACAAAAGATCCCAAGGGGACTTGACCAGATGGATACTGATAAGATGTTTCCTCTTAAGGGAGAATCCAGCGCTAGGGATCACTATAGAAAAATTAGGGGCCATTCTTGTAAAACAAAGATGAAAAAACATTATTCCACCCAGTGGGTTATAAGTCTTTGGAATTCTCTTCCTCAAAAAGCAGTGGGTTCAGAATCTTTAGATGCTCTTCAGCTGGGAGGAAAATGGATTCTTGATTACCAATGGGATGAAAGATTTTGGGGGGGCATGCAGGAATGTAGAGTTGAGGTTAAAAGCAGATCAGCCATGATCTTACTAAATGGCACAGCAGGTATGAGGGCTGAGGGCCACTTCTTGTTCTGTTTTTAAACCATAACTGGTACTACCTTGAACGGAAGATATTAACTTCATCCTGTATTTTCATGTGGGACATAACCTGAGCGAAATGATTCAGTCGGATGTGGTAGCTTTACGTTTTTCAATGTATTGTGAAACCACACGTCCAAAACCTGAATGACGTACTCCACAACAAAGTCATTATTTAATGATATACTCTATTTAAGATTGTTATTTTAGGAAAATATAAAGTATTTATATTTTAAAATTGTATCAACTTCCTTAAATGTGGTCATTTTTAAAAATTTCTTAGATTAATATATTGAAAACACTGAACTTCCATGAATAGCATGTCGTATAGTAGAAAGCACCAACTAGGCCACAAAACAAGTGACCAGCAGGTCTTCTCCTGAGAAAAAAAACACATTAGTTTGATTTTCCAGCTAAAAATAGGGTTGTTATATTAGCTTTGTAATGGACTGAATTTTGATCATGTAAAAAGAAATAGCATGTGGAGGTTTGAATAAGTCACAAATAGGATGATTTTGTAAAATGGTTTGTGCAATAATTCTTCACTGATGAAAAATATTGATTAGAATTGTCGCAAAGATTAATGGCATTTTTAATGGAAGCACATGTTATTCTAACAAAGACTGTAGAACAGTGCAAGAAATTGTGTGCAGCCTCATTGTAAATGCTATTAAGAGAGACTTTCCAACGAAATAAATCACTAGTGAAACATGTTTAAAACATGCTGGGGAAGAAATTCTTCAAAAGCAGGCCAGAATAGGCAATAAAGAATCAGTAGCCCATTACCACTGAAAGGAAATCTGGACCATTTGTAAAGCAGGTCAGCAATTCACTTTCATCCTTTTTTGAGCTGCTGTTCAAGATGAATTCAACCCTCGGGGTAACAGCCTCCCACTGGGTAACAGCCTTTGACTAGGTAATAGCCTTCCACTGGGTAACAGCCTTCTACTGGATAATACTGGTCTCTGATTATTCCTGAAACTAAGAAAGAAGCTTATCGGCCAGATATGCATTTCCACAGGACTGATTTTACCTCATTGCCCAAGGCTGTGCCAACAAGCGTAATAATTAAATAATTAATTAGTTAATTATGTAATGAGAAAGGAATAATTGGCAATCTGTGCAAGACCCCTTGGGAAAGAGTGACCATAATATGATTAGAATTATTCATTAAGACATATTTGCTTCTGAGACCAGGCTACTGAATCTAAATAAAGGAAACTACAATGGTATTGGGCATGAGCTGGCTTTAATAAATTGGGGTATTTTACTGAAAAGGTTGACTGTTGATAGGCAATGATAAACATTTAAAGCACACTGTAGGATCTGCAATAATTTCTCATTCCTGTCTGGCACATAATAAATAAGAAAAACCTCCCAGCAATGGCTTACGAGGGTGAGTATTAGATCCAAGGAAGGGCATAAAAATTGTCCAAAAAGAAAAGCAGACCTGAAGATTGGGAGCAATTTAGATTGAAGCAAAGGAGAACAGAGGCATTACTAAACCAGGGGAAATAAAGTATGAGCCCAAGCTTGCCAAGAATATGCAAACTGATTGCAAAAGCTTTCATAGGAATGTTATGGTATGTGCGTTTGAGAGGGATTTGTTTTGTTTTGTTTTTCTTGAGAAGTGCTGTTGCTGAGGTGTCTGCACCATGGAAAGCAGAATAAATAGCTTTGAGTTTTTTGTAATTTAAATCAGACAAAAGAAGCATGAATGGGTGGAGGCAGGATCTCACAGACCCAGGATTTTAGTTTTGCTGCCAGTTGAAGAAGTTGAGGATTTTGGAGTTAAAGCTGACAGATACACTTCTCTCTATCTGCTGTATCAAAAAGCTTGAGTTCTGTCTGTGCTGCCAGACTATTTCTTTCACTATTTCATTCTGCTGGACTAGAGTGAGAAGCCTGTACATGTGAATAACACTGTTTTGCTGAATTTGACTTTGCCAAGGGTGTGTTCATGGGATGCTGCTATATTGGAACAGTTGATGAGCAAGAGTTGAATAATATATCATTCAGTCAAGTATTTCGATAGAGTTAAAGTTCTGCCAATTTTTTTTTGTTGCTTGTATTTTAACTGCAAAGTGAGAATAAAGTGTTTTGTTTAAAACCTAGCAGTTTTACCAATTGAATCGCATCTGGATCACAACACCTTTCACACGCTATTATATAAGATAAAAGTGTGGGTCTAGTCTATCTCCTTGATATATTTTGAGGGGATTTGGTCTGGTCTATTACATGTATGCGAAGCAGAAGAGATTAGTGGAGACAAATGTAGGTCCCCCACTGTCAAAAAAGGTGCCATTATAATGAGGACCAAAGAGATGGCAAACTAATTAAAAATATTCAGTCTTCACAAAGGAAGAAACAAATAATGTCTCAGAAATGTTGGAGATCACAGGATCTAATGAAAGGGAAGAACTGACAGAAATTAGCGTTATTAGTTGTTGGAGAAATTGATGGGTTCAGCCATGATCACAATGAATTGTGGAGCAGATTTATAGGGTTAAATAGCTTATATCTGCTCCTATTTTCTATGTTGCTAGTTAGAATCTCATGGAGCTCTTTTGAATAGTAATTTTGCACTGTGTGCAGAAGTCTCAAAAAATAATTGCAATTTCAATAATTCGTATTGAAGCACCTTTCTTTATTAATTTCAGCACCATTTGAAATCTTTGTTGTATTCAAAGAAATCAAATGCAGAAGAACAATAAAAATGCATTCAATATACGGATGTTAAAAATATTTATGCTGTGAGAGAAAGCAAAATCTTCCTGGTAATAATTTTAAATGGCTCTGTCATGTAACCCAGTAGGAGCCAGCCTCGTACTATCAGAGGTTCAGTAGGTTTTTGCATTGCTGTCTGGGTGGTTGCTGTCAAAATCAGGATAATTGAAGCTTTGTTTTGGTGTAGAACATATCTCTCTGGATTGTGAGAATCAATAGAAAATAAGAGTCTGTGGGACATGCACTAATTTAATTGTTCATAGCATGAGGTGTGGATGGGCCTGTATCTCAGTTTGGATTTTATGAGGGAACAGTTTCTGTGGTCTTGCTCCTGTCAGAGGCTAGCGGAAAGAATCTACATTAGAGTCCACACAGGATTTTATAGCAGAATACAGACAACAATGTTAGCTTGGAAAGTTGAGGGAAGGCATAATAGGAATAAAAAGTTGAGGCATCCAAAGGCTTGAAGTCTGTAATGAAAAGGTGGAGGGTTCTGTCACCAAAAAGCAATGGGAAGGTCCACCATCTTAGGTCAGAGGACAGCTATAAAACTAACAAGAACTGAAGTGAATTTTGAAGGACATGTTTTTAAGCTGTCCTCTTGTGTTTGATTCTATCTCTAAACAAATCAATGTACCTTCATGTTTGTTGGAACATATAAATAAATTATTGAGGAAGAGGAAAAATTAAAATAGAATTTGTACTGCACATTGTTTAAAATGATAGTGTTGATAGCGTTTATTGTTAAATCTTTTTGATATAAGGTAAAGTTTGTTTTTGTTCAGTTTAAAAACACGACATTTTATGGAATAATTCCCTCAGTTAATTGTTTGGAGTTTGGATTTGATTTTAAATAGTAACACTCACCAACACAATTTCAGTGCTTTCTAACTATATCATTTCATGAAGTGCACCAACTTGTACAAGTCTTTGTTAACTGGTTCAAAATTATCCAAGATAGTTGTATCATCGAAAGCCACAGGAGAGGTGCCGGAAGACAGGAGGTTGGCTAACATGGTGCCGCTATTTAAGAAAGATGGTAAGGAAAAGCCAGGGAACTCCACACAAGTGAGCCTGACATCAGTGGTGGACAAGTTTTTGGTGAAAATTCTGAGGGTTAGGATTTACATGTATTTGGAAAGGCAAGGACTGCTTAGGGATAGTCAACAAGGCTTTGTGCGTGGGAAATCATGACTCACTAACTTGGTTGAGCTTTTTTGGAGAAGTAACGAAGAGGATTGATGAGGGCAGAGTGGTGGGCATATATACATATGTACTTCAGTAAGGCATTTGACAGTATTCCTTTGGTAGACTGGTTAGCAAGGTTAGATCACATGGAAACATGGAGAACTAGCCATTTGGTTACAGAACTGGCTCGAAGGTAGAAGGCAGAGGATGGTGGTGGAGGATAACTTTTCAGATTGGAGGCCGGTGACCAGTGGTGTGCCACAAGGAGTGGTGCTGGGTTTTTGTCATTTATATAAATGATTTGGATGTTGAACATAGGAGGTATAGTTAGTAACTTTGTTGATGACACCAAAATTGGACGTGTAGTGGACAACGAAGAAGGTTACCTCAGAATACAATGGGATCTTGATTAGATGGGCCAATGGGCCGAGGAGTGGTAAATGGAGTTTAATATGGATAAATCTGAGGTGTTGCATTTTAGAAATGCAAATCAGGGAAGGACTTGTACACTTAATGGTAAAGTTCTGGGGAGTGTTGTTGAACAAAGAGATCTTGGAGTGCAGATTCTTAAGATTCTTGGAGTGCAAATACTTAATTCAAACATTGTAAATTGCAATTTGTTCTAAAGTTCCTTGAAAGTGGAATCGCATTTAGATAGGATAGTGAAGAAGGCATTTGGTATGCTTGCCTTCATTGATCAGTGCATTGACTATCGGAGTTGGGAAGTCACGTGGCAGCTGTATAGGACATTGGTGAGGCCACTTTTGGAATACTGTGTACAATTCTGGTCTCCTTCCTATAGGAAGGATGTTGTGAAACTTGAAAGCGTTCAGAAAAGATTTACAAGGATGTTGCCAGAATTGGAGGATTTGAGCTATAAGGAGAGACTGAATAGGCTGGGGCTATTTTCGCTGGAGCATCAGAGGCTGAAGGGTGACCTTATAGAGGTTCAGAAAATCATGAGGGGCATGGATAGAGTAATTAGACCTGGAGTCTGGGAGTCCAAAACTAGAGAGGATAGTTTTAAATTGACAAGGGAAAGATATAAAAGGGACCAAAGAGGCAACTTTTTCATGCAGAGGGAGGTGCATGTATGGGATAAGCTGCCAGAGGAAGTGGCGGATAGGGTAAATAGACTCCAGGGTAAGGGAGTCCATCTTTAGCTGAGATTTAAAATCCCAGCTGAAACAGAATTAGGCAACACAGGCACTCCAAAGTAAATCCAGCAAGCATGGATTTGTCAGTGGGTGAGTGGGTGATAAATAGTGGTTAAGTGAGTAATTGCAAATGTGGGTGATGTTGTTTGGTGGGTGATTGAGTAGTCAGGTCACAGTGTAGACAAGCTTAATTTTCATTTAAGAAGTCAGCTCATAACTACTTTCTGAAGAGCAATCAAAGATGGGCAGTAAATGTTGGCTTTGTCAACATTGGTGACATCGCCCACAGTGAACCAATAAAAAGTTACTTTCTGAATAATGCTTTACTTTTGTGCTAATTAGAGTGCGCCATACAAAATTCGACTTTGCAGCATCATCCATTCCTGTGAGTTTTGTGACTGGATTGGTGTTAACAAAGGAAAATGATCTGTACTTCCACGTAGACAACACAGGAAAAGAAAAAGATTACTAAATTCTTTTAATATGGTGCTTCATTTAACAGCACCTCAGCACAAGTATTCTTTTTCTCATGTGGAAACAACTCATTGACCTTTAAAATAGGAAGAAACAATCAATTGGAAGGAAAAGTTTATCAAATTATGAAGTCTAGAATGTCAACATTGGTGCTGGCCTGAGGCACAGATTGAATAAACTGTAATGTCAAAGCCAAGGCTCATTGAAAGAATAATTAACTAATATTGTTTGTTTTCATTGATCACTTATTATTCAAGACACAGAGATACAAAGAAATTAGAAAACAGAAACAGACCATTCAATTCAACTACCCATATAAATAGTTATTTTCATATTTATTCATGTACCTATCTGTTTGAATCTTGAATAGTAACATCATTCTTGACCCAAAAATTAATCCTGGACATAAGTTCAAAAACCACGCAAATCTATGTACAGAAATTTAACTTGTGTAACTCTCTGGCGTGGAATTGAGTGAACACTTTTTAACACCGAGGCTAGAGTCCTGCCGCTGTGCCAAGATTGGCCATTTGATGCTAATTCAGTTCCAACTTTTAAGAATAATTGGATCAAAACTTGAAATAGAAAAATATGAGCAAGGAAAGGGAGCTTGAACAAATGTATTTATATCAACTGATGTTCACTCAATAGAACCAGGGTTGGAAAATTATGATCTCAGAAAGCAGCCGTGCTCACATTTTCTAAACATCTTCCCCTGTGAGTGAAGATCCCTATCACGAATATAAATGTGTAAAACTGGACTTGATGAAATCCTGAAGTACTAACATGGATGAGAATCTGTGTATTTTCCTCTGTCAAGTTTTATTCATTTATTACGTCACATTGCTTAAGGTTTTTCTGAAAGTATCTGAAAATATTCTTGCATTGTACCAGCAATTTTAAAATGTGTGTTGTTGACACATTCAGCATTAATCACATTAGGTGAAGCAATTTGAATGAGTAAGTTTTAACTTGTCAAGACATTTTATTTTATACAAATTTGTGATGATTGTGGTAGACTTACCATTTTGCAGCCAACAGATCCATTATTTTTCTTTAATAGTGAAGTTCTGATTATATTTTGAAATATACTTTATTGTAATTAATATGGTACAGGTATGATGTACCAATAAATAAGTAAATAATTCAACTTCCTCCATGCTTAAAACTATGTGCATAATCGATTGGGGTACTAGAACTAAAATTATTTGATTTGATTTGATTTCAAGGTAACGACATTAGTGGAAGTTCTATCTAGCTTATCATTTAATTTTTCTCAATTCTGCTCAGTTCATCCTTGAATTTGCAGAACTCAGTCTAACTGATTCTTGGGACTGGATTCTTTCACTAATTCAGCTGTCAATCAGAGGAGAACAAGGGAAAGTTTGAACAGTGAGGCCTATCATCGCGTCAATGTCCCAACCTATATTTTATCACAACCTGTAACCAATGGGAACTGTTCGTCGTTGCAACCAGTGCCCAGTGAGTTTGCCCACTGCCTGTGCAATTTACCACATGGAAGATGAAATGGTCCACACTACCTCCAAAATGGTTCACTCTGAGGACTACTTGTTATATCCATCAGTGAGTAAGTCTGCTTCTTTCACTGCTTAGACATATCATTAGCACCAGAGTGCTGAGTCCTGACTGGATTTGGAGCTAATCATTGCACTAGCACCTCTTGATAACAGGGGTCCCATCATGCATTCACAGCAAGGTCCCAGTCCAGGGAAATCAGTTATGGTTGTCTTTTAAGGACTGTGGAAGCCCTGCCACACCAGAACTCCTACTCCTGAGGCCATGGTTTCTGCCCCTGACAAGACAAATGATTGCACTGACTTATAACAATTAATACGCTGTCTGTTGAAACAATGAGCCCAACATTATGTCAGCCCCATAAATTAATACTACACCACCAAAGAGGTGTCCTCACTGTTCAGATTTTTCCTCATTGTCTTCTCATTTGGGACAGAATCACAGAAAAGAAACCTGCCCCACATGATTCAACTGCACATAAACCAGAAAATTTAAGGATCAACTGAGCAGAATTCAGAAATAAATAAATGATAAACTAAGTGGGTGGCACGGTAGCACAGTGGTTAGCACTGCTGCCTCACAGCGCCAGAGATCCGGGTTCAATTCCCGCCTCAGGCGACTTTCTGTGTGGAGTTTGCACGTTCTCCCCGTGTCTGTGTGGGTTTCCTCCGGGTGCTCCGGTTTCCTCCCACACTCCAAAGATGTGCAGGTCAGGTGAATTGGCCATGCTAAATTGCCCGTAGTGTTAGGTGGGGGGTAGATGTAGGGGTATGGGTGGGTTGCGCTTCGGCGGGTGTGGTGTGGACTTGTTGGGCCGAAGGGCCTGTTTCCACACTGTAAAGTAATCTAATCTAATCTAATCTATTCAACTGAAGTCAATATCCTGGAATCAAATGGAATATAATAGTTTCACATCAGCTGTACATAAACAGATTACAGCTCATGGATTGAAGAGGGGATAGCTGTCTGGCTACAAAACAGACAAACAGAATTGAGGGTAAAGCTAATTGCTCCAACTGACAAAAAGTATTTTCTATGAGGTTTTGTACTGAGGCTACTGTTGTTCATAATCTATATAAGTGATCTGGACTCAGGAATCGAACATATAATTTCTAGTTTTGCAGATAACACCAAGAGGGAAGGTATTGTCACAACTGAGGAAACTGTGACAAATTAAAAGAATACATGATGATTAAATTTATACCCTTGAGCGTGTAATATTGATAAATATCACTTGATGCATTTTAGTCAGGCAGATGCCACATAAACCTTGGAAAATGAGAGCTTAATACAAGGAAGGGATGGGGGAAATTGAAAAGTGCAGAAACGTGAAAAGTACATTCAATGTATCCAGCCTCTCTTCTAGAGATATGGAACTAAAATAACACAATGTACACAATTAGTTGAGATTGGCACACCAGTTCCATCACGGTAACCTTCTTGCTGCCTCTTCAGAATCCTGATATCTACACTGAGCCCAGCATTAGCCTTGTTATATTAAAACAAGGAATTTTGGATGCTGAGAATCTGAAACATAAACAGAAATTGCTGGAGAAACTCAGCAAGTGTGGTAGCACCTGTGGAAAGGAGGAAGAGTTAATGTTTTGAGTTCAGTGATCCTTGACCAGTGACCTTTGTTGCTGCCTGCTCAGAGCTCAAGTCTACATTCTGGATGTTTCTGATAAATGAGGGCTGGAAATTATACAGGTGCAAACGAATAAGCATTTATTGACTATTTACACTTTGCAGAGACATAATTACGCTGGGTTCCTTCAGAATCTTCTTCTCTCAGGTCTCAGTTCCGTGTGGTCTGAAGTCATATGACACTGCCGATGATACACTCTAGCATTAAAGCTGATAAAAACCATGAACACAAATAGGCAACTCAGCCCTTGACACTGCTCCATCATTTGATATGCTCATGACTGATCTGCATGGTGGCTCAGTGGTTAGCACTACTGCCTCACAGCAGCAGGATCCCAGGTTCAATTCTAGCCTCGGGTGATTGTCTGTGTGGAGTTTGCACATTCTCCCTGTGTCTGCATGGGTTTCCTTTGGGTGCTCCGGTTTCCTCCCACAGTCCAAAGATGTGCAGGTCAGGTGAATTGGCCATGCTAAATTGCCTGTAGTGTTAGGTGCATTAGTCAGAGGGAGATGAGTCTGGGTGGGTTAGTCTTTGGAGGGTCGATGTGGACTGGTTGGGCCAAAGGGCTTGTTTCAACACTGTAGGTAATCTAATCTTCTCAGCCACATCTCTATTTATTCTGTGTTCCCCATAATCCTTCAATACATTACCAATTAAAAACCTATCCATCTCCTCCTTAAATGTATTCTATGTTCTGGAATCGACCTGACTCTAGGATAATGAATAACAAAGATTCTTGACCCTTTAAGAGAAGTAATTCCTCCTCACATCTGTTTCAAATTTGCCACCCCTCAGCCTAAAACTAAAATCTCTCATTCTAGATTTCCCTACAAGGGAAACATTCAGTCTACATCTCGTTTGTCAATTCACTTTGGTATCATATATACCTCAATTAGATCTCCTCTCATCCTTCTAAACTCTGGCAAGTATAGGACTAAACTGCTCAATCTCTTTTCATAACTTAAGCCTTTCAGCTTTGGAATGAGTTTAGCGAACCTTCTCTGAACTGCCTTCAATGCAAAAACATCCGTCCACAAGTGAGGGGATCAAATTGTATGCAATACTCCAGATGCATTTTCAAAATTGTCTTGTACAATTGCAACAACACTTCCCCACTTTTATATTCCTTTCCTTTAGCAATAAATGTTGAAATTACCTTCACCTTCCTTATAGTCTGCTGGATCTGCAGACTGTTTTCTGTGAACCATGCATGAGGATACCCAGATCCCTCTGGACCGAAACACTCTGAAATTTGTCTCCACTTCAATAATAAGCTGCTTTTCTATTCCTCCGAACAAAATGGAGAACCTCTTACATTAGCTCCATCAGCCAAATTTTGGCCATTCACCTCACCTATATTTATCCATTTGCAAATTACAGTACAACTTATTTCCCACCTATTTAAGTGTCCACTGCAAATTTAGCTACAGTACATTCTATCCCTGCATCTAAGGCATGAATATAGATCACAAATAATTGAAGCCCAGAACATAAGCCCTTGGCATCCCAGGGACTGGGATTCAATTCCCGCCTCAGGCGACTGTCTGTGTGGAGATTGCACATTCTCCCTATGTCTGTGTGGGTTCCCTTCGGCTGCTCTGGTTTCCTCCCACAGTCCAAAGATATGCAGGTCAGGTAAACTGGCCATGCTAAAATTGTCCATAGTGTTGGGGGATGTGCAAGCTAGCCATCAGAAATGCAGGGTTACAGGAATAGGTTAGGGGAGTGGATCTGGATTGAATGCTCTTCGGAAGGTTGAAGTGGGCTCGATGGGCCAAATAGCCCACTTCCACACTATAGGGATTCTATGACTAGTCATAGTTTGCCAACCAAAAAAGACTCATTTACGCAAATTCTCTGCTTTCTCCCAGTTGGCTAATCCTCTATCCAAGCTGATAAATTATCCCTAACCCTAACCCTTTCATTCTACATTGCCGAGCAATATGCAAAACACAAGGTTTAAGAGCAAGAGCATTTATGCAAAGCTAACATGTTTTCTTATTAACTGCAACCTCTTAATGGCAGTCTGTCCCTTTATTTTTAAATATATTTTATTGAAAAACTGAATTTTTTTAACTTTACACCAAATACAAAACAATACAATTCAAAACAGTACAGAAAAAAGAACACAAAAAGACAGTAAAAAAAAACCCAACTTGCCCTCATATACCAATGTATAAATATGTATAGAAAAATATATAATAAAAAACCCAACTAACTATTTAACTAATTAAATAATAACCAACAACAAACTAATAAATAGTAATAACTCAACACAGCCAAACAAGACAATCATACATTCACAGTTCCTCCTCCCCAGATACTGGACTCATAAACACAATCGTTACGGCTATATAAAAGCCGCTATTAGTGCGGCAGATAAATCTGTGTCCAGGTATTCCAAAAAAGGCGGTTATGACTTATAAAAATTCTCAGTTTTGTGGTGTACCATATTTGTGAGAAAATCCACAACAAGCTTCCACCAACCCAACAGGCCCGGGGGGGGTGGTTTGGATACCCAACCTGGCAAGATAATCTTTCTTGCGCAAAGAGTGTGGATATTGAAAAGTTTTTTCTTAAGCGCATATGTGGGGAACACACTGGACAGGCCCAAAAGAAGAGAAATTGCCTTCTCCACCCTTATACCCAAAATCTGTTCCATTGAACCCGCCACAGTGCTCCAATATGTTTGAAGCCTATCACAAGGCCAGAGACAATTAGTAAGAGTGCATATACAGACCTTGCACTTGGGATATGTTGAAGATACCCCTGGTTTAAATTTTGATAAACATTTGGAACCAAGTGGACCCTGTGGAGAATCTTCAACTATAAAGTATGGGTCCTATTGCAAATTGATATCTCTCTCACATTTTCCCAAGTATCTTCCCATGCCTCTGAGGAGACTTCAACACCTAGCTCTCTCTCCCACACTCTGCAGAGTTGATCAAACTCATCTGAGGCGGCACACCCCAATTGATGATATAAAGTGCTAAAAGAAAGTGTACTCTTAGCACTGAGCATCCCAGGTGCCCAATGTTTGAATCCTAAATCTATCATCCCCAGTTGAAAACCTGGCATACCCATTGTAGATGTTAAAGAAGATGTTTTGCCAATATTGCCTTCACTCTGCTGAATTGCCCTCCATGCTTTAACAGTATTGATAACTATTGGGTTATGGCAATATTCCCCAATTGTCCTCATTTTGTCCAGAAACAGCAAGCTAGTAAGGAGTCACCTTGCCTGCGTGGCTTCAATATCTAACCATATTGAAAGAGAGTCCCCACAGGCCCAATCACTCACATTGGGTAAAAGCAAGCTTAATTAGTAGCTTTTAACGTCCGGAAGGTCCACTCCCCCCAATCTGTGAGACAGTTGCAGTTTAGCTAATTTAATGAGGGATCACTTATGATGCCAAATATAGGAGTTGAACCAGCCATTCAGCCTCCTGAAAGGGTATAACAAATGGGGGAGAATATTCATCTTAATAAGCGCCATCTGACCCAATGATGAGACCGGAAGCACCGTCCATCTTTGAAGGTCTTGTTTGATTTTGTCAAATAATTGAACAAAATCGGCTTTGAACAACCAATCCAGAACTGGAGTAACAAATATGCCCAAAATACACCCCCCGTGCCACTTAAATGGGAATTGATATTCGCTGTCAAGACCTAGCTCTTTCGTAAGATCACCCATAGGCATAGGCTCTGATTTTGCAAGATTAATTTTGTTGCCCGAAAAGGCAGCAAACTGGCAGATGCCTTGTATCAGGCGAGGCACTGAAACTGCTGTATTTGGCAAAAAAAAATTAGGACATCGTCCTCATACAATGAAATCTTATGTACTTTTGACCCCATTTCTGGGGCTGATATATTAGGATCCCTACGCCAACGGTTCAATCACCAATGTGAAAAGCAGTGGCGAAAGGGGACAGACCTGCCGGCTGCTCATAAAAATGTTAAAATTGCTTGATCGTACCCCATTGGTGATGACCACAGCGAGAGGGTCACTGTAGAGAACCTTTACCCATGTTATAAAAACTTCGCCCAAACCAAACCAGTCCAGAGTATAGAAAAGGTATGGCCACTCAATTCGGTCAAATGTCTTCTCTAGAGAAATCACGAATCCCTATATTGACTGTTGTTGAAACGCTTGAATTACATTAAACAGCCTCCTAATATTATTGGAGGATATGCAGCCCTTTATGAAGCCCGTCTGATCCTCTTTAAAAATATGAAGTAACACAGACTCCAACCTTCACGTGAGAGTCTTAGAAAGGATTTTAAAGTACACATTTAAGAGTGAAATGGGCCTGTACGAAGCACAGTCCCCGGGGACCTTCCCTTTTTTAAGAATAAGTGAAATATTGGCCTCTCTCAGAGATGGCGGGAGACAATCATGGCTTTCTGAGTCATTAACATATTAAGCATTGGGCCTGACAGGATGTTTATAAATTCTTTATAGAATTCACAGATTCCTGCACCTCTTGCTCTGATTAGGGGGCATTGAGAAAAGACTCTTGTTCGGGGATCACACCCGATAGCTCCAGATCCTTAAAAAAAATTGCATTTTGGCATGCCCCTCCTCACAAGCCTCAGATTGGGAAAACTTAGAGTAAAATCTCTGGAATGCCATGTCAATCTTTTTGGAGTCACATGTTAGGTTCCCAGACCATTCCCTAATCACCGTAATGGCTTGTGGGGCAGTCCTTTTCCTGGCAAGATATGCCAAGTATTTGCCTGGCCTGACACCATGCTCACATTACCTTTACTTTGCAAAAGTAAGCTCCTTCTTTGCTGTCTGCATGAGCATGGAATTCAATGCAGACCACAGTGCCATAATCCTATGTAGCTTGACCAAAGAGGGCCTGTCAAAGTAAGCCTTCTCGGCTGCCTTCAGTCATGCTTCGAAGAGACACTGTTGCTTGCCCTTCTGCCATTTCCTACTGGAGACACATAACTTGGCAAAGGCTTTAGCAGTTTCCCAAAGGATGGATGGGCTACTAACCGAGCCTGAGTTAATGTCTAAGAACACACAAAATTCCCTAGAGTAATACACCATAAACTTATTATCCTTCAGGATAAAGGGATCCATTCACCAGTGCCTCAAACCCACTGTAACGCCCTTAATCTTAACCAACAGGTACACTGGAGCGTGATCGAAGATGGTAATATTACCAATCATACAAGATGCCACCAAGTCCAGGATTGCCACAGGGATCAGAAAAAGATCAATTCTGGTGTGACACCTGTGTGGATTGGAAACAAACATGAAATCTCTGCTTGTAGGGTGAAGACCCCTCCAGACGTCCACCAACTCAAACTCCACACACAATTCCACTAATTGTTTAGTTTGTACAGAAGGTATCAAGGGGCTTTGGGCAACCTGTCTTCTGTGGGATCCATGAGGCAGTTAAAGATTCTGCCTGTAATGATATGCCAGGACTCGAGACTGACCACTTTGGAAAACACATCTACCAAAAATTTGAGGGGATAGCTGGAGAGCAATAAACATTTAAAACACCATATTCTTCCCCATTTATCAGGGCTTTAAGAATTACAAACCTCCTGTGCGTGTCTTTAACACAATCTGGTAACTTAAATGGGAGATTCCTCCGAACCAATATAGCCACTCCACTACTTCTGGTATTAAATGATGATAAGTAAACCTGATCAAAGCCATTCTGCTGTTTTTTCAGATGCTCTTTATCATCCAAGTGTGTCTCTTGTAACAAAGCAGTATCCACCTTCTCCTTTCTAAGACTCAAAAGTGCCTTCTTCCTTTTAACTGGTGAGTGACTCCCCTTGATGTTCCAGGTACATCACTTAATCAAGTCATTAGCCATAACCTTCCGCAATCACATGTAAATTCCAGAGAGGAGGAACTCGAATCACAAATCACTGAGTCTTAGTGTGATATGAACCATCGAACATAAGAACTACATAAACTAAAACCACTACATTTATCAAACCTACAAAACTATCAACGAATAAAATCAACAAAAACCAAAAAAAAGTAAAGTATCGATGGCACTGAATGGGGGAACTCACCCCCTGCCCAAAGGGGACAACTACCCATCCCAAATTGCCCATAAGTAGGCATCTAGCCAGCCCAACCATTTTCCCTCCTCCTAGCTAGAGCCACCTTGCAAACACAAACAGAAAAGAAAGAAAATACACCATAGAATAGCAATTTGAATAATGATTTTTTTTAAGAAAAAAGAGGTAAATATCCCACCCATCTTCTGACATAACTTAACTTTGAAATCAAAAGTACACATCTTAACCACTGCCAAACATGTTTTAAACTAAATTATTACCAATAGAAAATAAAAAGGAAACGAAAGCTCCAACTGACTTCCTCTGTTCTATTTTAAAAATATACAAAATATATGCCCAAGCAACACTACTATTTGTACATACTAAATTGTTCAGATTAGGTTAATTTGTCCACAAAGTCTCTTGCCTTCTCCGATGTGTCAAAGAGATGTACGGATCCATCTAAGATGATTTGAAGTACCACCGGATACCTCGGAGAGTTCTGGATCCCAAGCTCCTTCAGACTTCTCTTGACACCGTCATAAGATTTTCTTTTCTGGATCACTGCTGCTGAGATGTCCTGGAAGAACGTAATCTTAGAGCCTTCATAAATTAAGACCTTTGGATCCTTCCCTTGGATTCTGAAAGCTTCCACAATTCTCTCCTTATCTATGTAGTGATGGAACTACACCAGGAGAGGACAAGGACATTGACCCAGACCTGAGCTCCGCGCCGTGCCCCGGTGAACCCTCTCGATCTTTAAGCCTCTCATGCCAGCCTCCATGTTAAGGAATATCAGCGACCAATCCTCAATAAATTCCGCAGACTACTCACCTTACTTACCCTCAGACAGACCGACAATCCGAATATTCTTTCTCCTACCCCTGTCTCAAGATCATCCACTTGGTCACGCAAACTACTGACCTGCACCTCCAGGGTTTAGATCCTATCCTGGGAGGAACCAGCATTAGCTTCCACCACCGTGACTCTGTGCTCATCTATACTTTCTTCCAGGTCTCCCAGCTACTGTTCATACTTCTACAGTACGATAAGATCAGGGCCGGCTTCTTCTCTATCTGCTTACCCAACATCTCGTGAGATTTTGCAAGCTCGTTCACCACGGCCTGGTAGGTAATAGAGTCTGAGAATCCTGCAGGCTGGGCTGTGGGCCCAGCCTCAGACGCCACTCCTCTCTTTTTCGGCATCTCTGGATGGCAGAAACACAGCTATGTCAATTTTTCACAGTTTCCTCAGTTTGCACAATCTTTCTACAGTCCCAGGACATCGCGATGGTCTGGGTTGGACAGGTTAGAAATTCATCCCGCATATGCTGCTGTGCTGAGATCCTAAATTGCTGCCATCTTGGATCCCCCAGTATGTCTCTTTGAAGACAAGCTATACTAAAATACTCAATCTTAAAAACAATTGAAACTGTAATACTCAAAGTAAAATGAATCAGAGTACCAGATGAGGGAGAGGATTCTGATACTAACCAATGTTGCTCTGGAGGCACTATTGATGAAAGTAAATAAAAGGAAAGAGATCATATTGCCTTGGTGGGGTTAGGGGTCAAGTTGGGGTTGCTAGGCAGGAGTTCTTCAAAAGAATATATTCATCATAGGAAGTGAAAGCATGTAGCCTGGAAGATCAGTCTTAAGTTTGGCCTCAAGGACCTGCAAGCAAAGCAGGGAAATGTTTTATGGTTGTCCCCATTGAATGCATTGATTATGAACTTTCTCCATCTAGGGAGCTGCATGGTGACTCAGTGGTTAGCACTGCTGCCTACAGCACTAGGGACCCAGGTTCAATTCTAGCCTAGGGCAATTGTCTGCGTGGGGTTTGCACATTCTCCCTGTGTCTGCGTGGGTTTCCTCCGGGTGCTCCGGTTTCCTCCAACAGTCCAAAGCTGTGCAGGTCAGATGAATTGGCCGTGCTAAATTGCCCATAGTGTTAGGTGCATTTATCAAAGGGAAATGGGTCTGAGTGAGTTACTCTTCAGAGGGTCAGTGTGGACCTATTAGCCGAAGAGCATGTTTTCACACTGCAGGGAATCTAATCTAATCTAGTGTACGTCTGTAATATATACGATATACTAAGAGATGTTGACAACGCCTTCTGATCCTTCCTGACAATGGTGACCTTACTTCACAGCTCCTGACAGAGCTATCCTTGCCCTAATATGAGGCACCATGTCATGTTATGTGTCACAGTTCATCAACCAACACCTTGTTAAACTTGAGTTGCCTTAGCCATTGTCGCTGGATCAGTTGAAATTAAGAGAAATGTTCTCTGAAAGGTGTCAGTGTGTTGAGTCTTCTGTGGATTTTTCCCTTCCTCCCCTCTGCAGAATTTGGCCTAGCCATACTGTAGACAAAGAACAACTGCAACGCCAGCCCCCTTCGCTGAGTCAGGTATTCCTTTGTTCTACCTGACTGTGAATACCAACTATCAGAAATCAAGAGACACTCAACGCAATACTTCCACAAACATAGTCTGAACAAAAGTAAGCTTAAAAAAAACTCACATGGAACTTGTTATTTGGCCCTTATAATAGAATTGGTGCAGGGTATGTCTTACCTTTGAACACAATCTTTTTGAACAATGTGTGAATTTATTCAATGGATCATTATCATCCAAAATTGATTGTTGGACATCAGTTCAGTTGGTAGGGCTATGTGTCATGACATAAGAACATAAATAGTTGGAGCAGGAGTGAGCCAATGGATGATCTGTTCACCCTCTGTAACTTTTGACTCCCCTGTGAATCAAGCAATTATCCATCTCAACCTTAAAATTATTCAAATAGCCTTCCCCCCCAGTGTTTTCAAGGGAAGAGAGTTCCATGGTCTAATGAACTTCAGAGGAAAAAAGTTCTCATCTCTATTTTAATGTGAGACACCTTATGTTTTAAACTAGTTGTAGTGTTCATGTTATGGACTAGGCCAGACCCCCTCAAAATATTCCAAGAAAGCAGCCCAGACCTGACTTTTGCTAATTATGTTAAGCAAGTGTAACACAGATGTGCCAGGAGGGATGCAGTTGGTCAAACCACATAGTTTTAAACAAAACAGAATTTATTTACAAGATTACCAAATGAAATGCAAACAAAATAATATAGAATACTGAATAACTTAGCCTATACAACAACACAACAGGTCATTCCAATTTACTGATGCAATTCCAAATACTTGCAATAATCCCCATAAACACCCCTTGGTACAAAAGGTAAAATCATACACAGGGTCTTACAGAAGAGATGCCAGAGAGAGGTGGATCAGCGTGGACCTGCTTCTTTGTGTCCAGCAGCTTTAAAACTGCCTGAGTGCTTTCAATGAATAGCCAGACCAAATCAAAACCTGAGGAAAGCTAATCTGGGAGAACTGGTCACACCCCTGGTCACACACCAAAATTGTACAATTCTTTAAAACTTGAAATCCTTTTAGCTGAGGCAGTATCTGTCAGCTATAATCAAATAAACCCTCGAACCCATCTAAGCCCAGACTTTTCAGAATCTGTGTTTTTTACAACCTCCTGAAAACAAAAACTAAGGAGCAGCACCATCACACAAGACTCTCCCACAAGATGGAGCATCTACTCTGTTTAAACATAGAAATATAGAAGATTTGGAGCCATTTGGTCCTACAAGCCTGCTCCACCATTCATTATGATCATAGCTGATAAGGATGTTATGCATTTCAATAAGGTCAACTCTCATTCTTCTAAAATCCTTTAGATATTGACACAACCTGTCCAACCTACCTCAAATGATTTCTTCATATAAGGAATCTGTTGTACAAACCTTTGCACACTGTTTCCAAGGCAATTATACTCTCTCTTAATTTAGAATAGCAAAAATGTCCTCAAGGTGTGGGTGCATAAATGCTCTGTACATTCCACTCACATTGAATTAGTTGCTACACCAGGGATGTCCATAAGAGCATCTTTCTCAGTTGGCATCAGCAAAGGGGTACATGCCTCTGTAGTGCTGTCTCCAGCTGTGTTTCAGAAACCAAATCTGCACTCAAACGATTGAAAAGCAGAGAATTTATGTTAAGCCTGTGCAGAGCCTAGTTAGATCACACAATTCTAATCTCCATCTTATAAAGAGGACATAGAGACACTGTAAAAGTTAAAAAAAATTATGCAAGTAGCCCCAGACCTGAGAGGAGAAATTGGGGCACTTTTCCTTGGAAGGTGACCAGGATGACATCCTTAAGTTTGTGAAAGAATTTGCATTTCAACTCCACTTATCCATGTGTGAAAATCAGAAAAATCCTTCCCCTTACTTCAATCCATTCAACCTAATCCATAAAATTTCTAGCAATAATTTCATGCAGAAAGCTTGTTATAGTAACTGTTTTCCATATCTCCATGGTATTCTATTCATCTTCAAAAGAATTATTTTCTTAGACTGACAATCAAATTCAAGCTAAACTCAGTGAAAGAAGGGGCTGAAATGACTATTTTGTAAAGGAATCTTTAAGGAAACACAATCCAACTTGCCACCATTGCATCAAGGTTACATGAAGCTTAAACCTGCCAAGTGAGTGAATTTTGTCGCCCTGTTCAGAGAACCACAGAAAAGTCTCATTACAGTTCAGTGCAATTCAGTTCAGTGAGCTGGAAAGGGATGGCTTTACCATATGTCAAAAGTCAACCACTGCATCACTAAGAAGTATGACCAGACTATCAACTACTTACAGGATGCAATGATTATCTATCCTGAGAAAGCAGTGCAAAAGTTCCTACTTGTGCCAGGAATACTCTATGTAAAATATCTGTATCAAAGTTTCTTCACTGAATTTTTGACCAGCCTGTGAAATTCTCTCTAAAATGGTCTTATTATTTGTAACCAACACATTTTATAATAAGAAATACATGTGCAGATTTAAATCTAGATGAATTATTCAACTTTCTTAGCTTGCAAGCTTTCTTGAACTTGTGACTAAAGCAATATTTCTTCAATTACTGGATTAGTGGTGCTGGAAGAGAACAGCAGTTCAGGCAGCATCCAAGGAGCAGCAAAATTGACGTTTCAAGCAAAAACTCTTCACGTCGATTTCATTGCTCCTTGGATGCTGCCTGAACTGCTGTGCTCTTCCAGCACCACTAATCCAGTATTTGGTTTTCAGCATCTGCAGTTATTGTTTTTACCTCAATATTTCTTCAAGTCTGTCAATTATGCCAACACCTACTTCCCTCAAATTAATTAATTCCAATTTAGAGTTGTGCCTGACTGTGCTAAGAAAGCATCTCGCTCAGATTGAGGATAAGAAATTAAAACTGACCCTAAAGTGAGCCAGACCTTGTCTTGGAGATAAAAGTCCAATGGGTGAAGTGGTTATTCTGAGATGGAGACATCAGGCACTATCACAACAAACTATTTGGAAATTAATGGGATCCGAGATGGTAAGAAACTCAAGGAGTATAAAATAAGAAGAGAAAATGCTCAAACAGACAATAAGTCAATTGAAAATCAGTGCAGAATCATTTGGAATATTTCAATTATCTGTTTTTCAAATCTTTTCTGGATTTTCAGTTTCACTGGGGCTTAATGAAATAAGATAGTCCATACTTTTCATCAAAACTACTGAGAAGGGTCCCAGGTTTAATTTTGAGGATGGATTGAAGTAATTGGGACTGCTCTCCTTGGAAAGCTGAAGGGGTTCTGATAGAGATCTTCAAAATCATGAGCCCGCTGGGTAGATTCGAAGGGAGAGGCTATTCCCACTCACTAAAGGAATAAAAGCACAGGGCACAAATTTAAAGAGAATTGTGAAAGGAGAAAATGGGATATAAAAGAAATCTTTTTTGGAGTATTTAAGGTATGGAATGCTGTGGCTGGAAGTATGGTGGGGCAGGTTGAATTGATGCATTCAAGGGATTATTGAAATTGTGTTTCCCCAAGAGTTTTGGGGAAAGGCAGGAGATTGGCAGCAACTCATGATGCCCGTTTGAAGAGCTGATGCAGACACAATGGGCCAAATGGCCGCCTTCAGTGCCATAACAATTTTGTTATTCTGTGAAGTTAATGCCAGAAGTATATACAAAAATGTTGTGGTCAGACTTGATAGTGTAGGGGATTTTTGACTGAATGCGCATAAATGTTTGAATAAGCTCTGGCTTCTGAATTATTGAATATCTCAAAACATCCCTGACTCTGATGGCTTGCACATTAGGATTACATGAAAGGTAGCTACAGAGATGCATTGGTTATAATTTTCCAGTGGATTTTGGATTCTGGAGAAGTACGAGAACATTGGAAAACTGCCAATGTGACATCGCTATTCAAGAAGGTAACTATAGGTGATTAGTCTAACATTTATTGTTGGAAAAATATTGGAATCAGTTATTAAGGAAATAATAGCAGAGCTTTTGTGAAAATCATAATCTAATCAGGCAGGGTCACCATGGCTTCACTTCCATGTGAAGGGCATTTGAAATGTTTTTCTTTCTTAAATATGCTAACTGGTGTTTGAAACCATTTGAGAAAAAAAGTGAGGTACTACCCCTTACCCCAGAAACTGAAAGATTAATATAACCCACCTCTGTGTTATGATCCTCAAGTCCTTTAATGCTCTCCTCACTTTAAATCTTTTTTGAATACATTTTTAGATTTTGTCTGTTTGTGAATGAAAAAGACTCCAGTTGAAGGTAAGAAATGCAAAAATCATATTCATTTGTTATTTCTACACCAATATTAATTTCCTAATATTTTCTATCTCTTTGCCCTGACCTAAAGTGCAGTTAACAAATCATGCCTTCATCCAGATAGTCCAATGCACAAGTTAGTTCCATCAGCATTGAACTAAACAAACTATTTATTTAATGCTGTCTGCAAATATCATCAAGAATCCTTGTCATGTACTTTGCTTGGAATGTTCACTGTCAAAAGCCACCTTTGAATGAAATTTCTAATTTATAAAATAATATATACTACCAATGTCACCCCTCATGCAAGTTATTCTTCTAAGAATATATTGAAGGAAGTTCTTTAGAATATCATTAAATAGCACACAATTCATCTCTGATCTACTTTGCAACAATAATTATATTCTTAAAATCTTATTCCGTTGATAATAACAAGAATATATGAACTTTATTAGATGTTTATGCGACATTAATTGGTATTCATTATTTTTCTTTATCCTTTGAATATATATAGGACTCATTTTTTTAACCATTAGGACATGATAACATACATCACTATTTATTTTTTAGATTATTTTCTAGAAACAAATTATATGTAAAATTTAGGCTCCATTCAGACATTAATGGTCATATAATTTGCTACTTCACTAAGAAAACATAATCTCAAAAGCATTTCCAGTAACTGATTCCCAGACGTAAGGGTGCATTTATCTAACTTTAACCAGTTTATTTCAGGTTTGCCTCTTGTACAGTTCTATAATAGAGTGGGGTGCGAACCTGTCCATGGTCCCAAAAGTATCTATTGTGTTGCTCAGAGTAATTAATAATGTAATGCATGATCAGTGGTTGAAAGCATATAATGTGAAATATAGCATAGAAAATCAACAGTGCTGTTGATATTGCATGACTTTTTGTCATGCCAGTCAGTGAAATTTTAAATAAAAATCTAATAATTGTAAAATTCAATAAAACAGATGCATGATTTAATCATCATAACTGATCCAAATAGGATACAGTGGTATTGCTATTCCTTTCATCATTAATATTTATGGTCGCATAAATTTAGGAGATAGACATTTAAAATAGTTAAAAGAAAAGTGATCAATGATGCAGTTCCTGGGATTTAAATAAATATTCTGTCCGTTTGTAAGCATATTGCATTTATTATTGACATTAGATGCCATGAGAATGTGGCTATGCGTCCTCTTTCTTTCTTGTGACAGGATTTGTACTGATATGGTCCCATGACAGTGTTATGAAGGATCATATATCTGATAAGCAGACAGAATGTTTGTTAGCAGGAGTGGACAAACTTTACAGCCTGCTGGTTACACTTGCATATGGAAATTTTGTGGTGAGCCATAAATCACCAAGGTATAAGCAATTAATCAAAAGTGTTTAACACAATTTTGTTTAAAAGTCAACAGTGTGTTCAAGTGAAACTCTTAAACAATGCACTATTGCATCATTGAGTTGTTTGATAATTTGATCATAAGCACCTTGTCTCTGTCAGAACTCAAATTTTAATGTCTTTAAAACATTTTGGTGCCCTGTAGAATGTTAAAAAAAAGGTATTTTCCCACTTACTAATAGCTTCATGTTAAAACATTGATTAGCTTTGCAGTATGGCAATGGCTACATGTTATTCAAAGTACTTTAGCTTTAAAGTGTACCAGAAGATGATAAGTATGTTTTAATTGATAATTTAACTCTGAAAACAAAAGATTAAATTATAGTCTTGCTAGAAATAACAAAGCTTTATTTATTATAATACCTTATTTTTCACGTCTTCTTTGCTTATCTGAACAGTGCAGTTTGTTATCCTTCTTTACAATGGCTCGAAAGTTCTTTTTACAATGATATCTGTGATATCAAATTACATTTTTGGACTACTATGATTCACACTTGACAATTCAAGATTGTGCAGATTTGCCAACCTTTTATTAATTTATTGATTTTCAAGCTTTCTTACCCATAGATAAATAGAGTTTTATGTTCAATATTTCAAGTAAAGTGTTGAGAAATGTTTTGTTTCGGTAATCCATAACGCACACTGAGTAAATTGATCACGACAAAATAATTTGAGTTAATACATATCACTTTGAACTGAAATTAACTATTGACATAGGTAGGTTTGATGGGTTTGTACATTTTACTATATTTAGTAGACAGGCGTTAAATCATTAATATTACACAATGTAGCACAAAAGCCAAATGAAAAGTTTCAGTAGTCTGGATGTGACTCATTGCCTCAGTTTGCCCATCTCAGTTCCAGAGAAATTGATTAAATATAATTAATGACTTAGGGTTAAAAGAATAAAGGAAACAAAGAAGGTCAAATTCAGCTCCAGTTTGAGTAGAAAATGCATAGTAGCAGATTGACCCATTACTCAGTTCATCTAATTTTACTTACTGAAGACTGAAATTTCCAATCTCAAGGAAGTTAAATTTAACCTCCAATAACAATCATATTTCCCATTGCCACAGGGTTTATTATTTTCATTACCATTTCTCTCATCTTTGATTGCTACATTTTTCTACAAGTTTAAAACTATAGGTTTTGAGGATTGTTTATCATTGATGGGTAACAAACAGGTGACAGGTATAAAATTGCAATCATGGGAAGTGAATTTTCTTTGCAACCCTGCAGCTTGACCAATGTGTTCTACACAGTGGCAGAAAATCATTTTTGAATTGAGGCCCTTTGTAATAAGTAGTAACTTCAGTATGTTTCAAACAAACGAATTATGATCTGCATCAGCATATTGATGTGTTAATATAAAATCTAAAATTTTACCCCAATAGAGCTCATAAAATGAGATTGAAGTCACAAAATGTGAATAAAGGGCTGAAAAACTTAAATAAAATAGCACATCATGATTAGGATTGAGTGGAAATGTGTGGAATTGGACAATTTCAACGTTTTGCCCAGATCTATTTGAACTGAAGGTCATTGGACATTGCCTTTACAAAAATAAACACTTGCTGCTAATTTTTAAATGGATTAACCAAGATGTATGCATTTATTTTCTGAAATTACTCAGTTGATAAACAAGGTTTCACATATATGTGGCTAGAATTAAAGTAATAAATATGCATTCATTTTCTAAAGGCAACTGTTATTTGTGCTTTGAATCAAAGTGACAAAAGAGATTCAGTTTGATGTCGGAAATAAAAGTCACTCTTGTTCCCAGCTGACTTGAATCTTGATGATGGGTCGGAGGATAGAAGAGAAATAGTGTTGAAAGCTGTTAGTTCCTAGTACTCCAAAGAGTTTGATTTGTTTTTCAAGTTTACATAAGTAAATCCCTGACACTGTTCAACCCTTGCTTCAGTCAAATGTGCCAGGTCAAACTCATTGATAATACTTATGTTACATATGTTTTAGCCATCTCAAAAACAATTAGGCATCAAGTCACATAGATTTCATATTCTGAAAATCAATATTTAGAATCATTGGTACCATCAGAGTCTTGATTATTCCAACACAGTTATAAGCAGAATCAGAAACAGAACAATTGGACCAGTTCCAATGAGTCACGTAATTGTTTAACACTTAGTTTCACCTTTGTTATAGGGAGCCATGTAGCAAGCATAACAAGGTGTCATGCTTAGAAAGTTATGGACTGGTCACAGACAGTGGACAAAAATTTGTAAAGTTCACTAATTTAATTAAATTCTTCAAGAAAATCAATATGTGTGAGGACAAAATGAATGCAGTATATATGCTAGAGATAAGTAATAAATGGCCATTTTAGCTATTAGGCTAGAAAATATTTCCTGAATTGCATTTACATCTTTCCATTATTAAGATCAACACAGTGCACATTATCCCAAATGTGGTCTCACCAATGCTCTGTGCAACTGCAGCATAAACTCTTAAGATTTGCCTTCATCTTCCGTTGTAGTAAGATAGTGAATTTTGTTTAGCTTTTCTAATTACTTGCTGTGCCTGCATAGCAATCTTTTGCAATACATGCACAAGGACACTCAGATCCCACTGCATTTCAGAGCTCTGCAACCTCTCACCATTCAGACGATATGCTTCTTTTTTTCATTCTTCCTGCCAAAATGAACAATTTCATATTTATCCACAGTATACTCTTTTTACTAAATGTTTGCCCACATTAACTATATTCCTTTGTAGATTCCTTCTTCATCAATGTTTGCCCTTATAGGCTCCTTGTTCTCTTTCACTACTAATTTTCCTACCAATCTTTGTTTTATCAGCAAATTTAACAATTATACTGACCTTCCTTTCATGGAACCCATTTAAACATATTGCAAAATGTTGACGCCCCAGCATTGATCCCTGTAGCAAATTACTGGTTATACATTGCCCATCAGATAATGACCCCTTTATTCATAACTTGTATTTGCTATTAATTAGCTAATTTTCTATCTGCACCAATATGTTATCCTTTATTCATTCAAGGAAAGTGTGTCTCATTGGATAAGATAGCATTAACTGCCCATTCTTAACTGCCCTTCAGATGTTAGTGGTGACCTGCCTTCTTGAACCACTACAGTTCATGCTGTTAGAGAGAGAGTCCCAGGCTTTTCACACAGCAACAGTTAAGGATTACTGATACTGTTCCAAGTCAGGATAGTGCATAGGTTGGATGGAAATTTGCCAGTGGTGTTCCCTTATATTTGTTCTCCTTGTCCTTGTTGGTGGAAGAGTTTGTGGTTTGGAAGGTGCTTTCCAAGGAGCCTTGGTGGGTGATTGCAGTACAATTTACAAATGGTACACACTGCTGCAAATATGCACCCGTTATGAAGGGAGTAAATATTGAAGGTTGTAGATAGGGTGCCAGTCAAGTTGGCTGCTTTGTCCTGGATCATTTTTAGCTTCTTAAATGTTGATGGCGCTCCACGTATCCAGGCCATCAGAGAGCATGTTGAAACATTACTGGCTTGTACTTGGTAGACAAGTTTAGGGATTCAAGATGATTTCCTGGCAGCATTACTCCCAGACTCTAACCTGCTCTTGTATATTCTGGATTAGTGGTGCTGGAAGAGCACAGCAGTTCAGGCAGCATCCAAGTAGCTTCGAAATCGGCGTTTCGGGCAAAAGCCCTTCCCCGAAACGTCGATTTCGAAGCTACTTGGATGCTGCCTGAACTGCTGTGCTCTTCCAGCACCACTAATCCAGAATCTGGTTTCCAGCATCTGCAGTCATTGTTTTTACCTAGTTGCTCTTGTATATTGTTGGTCAACTTAAATTTCTATTCAATGGTAATCCCCCCATAGTTTGTAGTGGTGTTTTGATAATGACGATGCCATTAGATGTCAAGGGTGATGGATAAATTCTCTCTTGTTTAAGATAATTATTTCCTGGCACATGTGTGGTGTGAATATTACTTGCCACCTACCAGCCCAAGCCTAGATTTTGCTCAGATCTTATGGTATATAAACATGGACTGTTCCAGTTGTTAAAGTGTCACCAATGATGCTGAATATTATGCAATTATCAGCAAACATCCGCACTTCTGACCTTCTGATAGAGGGAAGGTAATTGATGAAGCAGCTGAAGATGTTTGAGCCATGTCCTGGAGCTGAAATAACTGAGCTCCAACAACAGTAACCATCTTCTCCTGTGATAGATGTGATCCCAAACAACAAGCAGTTTCCCACTGATTCTTATTGATTCCAATTTTACTCAGGCTGTTTGATGCAGTCACTCTCACCTCATCTCTAGGATTTAGCTCTTTTGTCTATGTTTTGACCAAGGTTGTAATGAGGTCAGGAGCTGAGTGACCCTGGAGGAATCCAAACTGAATATAGTGATCAGGTTATTGCTGAACAAGTGCTGCTTGACATAAGACCATAGAAATAGGAACAGAATCAGTCAATTTGGTCCATTGTGTCTACTCACCAGTCGATCATGGCTGATATGTTTCTCAATCTCATTTTCCTGCCTTCTCCCTGTTACTCTTGACCCCCTTACTATCTATCTAAATACACTCAATGACTTGTTCCCCACAGCCCTCCATAGCAACAGGTTCCACAGATTAACCACCCCTGAGTTCTGAAGGGTTGTCTCAGGTTGTGCCCATGGGACCTAGTTTCTCCTACTAATGCAAACATACCCTCCATGCCCACTATATCCAGCACTCTCAGTATTTGATAAAGTTTAGAAGGATAAGGGGGATGCCATTGAAACCTATCACATGTAGACCTAAAGTACTAAAGCACTCTTTATGTGATAAGCTCTTCATCTCTGAAATCATTCCTGTGAAGCACTTCTAGATCCCTTCCAAGTCTGCACATCCTTCCTAGATTCAGGGCCAAAACAGCAAACAATAATCCAAATGTGGTCTGACTAGAGCCTTATATAGCCTCAGCATAAATCCCCACTTTTCTCGCCCTCTTGAAATGAACACTAATATCACATTTGCCTTCCAGCTGCCAACTGAATCAGCATGTTAACCTGAGGAGAATCCTACACTAGAACTCCTAAATCCCTTTGTGCTTCAGATTTCTGACACCTTTCTCCATTTAGAAAATAGTCTACATCTCTAATCTTTCTTCAAAGTGCACAACTTCACAATGTATTCTCTCTGCCATTTCTTTGCCCAGTCTCCTAGCCTGTCAAAGTCTTTCTTCAGTTCTCCACTTCCTCAATACTTCCCGTCCCTTCATCTATCTTTGTGTTTTCTACCCTCAGCTCCTTTGACCAGACCATGTTTCATGTGAATGGTTGTGGGCCCAATGCTGACCCCTGTAGAACACCATTAGTTACTCACTGTCTGCCTTCCTGGAAAAGACCCCCCCCCCCCCTTATCCCTACTCTGGCTACTGCCAGTCAACCAATCCTGAATCCATGCCATACCTTACACCTAACACCATGGAACTCCTACCTTATTTAGCAGTCTCTTGTGTGGCGATTTGCCAAAGGCCTTCTGGAATTCCCAATAGATCATGCCCACTGGTTCCCTTTTGTCTAACTTTCTCATTACCTCCTCAAAGAATTCCAACAGATTTGTCAGGCATGACATCTCTTTGATGAAGCTGTGCTGACTCAACCCTATTTTACCATGCACTTTCAAGTACCCCACAATCTAATCCTAAATAATAGAGTCTAAACTCTAACAGTGACAAAAGTCAGGCTAACTGGCCTATAACTTACCATCTTCTACATCCTTCCTTCCTTAAACAGGGATGTTACATTCACTATTTTCCATTCCTCCGGGACTCTTCCTGACTCCAGTGATTGCTAAAAGATCACCACTTATCTCCTTCAGAACTCTGAGCTCTATCCATTCTGGATGATTTATCCTTTACGGACCTTTGAACTTCTCCAGCATCTTCTCCTTAGTGATGGCCATTGCACTCACCTTTGCCCCTGTCTTTCTTGAAGCTCTGGTATGCTGCTGATGTCTTCTAACATGAAGACAGCTGCAAAGTACCTGTTCACTTCCTCTGGCATTTCTTTGTTCCTCATGACAATTCTTAGGCCTTATTTTCCAGCAGTCTTGCCTCTCTCTTACATTTTTATATATCTAGTAAAATACTGTTGCAAATTTCTTTCACATTACTAGCTAGCTTACTTTCATATTTCATCTTCTCCACCCTTATTGCTTTTTTAGTTTTCCAGTGCTGGTTTTTTAAAAGATTTTCCAATACTCTGGCTTCCCACTAATCTTCATCACAATATAGGTTTTTTTCCTTTTGTATTTATGCTGTCAGCAATGGTTGCCTCATTCCCACACACACACGCCCTCACCACTCCTCTTTGTATATCTAAAAAGAATCCTTTCCATGTCTAACTTCTCAGGACCATTCAGGATATTATACAATTCAATCAAATCATTCCTCACACTTATAAACTGAAAACAATCCCAGCCTGTCCAATCTTTCCTCAAAAGTCAAGTAAATCATTATCCAGCTGCCAATCTCGTAAACCTCTTCTAAACTATAAACAATACATTTACAACCTTTCCTTACTAAAGAGACCAACGTTGAAACAGTATTCAAAATGTGAGGCTGTCAATTTCGGGGAACGTCATGGCCAGCTTCCATCGATGCACCCTGGTGATGTGTCTCATGCAATTCTCTGCCGGCCCTCCTGAAGGCTCACTGGACCTGAAATGTTAACTCTGATTTCTATTCAATGGATACTTCTAGACCTGCTGAGCTTTTCCAGCAAATTCTGTTTTTGTCCTTCAATTACACATCCTAACTCGACGGTGCAATCTTGCAGTCAGAATAGGTGGAAGTGTTCTCTGTGCCAGGATGTTCTAGCATTTATAGCACCAGTCCCTGTAATCCACGCTTCATCCTTCATGCAATTCCAAAAGATGTGGCTGAGAGAGGCAAGTTGGCACGTACTTCACTGTCATGGACCTGGAGGTCCTGGTGGAAAGGAGGGTTATTCTTGTTCCACAAGATAGCCAGGGAAGACCTTAGGGTCAGATGCTGTCTGCCTGTTCCATCGTAGCCTCCATGGTCAGTGAGGTGTCTCAGATAGGGAGGACATGTAATAATGCTGCAGGATAAGTGTCACCATCTTTCCTCTGCTGTCTCACACAAACTTACTGCGTCCACTTCTCAATGAGACAAATGGTCCACTTCCCTCACTGCTAACTGCAGCACCTTTCCTCACTCACTCTAATCCACCCCATTCCCCCAAAATGCTAACCCTTCTAATCAATCAGGGCATCTCTCCACCCACACCAATGCTAACAAGTGTTCCAGCCACTTTCAACTCACTACTCAATCCCTCCCTTTGCTACATTCAGGAGAAAACACAACAGGGCGAAACAGCGAAGAGGGGTTGACATTCTTATTCTCACCCAGTGCTGGGAGAAAGTCCATGAGTGCACAGGAGAAGATCATAACTGTTTATGTGGGGTTGCTAAGGCTTCCATTTCCCAGAAACCAAGCAAGATGACTTGCTGCTCTGCCCAATACCACCACTGTGAATATATTCTTAAGAAGTTTGAGCTTCCACCTCTATTTTGCAACTTTTTCTCTCTCTCTTGTCTCCTGCAGGTACTGGCAGCAGCCACGTAGCTTCCATCCACAGGAGACCCTCCCCCCTGAACATCGGCTCCACCTCACCTCTGGGGAAGAACTTACAGACCTTTTAGAGGATGCACTTTCAAGGCTGCATCATGTGCCCTCCAGCAACTTAGACATTGTCATTGCAGTGCTGAAATAAACTGGGAACGGAGTGGGACCATTCGCCGCAGCCATTTTGGCGCAAGCAATTGGCATAGAACTGTTTTGTAGTTATTCAGTAGTTTGTAGTTATTATTAAAATAAAATATAACCCATTAAAATGCCATCAATAATTTTGTTGTCAAAACGTGGAAAGGAAAATTGCTCATACGACAGCTATATATACATATTTGATAGATATGCTGCTGATAAGATAACAAAGTTTTGGAGATGTGAGAGGAAGGACATTTGCAAAGCTCAAATTCACGTTATAAATGGTGACCTAGTGAAACAAATTAATGAATATTCACATGCAGCTTCAGCATCTAAGGTGGAAAGAGATACCGTCATTTCAAAGATAAAAGTACGAGCTGCTGAAACTGCACAGGGAAGTTTTTTATTTTTTATTTTCTTTTTAACATTTTTACTAAAGAGGGTAAACATTATTTTTCTTTTTATTGCTTTCATTAATGCTTTTAACTAAGCCTGAAAAGGAATAAATATGAGCTGCACTGAAATAGTCTTGTACCTAAATGGATCTGCGCCAAAATGGATCTGCGCCAAACGGGCCGTGCCAAATCGCTCGCGCCAAAATGGCTGCGCTGAATGGTCCAACTGGGAAGCATATTCTAGTGAGCACATCACTGCCAGCTGACCAGAAAAGACACACCCCAAGAAACTGGCACTCAGAGTACAACTGGAGACAGGTCAAGAAATGGTGCAGCCCATTGATAATTCGGGGAAATGATGATATTATGGTACTATCATTAGACTAGTAATCCAGAACCTTAGGCTAGTATACTAGGAACATTGGTTCAGACCACCAGAACAAATAGTGAAATTTGAATTCAATAAAAATTTGGAACTTTAAAAATCTAGTGACCGTATAATTACGCCTGCTGAGTTTCTTCAGTACTCTTTGTTTGTTTCAAATTGCCAGCATCTGCAGTCTTTTGTTTTTATAACCATGTTATTATTATTACTCTAAAACTGATCCAATTTATTCATGTCCTTGAGGGAAGAAAATCAGCCAGCTTAACTTGATCTGACCAGCATGTATTCCAGATCCACAGCAATGTTGTTGATTCTTGTTTCCCCTCTGGGTATAGAGGAAGAAGCAATAAATACTGGCTTGGCCACTGACTCCAACATCCTGTGAAGGAATAAAAATGCCTATGTAAGAATGCACAGACACAGGAAGAGCAAACCAGGTTTCTCAGGAATCCAGATTGAGGTTTTGAGGAAACTACCCATCAACTTCCATCAGTTTTGAGCTGGCTCTGCCATTGCCTGTATCCTCCGCTGTCTCCATGGAGAGTATGGTGGCTGCCATAGAAAGGTAGATCCTGCAGAGTGCTCAGTAGCTGCTGGAGATGCACACAGAGGTTCCTTCGATTGGCTTAGTCAGTGGTGCTCAGCATCAACAGCAAGATGAAGAGGTGGATGAGCGATTTTGATCTTACTCCTGTCTCTCAAGGAGACAGGATGATGCTTGCTGGCACCCAGACAGAGAAGGTGTTAAACATTGGCCTCCCAGATATCTCTCTTAGGAGTGGCCAGCCTCTACACCTCCATGATGTCAATGGCCCCCTAACACTGTGGCAGTTAAAGCTGAGGAGTGTAAGACTGCATCTATGCAGTACACTCTCAGCATGTCTTGGATCTCTAGCTAAAACCACCCAGGATCATCTGACCAAATCTTCAATGCCAACAGTCTCCCTTATAGAGCAGATGCTCAGACTCCACCTAGACATTAAGGGAGAGCAAAGAAAAAATACGCCTCTGAGGGCAAATAGGTAGCGCAAGTCCCTTCCCTGCACCCAATCAGCTTTTGCAAGTTCTTGCCTAATACCGTCAAAATTAGCTTTCCCCCAATTTAGAACTTCAACTGTTAGATCTGGTCTATGCTTTTCCATCACTATTTTAAAACTAATAGAATTATGGCCACTGGCCCCAAAGTGCTCCCCCACTGACACTTCAGTCACCTGCCCTGCCTTATTTCCCAAGAGTAGGTCAAGTTTTGCACCTTCTCCCGTAGGTACATCCACATACTGAATCAAAAAATTTTCTTGTACACTCTTAACAAATTCCTCTCCATCTAAACCCTTAACACTATGACAGTCCCAATCTGTGTTTGGAAAGTTAAAATCCCCAACCATAACCACCCTATTACTCTTACAGATAACTGAGATCTCCTTAAAAATTTGTTTCTCAATTTCCCTCTGACTATTACGGGATCTATAATGTAATCCCAATGAAGTGATCATCCCTTTCTTATTACTCAGTTCCACCCAAATAATGTCTTTGGATGTATTTCTGAGAATATCTACCCTAAGTACAGTCATTATGCTATCCCTTATCAAAAATGCCATTCCCCTTCCTCTCTCGTCTCCATTTCTATCCTTCCTTTTCATTTGTATCCTGAAACATTAAGCTGCCAGTCCTGTACATCCCTGAGCCACGTTTCTGTAAGTGCAGTCCCATGTTCCTAACCATGCATTGAGTTCATCAGCCTTCCCTGTTAGGCCTCTTGCATTGAAATAAATGCAGTTTAATTTATCAGTCCCACCTTGTTCTCTACTTTGTTCCTGTCTGCCCTTGTTGTCATTGCTAAGTGTGAGAGCATCCTCTGCTGTGAATACTTCACACAGTTGGCAGTTTTAGCAAAGTGAAGAAAGAACAAATGAAAAATCAGTGCTTACTTTTGGAACTTAAACAGGGTTGCTTATCACTGAGGCAACAACAAATTTACAATCAATGAAAGAAGCCTTCACCAATTTCGATCTATTGGAAGCAATTTTGCTATGCCTGGCTTGTTATGCCCAATTCTGCAGCATTCCAACATAGTAAAGTGAATGGTCCTCCCATTCAATAATCTCATCTTCCTTTTCAGAATTCTAATGCCAAACTCGCTGCTCTTTAGTTTCCATCACACCCCCTCTTTGCCTGCTCCCAATGTGCAGAGCACAGCATGCTAGCCTTATGTGGCACACTGTATCTGGAATGTACTGCAAGGCACCCCCAGATCAAACCAAGAGTTGGAACATCATCTTGAGCAGGTTTATTGTCTACTCCATGATGGCTTTGGTGAAAGAATTGTATCTGCACTTCGCCTCAGCCCTTTCCTCTCAGGAACCATCCTTTAAGGTATCCAGCCCTTGGAATGAAGCAAGAACCTCAGAGTTCTCAAGGCTATAGGAATCATGCCATCTTCCAGAGTACCTGAATATACTCATGGGACATGGGTGTCGTTGGCTGAGCCAACATTTATTGTCCATCCCTAGTTGCCCATGAGATGATAGTGGTGAGCTTCTAAATTGTTGCACTTTAAGCTGTAAAATTGCGCTCATCAAAAGGAAACAAGATAAAGCAGTATGATCTTACAGAAATTACTTTGTAAACAACCTTGATATATTCAATTATTGAGAAATCCCACTCAGGTTTCCAATGAATCCTTAGAAGCAGCCAGCTGAGAGAGGCCCCATGACCTTGATAACCAATGTTGCAGGATAACATGACCACCCACTAGTTCAGGTTGGAAGTGCTGCTCTGGCAGGTGACACAGATTATTTATGTCTCTTGGGATATCTTCATTCAGCAGAAGAAATGACTGTGAGGCCAACACACTCTTGCCCATCAGAACCTCCCCTGAATCATGAGTGGACCTACTGCAGTCATTTCTTCATGTGGATGGTGTTCAGCAGCCATGGAAGATGCTGCTCATCCTGGGCCAGCTTATTGTCACCTTTACACCTCCCTGCAGCTTCCCTGCACCTTCACTCAACAGTGGCTGCAGCAACAATAACACCTCCAGTTGTTGGATTCGTTGAAGATGGTTCCGATGACCCGATGTGGAGAGTATCAGAACAAAACAACTTGCTGATAATGTGAACAGTCAATAGTTACAACACACATAAGTGAAACTTAAAGCATAAGTACAGTGAGACATTGAGATCACCAAAAGAGAGGACCAGATTATGCCTCAATTTGGACTTCTGACATGTTAAATCTTTCTCAGAAGTATGCAGCAGCAGCTGTGTCAGACAAGTACAGGAGGAGATTACAGGTGCTGCATTGAAATCTTGCCCATCCTCCCACTTCGGAAAGTATTCTGAAATACCTGAATCAATTCATTGACTGTATCGCTACTTGACCTAACCCTTAATCTAATTTGTCAGTTCACTTTAGCTGTCATAGTTTTCTAGATGAAGTGTAAACAGCCAGGTTTCACTGTGGCACAAGGGACAGTTTCACTGACAAGTTGAACAAATGACGAGTGGTTGATGGAGTAGTATTACAGTTGTATTATAGCGATGCAGTCACTCTGTACAATTTCTAGGTTTGTGCAGTTGTTATAGATTGGTCAAGTAAACAGTGTTTATGAGGGCTTAAATTCAATCAACACATATTTTACGACACAGTTAAGACATGGGATCAATTTCAATATGAATTGCATTCCATAAATTACTTTGTACTCACCATCTGTGCTATCTTCACTTCTCAGAGTCATATTGGCTATATTGGACTGGATTTGCCTGTGTTGGTCACAGTAATAACTTCAGTCTTATTCCCAGTTCAGGAGGCTAGAAGCAGCTTTGGTGAGACATCAGAAGGGATTTTCCCAGAAATAAGTGTCCTATCCATTCAAACATAGTAGCCAGGTTCCACAATCCCATTTAGTGCAGCCTGTGAATGGGACTGTCAGCTAACATCACTGTGCCTGACCGTCTCGGGGGCAGCAGCAGTGGCATGAAGACACTAACAGGAAGATGACAGCAGCTGCCACTGCAACCAGATACATTCGCAGAAACATCAGTCTCCATGACAATGCTGTAATCACATACCTTCTAGTGGGAGATCTGAGCACCATGGTTTAATGCTGGGAAGTTCAGAAAAGACCTTGCATGATTTAGAGCTCCAATCTTTCAATGTGTCTCCTGAAACTGTTGAGGAGGTGCAGGGTGGGAGGTAGTGGATCTACATGAACTGAGAAGGACAATTTGAAATTAGTGCTGAGTTCATGTAGCTCCCAGTTGGTGTGTCACATGAACATCAGTGTTTTAATCAAGAACTGATGGAGTCATTGCATGTTGTATTGAAAGGGGCTGAGATTAGTTTCAGTGTCATAATCTGAAGGGTTTCTTTTAATTCCTTGTTCCTTAAACCTGAAAAAAAATCAGGTTTGATGTATCAGTTAAAAAAAAATGATCCGCTGGAATGCTTTGATTACCAGGGCATCTAGTGTAGGTTAGAAAAAGAAAATAAGCATTTGTTCCACACTTCCATCACAGATATTTGATCTCTTTCAGAGCAACAACACTTTATCTCTGCCTTCTCTGTCCTGCGCCCTCATGGTTTGAAAGATCTATCAGATTTCCTCTCACCTTCCACTGTCAAGGTGAACTGTATCAACATTTCCATTCTATACTCCTGTTTGAATTTTCTCATCCCTGAGCCATTTCTTTTAAATCTCTTCTGAGCTCTCTCCAATCCATTCACATTTTTCTACAGCAGCTAGACACAATGGCAACTAGAATTTTATGTAATACCCCAGCTGAGGTCAAGCAAGTGTCTTGTACAAGTTCAACATCACATCCTTGCTCTTGTAATCTATGCCCCAATGTATAAAGCAGAGAACATTGTATGTTTTATTAACTAGTCTCTCTACCTGTCCTGTCACCTTCATTGATCTGTGAATATATAAAAGGTCTCTCTGCTCCTGCCCCCTTTTAGAAGTGTTCTCCTTATGATATTGCTAAGACCATTAGTACTTTTATTTCATTTTTCTCAATTTGTTTGAGATTGCTACTGAGTTGAAGTTAAGAGTTGAACTTTGAACAGCTGCTTGTTTTAAAGGCAAAGAAAACAAAGGTAGCTAATATCTATTGGGAACTGGCCTGGAAAATAAAACAACTTAAATATTAATCGAAGAACACGAGACAAATCAGTGCTGAGTGGTTGCTATGCTGCAATGGGGTTAGAGCTAGGGTTGAATTGGACAATCAAGATGGGATCAGTATTAACCAGGAGAAAATGAGGACTGCAGATGCTGAAGATCAGAGAAAAAAATAGGTTAAGGTAGGGGGAGGGGAGATAAAGAAACTGATGAAATCGACATTGATGCCGTGTGGTTGGTGGGTCCCAAGGTGGAAGATAAGGCATTCCTCCTACAGGCATTGGGTGGCTTGGATTTGGCGGTAGAGGAGGCCCAGGATTTGTATGTCTTTGGCATGTTAAACTGCACAGCATCAATGTCAATTTCACCAGTTCCCTCATCTTCCTTCCCCCAACCTCCACCCTCCACTCTGGCCTATCACCATCACCCCCACTTTCATCTACCTATCTCCTTCCAAGTTACCTTATCCCCCATCCCCACCCCTTCCCATTTATCTCTCAGCCCCTTTGGGCTCCTCCTCCCACATTCCTAATTAATGTCTTATGCCCAAAATATTGACTCTCCTGCTCCTTGGATGCTGCCTGACCAGCTGTGCTTTTCTAGCGCCATACTTTATGACTCAGCACTAACCAGTCAACCATAAGGAAAGTTGATTTTTTTTTAAATGAAAGAACTAGTTCTAACTGAGTTTTTTTGGCAGGAGCAGAATGATTTTTGAAGTTCCAGTCTGGGCTGCTTTGTATTGCATTCTCTAGCTTTCTCTCCAGTTATTGAATTGTCGAATGTTCTGAGAAAATAATACTGATGCAGTCCATGTTACTTATTTTAAATATCTTACAACAAATAGATCCTCTTAGCCAAATTTATTCTATATTCTGTTTTTACCTTTAGCCCCAATGTCCAGGTAGATGGGTAGACAAACTTGCATACTCTGTTTCAACTTTGGCCCAACATCTGGAACTTTTTCTAAAGATCAAACCAGCTCCAGTTCACTATGTCTTCTGCTTCTTTCTAAAAATGCTGGCCTAAATTATTTATAATATTGTTGACTACATACTCGATCAATCACTTTCATTAAAGCCAGTTACGTAACTGATTGTGAAAATAATTACCGCTGTATCATCTCAATTAAGGGCTGTGAACTTTTCATTAAAAATCATTGTTAATTCATCTACTTCATTAAAATTCAAAACCTTGATTATGTAATTCATTTTTCTATTACTTTGACTGGTGCAAAGTACAAATAAACTTAAAGTCGGCCATAAGATTATCAGGTGTGTTCTGTGTTACTCGATGGGCTGGGTTTTCAGTCTGTGGTTGGAACATGAATCCTGGATATATCCTGGTCCTATTTTAGTTATTTCATCCTTGCAAAGTGACTTCTAAATGAAATGGCTGAATTCGGCCACAAGTGGGCTCATTTACAAGAGTGAGCACCTCCAGGAGGTGGGAGCTGTCTGTCCAATCTCAATGACAAAAGCAGATGGCATCCATGTTAGAGGCTGCCACTTTCTTAGAGCAAGCAACTCTTAGGAAGGCCATTGAGGTGGATTAGGACAGACAGTGGCTGTGCATGACACGCTAAAATCCAGTGTTTGTACTGGCACTGGCTAACCCAACAAATCTTCTTCATAGAAATTAATTAGGTCCTCTCAGTGAATAAGTCTGCATAGATGTGCACTGAGTTGAAGTTTGTTCCAATTCACAGGAAAATATTTGAACATCGGATTTGGAACAAGCAGCCCTTTTAGTAAAGTCTTTAATGAGCTTATGAACAGTTGATTTGTGGCAAATATGTACCCTATTCTGTCCAGCAACAAGTCCATCTACCCCCAGCTGGACCTTTGAAAATTGAAAACTGTCCACAAGGTTTTGGGATGCTGAGATAATCTCTGGGGCCTAATAAAACCAAGTCCTGATCCCACAGCCCCTTTCAAAATTTCAGCCCATATATCGGTCTTTGTGATGAAATATCTTGCACATTCAAATTTTTGGACTGGTTCAATACTTTAGTCAGGCTGATTAATGCATTGAAGAATCCGTTGGGTCATTCTCAGTGTATTTCTTGGACTTATAAGATACTGTCAAAAGTTCCTCCTAAAGCTGTATCTCTGGGAGAATTTCCTCAGCCACAAAATCTAGGCAAATCAAGCCTGTCAGGATTTTCCTTCTTAAGGACAAAAGGAAGTTCTGCAATAGTTTCCACAGTGTGATTTTTCTGATAATACTGTAATAACTTCATGATTCTTTGATGCTTTGATTGTTACGAGAGGATGATCTGAAACAGGAGAAAGTGAGGACTGCAGATGCTGGAGATCAGAGCTGAAAATGTGTTGCTGGAAAAGAGCAGCAGGTCAGGCAGCATCCAAGGAGCAGGAGAATCGACGTTTTGGGCATGAGTCCTGAAGAAGGGCTCATGCCCGAAACGTCGATTCTCCTGCTTCTTGGATGCTGCCCGATCTGCTGCGCTTTTCCAGCAACACATTTTCAGCGATGATCTGAAACAGAAAGCTTCAAAATTTGGACCATTATCAAGCAGGCTATGTGATTGCTCCATACTGTTTACATTACATTTGACTGTGGCTATTCACTCCACTGAAGATCAACTGTCCTCTCGTGTCAGTATTTAATAATGTCTGAATACACAACTCTTCTACTTCCAAAGATAAATCAAACAACTGTGGATGCTGGAAATCAGAAACAAAAGCAGAAATTGCTGGAAAATCTCAGCAGATCTAGCAGCATCAGTGAAATGAAAGCAGAGTTAACATTTTGGATCCAGTGACCCTTCTTCAGAATGGAACTCCTTTCCCTCAGTTATCTTCTTGCCAAGACAAAACTGACCCATATAGACCTTCATGATCTTCAGTTGGTAGATGACTAGCCATATCACCTGCACTGCACCAGTTTAGAAAGTCACTCACAATCTCTTTAATGCTGCACATAGGAGACCCAATCTGTCATTACAATTTGTCAAAACAAAATTCAGATACTAACTCAGGCTCCATTAGCCAAATAATACACCTCCCATGTTGGAGGAAGAGGAAAAGACTCTGGAATACATTGAATGCTTTTCATAATTTGACAGCCAATCCTCTCAAAAGCTAAACATTTTAATTTCCCATTTGACCCAATCTCACAAATCGCTGATTGTTAAACTGCCCTCTAATGATCTACTTAAGTCACCAGTTAATTATATGCTAACCAGCAGTTAATTTCATATTTGTGCACACTCATAATTTACTTATCTTCCTCACTGTGATTTCTTTCATGTAAAGTCAACATCAAAGCATCAGAATGTGTTCACAGTGATAACCAAATTAGTAAGTATTGATGAGGTGGGGATTCTTTTGATGATTTCTGCAGCACAGTGTTACCATGAATTTGTCAATTCAAGACAGATTATAAAATGAGGAGTAGCAGCATGATCAGCAGGAAGTCATGTGCAAGAATACTCCAGACCACAGGAGGCAAATACAATATTAACAAAAAAGAATTTTTGTCTCATTTTAGCTTGGGCTGTCTCTTCCATTTCCATGCTGAAACAGTTTAGATATTAGCTTTGCTCCAAATTATATCCCCAGTTTTAATTCAGTATAGATTCTGCAATGTTGTGCTTCAAAGCTGCAAGATCGAGGGAAGAGCCAGATCACTTTCAAATAAAATCTACTGCCTTAGAAGTTGATGAGATTGCACCCATTTCTCACACATAAAATAAGTGGCTAATCATCCACTATGCTCATTACACACTAGAAGTGTGTCACATTCTATATCTGATTGCTTCAGGGCATCTTGGGTGTGTGTCATGAAATTTAAACCGCTCCTTAAAATATAGGAATCGCAGTGGGGCGTCACATATTTGGGCTGTCCTAGTGCCTGTTTTGCAACATGTTAAACTCAACCAGCAATTTGTGCAGCTATCAGGTGTTCCTATTTCCCTTGCAGCTGACCTATGGTCGTGGTAAGATGGTGGGAGAGTAGGATGCTCCAGCTGGAGCTCCTCTGCCCTGCCCATTCTTTTCCTTTACTTTTTCTTCTTTTTCTTCTCTTTTCTACAGTTTCTTTTCTCCTCAGCTTTTAATTTCTTAAACTTACACTCAGGGAATGGAGCAGGTGACTCCCAGATGAGAGGACATTGCTGGAGAGTCCCAGAGGTGAGCCCCAGACTAGGCCAGAGCAGGAGGTGAGTTCCTGACTAGGCTGGCATGGGAAGCAAGTCCCAGACCAAGCTGGTGCAGGAGGCGAATCCCAGACCAGGCCAAGACGGGAGGTGAGTCCCTGATTGGAGTCCATTACAGGGGAGGCGAATCCCAAACTGGAGGCCATCGCAGGGAAGCTGAGGCCCTTGTGGGCTGGAAGCAAGGCCTCAGGTTTTGAAGCCCAGCATGGTTGGGAGACTTGGCCCAGTATGGTCTGGAGATGAGATGCTAGCACGGGACTTGGTGGCAAGGACGGTAATTCGAGTACTTTTCAAAAACTTTATTCTTATGCTGGATTTCTTGAGTAATCTGAGCACTTTAAAAACATTTTTAAAACATGTTGATTAATTTCTAGGCACTGCTTTGATCCATTGATTCAGAAAACCTAGTTTAGATTTCGGAATGTTAGATTTTGGAGGTTCATGACCTAATATAGATAGGGCGGAGGTGGGTACTGCAGTTGCTGGAGATTAGAGTCAAGATTAGAGTGGTGCTAGAAACACACAACAGGTCAGGCAGCATCCGAGGAGCAAGAAAATCAACATTTCAGGCAAAAGGCCTTCCTCAGGAATGTAGAAGGTGTATTACTACTGTAATACAGTGAAGTTAGACCTCCTACCCTACCCAAAATTCTAACATTGGAGGAGAAAAATAATTCAGTTTTAAAGGGAACCTCAATTTCCAACAGAAAAGATTTATTTTTGCTGGCATTTTACTGTTTTGAATCTGCCTTCTAAACATTTTAATAATCTTGAAAGAGGTCAGTAAAATTGATTTGGGGGCAAATAGTGAAGGGAACAACACTGAAACTGGGTATAGTGCTATGTCTAACTGTCTAACATGTCAATATCCATGATTTCGTCACCTGAGGCTATAAAGGTCTCATACTCCACCTTATCCAGGAATCACTTGAAGCATGACACAATACTGAAAGCAATCTGTTCTACTTCAATCTAATAACCTATTATTAGTCTTGTTTGAAATCATGCAAAGGATTATGTCTTTTTAACAAGCAGTGGTCATAACTCATTCATCCTCTGCCAGTTCACTGCCCCACTTTTACCTTTGGCAAGCTGCCAGGTTATGCTCAACAGATGGGAAAAATGGGCTGTCCTCTTCAGACATGTCTCATACTTCCTTTCAGGATCTTGATGCAGCTCCTGAGCTGTTGTGGAATGACCACATGGATCAATATTGGTGCATCAATACATATTAATTCCACTTCCAGGACTGTTTGAATGGCAATTTACTTTGTACAGCTGATTGGGTTCCCAGATTTGTGGTGGTTTCCTGTACTCTCCATTATTTTAACATCATGTGGAATCTCAATTGCTGTCACCTAGACAGCAATAAGTACAGCAACAGGAGGAGGAGAAAGAGGACAATAGACAGGAGTGTCAATTGCCCCTCACTGGCCCTGCTGCCAAGGTTCACAGAGAGCTTATCCAAAGCAATTCACCTGAACCATCACTTCCATCTTCAACATTCCCAACATAATTCCAGACCAAACAAATACAAAACTGCAAGACATAATTGCCATTCAAATTCCCATCTGCCAGTTCTTAAAACTTGCAGTATTATTTTACTTTCCAATTCTTAAAAAGTTAAACAGAAAAAAAATTAGTTAAGTAAAAACAGTAACAGAGTGATTGACAGGGCCGCCACACATAATACAATATTCCAAGGATGGAGTAAGCAACAATGAGAGCAAAAATCATAAATGATGGATGGTTGTACATTATTAAGAATACTCACAGCAACATGCAACATGTCATGCCATGAAGTGATTTTGTTTGAAGCCAGTTGCAGCCTACACTTTCAATCAAAGTAACACCAAATCATTGAAGGTGATTTAGAAACCATACATCATAATGAGTGACCAGCCATTAGACCTCGTATGTTGAAATAAAATAGCATTAATATTAAATATCTCATTGGGAACTTGTGATCATGGCTTGCTTGGAGCAGTCAGTCATCAGCTTGGACTGTTCCATGCAGTAGCTAAAATAAATACAGAAGCTGGTAAATTTCATACCTGCACATCCCCATAATAAAATGGTAATATATGCCAGTATTGTGACTGCAGTGCATTTTTGCATTGAAGAATATATAGCTGGACGATTAAAACATGTATACTCTATGCATAAGGTTGACTTGAATTTGAGTAACATTAAACAGACATATGTTTTATCTTATTGGTGTTAACCAAATGAGTCAGAATACTGCATCTTGCTATTCAGTTTCTAAACATAGTCTTCATTATAATGTTACATTGCTCTCTAATTCTTTAGAAATTGACTGAACAAAGAAACTAAAAATAGCTGATTAAATGTAAATGCAACTCTATTCTAGTGCCCTGCACATTCGCTATCATAATGTGCAGGTTGCAAATTCACAGATATGAAATATAACCCTGTCTAATCCTAGGATCGTACTAACTTGCAATGAATAATAATCTGATTCTCCTGCATGAGAATGGAAATATTAATCAAAGCTGTTTTTCATGGCAAAAGATGTATTGGTTTATGACAAATAAAAATTAGATTATCAACAAATAGAAGTCTAAGCTGAATGATCATTTTCTCTTCAGAAACATATTTCCTGTACTAATCTAATTTTTATAGTGGTACAGATTTATCAGACATTATATATGAAACAAATTTTTCAATTAACCTCATAAATGTGGTGGAAAGAATAATTCCAAACCCTGTTTAATCTTAGCAGTATTAATTTCTTAAACACTTGATCCATGGTGACTGTCATAAAGAGATACTCTATCTTATGTATATATTGCATGTGAAAATGCAAAGAATTAATAGGCTATGTGAATAAAAGTAATGTAGTACAGTTCATTAGACAGTTGAGTATTGCTGGTGAAAAGATACATTATGTTGAGGGTTCTTGTCATGCACTCAGGACAATTCACAAGAATACCAATATAAAGGGAAAACAACATTTGTACTGTACGAGATAAGGATGCTGATTGGTTGATAAGTTGAGTCTCATTGATAGAGGCAGGGCCTTGGGGAATGCACTAGTTAGATGATTTCTGACAGTTAACAGCTGAGATTTGTTTAAATTCTAAACCAAGCAAGTTGACTCTGATTGGTCTAGTCATTGCTGTGAGAAATTCATCAGAAGATGACTGTCACCTCTCTTTTGGGAGTTCAAAAAGGCATGTTTGTTCATTCTGTGTGCAAATAACAATCTTAATTTATGCTGTTTCCACTCATAAGCCTGACTAGCAATCTTAAATTAGTTGTCAGTATGATTCTTCACAACCCTGAGAATATTTAGCAAATGGTATCCGATGGCAAAATTACATCTCATGATTTAGTTTGATTTGATTTACTGTTGTCACCTGTACCAAGATACAGTGAAAAGTGTTGTCTCGTGTGCTAACCAGTCAAATCATATGCTACTTAAGTACATCAGGGTCATAGAACAGAATACAGAATATAGTCTTACAGCTACAGAGCAGGTGCAGAGAAAGATCAGCTCTAATATACGAGAGTTAATAAGTCTGATAACAGCGGTTCTTGAATCTGTTGGTAAGTGTTTTCAAATTTTTGTATCTTCTGCCTAATAGAAAAGGGTAGCAGAGAGTATAACTAGGATGGGAGGGGATTTTGATTATGTTGGCTGCTTTCCCAAGGCAGCTGGAAGTATAGACAAAGTCAATGCATGGAAGGCCGGTTTGCATGATGGACTTGGCTGCATTCACAATTCTCTGTACTTTCTTGCACTCTTGGGCGGAGAGTTGCCATACCAAGTTGTGATGCATTTGGAAAGGATGCTTTCTATGGTGCATCTATAGAAATTGGTAAGGGTCATTGTGGACAAGTCAAATAATATTCTGAGGAAGTACAGCCATCGGTGTGCTTTCTTGACTGTAAAATTGATGTGGATGAACCAGGACAGATTGTTGGTGATATTTATTACCAGAAACTTGACACTTATGACGACCTCCACCTCAGCACCATTGACACAGACAGGAACATGTCCTCTTCTCCAATTCCTGAGGTTGATGACCAGCTCCTTCATTTTGCTGACATTGCAGGAGAGATTGTTGTCTTTACACTGTGTCAGTAAACTCTCTACTTCCTTCCTGTGCTCTGTCCCATCGTTGTTTGAAATCTGACCCGCTATAGTGATGGCATCAGCAAATTTTTTAATGGAGTTTGAGCTGAATTTGGCCACACAGTTGTGAGTGTATAAGGAGTATAGTAAGGGGCTGGATTTGCAGCCTTGCGGACTACTAGTTATTAGGATTATCATGGAGGTGGTGTTGTCACTTATCCTTACTGGTTGTGATTTGCGGGTCAGGAAGTTGGTGATCAAGTTGTAAAGGGGAGAGCAGAGTCCTCGGTCCCAGAGTCTGGAGATTATGATGTTGGACATCATGTTTGCAGATTTGCAAGCACAAGTTACTCCTTAACATCATAAAATATAGGAGCAGAATTAGGCTATTTGACCCATTGAGTAAACTCCACCATACTATATGGCTGATATGTTCCTCAACTCCATTCTCCCGCTCCTCGGATGCTGCCTGACCTGCTGTGCTATTCCAGCACCACTCTAATCTTGAATCTCTTCTCCCCATAACCCTTGATCCCCGTACTATCTCTGTCTGAAGTACACTCATTGATTTAGCCTTCACAGCCTTCTGCAGCAAAGAGTTCCACAGATTTACTAAGCTCTGAAGGAATTCTTCCACATCTCAGTTCTAAATGGTGATCCTTCCACTGAGGCTGTGCCCTTGCGTCCTTGGGTCACCAACTGAAAGCTGCTGTCAAGCCAAAAGGATGCTCTGCCTCTCACCCTAAATAAGTAATGTTGTGTATGAATTTCAGTGTTAATGTGATGCTAAATACTGAGGTCACAGGTCCCAAAAACAATATTCACCTTTGGCTATTGTCAGCAGGCTATTATTGAGACTCAAAGAAAAGAAAAATTTAAAAACTTTACGAAGAAACTGTTATCAATATTCTGTGTAGAAGTGTTTACAGGAACTTATTAAGAGTGAAAGAAAAAATACCTTTAGAAGAGGATGTGATGGAGACACAGAAAATGCTGGAAAAGAGCAGTTGAGACAGATACAGCAGTTTGAAGAGTGCAATGCAGACACCCAACACCCAGGAAATCCATGGTTGGCAGCATCCATGAGAAGATAATGATTCAGGTTTAAGTCCTTGCAAGTAGCACACTGTATGGATACAGCAGAACCAACACTATGTACAGTGGCTGAACAGAATATCAATCTCAGAATATGAACTGAAGCCGCAAAGCAAGGTACGCAAGGAAGAAAAACAAAAAAAATATATCTGCAGATCAGAAAAAAAAAGTTCATAGATAAACAAGAAAAAAAATCTTAACACTTACCCAGGTCAGTGAGGTGCAGAAAACGAAAAGGTTAGGAGCATGACCCAAAACACTGCCCTTTGAGTTTGAGAATGATGAAGGCTCACAAAGAGGTCAGCAATCAGAATTATGACTGTTCCAGGGACACTGAACAACACCAAGATTACATATGGAAGTGAAAAGCCATCCAATCAGTAAGTCCTCATATGCAGTTGTGCCTGTAGCTGACGAAGTCCTCGTGAGGTAGGATTGAGAAGAAAGTACTGTTATTCCAAATTCATAGTCAAGATATTAGATCTGCAGAGGAGTCACAACAGGCAAGATTTAACCAAAGGTTTCAGAGTCAAAGGAAATCAATAAGACCATCTCGAATCAACCTTGACTAGTTAGTGGAGTACTGTGAATACAGAGCACTAAAAGTTCATCATCATGTGCATCTGGGATGAAAATTTATTAGATTCTCTCTCTAGTCAAAGGAGGAACACACACTGGACCTGACAGTTCAGTATATGACACAGACTGAGATTAGGAACTGGACCAGGCAATCATTCAAGACAACACCAAAGGGGCTTCCTCTGATTTGTTCAGTTGGCTAGGCCCCAAGATGGTATTGTCACACTGACAAAAATCTGCCAAATTGGTAACAGAGCAGGAAACAACTTCATCGCACATATTAGGTGCAAGGGGTGTTGCAAGGCAATACAAAGAATGTCTCCTGTGCCCAACATGGAGAGCTGACCGTTATCAATTTGGAATAGTTAAACACATTAAGAGAGAATGTGTAGAAAGAATGTGTAGAAGCTATCAAGGAGTTCCATTAAGAAGAAAATTCCTGAGAAAGGAAAAACTCTTGCAAAAGAAAAATTCAAAATGATCAAAGATAAAGGGCAGAAATGATTTAGGTGGGGTACAATGGCACAGTGGTGAGCACTGCTGCCTCAGCGTGAGGCACCCAGGTTAGTTCCAGGCTGGATGTGGCAAATGGACTCTTCTGCACACTATGAAACATTGGCAAGGCAAGCCAATACTTTTAGATGAAGGCAAAGGGAGCCAGTGTAAAGTCTGTGCTGACATCTTCAAGTATTTTAACACCGTATCAATGTTAGCTACAGTGACAGTTGTTTCAATATTGGCTGTCAGCTTCCCCTTGTTAAAATCAGTGGACGTTTTCCAATGGGCATTAAACCGCAAGGTCCAGAGGGCATAGATCTTCAAGTACAAGGTCAGGGTACCATCATATTTAACTACAAGGGTCAAGAGATCCTCAAGGCTTTCTATGGCTTGACGAGCAGGAATGCATGCAACCAATAAAGGCTCCTTCAGGAAGTGGTTGCAATGCTACAAGAGGAAAATGGCAAAGGATGTCATCAAGAATTTCCACATCTTTTTGGTGGCTTAGGAAAGCCCGTCAAAACACAGTCAGTACACAGAAGAGGATTTTCATTATTCAGTGTCCAAGATGAAATAGTTTCAGGCAACGGACAAAAAGTTCATATTCGAGGCAAGTATCTACCAAATCACAAGTTCCCTACTTCAATCTTAGGCAAATGGGGAAGCAGAGAGGGGAGTCTTAACCACAGAGTTAGTAATGGCCAAATGCACAGATTTGGAGTTAACATTATTAGGTCAAAGGTCTACTCCAATAATAGACACTCACCAAAGGAACTAATCATTAGAAAGAAGACCATCACCTTGTTCAGCAAACCAGTGAACTAACTCAGGTGAGCAGTGAAAGTTCCACAACGTCTCATACACACAAATATGGAAACAGGATGAACTGATATTGTAGTGGTGGAGATGGCAGGGAGTGAGTTGCTGATATTAAATACTTTAAAGAAATTGTTGGAATTACGTCAGCAAAGAAGTAGAGATAAACCTAGAGGGGAAGGTAGTATAAGGGGAGTAAATATGTTCATGATGATGATGATACAACTCTGAAATTAACAGTGACTTGCTATTTTGACTGGAAGCGAAGGATAATGTACTTGAGAGGTGTAATTAGTATTTTGTACATAACAATGCAAATTAAAAGAGTTTATGGAACTTACTCGGAATAAGGGAGTATTGCACTTAGGAAGGATGAAGACAGAGATGCAGAAGACTTAAAGAGAATAGTCTAGCCAAATAAAACAGACTCAAGAAAGCAGAACAGAAACTGAACACTTATAGTTAGAGTCCATCGGAGGGTAATGATGCAGGTTTAAGTCCATGGAAATAAAATATCAAAATGCAGCATTTTTGAAACGGGGTGAGTTTTCCCCTTTTCCTGAACAGTAATTATCCCTCAACTAACAACTGAAAAAGCTTATCTGGTCATTTAACTGATTGCTGTTTGTGGAACTTTGCTGTGCATAAGTCTACTGTTATATTTCCAGTAACTACATGTCAAAAATATTTCATCAGGGAATTCCTAGAGGCATGGCACTCATCCACAGATTCAATCAATAAGCACATTGATCTGGACCCAATATATCAGCCACTGCAGCGGACAGCTGGAACTGACAACTGGAGGCGGCAGATTCAAACCACTACAAATGCCGGAGGAAAGATCACTGAAGCGCTTCACAGGAGGCTCCCAAGCACTGAGGGTGTCACCTAGACAGGGGACGAAACGTCTGCAACACAAATTCCCAGCTCGGCGAACAGAACCACAACAACGAGCACCTGAGCTACAAATATTCTCACAAACTTTGAATGTTTCATCAGCTTGAAAGTAGTTTTGGGAACACATTGAGATTGTGAAAGATATTGTCTGGACACAAGTTTGTTCTTTCTTTTATTTGTATTTTTTCATAAACAACATACAATCGAGTTTGCCAAAGGTAATGTGCCACAAGTCAGTTCTGAGGGAGATTTTCTTTTACCTTTTCATGGGACATGAGCATTTCTGGTGAGGTCAGCATTTGTTGGTCATTCCTAATTGCCCTTGAACAGAGTGGCTTGCCAGGCAATCTTATTGGCCATTGTGTCAATGGATTAAAGTTGTCACTAGTAGCAACACACTGGCTTCTTGTGGCAGTTCAAATATCAATGGTGCAGCAGACTATCAGATAATAATGGATGGAGTATGATAACATCGAGGTGATTTTTTTTTAAGTAATTCACAGGTCTGCATTAGTAATCCAGAAATCAGAGTTCAGATCCCACTTCAACAGTTGGAGAATTGAAGAGTGGCTAAATAACTTTTCAACAAAATGCTATAAGCAGCCTTGTAGGAATTAATTGATATGAACTGCATGTGAACTGGCCTAAGGAGTAGGGGATGGTAGCAAGTTGAATGGCAAAATCTAAAGGAAACCATAATGTGCTGAATAATTATAGTGTGTAACTTTTCAGAACTGCTAAAAATGTTACAAACAATTTTTATAAAGGACAAAATGGCTGCGGGGAGACTGGAGGTGGAAATAGGTGAGATAATGTCTAGTTGCCTTTCCAAAAGACAGAAAACAAAGGAACTCACTATCATTGTGATTGAAACCGAGAGATAAACTCCTCAAAAACAGGGAGTTGTTGTAATTGGAGATGGGTCAACACCGGGACATGACACACTTGTGACACTCACCAAGGAACAAACAATCAATTACTGAGAACCAGACAATGGGTTCGACCCATCAAGGACTAATTGTGCAAACTGCCTACATAAACTGGAGTTGAAGCATTCGTTCAGTGTCACTTGGTCGAAAATCTTGGAACACCATGCCTAATGGTATTGTAGGTTTATCCACAGCACAGGGACTGCAACAGTTCTAGAAGGCAGCACACCACTACCTTCTCAATGGAAACTAGGGACAGGCAATGAATGCTGGGCCAGTCTGCAACACCCACATCTTACGAGTAAATATAAAATAAAAGGGGAATGTGCCCAAAGATGATGGTTGGTGCACCCGGGGAAGACATAATCTGATCAGCTACTTGGAGTCTGAATTAGGAGAGAATTGACCATCCACTCCAACTTGACATTCAGATAATCCAAGCAACCAATTCTTGAGGTTTTACAAGTATGATGCTTGTAGGATTAGAGTCAAAAAGCATAAGCTCTTCATCAGGGATAAGCTTTTCATTAGCTTTTCATCACATTCCTGATGAAGAGTCTATGGTCAAAACGTCAACTCTACTGTTCCTCAGATACTGCCTGACTGGCTGTGCTTTTCCAGCATCACACTTCTTAACTCTGATCTCCAGCATCTGCAGTACACACTTTCTGCTGGTAGGATTAGTACTGGGGAAGTACCAAATCAAGTAACTTTGGTATATTGAATTGTTATACCCAGAGCAAACATGTGAACAATGAATAGTATTAGCCCACAAAGCGCATCAGTAATGATAACCATGAAACAAATTGATTCTTGAAGAACAAATCTGTATTATTGATGTTCCAATGGGATGGAAATCTGCCATTCTTACCCAGTCTGGCCTGCTTGTGACTCTGGACCTGAAGGCATAAGAAATGGCCAAACATGTCAGTCACTTGCGCCTAGCGGCATCAAAAACCACAGGAACCACCCACCATCAGCACAGGCACAGGACGTGACAAAGTCACCTCATTACTTATGTCCATGCTAGCTGAGTGGTTCTGATGCAACCTAAACAAAGCATCAACAAGCAGGTTATGGCTAAGCAGGATGCTGCTTGATCACTCTGTTGCTGAGTCAAGAGTGTGGTGCTGGAAAAGCACAGCAGGTCATGCACATCCGAGGAGCAGGAGAATCGACATTTCACTCTATTGCTGAATCCATCCACTACTTTGCCAATGACCAACAGTAGTCCAATGGGCAGCCAGGTTGAATGTGTCTTGTTTCTATGAATGGACCATAGCTGGCACTTTTTCACATGGCCAGGACTTTTTTAAAGTCACATACAGGATTTGGGCATCTAGTTTGATGCCATGTGGTCTGTCTTTTCTTTGTGCAGACTAATTAGTGGCTTGATATGACTCCGGTGTGGCACCAGAAAAGCACAACAGGTCAGGCAGCATCCGAGGAGCAGGAGAGATGACATTTCAGGCATAAGCCCTTCATCAGGAATGTTGGGGGGGAAGGAGCTGAGAGATAAATAGGGAAGTTTGGTTGGGGATTGGGTGAAGGTAGCTGGGAAGGTGATAGTTGGGGGGTGATAGTGATAAGTCGGTGGGGAGGGTGGAGCAGATAGGTGGGAAGGAGGATGGACAGGTCATGAGGGGGTGCTGAGTTGGAGGGTTGGATCTGGGATGAGATGGGGGGAGTAAGATTAGGAAACTAATAAAGTTGATATGTCTGAATAGCTTGCTAGGCCATTTCAGAGTCGATCACAGAGCTGTGAGTCTGGAGTTGAACAGAAAATAATGTCACTTTGAAAAGGGAAAATGAAGCTTGAACAAGAACTTACAAAGGGTTTCTCAGTCGTTCATTTTGCAGCAATGTTCTACTTTGTGGAAATGTTGATAACAAGCAGGACCTGCTCACATTGTAACAAAACCTGTGCTGTTATACTGTGCCCTATTTCAATACATGCCTCTGGCTTCACTCACTTGCTAGTCATAGCAGACAAATGAAGCTGACAATTAATGTTTTAACTAAAGCATCAACTTATCAACATTTTGTCAGGAATTTCATTTTCCCTTCCATCGGAATTGGAGGGTGTCACTATCAGCCGAGGAGATTTATGTGCTGGTGAGATTGAAGGCTGCTAAAAGCAATCAATTAGTTGTTACTCTCTCATATCATTAGCTGTGCAGGAACTTGAGGTAAAAGCATTCTCAAGTGAGTTGCTGGTTTCATTAGAAATGCAATTACCATCCTGTTTACTTTAATGTTATGTTTTATATACAACAGGAAATTTGCTAAAGTGCAGCTTTCGTGTAGCAACCTGGAGATTTTCTTCAAAGCTGCTCTATGGATCTTATAGATTATGCATCTGTTATGAAACTTTACCTCTTTTGGGGCTTTCTATAGATGTATTGTTTGAAATAGGAATAATGAGGTTGACTCATCTTATCCCCATGGAAGCTAATATATTAATTACGTGGTGGCTTTCCATCTCAATGGATGATAGTTTACACTGACATGGTTGGCTCTCTGTTAAGAATCTCCCAAAGTTGCTCACAGTCAGGGGAAGACTGTGAGTTGAGTAGGTCCGCGATGAAGTGTCATTTCCTCTGGGCCCTGTTCTTGTCCGACTGATTTAATGGGGTTTATTTAGAGTACTTAAAGTAGCCTCAATTCATGTAGCCCTGCATACTCCTCCAGCTCGGAATGTCTTTTCAGCGTGTTGAATGCTCTGCTGGATCGAGGTGCATTGCAAAATATTCCTGCTCACAGCTGTGGACAGGAATTGGACTGACTGGACCCCTCAAAGTTGTTGCGAATCAGAGTGGCACTTTTTATTTTTACATTTACGATGTCGGAAGCTTTTCTTGCAAGGCTTATTTTTAACCAACAATGCACCTAATAATGGTCAAACTGCCCTGATTTGGAATGGCAGCTCTATTTCCAACCAGGGCCAGGCTAAAGTTGCCCACTTTAGAGGACACTTTTGGCCAAATGCCTGGGGCCAGAGCAGTCCAGGCCAGGACTCCAGAAGCAGCATTCTGGATTGGCATTGAAATCACACTCCTCCTTTGCAGCATTAGGTTCTGTATTCTGATGCTTCATGGCCCTCCTGCCAGCTTGATAGCTGTTGAGAGAAGGTAAGACAAGTGAGGAGGCAAGGTTAGTGTCAGGTTGCCAAGTGATTTGGGAGATGACAGTGCTAGTTTGGTGAGGGAAATAGGTGCCAAGTGGGCAGGTGGGTAGTGAGATAGGATGACAAGTAAATAGATGAAGGTTTTGGAAATGTTGCGGCAAGTGGTCATTGGTTGAGGGATAGGAATCCAGGGTTTTGGGGATGAGGAGGTTGTGGGGGTCAGAGGACACAGGGTCAGGTCTGGATGGTTGGTTCTTTGGAGGATGGGTGAAGGAATCACAGAGTGTTGGATTGGAAGGTGGTTCCTGGGGAACTGTTTCATTGGGAGTGTCGGCGTCAGAGGTTTGGGGCATCAAGAGGTGGATCAGTTCCCTAATGAGGACCAAGTGGGAGTCTTTGGTCAAGGGAATGTGCAGTGGTAGGCCCAGTGAGGGTGGACAGGCTGGAGATCAGAGTTGTAGGAGTTGGATGTGAGTAGTTGAAGTGTGCAGTCAGAGGTGGAGAGACTATGGGGATTTGGGCAAGGTGGCATGTGGGGGTAATTGTGGATGGGGGGCAGTGTCTGGTCAGGGACTTCGGAAGGGAGCGGTTGGGTTCAAGTCAGTTCAAGTTATATTGGGGCCTGTGGAGTCAAAGTCGGGATTTGGCAAGTTTAGAGGCTCTGTGAGGGGTTGGAATTGTGTCAGGATGAGGGTGGTTATATTCCCTTTATGTTTTCCTCCAGGAGTGTGGACCTCTGAGGTATGTGTGTGTGGCAATGACTTCTGGAATGGGAAACAATGCATCCACACGCTGATCAGCATGTACAGACGTAGAAAGATAGAAAATAGGAGTAGGAGGAAGCCATTCAGCCCTTTGAGCCTGCTCTGCCATTCACTATGATCATGGCTGATCATCCAACTCAGTACCCTATTCCTGCAATCGCCCCATAGTCTTTAATTCCTTTAGTCCTAAAAATAATATCTGCATCTTTCTTGGAATTGGCAGAGAATCCCACAGGATCCCCAATTTCTGGGTGAAGAAATTCCTAAATGGTCTACCCCCTTATCCTTACCCTCTGACCGTAGGCTCTGAACCCTCTAATCATCAATAGCATCCTTCCAGTACTTGGAGTACTGAGAACAGTTTTATTCCCCTTTATTTAAGGAAAGATATTTGCTGGAATCTAAACTGTTACCAATCCTCAAGACCATGACTTTTTTGACCAATTTGTATGTTTCGGAGGAGATGCTTGAAGATGGAGTCATGTTTCTGAGGTGGGGGTGATGGTCAGGAGGGGTTAGTTGGTGGTAGCTTAATAGTTAGCCAGGAGTCAAAGTAGGTTTCAATTCTTCAAAGACTATTCCATGTTAACAGTTCGGATATGTGAGTTAGAATGCTCCAAAGTCTCTGACTCTTACTCTTAGTTGAAACCAAGGTTCCAGACACTAGGCATTTGTCCATCAAAGTTTTAATTTCCTGGGCACTTCCTCATGAAGTCAGCCATGTTGGGACATTAGCATGTTCCTGATACAAAACTCCACTCTACACTTCAGTGACGATTACCTTCCTATTGGAAGATCTGGTCAATTGTCTCAGCAGATCAGGATTTTCTGGCTTCGCCTGGAAAATATCTCTTGTGCCTCCAGCAGTGCTGTCTCCCTTAAGTAAGTTTTAAGTCCAACACAGCAACTTTGCAGTTTGCAGCAAATTTCAGAGTTTTACTTTCTCCTGCCAAGCTCAGTCTAACATACTATCTTTATTTGCCATAGACATATAGTCATGTCTCTCAGCTTTGCCGAATCGTCAGTCAATCATCTGTCACTCACTCTCTGGTCTGACATCTTTGCAAGTTAAATCTGATTGTCATAACTTTTCAAGTTTTAACCAAAGCAGCCTTACCCTTTCACTTTTAACTTGTCTTTTGCTCCACATTCAAAAATATCTTTGCAACAAAGATTAATTTCAAAGTAATAAAAACAGAGAATGCTGGAAAGCAATATGTCAGAGTTAATGTTTCACGCCAATAACATTTCATCAGAACTGGAAGTTTTTCAAGCTTTCAGGGTAGCTTGAGAATGATTTCTTTTTGCTTCATATTTTCATTGGCAAAATGATCCATTGTGTACAATTGCACCTAATGGGAGAAATGTTTAGTGCTAACAATATTTATTAAAGGGCGCTTTGAGGTAAAACTGTCTCAAAGATAATGAAGTGCTTATGTTAAAAGCTAATCGTCAGCAAAAAAACACTATTTTCTATTTATCCACCATCATGAAAAGCTAAGAGCTCAGTACGAAATAGCATAGATTGTATTAGACCACAGACAGGTTCCTGTATGTATATGACAAATGCAAGGGAGGAATCAGCTAAAACTAAATATTTATCACACCAATACCAATTTAAATCCCAAAAGATGCACAACTCCAGTGCAATGTGTCTAATTCTTCACCTACATAGAGCAAACGTTATAAGAAAATATACTCAATGCATCCATAGGCATAATTTATCTGATAGTGAGAAAGGACTATTCTGCTTCTTTTATGGGAGGAGATTGTCAATACAAGCACAATGACTTCCGTCAATAAATGTTTAAAGTAAAATAAAAATAAACTGTCTATATCATTGCATTACAATATAACAGTTGTCATGTTTATGAAGATAATTGGACAGTAGATTCTTCCTCTTTTAATAGAACTGATTCGGATAGTCAACATGGCTTTGTGCGTGGGAAATCATGTCTCACAAACTTGATTGAGTTTTTTGAGAAAGTAACAAAAAAGATTGATGAGGGCAGAGCAGTAGATGTGATCTATATGGACTTCAGTAAGGTGTTCGACAAGGTTCCCCATGGGAGACTGGTTAGCAAGGTTAGATCTCAATGGAATCTAGCCATTTGGGTACAGAACTGGCTCAAAGGTAGAAGATGGTAGGTGGTGGTAGGGGTTGTTTTTCAGACTGGAGGCCTGTGACCAGTGGAGTGCCACAAGGATCGGTGCTGGGCCCTCTACTTTTTGTCATTTACATAAATGATTTGGATGTGAGCGTAAGAGGTATAGTTAGTAAGTTTGCTGATGACACCGAAATTGGAGGTGTAGTGGACCGCAAAGAACGTTACCTCAGATTACAACAGGATCTTGATCAGATGGGCCAATGGGCTGAGAAGTGGCAGATGAATTTAATTTAGATAAATGCGAGGTGCTGCATTTTGGGAAAGCAAATGTTAGCCGGACTTATACACTTAATGGTAAGGTCCTATGGAGTGTTGCTGAACAAAGAGACCTTGGAGTGCTGGGTCATAGCTCCTTGAAAGTGGAGTCACAGGTAGATAGGATAGTGAAGAAGGCGTTTGATATGCTTTCTTTTATAGGTCAGAGTATTGAGTACAGGAGTTGGGAGGTCATGTTGCGGCTGTACAAGACATTGGTTAGGCCACTGTTGGAATATTGCATGCAATTCTGGTCTCCTTCCTATTGGAGACTTGAACGGGTTCAGAAAAGATTTACAAGGATGCTGCTCGGGTTGGAGGATTTGAGCTATACGCTGGGGCTGTTTTTCCCTGGAGCATCAAAGGCTGAGGGGTGACCTTGTAGAGGTTTATAAAATCATAAATGGCATGGAAAGGATAAATCGACAAAGTCTTTTCCCTGGGGTGGGGGAGTACAGAACTAGAGGGCATATGTTTAGGGTGAGAGGGAAAGATCTAAAAGAGACCGAAGGAGCAATGTTTTTGGTACGTGTATGAAATGAGCTGCCAGAGGAAATGGTGGAGGCTGGTACAATTGCAACATTTAAAAGGCATCTGGATGGGTGTATGAATAGGAAAGGTTTGGAGGGATATAGGGCAGGCTGCTGGCAGGTGGGACTAGATTGGGTTGGGACACCTGGTTGGCATGGACGGGTTGGACTGAAGGATCTATTTCTATGCTGAATTTCCCTATGACTCTATGACGCTAAATGAAGTAGTAACATTGGATAATGAACAATGTTCTCTAAAAATGGCTGTCAGAAAGTCTCGTGGCTTCTTTTTATGGTTTATGAGCATAGTCAATATGTCTGGGAACTTACTAAAAAGTGTAAAAACATTTTTTTTTTCAATGTAAAACATTTTCCCATGACTGCTATTACCAGCGAAATGGAAGAAATTTAAGTGAACCGTCCAGGCCATGAGGATGGAATATCAAATAAAGCCTTTGAGTGAGTTAATCAAAACTGATATGTTGAGGGGTTATCAATCATTCCTATATTCTGTGTCAAAGGCGTTGACTCCAACCAATAATGTGGATACTGGGATAATCGGAGGCACCAAAATTTGCTAACCCATTTACTGAAACTAACTGGAGAGGTGTCTGAACCATATTTCTCCACAACAGAAATACAACAAACAGGACAGAGGGATCATCACTTCCCCCCAAAACAAGAAAGGAACCCTATCTAAACGGACAGACAATTTGGGCAGTGAGAAGAGGGGCTAATTTGGATTCATCTGCAAGATTATATATAATCTCTATAGAATCAAGGCCACAATTGCATTTGAAAACCTAGAAACCTCAATTTCTGTTCAGCGGATTAGGAAAGAAAGACCCTCCATCTGGCAATAATTTCATATAAAAAATGTTCATTAAAAACGCATGGTTTGTTGCTTTTAATACTTTCGTAATCAAAGTGATGCATCATCTCTCGAGCTCATCTTGTGAACGTACACACCTGTATGGTTGAGGCGGTGGAATTTTTTTGTTGCATTTACATTTCAGATGATTTGTAAATAAACAATTATTCTTTATTTTGATTTAACTTGCCATAAAACCTATTTGTACCTATTATTTTTAAAACTCTTGAAATACTCCTAAATAAAAATCTGTTGCAAACTATTCTTCCCACCTTTAACAATGAGTCTTTTTAACACTTGGATTATTTTGGACTCTTTCAATCTTTGTTAAGGTTATGTGTTATCTCTGATAGTTGGTAGTGCTCCCATCACTTAATCATATGGTTCTGAGTTTAAGTCCCTTTCCAAGATGTAACTGTAAAAATCTAGCCTGACACACTAATGCAATATGAAGGTGTGTTGCTTACTGTTGATTAAATGAGAAATAAAATTATAGACCTAAGTGAATTAAAGAATCCCTAGATCCCAAATACCCCCAACAAGTGTCCTTGTCGATAGCTATCCTTCAAACAGCATCACTAAAACCAGTAATCGGTCATTATGACATTATTCCTTGTGCAAATTTGTTTCATGCAAATTGATTGTTGTGTTTCCTAAATTACAACAGTCCTTTAAAAAGTACTTAATTGACTGTAAAATGCTGTGTGAAGTTGTGAAACATACAATACAAGCACATACCTTGCTTCATGTTTAGATATAAGTTGGAAAGAAATTATACATGTGTCTCAATTCTTTCCTTGGTAGTTTCTGGCACTTATTTTGTTGTCAGGTATTCTGGTAGTAATGGGGCATAACAACTGGATATGTTTTAATGTATATTTCCATGCACAAGGGTGCTGAGGCTACTTTAAACTATGACCAGCTAACACCTCGTCAAAACTGATTTGATCTTCGTATATGTGTGACAATGGTAAGGCTGTAATTATCATCTGTTCCTTGTAATGCTGAGAGTATTCTTTAACAGAGAGTGCTTAGAATGTGGTACTACCTATCGTATTGAATAGTGAACTGAATAGTATGGATGTAATTAAGAGGGATTCAAATCAATAACAAGGGAGAAGAAAAAGAAAAAGGTGATACTGATGGGATTCATAGAGTCATTATAACATTCGACCCATCATGTTTCTGTACACTCTTTTCTAATGTAACCCTCCTGGTACAGGTCAACAGTGCTGACAATTATGTCTTTAGACAATCCTCCAATTCCCCTTTGAAGGTCTCAATTTACATTCTCTAAATCACCACAAGCCACACATTCAAGCAATATATTCCAGATCCCAACCCCTTGCTCTACAAAAATAAGTTCTCCGGTGTTTCTTTTGCCAATCATTTGAAATCTGAGCACTCCAGCTCTCAATCCTTCTGCTAACTGCAAAAGTTTAATGTCTATTATCTACAGATGCTATCCACTCTGTCCAGACTCCTCATGGTTTGAAGAGTGTATCAAATATCTTCATAGCTGTGCCTTCTCCAAAAGGAATAGTAACAACTTTTCCAATCTTCGTTCCTGAATTTCTCCATTCCTGGAAACATTCTTATGAATCTTTGCTACAGTCTGTCTCATGTCTTCACTTCTGTATGATGCCCAGAAGTGGATGCAATACTCCAGTTGAGCTTTAAACCTGTTTTTCATACCAGTTTGTTTCTGGTAAGTCTTTCTCAGATTAACAAATGGATTAAGAGTCAGACTCTGCCATAGAAATAACAATTCAAGAAAGTTAGATTACATTATTAAAACAAGGAACTTCCAGAAGTTGCATCTATCTGTCAATCAGTTCGGTTACTGTAGGAGGAAGATAAACGAGCTTGTGACTCATCAGCAGTTTTCTGTAAGAGACAATTTCTTATACAGCATGGTTATTAAGGGGCACACAGTTTCAAGACTAAGCCAGAGTGAGCTGTAGACAGACTAAATAGGGAATTAGATTCACATGGGACTTTAGTGCAAAATGGGAAAAATCCTATCTGGTTCATTGCAACTAATAAAGTAAGTTAAGTATTATTATTGTTTATTACATTAATGTCAAGTAAAGCAAATTACTGGCAGTAAAACAAAGTAAAACAACATTAATATAAGTGAAATAAATTTAAGGCATAAAAGAATAACTTGATAGCATGGAATGTTTGTCCTTCAGCATTTGGGAAGTCGTGCAGGATGTGTCACTACAGAAACTAGTTTTGGGTCTTGGGAGCTTGAGTGATGGTGGGACTTGGGCAAGGCTGAGAGTTATGTGGACTACATGTTCAGAGAGGTGGCTACGTTGCAGGATAGGTACTTTGGGATAAATAGGCAATAGGGGTGACGAGCAGCAGTGCAACAGAAATAGGCAGGCAGTGCAGGAGTCTCCTGAGGTCCTTTTCACTGATCAGTTTTCCATTTTGAATGCTGGTGAGGGCATTAGTTCCTAAGAACAGAGCAGTCAGAGCCTGATTCATGACATCGTGGATGGTACGGCTCTACAGGAGGGGAGGACGAGGAGGGGAAAAGCAGTAGAATTGAGGGATACATTAGTTAAAGGAAGGAACAGGCCTTTCCATGACCATAGGCATTTTGCCAGGATGGTATGTTGGTCTCTATGGCAATACTCCCTCTACTTTTTTTTAAATGAGAGGACCTCAATATCTGTGCAGGGTATCGACTTCTGAAGTTAAAGGTCAATGTAGACACATGGCAATTGATGCGAATTGAATCCTGGAGCAGCAGTTTTGAAGGAACATTGTTCCTGGGTGCCAAGGAACAATACAGGACAATCTTCTGGGGATGGGTGAACAATCACAGGTTGTGGTTCATGTTTCTACTGATGACATTTGTAGAAGAAGAATGGAGTACTGCCAGCAAATTTCAGGGAGTGAGAAGGAGCAGAAACCAAAAACAGTAATCTCAGGATTACTTCCAGTTCTGTATGTTATTGAGGATAGAAGGAAAATTGAGCAAAAAAACATATAGCTGGAAAATCATCATAGAACCCCTACAGAGTGGAAACAGGCCATTTAGCCTAACAAGTCTCCACTGACCCTCCGAAGAGTAATCCACCCAGACCCATTCCCCCTTATTAATGTACATTTACCCTGACTAATGTAACTAACCCACATATCCCTGAACACTACGGACAATTTAACATGGCCAATTCACCTGACCTGCACACCTTTGGACTGCAGGAGGAAAGCGGAGCACCCGGAGGAAACCCACGCAGACATGGAGAGAATGTGCAAACGCCACACAGACAGTTGCCCAAGGCTGGGTCCCTGGAGCTGTGAGGCAGCAATGCTAACCACTGAGCCACCGTGTCGCCCTTCACCAAGCCACTGTGACCTTCACTGTTTTTATAAACAACAATTCAATAATGCAGAAATGGTATAGGAAGGAGGGCATCAGATTTCTGAGGCATTTGGATAGGTTCAGAGGAAGTTGGAACTTGTACAAGGTGAGTGGGTTGCATCTGAGCAGGGCTAGAACTAACAACATCACAGAGAGATTCACTAGAGCTTTGCAAATGATTTAAACTAGACTAGCAGGAGGTTAGGAACCTGAGTGGGAGCACAATTTCAATTGAAACAGAACTGTAGAAAAATAGAAGACAGAAGAATTGCAGAAAAAAAATTACATGTGGCCAGAGTAGGGAATAATGTTAAGAAAGTCAAGTTAAAACCATAGCATTCACCAAAAAATTAACTATTTCAATATGTAAATTAAGGTTAATGGACATGCTTTAAATTTCTTTATATAGATGTGACTCCAGGGTGACCAGGATTATGAACCAATATCTAAGAATTGTGAACAACAACAAAAATAGAAATCGCTGGAAAAGCCTAAAGGTCTGCAGCAGTAGTGGAGAGAAATCAAAGTTAACATTGCTCATTAGGTTTAAGAGTTATTAGGTTTCCTAAGAGTTACTAATTAGAAAGAATAGGAAGAAAAAAGGAAGGGTGGGGTAGCCCTGTTAATGAAGGACAAGATCAGTATCTTAGTGGGTGAGGACCTCAGATCAAGGATCAAGGTATAGAATCAGGTTGAGTTGAGCTTAGAAACAGCACTGGGCAGCAAACATTGGTGGGTGTTGTTTTCAGGCAACACACTGTTGTGGTAATGTTGGACATGGTGTATGCCAGGAAATTAGAGATGCATGTAGCATGGTTAATACAGTGATAATGGGCAACTTCAAGTTATATTGAAACTGGGTTAACCATATCAGCACAAATTCTGTTGAGGATGAATTTCTGGAGTGCATAAAAGTTGGTTTCTGGAGCAATATTTTGAGGAGTTAACTAGGGAGTTTTGGATTTAGTGGTGTGCAATGAGAAGGGGCTAACTAAGGGCCTTGGTGTCAAGGACACTTGGGAAATCATAAACAGAATATGATAGAACGTTGCATTGGGTTCGAATGTGATATTGCTTAATACATAAGTATGGTCTTTAATCAGAATAAAGGAAGTTATGAAAGTATAAGGGTTGGGTTAGCTACCACAGTTTGGAACGATGTACTAAAAAATTTAACGATTGACAGGGCTTGTATTGGAAGAAATGCTAATGGGTTTTCAAATATACTTTTCTCCAGGGTCCCAGTGCTCAAAGAGAAAGGTAGCTCCACCTTGGTTAATAAAACAAAGTTAAATATTGCATGAGATCAAGGGAAATGACTTATTAGAATGCTCAAGAGAACTGATGGGTATTGAGCACATTTTACAATGCAGCGAAGGAAGTCTAAGAAGCTCATTCAGAAAGTGAAACAAGACTATCAAAGCAAACAAACAAGGAACATAAAGGTGGATTGTTAAATCTTCTTTAGGTATGTGAAAAGGCAAAGATAAACTGGGGCCAATGTTGGTCTATTGCTCGTAGGGACAAGAGTATTTACAGTAGAGAATAGATAAATTGCAGAGGAAGCAAACAGTTATATTGCTTCATAGACGAAGATAAATAAATTCCCCTTAAATAAATTAAATGTCCAAGGGACTTGTGAAACTGAGGAACTAAAACAAAATTAGTATTAGTAAAGGAGTAGTGGTTGAAAAATTAATTAGATTAGAGACTGCTAAATCTCCTGAAATGCAGGAGATCAGAAGATTCATCCCAGAATGTTCAAGGAGGTACCTAGAGAGAAAGTGGATGCATTGCTAGTTATCTTTCAAAATTCTACAGACTATGGCAAGGTTCCTACTGACTGGAAAGTAGCGAATGTAACTGTACTATTTGAGAAGGGAGATAGATGAAGAATGGAGAACTGCAGACTTGTCAGTTTGACATTAGTAATAAAAAAAACTTTAAAAATATTTTAAAGTAAGTGATAGCTAAACATTTAGAAATGAATCATAACATTGGTCAGATCATGGATTGTGAAAGAGAAACCACATTTGACAAATCTATATTTTTTGAGAATATTACTTACATAGTATTAATGAAAGAGAATCCACGGATGTAGGATTTTTAGATTTTTAGGTGATACAGACTCACACAGGAGATCCTTAGACATCACCTTTCAAATCCATGGCCACTTCCATCTAGAAGGACAAGGGCAGCAGGTACTTGGGAACATCACCACCTGCAAGTTCCTCTCCAAGCCACTCATCACCCTGACTTGCAAATATACCGTTGTTCCTTCACAGTCATTGGGTCAAAATCCTGGAATTCCCTCCTTACCAGCGTTGTGGGTCAACCCACAGCAAGTGGATTGCAGTGCTGCAAGAAGGCAAATAGCGATGGGCTATCAATGCTGGCCAGCTAGCCATGCCCAAGTCCCATAAATGAATTTTTAAAAGAGCTTGGTAAATACCATTAGAGCACTTGGAGTTGGGGAAACTATACTACATTGGATTGAGAATTGGTTAACAAGTCAAAAATACAGAATATTGATAATTCCTAGGATGGCAAACTGTTGCTAAAGGGATACCAGCAGGGTCAATGTATCCATAACATACACAAATGATGTGAAGAGAAATAGTGTTATTTACAAATTTCCCAATGACACCAAACTGTGAGAATGTAAATTATGAGGATGTTTCAGGAGGATTTGGACTGGCTAAGTGAATGGGCTACAAATTGTTAGAGCATAAAGTGAATAAAGAGGCAAAAAAACACAAACAAGCAGAATTTTTCCTAAACAGTGACAGTTTGGGAAGTGTGTGTGTCCAAAGGGACCTTGGTATCCTTGTTGCTGCGTCATTTGAAGTCGTGTGCAGGTGCAGCAAACAATTAGGAAGGCGAGGGTTATGTCGGCATTCTAAGCAAAAGGATTCAAGACCAGGAGTAAAGATAACCTTACTGTGGTTGTTTAGAACCTTGTTGAGAGCTCACCATAAGTATTGTATGCAGATTAATCCCTGGGATGGTGGAATTTTCTGGTGAGGAGAGATTGAGGAGACAGGCAATTCTCTATTCCAGAGGGCTATAGAAGCTCAGTCATTCACAATGTTCAAGATAGAAATTGTTAGATTTCTAGAGTGTAATAGCATCAAAAGATATTGTGCTAGTAGAGGAAAATAGCAATGAGGTAAATAGTGAGGTGTGATCTAACTGAGCTGTGGGGCAGGCTCAATGGACCGAATGACCCATTCATACTCCTTTGTTCCTATATAATTATAACTTCCTTAATTTTACACCCTATGCAGCTATGATAAAATCAAGGATCCTATATTTTTATTATCCACCTTTTGAACCTGCCATGCCATCTAAACATTTATACATATATCACTTGTTCCCTCTTCTCTGATAATCACTTTCAAATTCAACCATTTTGTTTAAGTTTTGTCTCCTCATTCTTCTTCCAAAATGAATCACTTCACACTTCTTGACAATAAATTTCATCCATCACTTGTCCACCAGCATGTTTAGTTCTTTTTAATGTGATCAGTATCCTCCTTACAGTTTATAACACTTTAAAGCTTTGTATCATTTTCAAAGTTTTGAAAGTATGCCTGAAGAAGTCACATGTGGAATGGAAACACTGGCATAGTCAAATTGAGCCCAACAGCCTCTGCCTCTGCTGTGTTAGTAATCACTGGGAAGTACCATCCAGAGGAAATCATTGTGAATGAATGTACAATTCAGCCACCAGAGAAATTCCTCGCATGTAATTTTCATTTCACTGAGGAAGCTGGAGTCTTGGTGAAAGAAGTGACCCAAAACCTGTTGAATGCCATTTATTAAGAATAAAAGTCATTCTGTTTAGTTAGTTTATGTAATCCCTGCTGATGTATGTCCGCCTTAAAATTAAATACACTCCAGCTCTTTGCTTTAAAAAGATGCACAATCTGTCATAATGGTTAATCAGATATTTCATTTAAACATTTTCCTTGACATTAAAAGTTCTGTTGTCCACTTATTCAGACACTACTTACTAAATTGTACAGATAGGGTGAGAGTGTGTAAATGCTTATATTATTGGCCTGGTTGGCATTGTACTTTGACTTTCCCATGGATGTGTGATTGAATTTATACTCAGCAACTTACATCACAGCCAGTGCAGCCTCACGACTCATCTGACAGAAAAGGAAATAATTTTGTTGACAACTTATGGGGCAATGTAGCTTTAGCTTTGCTCTTAAAAATCTCTGAAGCAAAGAGGTCAGAATTTCCCTCAGGAAGTTGTTCATCAGCTACCTTTCCGAATCTGCTTTGCCCTTTCTGCCATTTTGGACTTCTGCCAGCTGAGCTGAACATAAAACTGAATAATTACATTTAATTGCTCATGCATGTTATGAAGGCATTACATCCAAGACTTGGGGATAACTTTACTGATCTCCTGTAATACTCATCAGATTCTGTTATTGTTCCCCAAGGTCTTTTACATTTGTTTTTATTTATTCATTTAATGTGGTTATCATTTGCTGAGCCAGCATTTATTACCCATCCCCAGATGCCCTTGAGAAGGTAGTGGTGAGCAGCCTTCTTGAACCACTGTAGTCCATGTGCTGTGAGTAGACCTTGAATGCTATCAGACAGGGAGTTCATATATTTTATACATGAGGACACAGAAGGAACAGTAATATAATTGCAAGTCAATGCTTTTTACCCACACCATAAACCTGTATGCCACTGCTAACCATAAACCTATCAATCTCTACCTTAAACATTCTCAAAGACTGAGATTCCACAGCCCTCTTTAGCAGAGAATTCTGAAGGTTCAGGACACATTGTATTAAAAAGAACTCCTCGTCTCAGACCAAGTGGAATCTCACTTTTTGTTTAAAATTGTGCCACTTGATACTAGATCCACAAACAGGAGAAGTGTATTGCCTGTATTTACTCTGGTTATCCTTTTTACGTTTCCATGAAATAACCTCTCATTCTTTGAAACTCTAGGGTATACAGGCCTAGTTTGTCTAATATCCCCTCACAGGCTAGTCTTGGCATCCCAGAAACAAGTCTGGTGAACTTTCACCTCATCATCTGCAAATTGGAAATATTACTTTGATCCCCAACTCCATATCAATGATGTATATTGTGAACAGCTGGAGTCCAATTACTGATCTTATTAATCACAGCCTATCAACGTGATAATGACCCATTTATTCCTACTCTCTGTTTTCTATTAACCAATCATATACATTATCTCCTGTCATGTGCTTTAATCTTTCTAACTATCCTCCTGTGGGGAATTGTATCAAGAACCTTCTAAAGATACTACATTCATCAGCTTTCCTTTATGCTTTGTTCATAAAATCTTCAAAAACTCCAATAAGTAGTCAAACATGATCCCCCATTTGCAAATTTGCATTGACTTCACCCAATTAGATCACTATCAACCAAGTGTGTCTTCATCCTGTCCTTTGTAATAGGTTCTAATATTTTCTCTACTGCTGATGTGGTCAGGAGGTGAATGGCTTAGAGGGGAACTTGCAGTTGTTCCAATGTATTTGTTGCCAATGGTTATGAGTTTGGAAATGTTATCTAAAGAGCAATAGTGATTTTTTTGCACGAAGCTTGTAGATAGTACACACTGGTGCTATTGAACGTCAATGATGGAAGGAGTGAATATTTGTGGTTGTGGTACAAACCAAGCAGGCCACTTTGCCTTGCATGGTGTCAATTTTCTTGAGTGTCATTTTAATAGCAGCCATCTGGGTAAGTGGAAGTATTCCATCATACTCCTGACTTAGGCCTTCCAGGTGGCGGACAGGCTTTGGGTTGTCGAGAGGTGAATGACTTGCCACAGCATTCTGAGCCTCTCCCTGCTTTTGTAGCCCCAGTCTTTATATGGCTTGTCCAGTTCAGTTTCTGGTCAATGGTAATCCCAAGGATGCTGATATTGAGATATCACCATTGCAGGGTCAGGGCTAATGGTTACATTCTTTGTTGTTGGAAATAGCCATTGTTTGATGCTTGTGTTGTGCAAATGTTATTGCCACTTGTCAGCCAAAACCTGGATGTTGTCTAGGTCTTATTGCATTTTGACATGGACTGCCTCAATAATCAGTGGAGTCATGTGTGATGCTGAAGGTTGTGCAAACTTTGGCATACATCCCCACTTCGGACATTATGATGAAGAGAAAGCAATGAATTGAGCATCTGAAGATGGCTGGGCCTAGAACACTACTTTATAGGAATTCCTATAGAGACATCATGGAGCTGAGATGACTGACTTTCAACAGTCACAGCCATTTTTCAATGAGCCAGTATGACTCCAAATAGCAGAGAGCTATGCCCTGATTCTCATTGGGCTGAATGCAGCCATCAGTCAAGGGCAGCTCTTTATGGATAATATTTCGTGGAAGGTACACTATGACAAAATTAATTTGCCAAACTGACTCAAGTGATCATATTAACAGAATAATAACTGTTGTACTGATCAAGCTAATGAAGGTCCAAGAGACAGTGTGTCTCAAGGCAAGAGGGTGAAGGTTAACCCATACAAGCATTGGTACTGAACTCAAAGGTACTGGTAATGGGATTGGTGATGGGAGGGTCTTAAGAATTTTTTTAAAATGCATTTATATAGCACCCATAATGCCTTCAGCAAATCCAGAAGTCCTTTACAGTCAATGAAGCAGTATTTAATGTGTACTCACTATGTAATACAGGAATCCGAGAAGCAAATTTGCACACAGTAATGTAATAATAAACTGTTTTAGTGAAGATAATTTTAGGAAAAAAATATTGACCAGGACTCCAGGAATAACTTCCGTTTGCCCTTTTTCAAAGTATCACCTTGAGCTCTTTTCGATCCAGCTGAACAATTAAACTGGGCCTCTTTTGAAAGCCTCGTCTGAAGAAAAGCACCTCTGATGACCACTGCCATGTGCCCTCAATATTCCAGTAGATTATTGGCCACGATCTTTGTGCTGAAGTGGGACTTGAACATACAATTCCCGAGGTCAGACCATGACAAAAGTGACAGCACATGAGCCATGCCTAATAGGAAGGGGCAGATGAATCAATGTATGAACTTGACATTCAAATAAGTCTTTTCTCACCCTGCGTTTAGTGGCTGTACTTCTAAGGGCTACTGGTTTTGTTGCCCAAGAACACTGACCATGGCTCCAATGGTGTATACGGCCATCAGTCATGACTGAATATTAGTGTGATGGCCTGCCTATCTCCAGAACACCTTTACCCATATGGTGTGCAACATTGTCCTGCTGCAGAATGGAAAAGCATCATACAGGACCCTTTTATAATCGATCTCTATACCTTCGTCCAATCAACATGATCATATTTCAGACATTTAACGGTTCAACTAGAATAAAATACATTTATAAAAACTTGTGTAAAAGCTTCCGTTTCTGGATTTGATTGTATTCTGCAGCATGATGGAAGGAGGGATGGAATGAGGTATTTGTCTTTCTATTTTTGCTGATTTTGCATGGTTGCAAGAAGATACAGGTTGCCAGCGTTAAACTAATTACACCTTATTTTTCAAAGTTACTGCTGTTCTCACTTGCAAGGTTGCCAAGAAATCTCAGAATCCCAGCAAAGAAATTGCAGTCAGTTGGAAATATGCAGATTTATTCGTTGGTCACCGATACTTTCTTCAGATGGGTGGCTCATTACAGCAGTCATTACCCAGATCTATAGACTGAAATGGTCACACTCCTCTGTGCATCTGCCAACACAGGATAAATTTACATTAACAAAACAGGTACTCATTTTATCATAGCTTTGCCAAGAAGAGGAGCAACTGGCTCATTGTGCCTTTACCAGGTCTTTGAAAGAATAACATTTTTTTTTCCTGTTTCACTGTCCTTCCGTCACAACACAGCAAATTTCTCCATTCCCTTAATGAATCAGTTTCCTTTTGAGAGTCACTGTTTGAACTTTTTGTCACCACTTTTCCAGGTAAGAATATAAACACAAATGTGCATCAATTCTGAGCATGATATTTGCAGTGAATTTCCATCTCCTGTTTGTCTCAACGCTGATCAAGAACAGGGTGGTGGCAGGTTGAATTTCAAAGAGACCGTGTTAGGAAATGAGTCTCAGATGTTTATAATGAAAACAAGAAGTGCTGCAGTATCTGTAGGGTGGCACGGTGGCTCAGTGGTTAGCACTGTTGCCTCACAGTGCCTGGACCATGGGTTTGATTCCAGCCTTGGGTGACTGTGTGGAGTTTGAATGTTCTCCTTGTGTCTGCATGGATTTCCTGTGGGCGCTCCAGTTTCCTTCCACAGTCCAAAGTTGTGCAGGTTAGGTAAATTGGTCGTGTAAATAGTGTCCAGGGATGCGCAGGCTAGATTGGTTAGCCATGGGAAGTGCAGGTCTACAGGGATAGGATAGGCGGTGGGTCAAGGTGGGATGCTGTTCGAAGGGTTGGTGCAGACTTGATGGGCTGAATGGCCTCCTTCCACACTGTAGGGATTCTATTCTCTCAACAGGTCTGGCAGCATCTGTGAAAAGAGGAACACAACAAGTGGTTCCAGTTCAATAGGACCTATTTCTGGATCTCCAGCCATTCACAGTACTTTGCTTTATGTCAGATGTTCATGTTGATTAAGACAGATCCTCATAGGAACACTTATGGTTTTGTTGTCTGCTGTAGCCTGCACTTTTTATATAAATGCTTGTTTATGGTATAGATGGTTGACTATAGAAACAACTCTTGAGTTAAATCTAATCACAAACTGATTTACCTGAATGCAGCCAACCCAGAAGGAGGCCTCAAAGAAACGTAAGGCCACTTATTTGAAAATGCAAAGAACATTTTGCAGATTTCAGGCATGGATGCAGATACTTATTTTATGATAGGTCAATCTCACTTATTATAGCTATGCTCTTCTTGCCTACTATATTGGAAGCATAAGACGACACTTGGTGGCTAAACTATGGAAACTGCACAGTCTAACTCTTCATTCATTATGGAGTGATAGAAGCTGATTATTGAGACAAGTGATTGAGATTTCCACTGCAGCCCTGTTGGATTACAGGTAAAACTCACCAGATTTAGAGCAGGAAACCCTAGTGAAATCCCACCCCACCATCACCAGGAAAACATTCATTTCTCCAGATGCAAAGATCAGGAAAACGCGAAAAAGATCAGTATCTGCTACCCGCTGGATCAACATCCTCAATTTTCATTGTGTTACCCTTGGTCATTATACCTTCTACTGCCGAAGTGCTGAAATGTTCTCCTTAATCTGTTTGTTGCTTTCCTTTCGCAGTGTTTGTTTGGCAAGGCTTTGGTCACCTATCCTGTTCTTATAAAGATAAAGGAGGATGACGGGCTTGAATTGAATTGAATTGAATTGAATTGAATTGAATTTATTGTCACGTGTATCGAGGCACAGTGAAAAGCTTTGTCTTGTGAGCAATACAGGCAGATCACATAGTTAAGTAGCATAGATAAGTAAATAATAGGTAAACAGCAGCAAAAACGAAAACACAGGTACAGACAAATATTAAGAGCTTATGAGTTCATTCAGTATTCTAACAGTAGGGTAGAAACTGTTACAAAACCAGCTGGTGCGTGTGTTCAGGCTTCTGTACCTTCTCTCCAATGGTAGACATTGTAAAAAAACACCAGAGTGGGACAGATCTTTGAGAATGCTGGTGGCCTTTCCTTGACAGAGGGCCTGGTAGACGGATTCCATAGATGGGAGATTGGCCTTTGTGATTGTCCGGGCCAGGTTCACTGCTTGCTGTAACTATCTCTGATCTTAAATGGTACAGTTGCCATACCAGGTAGTGATACATCCTGACAGAATGCTCTCGATAGTGCACCTATAAACATTGGCTAGGGTATTCACTGTCATGCCAAATTTTGTCAGCTGCCTGGGGAAGAAGAGGCACTGTTGGGCTTTTGTAACCAGTGCATCCACATGAAGAGTCCAAGGCAGCTTGTTGTGGATGACCACTCCCAGGAGCTTGACATTCTCCACTTGTTCCACCTCTATGCTGTTAATGTTTTGGGGGGGCATGAGTAATATCCCGCCGAAAATCAATAATGAGTTCCTTGGTTTTGCCAGCATTGAGAGCTAGGTTGTTCTCAATGCACCATTTTTCCAGGTCTTCCACCTCCCATCTGTAGTATGTTTCGTCACCATCTGAGATTCAAGCGATTACGGTGGTATCATCAGCAAACTTGTAAATGGCATTAGTCTGGTATTTGGCAACACAGTAATTGGGAGACAGTGAGTACCATAGGGGACTGAGTATGCACTCTTGGGGGGGCTTCAGTGTTGTGTGTTAGTGAGGATGAAATATTGTCCCCAATCTTCACTGATCGTGGCCTGTGGGTTAGGAAACTGAGGATCCAGTTGCAGAGAGTGTGGCTTAGTCAGAGATCACTAAGTTTAGTACTCAGTCTCAAGGGGATAATAGTGTTGAAGGCTGAACTATAGTCAATGAACAGCTACGTAACTGTTCTTGTTGTCAAGATGTTCTAAGGAGGAGTGAAGGGCAAGTGATATGGCATCTGACGTGGATCTGTTGGTCTGAGTGCACGGCCTGGTACTCTGTCTGGTCACATCACTTTCCTTGGATTCACGTGAAGGAAAACTGAACTGACCTCTGATGCAGTGACTGTTTGTAGAGGTTCATCAGGACTTGTCGGAATAGGTGTTACCTCTCCGAAATTCTGCTCAAAGCGAGCACAGAAGGCATTGAGATGATCTGAGAGGGATATGTCATCGTCTGCTACCTTGCACTGTCTCTTTTCAAAGCCTGTGATGTAATTCAGCTTATGCCCGAAACGTCGATGCTCCTCTGATGCTGCCTGACCTGCTGTGCTTTTCCAGTGCAACACTCTCAAATTATAAAGATAAAGAAATACGTGCATTTGTACAGGACCTTTCACACCCGCAGATTGATCGGAACGCTTTACAGCCAAGTGTAGTCCCTACAGCACAAACTGGAAATGTGGCATCCAAAGTGAGCACATCAAAATTCCACAAACAATCATAATACTGAAAATAGCTAGGTAATCCATTTCTAGCTGTTGCGCAATGGATCAATACTGGCCAGGATGCCAATCAAATCTCCCTTAATCTTCAACATAAATCATGCCATGGGAATTTTTGCTGAAAAGGCAAATTAACATTTCATGCAAAAGTTAGGTCCTCCAACATTTGAGGTGATATGGTGGCTCAGTGGTTAGCATGCTGCCTCAGGGAGCCAGGTTCGATTCAAACCTCAGGCGACGGCCTGTGTGAAGTTTGCACGTTCTCCCCGTCTGCTTGGGTTTCCATCGGGTGCTCCGGTTTCCTCCCACAATCTAAAATTGTGCAGGTTAGGGGAATTGGCCATGCTAAATTGTCCACAGTGTTCAGGGATGCATTGGTTAGGTGTATTAGTCAGAGAAAATGTCGGGTAATGGGTCTGAGTGGGATACTCTTTGTAGGGGCTTGTTGGGCTGAAGGGCCTGTTTCCACGCGATAGGAATTCTAATTCTAATTGCTGGACTCCCACAGTATTGCAATGCAAGTCTATATTTTATCATTAAGTGGGCTAAAACCCACAACTTTCACCCCAGAGGCACAGAGGCACTGAGCCACAGCTGATAATTTGCAAATGGCTAAGCATTTTGTAATATCTTAAAAGGCACTATACATCATGGTTGCTGTAGTGTTGTGATTCAGGCCATTAGATGTTTTCTAGAATGATCAAGCTGTATGTGTGGACATGGTTGTATCAAATATGCTGAAGATCTGGAAGCTGCAAACTGTTCTTGTCTCCAAACGAAAGCACAGTGTTCTCCTCCTGCCTTTCAATATAATCATGGAATACCCTCATTCATCTAACTACCTTCTCATATTATCTATGACCAAACATAATCCACTCTCATACTGGGTGTTAAACTTCAAGAAGTGCAGGTGAAGACAGGTTAAAAAACAAAAAAGAATTGCTGTGAATGTGTGAATGGATTTCCTATCCTTAATTCTCATATCGAAGAAGTGCATTCCTCAACTATTGCATCTACGCCATTAATTGCCAGTTGGAACAGTATTGTTACTACAATAAGAGTTTGGCCCACTGATACATGTGGAGTCTGCTCATATGTGTCAGACTCTTAATAGCAAACTGAACAACTGGAATAATTAATATTGGACAAGAGGAAAAAGCAGCAAACATATGTGGGTGCTAAATAATCTGGGTTTTGGCTTTATTCGGAATTATATTTTATGAGGGAAACTTCCCTATATGTTGTGTCAAAGGACCAACATTTTTTTACTGTTGACAAAAGAATTATTATTCCACCAGAAAATGAGCATCATAACTCAAAAATAATCAAAGTTTAAAGAGGAAATTAGAATAACTGATGGGGTGATACATCTATCTGACTAGGTTGGACATTGAATTTATTAAACATGTCTTTTGAGAAATCCAACATGGTATTAACATTTCAAAAGAATGTTTTTTTCTCCATGGCACTGGGATGATTCACTGCTCCGGAATGTAAAATGTGTTAAAGTTCTTCAATGTGCACTCTAGCTTAACTGCAGAACTATAGAAAAAAGTGGCATTCATACAACACATTGCACATCTTTAGGATGTTTCAGACAGATTCACAGCCAAGGAACCAATGCATTCACTGCCATCACATTGACAAACATGGCAGTTGACTCATGCAGAACAAGGTTTTGAGAACAGCAAAGAGATAAACATATCTTGTTCTGGATATGACATAGAGTCAGAGCGATATGGAACATAGAAACAGATTCTTCAATCCAACTTGATCATGCCGACCAGAGATCCTAAATTAACCTAGTCCCTTTTACAAGCTTTTGACCCATAATCCTCTAAACTCTTCCTATTCATATGCTCATCCAGATGCCTTTTTAAAGTTGTAATTGTACCAGCCTCCACCACTTCCTCTGGCAGCTCAATTCGTACATGCACCACCCTCTGCATGAAAAATGTTGCCCCTTATGTCCTTTAAAATCTTTTCCCCTCTCACCTTAAACTTATTCCCTCTAGTTTTTGGACTCCCCACCTCAGGGAAAAGACTTGTGTATTTACCCTGTCCATGCCCCCCATGATTTTATAAACCTCTGTAAGGTCACCCCTCAGCCTCCGATGCTCCAGGGAAAACAATCCCAATCCATTCAGCATCTCCCTATAGCTCAAACTTTCCAACCCTAGCAACATCCTTGCCTTGTAAATCTCTTCTGAACCCTTTCAAGTTTCACAATATCCTGTCTATAGCAGGAAGACCAGAATTGCACACAGTATTCCAAAAGTGGCCTAACCAGTGTCCTGTACAGTCACAACTTGACCGCCCAACTCTTGTACTCAATGCTCTGACCAATAAAGGAAACCATACTAAAGGTTTTCTTCACTAACCTGTCTGCCCACTTTCAAGAAGCTATGAACTTGCACTCCAATGCCTTCCTTTTTCAGCAATTCTACCCAGAACCTTACCATTAAGTATAAACCTCCTGCCCTGACTTACCTTTCCAAAATGCAGCATTTCACATTTAAACTACCCTTAGAGAGGAGATTCTGGCCATGCCGGGAACACAACATGCATCTATTAGGATAACAAATGGAAAACAATAATTGAAATACAAGGAAAAATCGCCCATGTTGGAGTTGCACTCCTGGGAATTTAAATGACGAAGGAGTAGTATGATTGAAGTGTTCAAGATATTAAGAGAAAGAAACAGGACTGATAGAAAGAAACTATTTTTGCTGGTTGGGGAGCTAGGATGAGGGAAAATAACCTAAACATTAGAGCAAGGTCTTTCAGGAGTGAAATTAGGAAATGCTGCTGCCCAAAAAGAATGGTAAAAATTAAGAACTGTTTCCTAAAAACAGCATATGGTGCTGTTTCAATTATGATTTCTAAATCTGAGATTGATAGATTTTTGTTATTCAAAGGTATTGAAGATAATTGAATTTGTCACAGGGCAGTGAATATCTCACTGATCAGAGGTAAAGATTTAAAGGACTAAAACCCTGTACCCATGTTGATGTCTAATTCATGAAGTTTGTTTTAACTTAGCGTCAGAGGCTGAGGAGTGATCTTATAGAGAGGTTTATAAAATCATGAGGGGCATGGATAAGATAAATCAACAAAGTCTCTTCCCTGTTTGGGGGAATCCAGAACTATAGGGTATAGGTTTAGGGTGAGAGGGGAAAGATATAAAAGAAACCTAAGGGGCAACTTTTTCATGCAGAGGGTGGTACGTGTTTGGAATGAGCTGCCAGAGGATGTGATGGAGGCTGGTACAATTGCAACATTTAAGAGGCATTTGGATGGGAATATGAATAGGAAGGGTTTTGCAGGGATGTGGGCCGGGTGCTAGCAGGTGGGACTAGATTGGTTGGGATATCTGGTCAGCAAGGACGGGTTGGAGAAGGGTCTGTTTCCATGCTGCAAGTGAGGACTGCAGATGCTGGAGATCAGAGCTGAAAATGTGTTGCTGGAAAAGTGTAGCAGGTCAGGCAGCATCCAAGGAGCAAGAGAATCGATGTTTCGGGCATGAGCCTTTCTTCAGGAATGAGGAGAGTGTGCCAAGCAGGCTAAGATAAAAGGTAGGGAGGATGGACTCCTCCCTACCTTTTATCTTAGCCTGCTTGGCACACTCTCCTCATTCCTGAAGAAGAGCTCATGCCCGAAACATCGATTCTCTTGCTCCTTGGATGCTGTCTGACCTGCTGCGCTTTTACAGCAACACATTTTCAGCTCTGTTTCCATGCTGTATATCTTTATGACTCTTTGACTCTATTTTACAATAGGATGAAGAACGGACAAATGGAATGCAGCAACTATTTTACATTTTGCTAGGTGGTTTTGTTCATTGATATCTATGAATAAAGTGTAAAGCAGGTGGTCAATTTGCTATTGCTTAAATGTAAAAATCGTCACCAATCTGCATGTTGGCCATTGCAGCTCCCCTGCATACCTTCAACATGTGTCATGGGAACTTTCACATCCAACTGAACCAATAGCTAGAGTCCTGGTTTCACTTCTGTCTCACAAGGTCACCCATCCTGCAATGCTGCATTCCCTGAGTAACACATTGAGGCACTGGCCTTATCTGGCACAGAAGTAAGCATGCCCCACTAAACCAAGCTGTTATTTATACATGGACACATTATGAACACTGTAAGAAGGTACCATCTGATGGATTAACACTTGAAAAGAAAGACTGCCACCAATCAAACAATTCTTTTAGCAGGCACTAATATGACAAATTGCACTCTTTGCACTGCTATGAGTGTCACTTTCCCAGGTGTTAGCTATTTATAAATCCTGCACATAATAACCAGATACACGGATAGAATAAAATCAAGGAGGGCAAATGAGCAAAAGCTATTTACAAAGCATGGCCAAGAACAGGTGAAATGTGTGTTTTTTTTCACATTTACAGAGGGCTGAGAACTTAAAAACAAATCAAGTAGCCTTGTGCTTGATCTCATCATCAATACACAGTGGTAACCTTGGCAACCCCTTCACCATGACAACCCTCAAGTGTTCTGGAGCTCAGTAAAACTAAACATACTTTGCCAGCACTGCAAAGATGATGCACAAAGAAATCAAAACAAGCTTACAAAGAACCTTAGGTAAAACAGAACCTAAACAAAATCAAATCAACATCATATGCAGTGTCCTTCCCTCTGGGAACAGCCAGCTCATATTTTCACTGAGTGATATTAAACCCTATCCATTTTAAGGTGACTTCACACAGTGCAAAACAGAAAGGATCAAAGCCAGCCCAAGCTCTTGTCTCAACATGCTTTCCTTATGTTGCACGTTATAAAAGGTGCTGCAAATGAAGCTGTCGAACACCGCACTTATTATTCACTTGCAGATCTGCCTCCTGCACTTATCAAATAAACATGACGTTCAACAAATTCAAATGTGGTCCCCTTTGCATTTCTAAGTGTGGAGTGAGTTAACATTCAATAATGACACACTATCAACTGAGAATGCAATCATGAATTCTAAACAAGAAAGTTGCTTGCATATGAATAACCGAATTGTCAGCCATCTGAAACACTGTGTCAATGAAAGACAATCCAATGTGCCCTCCATTTCTCAATTATTTATTTATATCCATGTATTAGAGGAAACATCAAGCTTAATCTTAAAAAACAATGGAAGTGAAATATGTTTGGACACAATACAAGACATAATTCCATGAAGATTCATCCAAACTTAGCTAAGAAATGCCACATGATGTATGCCAGCAAAAAGATGTACTTTTTCAGCCTTCATAAAGGGCACAAACAAGCTTCCCTTTAGATTGGAATCACTGTGACATTTTGATGAAAAACCTTCATATTCCTGGTATGAGGCACTGAGAGTAACTCTGTGTCCAGTGCACTGTGCTCAAAAAACCGTTGGAAAAACTGGTCACGATAGAGGTATTTGCTGATGGACTACTTGTGGACACAAGCAAGACCAGTACAATTAAAGACCATGGAACCAGTTGAATGCTCTGTACTGGTTTGAGTCTTCCCAAACTCAAAGGAAGATTGCCTTGATAGCTAAAGGCCAATCATCTCAGCAACTTGATATCATTTTTGGAGTTCTACATTTTTCTCTAGGTCCAACTATCTTCAGCTGCTTCATCAATAGCCTTCCCTCCAGCAATAAGGTGGGAGATTTCACTGATGACATATAGTGTTGAGTTTCATTCACAACTCCTCAGATACTGAAACCATTTGCAGGAAGAGCCAGGTAACCTCCCAGCTTGGGCTACAATATTCGCACCACACAGGTGTCAGGCAATGACTGCCTGGAACAAGAGCATATCTAACCCTCTCCACTTCAACAATATCACCATCATTAAATAGCCCATTGTCAATGACAGCCACCATTAAATAGAAACTTAACTGGATCAGCCACATGAATACTGTCCACAGTAACAGGTTAGAACTTGAGAACTAAATGACAAATACTCAACTCCTAACTTGAAAAAACCTGTCCGCCATCTACACAGCCAAGATCAGAGTGTGATGAAATATTGCCCACTTGCCTGGATGAGTGCAATCCAACAACTCTCGAGAAGTTCAGCACCATTGAAGACAATGCAATTTGCTAATTAACTTATCATCTTAAATATGCTATCCTTCTTCAACTAGCACACAGCTGCAGCAATGTTTACCATCCATACAATGAACTGTAGCTGCTCATCAAAGCTTATCAGACAGTACCTTCCAAATGTTTAATATCTACCAGGAAGGTTCTCCCTTCTCAACCTCACCTCTCACCTGAGACACTTTGACCCTCAGGTTAAAATGACCACCAGTCGTCTCTCTAGTGAGAGTGCAGCCCTATGGTATCCTGTGGCTGTGGCAACTTTACCTACCAATTAAAACAAGGGCACAGACTTATGGGAACATCATTACCTGCAAGTTCCCCTCCAAGTCACACAAAATTCTGATGTTTATCACTGTTATTTCACTTTGAAGTCAGGTTTAAGGAACAATATTATAAGTTGTACCTGTAACACACGACTGCAGTGATTCATGAAGGCACTTCACCACCAGCTTCTGAAAGGTGAACAAGGCACTGCACTATTTTGCATACTGATTGGTTTCGTACATTGAACAGTTTTGCACACTGTTGAAGTTTACACATTGGCTGGAATGAAAAATCTGACAATTTCATATTTTAATTCCTTCACTGGGACATAATTGTGGGCAGTGGTGTGAAACAACTGCCTGATCAGATAACGCTGGTTGAGTTAAAATCAGTAAACCCCTTTCCCCTGCCCCTTGACTTTGGCAGCTTAACTAATCTTTTTTTCGAGAACTTAATACACCTGCTGTACATTTCTCATATTTACAGTACTTTCTTTTATCTCCCATTTTAAAGAAATGGATGTCTTTGTTGAATTTGTACTCCAGTACAACCATGCCTTCACCCACACAATGAACAAGGTGAGCTTGCTTCTAACAGCATTAGTGATGAAGTTCCCTCAGAGGTAGAAATGTCTTAGAGGTAGAAATTACTGTTTGTCAAATTAGGAAGATGAGGTCTACACTCTTGCAAATGAGTACTGTATTAACAGGCTTCTTTTTTTAAATCATTTATGGGATGTGAACGTTTCTGGCTGGCCAGAGTTTATTGCCAATCCTAGTTGCCCTCGAGAAGGTGAATGTGAGCTGCCTTCATGAATTACTGCAGACCACCTGCTGTGGGTTGACCCACAATGCCATTCAGGAAAGAATTCCAGGATTTTGAGTCAGCGACACTGAAGGAACAGCAACGTATTTCCACTCAGGATGGTGAGTAGCTTGGAAGGGAACTTACAAGTGGCAGTGGTTCTTGTTTAACTGCTGCCTTTGTCCTTCTGGATTGAAGTGGTCATGGATTTGGAAAGTGCTGTCTGAGGATCTTGGGTGAATTTCTGCTGTGCATTTTCTAAATGGTACATGTTGCTGCTACTGAGTGTTGGTGGTGGACGGAGTGGATGCCTGTGAATGTGATGCCAATCAAGTGGGGTGCATTGTCTTGAATAGTGCCAAGCTTCTTGAGTGTTGTTGCAGCTGCGCTCATGGAGAGTATTAGAAGTATTTATTCATAAGAAGTAACTATGTGTAAGTTGTGGTTAGACAGGACATCCTCTGAAACTCTATAGTTTTGGACTCCAGTTTTTTTTGTGGCATGATATCAATATGAGACAGCTTCTTTTGCACACACCTAATAGCTATTCAGACAAAAGATGCACTTAATCCTTCACTCCACATGTATACGGTATCACTTTTAACCATGAACATTAACCATTAACTTTTACATGCACAATGCCCAAAACAAATCTTTTTTACTTAATGTGTTAATCTCCAACAGGCATTTGATAAAGTGCAATGTCAAAGGTTATTGTGGAAAATAAGAGCTCATAGTGTGATGGGTAGCATATTAGGAAGGATAGGTGATTGGCTGGCTGACAGAAAACAGAACCAAGAGCTTGTCTGATTGGCAGGATGTGATGAGTGGAGTCCTGTAGTGATCTACTGGGGCCTCAACATGTTACAATTTATTTTGGTTACTTAGAAAAGCAGAGTGAAGGAATGATAGCTAAATTTGCAGATGACACAAAGATACATAGGAAAATATGTTGCTAAGAAGACATAAGGAAGTCGTAGACTGATATAGAATAGGTCAAGTTGAAGTTAAATGTGGAAGATGTAACTCTGTACACTTGACCAGAATAATGGAACAAAATCAAAGTTTTACCTAGGAGATCATCTGCAGAATTCTGAAGTGCAGAGGAATGCGAGTTTTCTGCTGAATGAGTCAAAAGAGTTAATATGCCAGTACAGCACTTAATCAAGAAGATTAATGAGATGCCATGCTCTATTACAAGAGGAAATGAATATAATATAAAAGTTATTGTGCGTCAGTTATACAAGGAATTGGTGAGACCACATCTCAAATATTATTTGCAGTTTTGGAGTGTTTATGTAGGGAATTATATACATGCATTGAAGGGAGTTTAGCCTAGATTAGATTACCTACAATGTGGAAACAGGCCCTTCGGCCCAACAAGTCCACACCGACCCTCTGAAGAGTAGCCCACGCAGACCCATTTCCCTCTAACTAATGCACCCAACACTATAGGCAATTTAGCATGGCCAATCTATCTAACCTACACATCTTTGGACTGTGGGAGGAAACCAGAACACCCGGAGGAAACCCACGTAGGGAAATGTGCAAACTCCACACTGACAGTTGCCCAAGGCTGGAATCGAACCCAGGTCTCTGGTGCTGTGAGGCTGCAGTGCTAACCACTGAGCCACCATGCCACCCATTTAAAAGTCGTTCTGTCAGGGAATTGAACCCCGGTCTCCTGCATGACATGCAGGGATACTAATCACTACACTAATGACGAAACGAGGTCAGAGAAGGTGTAACAGACGAATGAGGGAATAAGGGAGCTGTATGATATGGATAGGTTGAACAGTCTAGGCTTGTTCCCACAGCAGTTGACAAGCGTGGGGATTGGCATGATGGAAGCATATAAGATCCTGCCTCAGTTTGACAAACTGAATGTGAAAATGATATTTCCTCTTGTGGGTCAGTCCAGAACTGTAAGGCACTGTCTTGACATTAGAGGTCACCCTTTGGGATAGAGTTGAAGAGAAGGTTTTTTTTCTCTCAGAGTGTTGATTTGGAAGGCAGTGCAGGCAAAATCATTGAATCTTCTTAAGGAAAAGGGGAATGGATTCTTGTTAAACAAAGGAATCAAATGTTATCAGGGAAACTTGCGATTACAAAAGATGAGCCATTATTTTATTGAATGGCAGAGCAGGCTCAAGACGCCAAATGGTCTATTTCTGTTTTTATTTTGTATGTTCATATGTGACAGCATTCTTAGCTCTCTTCAGGACACATAAGATAGATGTGCCCCCATATTGTTATCTGGGGAGTGCAAGAATGAAGTGGGATGGCAACTTGAATGGGCAGGAGTTTTGGAAATCTTCTGAAATCAGTTCTTTTTCAGTCTCCAAGTCTTGATATTGTTGTGTGATTTCGAATATCTGGGCTTTTAAGTAAATGGTCACCATTAAATGGAGAAATAGAGTCATAGAGTCATAGAGATGTACAGCATGGAAACAGACCCTTCAGTCCAACCTGTCCATGCCAACCAGAACTCCCAACCTATTCTAATCCCACCTGCCAGCACCCAGCCCATATCCCTCCAAACCCTTCCTATTCATATACCTATCCAAATGCCTATTAAATGTTGCAATTGTACCAGCATCCACCACTTCCTCTGGCAGCTTATTCCATATATGTACCACCCTCTGTGTGAAAATGTTGCCCCGTTGGTCTCTTTTGTATCTTTCCCCTCTCACCCTAAACCTATGCCCACTCATTCTGGACTCCCCAACACCAGGGAAAAGACTTTGCCTATTTGCCCTATCCATGCCCCTCAATTTTGTAAACCTCTATAAGGTCACCCCTCAGCCTCCGACACTCCAGGGAAAACAGCCCCAGCCTATTCAGCCTCTCTCTATAGCTCAAATCCTCCAACTCTGGCAACATCCTTGCAAATCTTTTCTGAACCCTTTCAAGTTTCACAACATCTTTCCAATAGGAAGGAGATCAGAATTGCACGCAATATACCAAGAGTGGCCTAACCAATATCCTGTACAGCCATAACATGACCTCCCAATTCCTGTACTCAATACTCTAACCAATAAAAGAAAGCATACCAAATGCCTTCTTCACTATTCTATCTACCTGCGACTCCACTTTCAAGGAGCTGTGAACCTGCACTCCAAGGTCTTTCTTGTTCAGCAACATTCTCTCGGACCTTACCATTAAGTATATAAGTCCTGCTATGATTTGCTTTCCCAAAATGCAGCACCTCTCATTTATCTGAATTAAACACCATCTGCCACTTCTCAGCCAATTGGCCCATCTGGTCAAGATCCTGTTGTAATCTGAGGTAACCTTCTTTGCTGTCCACTACACATCCAATGTTGGTGTCATCTGCAAACTTACTAACTATACCTCTAATGCTCACATCCAAATCATTTATGTAAATGACAAAAAGTAGAGGACCCAGCACCAATCCTTGTGGCACTCCACTGGTCACAGGCCTCCAGTCTAAAAAACAACCCTCTACCTTCTACCTTTGAGCCAGTTCTGTATCCAAATGGCGAGTTCTCCATGTATTCTGTGAGATCTAACCTTGCTAATCAGTCTCCCATGGGGAACCTTGTCAAACGCCTTACTGAAGTCCATATAGATCACATCTACTGCTCTGCCTTCATCAATCCTCTTTGTTACTTCCTCAAAAAACTCATTCAAGTTTGTGAGATATGATTTCCCACGCCAAAGCCATGTTGACTATCCCTAATCAGTCCTTGCCTTTCAAAATACATGTACATCCTGTCCCTCAGGATTCCCTCCAACAACATCAGGCTCACTGGTCTATAGTGCCCTGGCTTGCCCTTACCACCCCTCTTAAACAGTGGCACCACGTTAGCCAACCTCCAGTCTTCCGGCACCTCACCTGTGACTATCAATGATACAAATATCTCAGCAAGAGGCCCAGCAATCACTTCTCTAGCTTCCCACAGAGTTCTAGGGTACACCTGATCAGGTCCTGGGGATGTATCCACCTTTACCTGTTTCAAGTCATCCAGCACTTCCTCCTCTTAATATAGACATTATGCAAGATGTCACCATCTATTTCCCTACAGTCTATATCTTCCATATCTTTTTCCACGGTAAATCCTGATGCAAAATACTCATTCAGTATCTCCCCCATTTTCTGCAGCTCCACACAAAGGCAACCTTGCTGATCTTTGAGGGGCCCTATTCTCCCTCTAGTTACCCTTTTGTCCTTAATGTATTTCTAAAAACTCTTTGCATTCTCCTTAATTCTATTTGCCAAAGCTATCTCATGTCCCTTTTTGCCCTCCTGAATTCCCTCTTAAGTATACTCCTACTTCCTTTATACTCTTCTAAGGATTCACTCGATCTATCCTGTCTATACCTTACATATGCTTCCTTCTTTTCCTTAACCAAACCCTCAATTTCTTTAGTCATCCAGCATACCTTATACCTACCAGCCTTTTCTTTCATCCCAACAGGAATATACTTTCTCTGGATTCTCGTTATCTCATTTCTGAAGGCTTCCCATTTTCCAGCCATCCCTTTACCTGTGAACATCTGTCCCCAATCAGCTTTCAAAAGTTCTTGCCTAATTCCATCAAAATTAGCCTTTCTCCAATTTATAACTTCAACTTTTAGATCTGGTCTATCCTTTTCCATCATTATTTTAAATCTAATAGAATTATGGTCGCTGGTCCCAAAGTGCTCCCCCACTGACAACTCAGTCACCTGCCCCGCCTTATTTCCCCAGAGTATGTTAAGTTTTGCACCTTCTCTAGTAGGTACATCCACATATTGAATCAGAAAATTGTCTTGTACACACTTAACAAATTCCTCTCCATCTAAACCTTTAACACTATGGCAGTCCCAGTCTATGTTTAGAAACTAAAAATCCCCTACCATAACCACTCTGTTATTCTTACAAATAGCTGAGATCTCCTTACAAGTTTGCTTCTCAATTTCCCTATGACTATTAGGGGGTCTATAATACAATCTCAATAAGGTGATCATCCCTTTCTTATTTCTCAGTTCCACCCAAATAACCTCCCTGGATGTATTTCCGGGAATATCCTTCCTCAGCACAGCTGTAATGCTATCCCTTCTCAAAAATGCTACTCCCCCTCCTCTCTTGCCTCCCTTTCTATCCTTCCTGTAGCATTTGTATCCTGGAGCATTAAGCTGCCAGTCCTGCCCATCCCTGAGTTTCTGTAATTGCTATGATATCCCAGTCCCATGTTCCTAACCATGCCCTGAATTCATCTGCCTTCCCTGTTAGGCTCCTTGCATTGAAATAAATGCAGTTTAATTTATTATTCCTACCTTGTCCCTGTCTGCCCTGACTATTTGACTCACTTCTGTTCTCAACTGTACCAGTCTCAGATTGATCTCTTTCCTCACTATCTCCCTGGCTCCCACCTCCCACCCCCACCAACCTTACTAGTTTAAATCCTCCCGAGCAGCTCAAGCAAATTTCCCTGCCAGTATATTAGTCCCTTTCCAATTTAGGTGCAATCCGTCCTTCTTGTACAGGTCGCTTCTACCCCAAAAGAGAGCCCAATGATCCAAAAATGTGAATTCTTCTCCCATACACCAACACCTCAGCCATGCATTCGGCTGCTCTCTCTTCTTATTCTTGCCCTCAGTACCTCATAGCACTGGGAGTAATCCAGATATTACTACTCTGAAGGACCTCCTTTCTTAATTCCTGCCTAACTCTCTATAATCTCCCTTCAGAATCTCAACCTCTTCCCTTCCTATGTCGTTGGTTCCAATGTGGACAATGACATCTTGCTGGCCCCTCTCCCCCATGGGAACATTCTGCACCCTCTCTGAGACTTCCTTGATCTTGGCACCAGGGAAGCAACACACCATTCTGCTTTTTTGCTGCTGGCCACAGAAACGTATCTATAACTCTGACTACAGAATCCCCTAATACAATTGATCTCTTGGAACCCAACGTACCCCTCATTGCATTAGAACCAGTCTCAATACCAGAACCTTGGCTGTTCGTGCTACATTCCCCTGAGAATCCATCACCCCATACATTTTCCAAAACAACATACCTGTTTGAAATGGGTATATCCACAAAAGACTCCTGCACTAGCTGCCTACCTCTCTTGCCTTTCCTGGAGTAAACCTATCTGTGTGACTGTATCTGAGACTTTCCCCCCTTCCTATAACTGCCATCCATCACATACTGTTGATGTTGCTGTTACAAATTCCTCCTTGCTTCTATCTGTCTCTCCAACCAATCCATTTGATCTGATAAGATTTGCAGCCAACAGCATTTATGGCAGATATAATCTGCAGTAACCCTTAAACTCTCTTTAAACTCCCACATCCAACAAGAAGTACATATCACGCTACTAAAGGCCATTTTTGCTCCTTCACAATCTACAGATACAGAAATTAACAATGTCTTATTCCTCTACAAACACTGCCCCAGGTTAAGTTAATAGTTATGGCTTATATTTTAAATTTAATCAAGAGACATATCTCCAAAATTATATAATCATGAAAGAATCCACTCTACTCACTACTGCAGATTCTCTGTAGGCCACACTTAAAACAATGATTAACTTATCTGATTCTGTGCTGTGAACTTCACCCAACAGTTCCTCCAAGATTAGTTGTGAATTTCACTGTTAATTTTCCAAGATGCACTCTGATGTCCAGCGATACATGAATTTAAACAGCAAAGGCAGTAACTGTGCAGGTTCCCTCTCTCTCCTGCAACGACCTCACCATGTATTTCTTTTGTCTGCTCTTCTCCCTTTTAAAACTGCTGTTGTTTTGACTTTTTTTTTTCCAAAGTTCCAAAACAATGCAACAGCATATGAAACAGTAATTGCTGCTCCTGGAATTCGAGGAAATCACCTCCAGCACCTAAAATACCTCAAAAAAGGAGCAGCTGTTACAGTCAGAAATTTTCCTGTCCTCCATCTTGGATTACCCAGAACCCTTTGTTGTAAGTCAGAAGCAGGGAAAGTGGGAAAAACATAAAAAGTGAAACAGAAAGAAGTAAATAGGACAGGAGATAACTAACTATACTAACCATTTGAGAATCAAAGCACAAACTTAATCAAGAAGTATTTAGCTGTTTGTTGCTATTATATGACAGATGTTATGTCTGAACATTGTCAAATGGCATTAGTCTTGATTTTCCTTAGTGTCTGAGGATAAAATTAGAAATGGGAGAGCCAGTAAATTAAGGAGTAGCTGTATCAGAATTATTTTCTGGTAAATTTCAACTCCTGGTACTTTTCCCTTGTTATTTTCATTCAAAATTTGAGGAGTCACTAGTTTTGGTGTTGTCTGTGCTTCTCAATCCAGCTATGTTGAAACTGCTAGGGTCAGTCATTTATTAAATGCATTACATTTGCAAAAATAATTTAAGGTGCTTTTACTTCCATTTTTTCCATTTTTTTACTGATGTTCAACTGTGTAAGTTATAACTATTATTGGCATTGAATTCCCAGGTATCAGCAACTCACCCATAATACTTCTTTAATTGTGCACCTGGAGGTGATTGACAGCTGGCTAATTAACTGTGGAGAGCATCACAGCTGAGGCTGATTCATTTCTCAAACATCACAAATTGCATTTATATATACACTAAAACATTCGCTGTTCTTTCCTATAGCAAATATCACATAAAATATGACACCAAAACTGACAAAAATAATGAGGACAGGTGACTAAAGATTTGACCAAAGGAATAGATTTTAACGTGAGACTTAGAGGTGTTCAGAAAGGTACAGAGACAGAAAGGTTTATGGAGGGATTCCTGGCCTTAGTATCTAGACAGTTGAAAGCACAGCTGCCAATATTGAAGAGAGGAAAATCAGATAATGTTCAAAATACCAGATTTAGACAAACTACATTGGAGAGTGGTGGAGCTGGAGGAGATCACAGAGATTAGGAAGGCTGAGGCAATTGATGCTTTTAAAAACAAGAGTGATAAGATCGCATTATACAGTTCTCAGCAGCAATGAAGGAGTAAGGATGGGAAGTTTCTTTATTGCATTTCTAGATCAGAGGTGGAAGATTGAGCGTTGTAATGTCTAAACAAGATGGAACTAATTTTAACTTCAGATGATAGCGTGAAAAATGCTATATCAGATCAACCAACATTATGGAAAAGGTTAAGAGGGAGGAAGGCCCAGCAGAGGTTATTAAAGTTTCCAGAACAAGAAATAGGACAGAGAGTATGGAAAAGGTTGGGAATGTAACTTCAGGCACAGAATTTAAGTGAACAATATTAGAATTGGGGCAGTCAACACAGGATGAAGGGTATTGTCCTTAAATGTGAGCAGTATATGAAACAAGGCCAATGAAATTGTAGCGCAAATTGAAATTGGCTGATACGATGCCATGGATATCACAGGGATGTGGCTGCAGGAGGTTCAGCACTGGGAACTATATCTAAGCATACACCTCCTAACAAAAGGAGTAGATAAGTAAAGGTTCAGCATTGCCTTGATAGTGAGAAAATTAACTCGCTAGCAAGAAGTGATATAGATTCGGAAGGCGAAGAATCTGTGTGGTTAAAGTTGAGGAACCACAATAGAAAAAATGTACAGTCTATCTAGCAGTAGTCAGGATATGGAGCAGAAAATAAACCAGAGATAGAAAAGACACTATTAACAAAGGCACTATTACAATAATCATGGGGATAGTCAATATGCAGATGGGCTGGGAGAATCAGACTGGTAACAGATCTCAAGCAAAAGGAATTCTTGGAATGTCAACAAGATGTTGGTTTTGGAGCAGCTTGTGGTAGACCCCACCAGGGAACAGGCAATTCTGAATTTTGAGGGAGGTAATTTGGGAAGCAAAACAGAAACTCATCCCAGGGAGGCAGAAAGATATGAATAGGAACCATGGCTGACAAGGGAAATCAGAGACAGCATCAAAGCAAAAGAAGAGCTGTGTTGTGAAGGTTCGTGGGAAGCCAAAGACTTAGGAAGCCCTTAAAAACCAGCAGAGAATAACTAAAAAGCCATGTGTGGGGAGAAAATGAAATCTGATGGTAAGCTAGCTAGTAATATGAAAGAAGATTGCAAAAGTTTTGAAATATATAGTGGCAAGAGAAAGGTAAGAGTGGACATTAGACCACTGGAAAATGAGGCAAGAGAAGTAGTAATGGGAAACAAAGAAATGATCGAGGAACTGAATAGGTATTTTGCATCAGTCTTAATAGCAGAAGCGTAACATACCAGCAACATAGGAGAAATTCAAGGGGCAGAGGTGGGTGCTGTGGTCATCACTAAGGAGAAAGTGTTGTGGAAGTTGAAAGGCCTGAAGGCGGATAAATTACCCAAACCAGATAGACTACACCCCAGAGTTTTGAAGAAGATAGCTGAGAAGATTGTAGGAGGTCATTCCTGACAAATCTGTGAGAATATTTTTGAGGAGGTAAGTTAGACAAAGGAGAGCCAGTGAACATGATCTATTTGGATTTCCAGAAGACCTTTGACAAGGTACCACACAGGATGCTGCTAAATTTGATAAGAGGCCATGGTGTTAGGGGTAAGGTACTGGCACAGATAGAGGATCGACAACTGGCAGAAGGCAGAGAGTGCAGAATAAGGGATCTTTTTTTCAGGATGGAAGCTGGTGAGCAGTGAAGTTCCACAGGGGTCAGTGTTGGAACCACAAATACTTATATTATACATTAATAATATGGACAAAGGAACTGACGGCATTGTTGCTAATTTTGCAGGTGCCAAAAAGTTGGTGGCGGGGGGGATAAGTAATGTTGAAGAGATGGGGAGGCTGCAGAAAGATGTGTACAGACTAGGAGAATGGGCAAAGAAGTGGCCATGGAATACAATGTGGGGGAAAGTGTGAGATTATGCACTGTGGTAGGAAGAATGAAAGCACAGACTATTTTCTAAATGGTGAAAGGTCTTGAAAATCTGAAGCACAAAGGGACTTATGAGTCTGAGTTAAGGATTTTCTTAAGGCTAACATGCAGGTTCAGTTGGCTCATAGGAAACGAAATGCAATGTTAGCATTCATTTCAAGAGGACCAGAATACAAAAACAGAGATGTACTTCTGAAGCTATGGTCATGCCACATTTGAAATAGTGTGAGCAGTTTTGAGCCCTCATATCTAAGGATGGATGTGCTGGCCTTAGAGGGAATCTGGATGAGGTTTACAAGAATGATCTGAGAAATGAAGGGTTTGTCATATGAGGAGCGGTTAACTGTTCTGGTCTATACACGACTGAGTTTAGAAGAATGAGGGAGGATTCGATTGAACCTTACAGAATACTGAGAGGCAGAGATAAAGTTGACATGGAGAAGATGTTTCCACCAGTAGGGTTCTTCAGCCAGAGTGTTGTGAATCTGTGGAACTAACGGCCACAGAAGGCTATGGGAGCCACACCATTGAGTGTATTTAAGACAGACATAGACAAATAGGTTCTTGTATAGTAAGGGAATCAAAGGTTGCAGGGAGAAGGCAGGAAAATGGGGTTGAGGAACTTATCAGCCATGGTCGAATAGTGGAGCAGACTCGTTGGGCTGAATGGCCTAATTCTGCTCCGATATCTTTTGGTTTTAGAGTCCCTTTAATGTCACTGCCACCGTGGAATGGAAATCTTGAAGAGTTGAATAATGGGCAGCTGATCACATATCGTCTCATTTACCTTAGCATTCAAAGGTGAAAATTACCACCTAGATTTTTCTTCAAATCATTTAAAATTGACAAAAAAACACTGAAGGGAAGTAGAAGTAGCTAACAATTCTCTTCAACTGTATATTGATTAATCCAGAGATTAAAGATTCGGAATAAAGAATAAAGACTTAGTTTTTGAGGTTAGCCTATCTGAGTTTAAAAACCAAACATCATTGTCTACACGGCACAATAAGAATTTTCAAAATTGCGCTGGAATGTCCGTATGCAAATAATTACCTGAAAGGGAATAATGGCTAAGGGGTCGGTAATACCAAAAGCCTTTGAATTTGATATCAATTTGGACTTTGTAGTCAGTTAATCAAGGCATGCAAAAAAGCACAGCAACAAGAATGACCGGTATCAGCCTCTATTGACCACAAATTCTTCATTCTGGATCAAGGGAGGCTAACAATGGTTTAACGTGTCGTTTGCATTGCAGCACACAGGAGGCTTAGTTCAGTCAGGGCCATACGTATTTGTCTCAAAAGGCTTCCACATTCAAAGGCAGGTCACACTTCATTGGTGTTAAGTATTTGATTTCCTCGTCAACGCCAGCCTTAAATTCTGGACATCATTTGCATTTCACATCGTGTCCTCCAGGTCTCCAAAGTGGTATTTTGCAATTGCAATATTGTTAGGATTCCGGGAAATTGCCAATATTCTTTAAATGCTCTTCTGACTTTGCTGTTAAAAAAAGGTTCATGGATTAGTTAGAAGACAACATCAAGAATGATGATGCCATTTGACATGTGATGCATCGTAATGGAGTTCTATTAATATTCTGCCACAGCATTTTATGTACAAAAGATAGTGTTGCACTGCCACCTAGGGGAATAGTGTTTATATATTATTTGCAGAAGTTTATTTTCAATCTGCAAATGTATTGCCCTAATTTGGATGATCAAATTGCACTGTTGGCAATAATATACATAATCTTGCTGCTTAGTGTGGCCTGACCCTAAGAATATTGCATGATCATAATTCTAGAGCTTTCAGAAGTTAATAGCACACCTTTGACTTTACAGAACTTATTGAGTAGGTCTACTGTTCACATATAGATGCATTAAGAGATGTCTATGTGGAACAAATTGAAAGACAAATAGAGTTTGGTGTAGGATAAAAAGTGGCTCATGTGGAGCATAAAATCAGACAGAAACAAGTTTCAGTGTTTCAGCCTGCTACAGTTCAACATCAACATCATTCTCATTCCAAAATGATTATTTGATTTTCAAGACACCTTGAATTTTTTTTTTAAATCTTGCAATTGAAACACTAATGCCTGCAGCAGCCTGTTTCATTCTACAGCCATCTTTCATGAATCTGAAATGTTATTTTGGGAAAAAAAGCAACAGGAAACAATGTGCAAGGAGATATTAGGATAGCTGGCCAAAGCTTGGTTAAGGAGGGAAAATTTAAGGAGCCTTTTAAAGATGAAGAGAGAAGTGCAGAGACACAGAAAGGTGAAGAGAGAGAATTGTAGCATTTAGATAGCTGAAGGCGTGACTGCTAGTGGTAGAGTGAAGAGAGTCAGAGATCTGAAAGAGGTCAAGATTACAGATGCTTTAGTGCAAAAGGAGATTATGGACATAGAGAGTGGCAAGGCCTTAGATGGATTTGGAATGAAAGGATAGAAATTTTAAGTTTTAACCTCAAAGTGACTGGTGTTATACTCTTCTGCACTGAGATTAATATTGAAACCACCACTTACTTTATTTGTCATTGGCAGGGAAGTTATCCTTAGCATCCTAGTGCATTTCTGTATTTTAAAGGACGATCAGAAGACCGGATTATTTGATTACTATCACATTGCTGTTTGTGGGATCTCCCTGTCTGTAAGTTGGCTGATGTATTTCCTGCATTAAAGCAGCTTCTGCAATGAACACAAAGGGCTCTAAAGGGCTTTGTACTGAATTGAATCATTTATTGTCACATGTATTCAATATAAGATACACTGAAAAGTGTATACCGCCACCATGAATAGGTATCGTTCACATTAGCTGAAAATATTTTTTTTGAAAATAAAACAAAGATAAGATTAGATTAGATTACTTACAGTGTGGAAACAGGCCCTTCGGCCCAACAAGTCCACACCGCCCCACCGAAGCGTAACCCACCCATACCCCTACATCTACATTTACCCCTTACCTAACACTATGGGCAATTTAGCATGGCCAATTCACCTGACCTGCACATCTTTGGACTGTGGGAGGAAACCGGAGCACCCGGAGGAAACCCACACAGACACGGGGAGAACGTGCAAACTCCACACAGTCAGTCGCCTGAGGCGGGAATTGAACCCGGGTCTCAGGCACTGTGAGGCAGCAGTGCTAACCACTGTGCCACCGTGCCGCCCACTTAAACAGAGTCCAATGTTTCCTTCTCAACTGCTACAGTCCTGCCTCAGGCCTCACAGCTCACACCATGCTGCCACCAGAGTCCCACTCCAGGCTACACCAGCCCACACCATGCCATCACCAGGGACCTACACCATGTGGGAGGGAAGTTCCCACTCCAGGCTTCACAGGCCAGCTGTCTCTGCAGCGACACTGCTTCTGAAGACATCCTGAAGTCACAAGAGGCGCTATATAATTGCAAGATTTTTCAGTCTGACGGAAATATGTGCAGTTCAGACAATCCTTCTTTACCTTGAAGGCAAGCAGCAACCTGTGGGCAAAAAATAGAAGGAGCAATTTGCCATGAAAGAAAACACATCCCACCAAAACAAAAACTAAGAAACAACAATATCAAATAATTATTATGAAAAAAAAATCACTTGTTCTCTGGAGAAACAACCATTTTGATGAGGTGTGTTGCACACTACATAAAACCTAACAAAGGTCTGACGATTATGTGAACAAGTCATAAATGTTTATTGCAGAGATTATTCATTTGTATATGACCATGGGGTCATTACAATTTCAACATCCTAATCTCAACTGATGAACCCAGTGTTTACAGTCATTCACAGAAGTGGGAACATTGGAATGATTTATAATAACTATAACAATAATCCATTCATTTCACATGGGGAACCACATTTCAATTTTTCCCTCATCTTGGTAGGACTGGGGGAGGGGGCTAGGGAAGAAGAGATTAAACCAATTCTGAAAATAAGGTTTGCCACAACAGAAAATATGATTTGCTTTTAAAAGATATTCAAAGCAAAACATTGATAATTTTAATAAAATACTAAATTAATAAAATGACAAATAAAACATGATAAAGCAGTAGAGCTAACAAATAAAACCTTTGTTTCACTTTTTACTTAAGAATGTCCCAAATCTAGGAAAAGAGAGGACAGCGTGGATGGGTTGAAGCAATAGGTTTAATTTGCACTGACCATGCCTTCGCTTCTGATGGTGAACACTGTAAATGGAGTTCCTGTGGAAGTGGAATTAAAAGCAAGTTGTTTTTCAGCTGGACTTTCCTCCCTCCATGTCTATATTCTGGATCTTTTCAAACAATATCTGGAGGAGGAGGAGGAGAAAGGAAAGGTGGATGTGTGTCTGGCTCACTCAGTCTCAGTGTTCATACATATTAGCACATTAGCACTCAGTGTCTCACTCCCACCACTTCCCCTCCACATACACACACCACTTTTATTTTCCATCCCTCCCACAAGTACACACACTTCCATTCCTCTCTGTCCTCCACTCACACATTTCTTCCATTCCACCCTCTACAGACACTCTCACGCCCCAACTCACCCCTATCTTCACACATTCACAGACTCTGTTTGACCCACTCTGTAAGTCTCTCTCCTACACTCTCTCACTAGCACCCAAACTCATTCTATCATGTCTCTCTCCTACATTCTCTCACCTCCCCCCCCCCCATCATATGTCTCCCCTCGCTATACCTATTTCTCACTCCCAGACTATCTTTGCCCCACATTTCTTCACTGTATGTTCCCTCCACTCTTTTACTAAACCTAAACCCCTCAGTCCCTCCCTCTACCTCCCCACACCCTAATCTCTCTCATGTGCACTCCTGTGGTCTGCTCTGACATTTTGGCCACCGCTCATCAGGGGATAAGTTCCTGCACAGGTACAAATCAATTTTGTTTTCCCTCCAACCTGCTAAAGCTTGACTCAAAACACTGGGCACCGTCACCAAACTCAATCACTAACACCCAGACACATTCCCTCATCCACCCAGCCGGCCTCATGGCCCTTGCAGACTCCCCAAAGGATGACAGACTCATCAGCCTTCCCTCCATCCAGGTCACAGGCCAAATGAAGGTAGGAATGTTCACACAATTTAATGCTTCTCCAATCAGAGGCTAGCTCTCTTCGACACCTTGCTTCTAACTGGCTCTCCTGTGAGACTATCAGCACCAAAGACAGGAATGAATTTGCCTCTGATTGGAGGAATAGCTCTTTGCAGAATCTACCTAGCTGGACTTAAAACATGGCCCATAGGCTATTTTGGAGCTTGTGGGTCTCCTGTTGATTTTTGTTGATAAATATAACATCTTATATACTATCTCCACAATTTAATAATCTATACAACTGGTACAAAACTCTGGTGAATTATATTATATTTCCAGAGACAGAAGTTCTGTGTTCTTTTTACTGCCCATAAAATGGTTTGGTCTCTTGAAGCTGATTCTGGATCGGCATCAAAGGCACAACACCAAGCTCTGTGCTCACTCTGGACAGAAATCAGAGACTGTCCACAGAAAGTGTGCATTGAAGTTTCAAATGAGTTAAATACAAATGTGGATCTGATCCATTAACTCTCGACAGTGGAGGGAAACCTCTGAACCTTGCAGAGTGTAGCTAAATAAACTATTAATAATTCACAGTTGCCTTATGTGAGTTTCAATTGAAATTTGAGTTTTGAAAAGACATATTGATTAGTCAGCTTACCTAATGCAGTGCTTTAATAATTAACAATTGGATTGATTGACAATGCAGGCTTCCTGTGGCAAACATTGATTCAAAGAGTGCTTAAATAGAGAGTTTTCTTAAACTGGAGATTAGTTTATTTGAAATAGATCACTTGAGAAAGAGGTTTGAGCAGGAAGGGCCTAAATTGTAATGTGGAACCTTGCAGCAATGTCCAACATTTTAATTTATTTTTGGTCCTTTTGCAATGGTCAGATGGTGTAAAAAGGCCACCAAACCACTGTTATCATTTAATCAAATGTAGTGAAGCTGTGATACAGTAATACGTTAGATTGTACCCAGTCAAGCTTTACTGCTATAACTTGGGTAATTAATATTAAAAAGAATCCAACTAATATTGTAGTGTTGCCATTCTAAAATCAATTGTTTGCAATGACTGTATTTATAACCATATTATCCTTCCTTCGATGAAAGTAGTAAATTAAAATATTTGTTAACAATGCACTGTCATTCCTTGATAATTCTTGTCGGGAAGTTGTAAATTATATGTCAATCAATGCGTCAGTGCATTCCCTGTTAGTAACTGAGTGGTAGTTTGACCAGTTGAATCTGTTTATGTAAACGAAATCAGAGTCAAATTTGGTATCATATTTTACCCTTCAGACAAATAACGAAAATGATCCATTTTTCCATCAAAAATGCGAGCGATCTGTTCGGGCTCAGTTTTCAGGAGTTGCATGAGATATGGGTATCAGAAGCAACAGTCCTGAGATTGAGAGGAATAGAAATGGAAGAGAATATCAACTACAACTTGCATCTTAGTGAAAGATGCAAAACATTTCACAAATTGCCACTGAGCCATAAAATAAAATATGAGGATAGGTAACCCTGAAGTCCTGATCAAAATGATATGCTTTAAGGATCATCTTAACGAAGGTAAGTGGGTGGAGAGATGTTAAGGAAGGATTTCTAGAGCTCAGGTCATAGGTACAAGATTGAGGGGAGACCTTGTGGAGGTTTATGAAATCAGAGGGGCATGGATAGTGTAAATAGCAATGCTGTTTTCCCTCAGGTGGGGATTTCAGAACTGGGGGGTATATTTTTGGGGTGTGAGGAGAAGGTTTTGAAGGGAACATAAGAGACAACTTTTTTTACAGGGAGGGTGGTTCATATTTACTGCCAGAGGAAGTGGTGGATGTAGGTACAGTTACACTTAAAAGGTTTAGAGGAATATGGGCTAAGTCCAGGCAGGTGGGACTGGTTTGGTTTGGTTCATCATGGAATAGTTGGACTAAAGGGTCTGTTTCCATGCTGTATAACTCTATGGGCAGAGGGCAGAACTGAAGGAATACAGTGATCCCAGAGGATGAGACAAGCTTACAGAACAAGGAAAAGATAATAGTTACTCTCTTATTGCTAAGTTAGAACATAGAACAGTACAGCACAGAACAGGCCCTTCAGCCCACGATGTTGTGCCGCCCAGTGATCCTCATGTATGCACCCTCAAATTTCTGTGACCATATGCATGTCCAGTAGTCTCTTAAATGTCCCCAGTGACCTTGCTTCCACAAGCAACTGCTGCTGGCAATGCATTCCACAATGCTCTCACAACTCTCTATGTAAAGAACCCGCCTCTGACATCCCCTCTATACTTTCCTCCAACCAGCATAAAACTATGACCCCTTGTGTTAGTCATTTCTGCCCTGGGAAATAGTCTCTGGCTATCGACTCTATCTATGCCTCTCATTATCTTGTATACCTCAATTAGGTCCCCTCTCCTCCTCCTTTTCTCCAATGAAAAAGTCCGAGCTCATCAACCTCTCTTCATAAGATAAGCCCTCCAGTCCAGGCAGCATCCTGGTAAACCTCCTCTGAACCCTCTCCAAAGCATCCACATCTTTCCTATAATAGGGCGACCAGAACTGGACACAGTATTCCAAGTGCAGTCTAACCAAAGTTTTATAGAGCTGCAACAAGATCTCATGGCTCTCAAACTCAATCCCCCTGTTAATGAAAGCCAAAACACCATATGCTTTCTTAACAACCCTGTCCACATGGGTGGCCATTTTAACCTGCACACCAAGATCCCTCTGTTCCTCCACACTGCCAAGAATCCTATCCTTAATCCTGTACTCAGCTTTCAAATTCGACCTTCCAAAATGCATCACCTCGCATTTATCCAGGTTGAACTCCATCTGCCACCTCTCAGCCCATCTCTGCACCCTGTCCCGCTGCAGCCTACAACAGCCCTCTATAGTGTCAATGACACCTCCAACCTTTGTGTCGTCTGCAAACTTGCTGACCCATCCTTCAATCCCCTCATCCAAGTCATTAATAAAAATTACAAACAGTAGAGGCCCAAGGACAGAGCCCTGTGGAACACCACTCACCACTGACTTCCAGGCAGAATATTTTCCTTCTACTACCATTTGCTGTCTTCTGTTGGCCAGCCAATTCTGTATCCAGACAGCTAAGTTCCCCTTTATCCCATTCCTCCTGATCTTCTTTGGAGGATTTCATTTTCTTTATTTTTTTCTCGACTCTGAGTTTCACAAGCAAGATCAGGATGTATTGTCCATCACTAGAATAGTTTTCAAGAATCCAAGGGACAGTGATTACAGAAAAGAAAGGTGAACCCCCGGGACGTGGACAGTTTGTTGTGGCAATCCATGACGGTCTGCCAAGAGCTGCCAATCAATCAGAGGCTGCCAGGTCCAGCAACACCACAAAGAAACCATTTCTGCTGCTAATGCAAAACTGCCCACACCATGTGGTAATTCTTAGGTAATTGAATTTCAAAATGGGAGTGTGGGATGAGAGAAGGGAGTTTGAGTCAAAAGCAAGAGGTCCATTGTCACACCAACTGCAACTTGGATTTCATATAATGTAGTGGGATGACAATAAAGTGAGATTTGAGAAGGAAAATAAAACAGGAAAATACTATCATTCCAAGTGGTCATGGTAATGTGGTTACAATGGCTTCAATCACTGCCAGGCAGTAGTTTGCCCCAGCACCTCCTCCAAGGTCCTCAGTAAAGAAAGGCATGGCTGCTTCCCATCATTCTCTGCTGCTAGCTCCTGCTGTGTGCATCTGTGTCCTACAACAGAGGGCACTTTTAAGAGATTGGCATAGGTTGGCTTAACAATTAGCAGCTGCATACCACAATCATAAGCTATCGGCACAAAATTTACATTCTGTCTGTGTCACATTTGGTTCTGCGTACCAACCATTGGCAGCTAGTACTTGGGCCAGTATGCTGCCATCAATTCTCCTTTCTATGCAACCTAGTTGTCTCCTTCACCCTGAAAACTCTTCAACACATCCTGAAACAATCCGCTACTACTGTAGGAAGAACACTCAGGAGCTTACAACCATACAGCCTTAACTTAGAATTCACCAGCTTCCAAATCTCCCCAAGACCCACCTCATCCCAGGTCCACTCCTCCCTCGCCACTCCACCCCCTTAACCTGACCCTACCAGTCCAATTTGCGCTTCATCTATTCGTTCCACCCTTCCCACTGACCAACCACAGCCATCTCCTACTTGAATTCACCTATTGCTGTCCTAACCACCTTTTCCCCAGCCCCACCTCCACCTCCATCTTCTATTTATTTCTCAGCCCCCTTCCCCTCCCCTCCTGCATTCCCAATGAAAGCTTCTGACCTGAAATGTCAAGTTCCCTCCTCCTTTGATGCCAAGTTTGTCACACCTGTCTCCATCAGGATCTACTGCAAGAGAAACCAGTTTGCATTCAAAGACTGTGTGACATCTCAGATTGAGTGGAGTCAATGGTGATTCAGCATTAACTCTTCAGGAACTGTTTTCTTATACATCAGTCTGCTTCAGTCCAAATAGATGGAAGTGCAATCATGCACCATGATCCCCAAATCTGAAAAAACACCACTATCTGATTTGTACCCTAATGAGTTTGGTTTCCCTTCAGTTTATGAAACAAAATTGACGGTCAAGATTGTCAGTTACTGCAATGGATTTTTTTTTTTGGAAGTTTCTGATTTTGGGGAAAAAAGCTCAAAGAACTACAGTGTTTCTGTTCACTTCCTATGTCATATAAGCCTGTCAAAATACAGACATTTTGTGGAGTCAGCATACCCAGCCTTTCATGTATACTGTTTATGTATTTAAACAATGTACTAAAGGCCTATATCTCACTTCTCAAAAGATAATGAGGAAAACATCTATTTATTCTTCATAAATTACAAGCTGTTAACAGCATCATATGGAATTGTGAATGCACAGTCTATGAACATGCAATGATCATGTTGGTAACAAAGCAAAACAGACAAGCACAAAATATATCCAACGGTCTTTTGAAACCTTCTATGGAATCCACCTTCACTGCTCTCCCAGATATTGCATTCCAAATCCTAACAACTCCCTGAGTAAAGAAGCTTTTCCTCCCCTCACTCCTAGCTCTCTTGCTGACAATCTTGAAATTGTGACCCCTAGTTACTAACATACCAACTAGTGGAAACAGCTTATTCTTCTTTAATCTGTCAAAATTATTCAAAAATTTTGAATATGGAATAAAGTCACCTCTTAATCTTCTCTGCTCCAAGGTATTAACCACCATCTCTCGAAATCTTTCCTTGTGTCTAAAATCCCTCATTCCTGGTATCATTCCAGTAAATCTCCTTGCATTTTCTGCAGGGCTTTAACCTCTTCCCTTAAAACGATAGCCAGCCTGAGCACAATGCTCCAGTTGTGGGTCTGACCAATGACTTGTAGAGATGTAACCTCAATTCCTTGCTTTTATGTTCTGTGTCTCTACTTACAAACTCAAGGATCCTTTCAGCTCTCATAACAAATACTTGAACTTGCCTGGCCATGTTCAGAGAATTATTGTGCAAGATTCCGCTGCTCCTGTACTCAGCTCTGCAAAGCTTTGAGCTTCATTTTTTTTCCCAAAATCAGAAATTTCCAAAAAAATTCATTGTAATAAATGGCGATCTTGACCACCTGATTTTGTTTCATAAACTGAAGGTAAACCAAACTCGTTAGGATACAAATCAGATAGTGCTGTTTTTCAGATTTGGGGATCCTGATGCGTGATTTCCCTTCCAATTATTCAGACTGAAACAGGTTGATGGATAGGAAAACAGTTCCTAAAGAGTTAATGCTGAAGCAGCATTGACTCCACTCAATCTGATGATGTCAAACAGTCTTTGAATGCAAACTGGTTACTCTTGCAGAAGATCCTGATGGAGACAGGTGTGACAAATCTGGCTCATCATGGTTGTAATTATGCATAACTCATTAATGTTAATTGTACCTATTGCTATCATATAGCATTGACACTGTATTGCAAATGCATGTGAGAAGCTCAAACAGCCTTTAAAAGTCCTTCTCTCATTTTTCCATGAAACTGCTCAGCTTTCTTTGCCTGTAAGCTGTACAATGTGATCAGAGAATAATAATTGAAGTCTTGGGAAGTGAGGTCTTGGGAATTGAAGTCTTGGGAGTAGACACTTTGACCTTTGGCCATGTGTGAGGGTGGATGGTCTGGCCTTAGGCTACAGAATTAGCATTAAAAAGCAAAGAAATAAATCGAGACACAACTTTTCTTGCTTCCCTTGTAATGTTACCACTCCTTTGGCTTTTGCACATGAATGCTTATGTTCACGTTGGCTCTCCACCCTATCCTAAAACACTTTGTTTGATCTTCACCCACCCCTTTTTCTTTATCTCTCCTTCCCCAACCTCCCCTCTGATACCTCAACCTACTACATTACTTATATTTTTCCCAGTTCTGATGAAAGGTCACAGAATGGAAACATTAAGTCTGTTTTCTCCTCACAAGCACTGCCAATCGTTTCCTCCTCCTGCAGTTACATATTTGTCAATGGCCCCCAGAACTATCTCTTTTGACCAAAAAGGCCATGTATGCTTCAGTGGGGCTACTTCACAATGTTGCATTTTTTTCTTAACTCGGTCCAGAAAAATTCTCATTTCTCAAATTGAGCAGTGCTGAACAGCGCACAAGTTTCTCTTTAATAGCCAATAAAACCTATTGTGTTCCACAACCTCTGATTTTGGTATTATGAAATTTCCAAACAAGCAAATAATCCATCAGCTCTTTCTACCCCCTGGAATTTTAGCAAGCACCGTGAAACAGTGAAAAATACGATACTGCAGAATGAATGGATAATAGATAAGCCTCCTGCCAGAAATTTAAAAAATTAATCTTAAACTTTTCCACCCACTCCATGCCCAGCCCAATAGAAAGTATAAACACTGGGATTTGGCTAATGAATATTAAGCAACAGAATTATTAGACTTGAATTTTCTGTATGTGGGTGGCATTTACTTTCTTAGAAGTACAAAAGAAAGAGAAACAGGTTAATAAAAATAGAACCAACTCAATCCTCACATACACATAGTCAACTATTTTTTTAATACCAAAGGAGATTCATTTTTGTTTCCCTTTATGTATTTTCTAATGATATTCTGTTGAATATAATTGAGAATACAATTGAACACCACAAAGCATCAGCGACACAAAGATTGTAGCAGATCCTGTTTGAAGTTCTCGCTGGAGATAATTGAAACACTCAATGCAGTATTTTCCAAATTATGTCAAAATGCTTCTACAGTTCTTGCAGTATCAACACTGGAAACACAGCCAGATTTATTCAACAAAAGATTAGAAAGTCCATTGTTTCTATTGCTTTTAAGGACACAGTTCCCCTATTGCCTGCCCCATGTCTCCAACTCTGCATTATCTGGCCAATGCACATAAGTTCACTTTGGGCATTCTATACTAGAGTAGATTTTATAATTCACTCTGGGACATGCGTATCAATGACTGGTCTCTATTATTGCCCATCCCATGTTGCCCTTGAGAAGATGGTGGTGAGTTACCTTCTTGAACCGCTACAGTCCATGTGCTGTAAGTTGACCTACTATGTTTGTGAACACAATGCCCAGAAAAACAAACAAGGTTAGTACGATGGCTCAGTGTTTAGCACTGCTGCCTCACAGTGCTATGGACCCGGGTTTGATTCCATTTAAGTCTGGGGGAATAGTCATGTCAGGTTGGAGGTAGTCATGTAGGGTCAGATTGGGTGACTCAGAATGAGGGAGAGGAACCAAGGATCAGTAGTTGGGCTCAGAGAGTGAGGGAGGTCATCAAGGGCCTGTCAATGTATAGTTGCCTAGGAGTTTGAAGTGATTTAAATTTACTAACGTTTCTAGAATAACTAACAGGAAAAGTAAATCTCAGCCCTCCGTCTCCAACTCAGATTTGGAGACTTTGTCAGAGGGTTCGAGACTCAAAATAATTGGGACATTAAAAGTTCAAGCTTCCTGGCAATTCCCATGTGGCCTTTATCTTGGAACTTCCACAAGATCCCAACCTGCATGTTTTAAAGTCTGTTCTCCAGTGATTTGGAGACTAGACAAACTGGATAATTGGTGCCAATGTTCCTGCTGAAGTACCAAATCTAAATTCAAGATATGCTGTCAGCAGTTTTCAATGATTCTCACATCTGCAGTAATAAGGTTATGTGTTTACAACCTTATCCAAGAAAGTGAAGAAAATCCTCGACTTGATACGCCAGTGCAGTATTGAGATATTGCTGCACAGCCGGAGGCACCATTTTTTGACTGCGGAAAAATGTGTTTTCGATATTAATTATATATATGAGATAGATCATGTTTTATTAAGCAAAGGTATTAAGTGGATCAGTCAAATACAGGCATCTGGAATGGTGCCACAGATCTGCCATGATCTCATTGGATGGGGGAAAGGATTGAGGGGCCTATGCCCATTCCTATGTTCCTGTGTTCAAGTTAAGTTCATAAATGTCTGCTCATCTCCTTCTCCTCAATAATCTCAACTCCAAAATTTATAATTAATGCTATTTTAAACTAACATTGATTTTTAAAATTTGGATTGAAATGCTATGCATTTCAAGGGCCCACTGCAAAATGCATCATTATAGGATTATACAGGATTAAACATTGTGCTGATAACATCTGTACTGAGATGGTGAGATTTACATGCATTGACTTTTAAGTTAATAAACTTTGGTTAACAATCATCTATTTAGCCCCAACAAGAAAAACTGAAGCATTTCTAATGCAACAGCTATCCCACACTATTTTCATTTCTAGCTTTCTCTATTTTTCATTCAACCATTCCATATCCTGTGTTGTCAATATTCATTGTTACAGGGTAATAAAGAACACAACAATTTTCAGTCACCATGTCTTCACCTTCCTGTAATCTGTTGAAAATTGTCTCAAGAAACAATGATCATGTAAAGCCAAGAATTCAAACTTATTTATACTCCAAACCCTAACAGGATCTGTCAAAGAGCACCATCAGGGATGTGGCCTGAGCATCGGCAATGGCTGTCACTCCAGTTCAAATTTACTTGTAAGCTTTTGCCAAAACTAAAAACCAGACTTTTGCATCAGTGACATATGCATTATCTTCCCAACAAACTTCTCTAACTGAACACAGGTGACAGTGCAGGAAGAAACAGCATTAATCTTTTGAGTCTGATATGACTCTTCTCCAGAACATATCAGCCTCAAAACATTCGATCTGTTTCTCTCTCCACACCTGGTGCCTGACCTCCAGAGACTCTCTGTATTTGTTTCCGACTTCCAGTTTCTGCAGTATTTTTTTTAATACCTGAAGAGTCAATAATCAGTTGGCAGGACCCTGCACAAGTTCAGCTTGAGGCTTCCAGCATATTGGAAGTATTGTTTGTTTACTTTCATAGTTGTGCTTTGTTGAATGGAGATACCAAACCTTTTCACAGCAGTAGCAATGAACTGATAGAAAGTCAAGTAATTGCCATGAGCACTACAAAATGCAACATCAGCTAATGTAGCAAAGCCGGTTTTATTTCTATGCTAATCCTTTGGATTGTGATGTGGACTTGTGGTAAAATATAGGTCCTGTTACTGTTAAACATAAATCAAATATTACTAATAACAAAAATTATCTTTTCTTATTTGAGAAAGCTGAAGTTGGTGAATGAATGACAGATCTTGTTGCAAAGAGTGTATTCATACCAGATAAATAGTATGGCTAGAAGGAAACTATAGACTGCACTGATCAATACATAGTAAATGCATCTGTTTAATGAACCTCTGGATCTTGCCCAATACTTCTCAAAATCAAATCAATATAATGTACATTCTACAATATACCCTTTGAGAAAAATACAGATAGACTGGATGGTTCTATGGAGTGTATTACAGAGACTGCTTTTATGAGTTTCTCTAATAGACAGCAAATCAAGCACGATACATGACATCAGAGCTCATGGAACCATATAGTCTCAGCAGAAGTCAAAATACTTTATTAGCAGGAATATATGAGTAGTATAAATCTCTGTTTAATTCCTAAGGTACAGTAAATGTACTTTCAAAACATATGTGAACCTGTTATCAGGAGAATTGCAGTTATGATGAAGCAAGCAGTGGCACTCATAAACAAGCAAGTAACAGGAAACAAGCACCAAGGACTTCAAAATAAGGATTTATCAAGTATAACTACACAGAAGTAAAGGTAGGTTAGTGCTTCTCTGGAAACCTAAGGATTAATGTCCATGTGAGGCCTTTTACCAGGTGGTTTGTTACATCCTCTGTAGCTATTATAAGAATAAAGTATACTTAGCCTTCAGTCCACTTCTCCCTCCAAGGATTTTCCTCATTTGCCACTTACACCATTTACACGCCATCCTGCCTCCACCCCATATATATCTCTGGGCTTTATTGGAAAATTTGGCAACGTGTTGTCAGCAATCTCCCAAATGCAGGTTGAGTTCTTTTTGAGAACCTGACGGGTCTGTTTCATACAAACACTTTCCCTGAGAGTCTTCATCTCTTGTTTCAGTCATTCGTGGCTGTGTTGCCAGTTTCTTCTTGAGGATCAGAGTGGGCAGCCCACAATCCTGCTGTCTTTTTTCACTGAAATCAAGGCTCTCCTTTTTTTTGAATGTCTTTTGCCGTTCAGACAAGATATGATCCTAATTGTTACAACCATGCAATCATGGTGCCCTCTAGCTGCCAATGCCTGTTTATGTGTGAGACATTCAGAGACTCATTGGGACTGGTAAACTTATCAAGAATGTGTCCAAAAAGTAATGAGCATTTTTTTTGTGAATTGCAAGATATTTCAAAATGCCTGTTCATCTAAGACCATTACAGGATTTGTGTGGCATGATTAATTTCTGAAACTATTATTTTAATAATCGGGTATTTATGCTAGACAGCTCCAATTGCTAATTGAATTAAAGTGCCTGTTAACATCGGGATTAAGTACTTAGGGGGCAAGCATTTAAGTGGAATGCCTGTTTTCATCAGAGGTCCATTGATAAAAATTAAATATATTGACTTTTTCATATAACTGACAATGTGTTCCTTTTCAATAATGAACTCACCAATAGACTGAAAACTGTACTTTTCATCAGGATGGCTCCCAAGTTATGCCCAAGTTGCATAAATAGATGAGTTAGCACAGAGCAGTGAGGAGAAAGGGTTTTAGATAGAGGATATGAGTTGGCACTGAGTTGGCTTAGGAGCTAAAAAGTGTCATGGGGATGATGGGTAGATTGGCATTGGGATCTCAGGAGACATGGAGGTGGATAAATGGTCAAACATTGACATGGAGTGCATGAGGAGCCAGAGGTATAATTGACACAGGGGTTATGAGGGCCCTGGGGAGTACTATGTAAAAGGGGATATGAGGCTTTGGTTAACATGGATGGTGCATGGTGAGTGAGTGAAGGAAGAGGGTGAGAACAGGAAGGATGTTTTAAGTTCTAATATTTATCATGAAACTTTGAGCAAGGTGTCAGAGACCCGAGGCAACCCACAGCCCAGTTAATCTCACCATTCCGCACCCCGCTCCACCCAAAACCCTCCCACCACCTCTCTTTATCTGCAGCTCACCCTACTCCCACACCTAGTCCTGAAGAAGGGTGGTACCCAAAACATTGACTTCTCCACCTCCAGATGCTGCCTGACTTGCTATGTTCTTCCAGCCTCCTGTTTGTCTGCTTCAGTTCAGGAACTGGCAGCCTCTCTTGCTTCTCCCAGATCATATGGCCCTGTTTTCAATCCATGTTCGAGTACCATGTTAATCTCAGTTTGTAATCTTTGTGCAAGTGGTCATGGAATTTGAGAACTATGCAGATTCTCCTGCTTATCAGTGGACATGCTGCCTATGATCTCAGTTGGTTTTGAAGTCCTTTACCTGCACACTATACTGCTACTGGATTCTCTTCAGAAACTCCCTTGTCGGTTGGTTCGGATTCTGTGTGTCTGATCATTGCTTGCCATCATGAAGTTAAATTAGATCTGTGTTAAGTGAACATTAAAACACCTTATTGAGTTTAATTATATACAAGAGATGGTGAAACTGAGATAAGGAAGAGGTTCTTCAGCCAGTGGAACTCATTGCTGCAGAGATCTGTGGAGGCCAAGTCATTTAAGACAGAGATAGATAGGTTCTTCTATCAGCCATGACAGGCCAAATGGCTTAATTCTGCTCCTAAATCTTAAGGATTTGGGAGTACTCATGCATAAATGTTGTCCTTTTTTCCAAAGAAAATGGTGTGTAAAAGTAGTAAATTCTTGCTAAAAATATGAGGCATTAGTCAGACCACAGCTGAAATATTGTAAACAGTTTTGAGCTTCTGATTTAAGCTATGATTTACTGACATTGGAGAGAGTCCATAAAAGGTTCATCAAGCTGATCCCAGGTCTGGAGGAACTGTCTTATGTGCAGAGTCTTGAGCAAGTTGTACTTGTACTGGATGCTGTTTAGAAGAATGAAAGACAACCTTATTGAAACATGCAACATTCTTAGGGAACTTGATTGGTATCCCATCTAACTCCTTCAATGGTATTTTCAATTGCACAATGATAACATTGAATCCCATTGACAATATGAATAGCAACAATTCATGAAGGTTCCTTAGAAAGTGCCTTCTAAATCCATACCTTCCAGAACCCAGAAGGATCTCAGCCACCTGCAGGTTCCCTGCCAAATCACTCATCATCCTGACTTAAATATTCTTACGATTTCTTCACTTCACTGTGAGAAAATCCAGGAACTCCCTCCCTAACAGGGTTGTGGGTCCACCTACATCATATGGATTGCAGCAACCTAAGATTGAATATCTTCACTCCCTTCTTAAGGACAATGAGAGATGAGCAAGGAATGTTGGTCCAGCTAGTAATGCCCACATCCCACAAATGAATAAAGGAAGGATTCTATATCCACTGATCTCTGCTAGAGTGTTCAGTGGTTGTGGAAATCGCATAAGGATAGAATTTGCTTTAGGTCCAAATCTGAATAAGTCTCCAAGATTCATTGCTTGAGACATGCATGAGAAGTGGCACCTTTTCTAAAAGGGTCACTACAACAAATCAATGTCAAAAGAAATAAAAAGAGTAAGAAACCAAAGTCATGACAAAAGAGATCCTGATCAAACATCACAGATTGATCCCTCGCATCAAAGAAGGGGGAGCGGTTAGAGTCAGTCTAACTATATTCCCCAGCATTGTGACAAGATAATATTAACAGGGTTGGGACAGAAAGCTTGTTAAAGGCATTTTGAAATATCTGATAAAGGGCAAAATGCAGAGCACTTGCTTCAGCAATTAAAAATATAAATAAAGTATACTGCATTGGCAAATAGACAAGTCATCAACCTCAATAGATTTTTAGCAAACAATTCGTCAGCAGTTAAGCTGATCAGGCTACTTATACTTCAGCCTTACAAGTATGGCCCGTCAGTTATTCCATTAATTTAGATGCTGCATATGTAGGAAAATTGTTTTTCGGAATGTGATGTAGTCTGTTTTATGCAGAGTAAGAAGTATCAAAGCCATTAAGACTTGAGAGAAGTAAGGTCATAAAAAGCTTGAGTCAGACATTGTGGGGAGAAAATGCCTTCTCTCGCTGATAGAGTACTAAAGGGTAAATATTGAAAAAGCACAAATCATCAATTAACTAGAAAACTTATTTTATATATTAGAACATTTGCTTGCTGGAACTCATCATAGCGTTATTTTTAAATACAGAAACTAATTGGTATTTTAAAAATGGTCACAAAGTGCACATTAAACACACTTAACATCCCAGCATGTCTTGTTTTGAAAAATGTAACAGGAAGATCAATGAAGAGACGTATCAAGAAAGTTCATCAAGGATTATGGTTTCACAAAGCAGAGATTGAGAGGTGGATAGAGAGGTTTGGAGACAAACACAGAGTGGGAGCTGGATAGCTGCAACAAAAATTCAAAGGATCAGATGCACAACATATTGGAGTCTAAAGAGTGGAAACTTTGATGTGGGAAAGACACAATGTATGCAGGGTTAGAAATGGTGGCTAAGGCAGAGAGTTAGATGATGAGGTAAGAGTTAAAATTAACTGCTCAATAGAGATAAGTATGGCCAAATGCATTTCACATAGAATGCTATAGTCAACAGCCAAAGGTAAGCATTAGTCTGAACTGAATTTAAATACTTATCTCTGGTTGTTGACTTTACCATTCTGTGTGAAATGCATCTGGCCTGATTTATCCCTACTGAGCAGTTAGTAGTCTTAACATGCACCTTAACCTCGAATTCCCAATCTAAGTCACCATTTCTAACCCTGCAAACCTCCTGTCATTCCCATCTCGAAGTTGAAGTACAAATGTCAGACATCGGTGCCTCAGAGGTATTTGAACTCTGTATCAAACTACAAAGCCAACAAACCATAAGCCTTTACTCATCAAAATCAGTCAGTCTTGTTTTATTAAACTGGAACATAATGCTTAGAAACAAGAAATTCCCAAATGCTCAATGCTTTAAGCATAAAGTTGTTCAATTTTACAATTTCCAAATCATTTATTGACATATTTAAAGGAAACTGGCTAAGACCAAGAAATAAAGGAACATAATTCATAATGCAGAATAGAGAAATGGTAGAGAAACATAATGATTACTTTGTTATTGTTTTCACTGAGGAAGATACAAGAAATTCTGAGGGACAGGAATTACATGAATTCGAAAAGGCAAGGACTTATCATGAATAATCAACATGGCTTTGTGCATGGGAGATCATCTCTCACTGTTTTGATTGAGTTTTTTGAAGATGAGAGGAAGAAAGTTGATGAAGGCAGAACAGTGGACATTGTCTGTATGGGCTTCAGTAAAGCGTTCAACAAGGTTCCGCATGGTAGACTGGATAGGAACATTAGACCACATGGAATACAGGGAGAATTAGCCATTTGGGTACAAAATTGGCTTGAAGGTAGGAGTCAGGGTGGTGGTGAAGGGTTGCTTTTCGGACTGGAATCCTGTGACCAGTGGTGTGAAGCAAGGATCGATGCTGGGTCCACTGCTTTTTGTGGTTTATGCAAATGATTTGGATGTGAATATAGGCGGTAATGGTCAGTAAGTTTGCAAATAACAAAATTGGTGGTATAGTGGACAGCCATGAAGGTTACCTCAGAACACAATGGGACCTTGATCAGATGGCCAAATGGGCCAAGGAGTGGCAGATGGAGTCTAGTTCAGATAAATGTGAGGAATTGCACTTTGGTAGGGGAAATCAGGGCAGGACTTATACACTCACTGGTAAAGTCCTAGGGAGTGTTGCCAAATGAAGAGACTTGGGCTTGCAGATCCATAGTTCTTGAAAGTGGAGCCGCCAGTGGACAGGGTGGTGAAGAAGGCATTTAGTATGCTTGCCTTTATTGATCAGTGTATTGAGTATAGGAACTGAAAATGTGTTGCTGGAAAAGCACAGCAGGTCAGGCAGCATCCAAGGAGCAGGAGAATTGACCCCTTCGGGCTCATGCCCGAAACGTCGATTCTGCTGCTCCTTGGATGCTGCCTGACCTGCTGCGCTTTTCCAGCAACACATTTTCAGCTCTGATCTCCAGCATCTGCAGTCCTCACTTTCTCCTATTGAGTATAGGAGTTGGGTGGTCATGTTGTAACTGTACAGGGTATTGATGAGGTCATTTTTGAATACTGCATGCAATTCTAATCTCCTTCCCATAAGGAGGATGTTGTGAAATTTGAAAGGGTTCAGAAAAGATTTACAAGGATGTTGTCAGGGTTGGACAGTTTGAGCTATAGGGAGAGATTGAATGGGCTGGGATTGTTTTCCCTGGAGCATCGGAAGCTGAGGGGTGACCGTACAGAAGTATATAAAATCAGAAGGGATATGGATAGGGTGAATTGACAAGGTGTTTTCCTTGGGGTGGGGTGTCCAAAACTACACAAGCTTAAGAGGAGAAAGATTTAATAGGGACCTGAGCAGCAACGTTTTCACACAAAGGGTGGTGTGTGTACAGAATGAGCTGCCAGGGGAAGTGGAGAGGGCTGGTACAATTACAACATTTAAAAGGCATCTGGATGTGAATATGAATATGAAGGGTTTAGAGGGGTAAGGACCAAATGGGGTACTAGACTAATTTAGGATAGCTAGTCGGCATGGACAAGTGGAACCGAAGAGTCTGTTTCTGTGTTGTACATCTCTACGACTCTCAGAAATTTCTCCAAGTGTCTAAGGAGAAAGAAGTAGCAAAGAGGATTGATGAGGCCAGAGCGATGGACATGGACTATATGGACTTTAGTAAGGTGTTCGACAAAGTTCCCCATGGGAGACTGGTTTGCAAAGTTTGATCTCATGGAATACAAGGAGAAATGGCCATTTGGATACAGAACTGGCTCGACGGTGGAAGACAGAGGGTGGTGATAGAGGGTTGTTTTTCAAACTGGAGACCTGTGACGAGTGGAGTGCCACAAGGATCGGTGCTGGTCCACTACTTTTCATCATTTATATAAATGATTCGGATATGAACATGAGAAGTAAGTTTGCAGATTACACCAAAATTGGACGTGTAGTGGAAGCGAAGAAGGTTACCCCAGATTTCATCAGGATCTTGATCAGATGGGCCAAGGGGTTGAAGAGTGGCAGATGGAATTTAATTTAGATAAATGTGAGGTGCTGCATTTTTAAAAAGTAAATCAGAACAGGACTTATACACTTAATGGTAAGGTCCGAGGGAGTGTTGCTGAACAAAGAGACCTTGGAGTGCAGGCTCATAGCTCCTTGAAAGTGGAGTCGCAGGTAGACAGGATAGTGAAGAAGGCGTTTGTTATGCTTTCCTTTATTGGTCAGAGTACTGAGTATAGGAGTTAGGAGGTCATGTTGCAGCTTTACGGGACATTGGTTAGGCCATTTCTGGAATATTGCATGCAATTCTGGTCTCCTTCCTATCAGAAGGATGTTGCGAAACTTGAAAGGGTTCAGAAAAGATTTATAAGGATTTTGTAAGGGTTCGAGGACTTGAGCTATAGGGAGATGCTGAACAGGCTGTGACTGTTTTCCCTGGAGCATCAGAGGCTGAGGGATGATCTTACAGAAGTTTATAAAATCACGAGGGGCATGGATAGGATAAATAGCCCTGGAATAGGGCAAGTTCAGAACTAGAGGGCATAGGTTTAGGGTGAGAGGGGAAAGATATAAAAAGAACCTAAGGAGCAAGGTTTTCACGCAGTGGGTCATGCATGTATGGATGAGCTACCAGAGGAAGTGGTGGAGGCTGGTACAATTATAACATTTAAAAGGCATCTGGATGGGTCTATGAACAAGAAGGTTTTAAAGGTATATGGGCTAAGTTTTGATAAATGGGATGAGATTAGGTTAGGATATCTGGTCAGCATGGTGGGGTTGCACTGAAGGGTCTGTTTCTGTGCTGTATATCTCTATGACTCTATGAGAAGGAGGAGTTGAAGCAAATTAGCATTAATAACAAGATTAGAGAAACAAACAATTGAAAGTTGATAAATCCCCAGGACATAGAAAGATGGAAAATAGGAGCAGGTGTAGGCCATTCAGCCTTGCAGGTCTGCTCCACCATTCAAAATGATCATGGCTGATTATCCAACTCAATACGTTGTTCCTGCTTTATCCCCATACTGTTTAATACCTTTAGCCCGAAGGAACTATATCCAACTCCTTCTTAGAAATCTTTGATGCTCTGGCCTCAACCTTTTCCTGTGGCAGCGAATTCCAACAGACCACTACTGAATGAAGAAGTTTCTCCTTATCTCAGGCTCAAATGACCTACACAATATACATAACCCATGGCCTCTGGTTCTGGAATCCCAATCCTGTGGTTATCTTGTCTCATCTTGTTTATATTTTCCCGGGTTCCATGAGATCCCCACACCTTCTTCTAAAAGGCAATGAATATGCTCTTAATCAATCCAGTCTCTCTTCATGCTTCAATCCTGCCATCCAAGGGATGTAAGCCTTCATTTCACTCCCTTCATAGACAGATCTGCCTTCCACACATAAGTTGCACAAAATACTGCAGGTGTTATCTCACCAATGTCGTGTACAACTGCTCCCATACTCAAATCCTCTCCCTATGAAAGGCAACATACCTTTTGTCTTCTTTACTACTTGTTGCACCTGTACGGTTACTTTCAGTGACTAGTGTACATGGACACCCAGGCCTTTCCCAAGCTTTCGCCATTCAGATAATAATGTCTTCTTGTTTCTACTACCAAAGTGGATAATCTCACATTTTTTACACTATACTTCATCTGCCATACATTTTCCCACCTCGTTCAACATGTTCAAATTAATTCTGCATCCTCCTCATAGCTCAGCCTCCCACCCACATTTGTATAATCTACAAACCTGGAAATATTATGTTTAGTTCTCTTATTTAAAACATTAATACATATTGTGAATAGCTGGAGTTCACCCGAGTACTTCACTAATCACTGCCCTGCCTTGCTAAAAAGGACTTATTTATTCCTGAATTTTATTTCCTCTCTGTCAACTAGTTCTCTATGTCAGTATGCTACCCTTAATCCACACTTTAGTTTGACATGCTCTTCTCTTATCTGGGACCTTATCAAAAGCTATCTGCAAGTCCAAGTAAACCACCTCTTAACACCTATTAGTTACATCCTCAAAATGTTCCAATAGATGTCCTAAACATGATTTCCCTTTCATTAATTCGTGCTGACTCTGGCTGATCCTGTTGCTATTTCTCAAGTGCTCTGCTTGAGAAATTTTTTATAATGAACTCTAGCATTTCTCCTAGAACAGATGTCAGGCTAACTGGTCTAAAATCCTCTGTTTTCTTTCTTGTTCCTTTGTTAAAAAGTGGGTTTGCTTCAGTTACTCTCCAATCCATAGGAAATGCTCCAGAGTTCATAGAATCTTTAAAGATGACCAGCTATGCTTCCACTTTTCTCGAGCCTATTCCTTCAGTATTCTGGGAACTAGATTATCAGGTTTTGAGTATTTATCGATCTTTAATTTCCTCAACACCATTTCTCTAGTAAAACTGACTACCTTCAGTTTCTCCCTCTCAACATTTATGGACATTATTTATGTTCTTCTTTGTGAAGACAGAACCAAAGTATATATTTAATTGGTCTTCCATTTATCTACCCAACTTTCCATATTTCTGACAGTAAGTGACATATATGTGACTTCACTAGTCTTTTTCTCTTCATATACTAATTGCAGTAGTTGCAATCAGTTTGTACCTTCCCCATAAGCTTATCCTCGTACAAGAAAAGATATTATGGTCATAGAGAGAGAGAGCAGTGAAGGTTCACTAGACTCGTTCCTAAGATATCAGAACTGCCTTATGAAGAGAATTTGAGAAAAGTGGGCATATCTTCTCGAGAAATTTGTAGAATAAGAGGTAATCTTATTGAAATTTACAAAATGAGCGATAGACAGGATAGATGCAAAGAAGATATATGCACTGTTCGGGGAGTCTGGAAGCAAGGAGTACAATTTAAAAATAAAGGAGATGCCACTTAAGTCTGAGATAAGGAGAAAGTTTTTGTTTTCACTTCAAGGGTGACTAAAGTAGGTTTAAGGCAGAGATTAGAAGATTTCTGATTATCGGTGGTGTACAGGGTTATCCAGATGGGGTTCATAAAAGGCATTTAAACATTCAATCAGCCATTATTATACTGAATGGCAGGTCAGGCTTGACAGTCTGAATGGCCTACTCCTGTTTCTATGATCCTTACAGGAGTCTATGCTCATAGATGAAGAGGAATGAGAGAAGATGGCACAGTGACACACTGGTTAACACTGCTGCCTCACAGCACCAGGAATCCGAGTTTAATTCCAACTTTGGGCAACTGTCTTTGTGGAGTTTGCATGTTTGCATAGTGTCTGCATGGGTTTCAGCTGGGTGTTCCAGCTTCCTCCCACAGTCCTAACACTAATCCTATCATAAGTTAGGTAGATTAGCTATGCTAAATTGCCCTGTAGTGTCCAGGGATGTGCAGGTTAGGTGAATTAGCCATGTTAAGTGATGGGTTTAGGAAAACAGAATGGGAGGGCAGGGTCTGGATAGGATGGTCTTCGGACATTTGGTGCAGACTCGATGGTCTGGATGGCCCCTTCTGCACTGTACAGATTCTATGAAGACTCATATGGAATGAAAATGCTGGCAAAGTCCAATTGAGCTGAGTGGCCTCTTCCTATGCTGTATATTTAAGTAATTTTTCCTATTTGTATGTTACTTCAGAAATCTATAGTTATCATTATGATTTGTTTTCTTAACCTGTCCATCTTGCTTGCTTATTGTAAAAAGTAATTATGTTCAAAGAGAGTGCTGGCAAGCCATTTACTGGGGAGGAGTTACCAGGACTGTCTGGGTGATGGAAGAAGGAAAAGAAAGATCTTAAGGGTAATCACAGTGCTGATTAACTGTTTCGACTTGAAGAGGACTACTGATGGTGAGACCCTGCTTTAAAGAGCATCATTACCTCTAAGTTGGACAGTCTAATAACACCCTCCAAGGCTTTGGGCAGTCTCAGTCCCAGTGGGTTTTCAGAAACCCAGCTGAATACCTGTAATTTCTGACATTAGCAGCTGTGCTCAGTTGGACATCACAGCTCCATGCGTAAGAGAGCTTTCAGCTTTCACACACACTCACTCATGTCTGTGAGCAATCCTTATCCCATTGCCTTGTGCAATTTTAAGTCAAAACAATAAAGAGAAATGGATGTTACTCCCTGCAGACTTGTTCCACAAACTCGGTCTGTGTCCCAATGCATGATTATTAAAAACATGTTCACAAAGGATGACATTATTGATATACAAAACACAAAGCCATTAGTCTATTACTGTTCAAGCTTAGCGCTGACATTTCCTGAAATGCTACTTTTCTTTAGCTTACTGCTTTATTTACCCATGTCAAAATTCTATGCACATTTAGTCAAAAGGTAATGCAGAACTTGGGTAATGCTCAAAACAAAGAGACATGCTGTCAATGCTTTTAATTTTGCACCCATCAGGACAGACGCAAGAATACCGCATTTCAAACAGAGCAAGTTTGTACTGCTTGAGAAAATGGTGCAATGTTGGCCAGTTGCCTCTGATTGGTTGAGGTATTGAAATGAAAAATGCATCAATGAACCATAATTCAAAAAAAGTACAAAGTCTATTTTCCTGCTGAGTGCAGAGGCCTGCATATGATTAAAAATTGCTTCTAGCGTGTATAAACAAGCCAGTTGTGAGTCTAGCTGTCTATCTTTAATGATAATTGTTTTCCACCTGAGAAAGCTCAACCCTTTATGTTTTATTGTGATAAACTGAAGCATTGACTTTTCTTAATTTTCAGCAATTGACTTTTGTTTAAAAAGCAGTATAGATGACACAGAAGTATAAATTAATTTACACAAAAATCAAAAGAACTGCAGATGCTAGAAATCTGAAACAAAAAAAGAAATTGTTAAACTCCGTCCTGAAGAAGGATCACTGGACTTGAAATTATACGTTTGATTTCGCTCCACAGAAATGGCCAGATCCGCTGAGATTTTCCAGCAATTTCTGTTTTTGTTTATGATTTAATGTTGTGTGTTCTGTAATATGGAGATGTTATCAGAGTGATAGAGTCAGAGAAACGTACAGCACGGAAGCAGACCCTTCAATCCAACTTGTCCATGCTGACTAGATATCCCAACCCAAGCTAGTTCCACTTGTCAGCACCCGGCCCATATCCCTCCAAACCCTTCCTATTCATATAGATGCCTTTTAAATGTTGCAATCTTACTAGCCTCCACCACTTCCTCTGGCAGCTCATTCCGTACACTTACCACCCTTTGCGTGAAAGAGTTGCCCCTTGGGTCCCTTTTATATCTTTCCCCTCTCACCCTAAACCTATGCCCTCCAGTTCTGGACTCCTCTCCCACCCCAGGGAAGAGACTTTGTCTATTTATCATATCCATGCCCATCATGGTTTTATAAACCTCTATAAGGTCACCCCTCAGCCACCGATGCTCCAGGGAAAACAGCCACAGCCTATTCAGCCTCTCCTTATAGCTCAAATCCTCCAACTTTGGCAACATCCTTGTAAATCTTTTCTGAACATTTTCAAGTTTCACAACATCCTTCTGATAGGAAGGAGACCAGAATTGCACGTAATATTCCAAAAGTGGCTTAACCAATGTCCCATATAGCCACAACGTGACCTCCCAACTCCTGTACTCAATACTCTGACCAATAAAGGAAAGCATACCAAACACCTTCTTCACTATCCTGTCTACCTGAGATGCTACTTTCAAGGAGCTATGAACCTGCACCCCAAAGTCTCTTTGTTCAGCAACACTCCCTAGGACCTTGCCATTAAGTGTATAAGTCCTGCTAGGATTTGCTTTCCCAAAAGGCAGCACCTCGCATTTATCTGAATTAAACTCCATTTTCCATTTCTCAGCCCATTGGCCCATCTGATCAAGATCCCGTTGTAATCTGAGGTAACCTTCTTCGCTGTCCACTACACCTCCAATTTTGGTGTCATCTGCAAACTTGCTAACTGTACCTCTTATGCTTACTGATATTTGATACAATTAAAGAAGAACCCAATTTCACTATAGCATCCCTACAGTGTGGAAGCAGACCATTTGGCCCATCAAGTTGACACTGACCCACCGAAGAGCATCCCACCCAGAACTACTCACCTACCCAATCCCTGTAATCCCACACATCCCTGGATACTATGGGCAATTTAGCATAGCCAATCCACCTAACCTGCAGATCTTTGACTGTGGGAGGTAGCTGGAGTGCCCAGAGGACATCCACACTAACACGGGGAGAATGTGCAAACTCCACACAGACAATCACCCAAGGGTAGAATTAAACCTGGGTCTCTGGTGCTGTGAGGAAGCAGTGCTAAGTTCTGAGTCACCATGCTACCCACTAAAGGAGGTAAGGTATATTGTAAGTGTTGTATTCGCTCTGAAGTGGGTGATATGCCATATTTGTTAAAGTCAGTGTAGTCAGTAGTTGAATCCAATGAACAGTGGTACTGTGGCAGCAACCCATTTCCTGGAGTGACTGGTTAAAGTCCAGATCTTGCATAATTTAGCTAAAATCTTTTTCATCTTAGTAGCAAACTCACTGAGAACTAAATGATTTTGCTCATCAACAGTTTCCATTGCTGTCTAATGGGTTTTCTTTACTGTCTAATTCTATTTTCATCAAGAAAGTCTGTTACATAGTGGGAAAAATCAGTTACAGACAGACACCATGATGCTTAATAACAAGCTTCATAAAAGCATCATGCAGTTGTTGTGCATAAAAGGAAATAGTGTAATGAAATTCAAGGGAACACACACTACAACTTCAAAAACAAATGACTGAATCTTTGAATATTCACACTTGACAAAATAAAAACAGAACCACAGTTCTTTTCTTTAAGAAAGAATTGTGGTTGATATTGTTGGTGTCTGATCTGCTGGGATCAGCACGTTGTTTCAGTAGAGAATGATTTCTTGGGAGTTTCAGGTAAGTATAATAATCCAAGGCCATAAAATAAATCTAGTAATCTGAATTCAAGTTCTTCCATGGCCACATGAGAAATCAAAAAACCTGGAAGTAAAATAGGTTTCATGAAAAATCTTCAAAGTGAGCAGATCTGTTCTCATGCTAATAGGATTGGAAGAGGCTGTCTTGACTTGGGAACTAGAGAGTCTGCTGACCCCATACCATTGATAAGGTTGGCTTTTTTATTCAAAATTCTGCTACTTATTTCCACTCCTAAGTCTAACATAAGTCTGTCTCCCTCCAGAATCTAATGCTATGCAATGCGATCCCTTATATTATAGATGAGGCAGTCTGATAACTTATATATTTGATTACACTTTATACTACTTCACCTCCCAAATTTCTGCATTATTTATTTAATCCTACATCTACCACCAAAGTCTTTGCTCTCACATCTGACTGAGAAAGAAAAGTCCTGTAATAGTTTCACCAGTTTCCATGATCATGTTCCCAGTTCTTAAAGGAAGCTGAGTATCTCAGTTCTCTAAGCTTTGATTTACACTTAATGAATCACAGATTGTTTCATCAAAAAAATTTAATTCTTTGTTCAGATTGTCCTTCTGGACTTCTGATAGCTGGCTCATTCCATAGAGAGTGTCTTTCTCACGGATGTCAAGGCTCCCCTATTTCCTCTTTTAAAACCATTTTTATGGCTCCAGAAGATATGAATTTTCCCAGGATGAGTTTTCCTAGGATGATACTTTCCCAGTTCTGATCCTAGATGAGACCTCAATACCCCTATCTGAAACTCTAATAAATCATGAACTCTTTAGCTCTATCACTGGTTCATCTCTTTGTTGTTGTTGCAGGTAAGTGTCTTGAAGTCAAAGAAGTCTAAAATTCCATTCACTCCCTTGCACTCTTATCCTCTTGTGCTGGTTGTTCTAAAGGATTGTATGATACTAAACTGCTAGGCAAAAGTGAGGACTGCAGCTGCTGGAGATTAGAATCGAGAGTGTGGTGCTGGAAAAGCACAGCAGGTCAGGCAGCATCCAAGGCGCAGGAAAGCATTTTGCCCAAAACGTCAACTTCCCTGCTCCTCAGATGCTGCCTGACTTGCTGGGCTTTTCCAGCACCACATTCTTGATACTAAACTGTTGTTTAATGTGTTTCTTGAACATATACCAATTGTAGCATCATACCTCACTAGTTTCGATCAAAATCCTTGCAGTCTCAATAGCATTTTCACCATTTTCTTGGCATTTAATAATGTTCACAATGGTTTGTGGTTTGTTACATGGTAACCTTCAATCTTTTAAGATGGCAGCTGAAATAATTTTGCAAGCCCATATTGCTTCCTGCTCAATCACTAAATGTCATTGCTCCCTTTCGGTCAAAGACCTGACTTGACTTGTCCATATCTTCTATATTTCTGGATTTGAATAATGCTGCCCATTGTCCCATTGATGAACTATCTGCTGCTACAATTGCTGGTTATTCAGGGTTGTTGTGACATGGTATGTCTGATCAGATAAAAATTGCTGTGATTCACTCAAAGGATATCTGTTTCATCAAATACTGCCAACATCTAATCCGACTGAGGCAATATTCTTAGTGATTTTCTAAACCCAAGTGATTTGTTAAAAACTTGCCAAATTGCAAGAATGTTGCTAGGGTTGTCAGCTACTGGGAGAGGCTGAATAGGCTGAGGCTGTTTTCCCTGGAGTGTCGGAGGCTGAGGGGTGACCTTATAGAGGTTTATATAATCATGAGGGGCTTGGATAGGATAAATAAAAAATATCTTTTCCCTGAGGTGGGGGAGCCCAGAGCTAGAGGGTGAGAGGGGAAAGGTTTGGGGTAAGAGGGGAAAGATAAAAAGAGACCTAAGGGCAAGTTTTTCACACAGAGGGTGCTGCATGTATGGAATGAGCTGCCAGAGGAAGTAGTGGAGACTCGTACAATTATAAGAATAAAAAGGCATCTGGATGGGTATATGAGTAGGAAGGGTTTGGAGAGATATACGCCAAGTGCTGGCAAATGGGACGAGATTAGGTTAGGATGTCTGGTTAGCATAAGCATGTTGAACTGAAGGGTCTGTTTCCGTGCTGTACATCTCTATGACTCTATAACTCTATAGTTAATCATTTCCATGAATGTCTGTAGTTCTATGATATTATGGGGTGCTGGGACACTGTTGATGGCTTTACACTTTTGTACATCATCGCTGATGCCTTTTTTTATGTGAACTATGTGCCCCAAGAATGTAATAGTGGCTGTGAGAACTCACTTTTTTCATTCAGATTAAGCCTTTCTTCTTGCTAGATTTTCACTCTCACATTACGTTGAGACATAGTTGAACTGTGAAGCAGAATGTCTCCGAAAAGGCAGATAGACCCTTCTAGATGTTTGCCATTGTTTTTTTTTAAAAAAATCAAATGCCAGTGTTGTGGTGATAGGAAAACAATTGATGCAACAGCTTTCAAAAGGTATGAAGAACATTGTCAAGTTTTTTTTAATTCACTCATGGGACAGGAGCATCATCGGCTGATCCACCATTTATTATCCTTAAGAAGGTAATAATGAGCCATCTTTTTGAGCCTCTGCAGTCCGTGTGCTGTGGGTTGATCCACAATACCACTAGGAATAGAATTCCAGGATTTTGACCCAGTGACAGTGAAGGAACGGTGATATAGTTCCAAGTCAGGATGGTGAGTGACTTGAAGCAGAACTTACTAGATGGTGATATTCCCATATTTCTACTGCTCTTGCCCTTCCAAATGGAGTTGTTGTGGGTTTGGAAGGTGCTGCCTAAGGATCTTTGAAGAATTTCTGCAGTGCATCGTGCAGATAGTACACATTGCTGTTACTGAGCATCCGTGGAGGGAGTGGAGTTTTGTGAATGTGGTGACAATCAAGGGGGCTGTTTTGTCCTCAATGATGTGAAGTTTCTTGAGTGTTGTTGTAGCTTCTCACATCCTGACAAGTGGACAGTATTCCATCACATTGCTGACTTGTGCCTTGCAGATGATGGTTGGGCTTTGGTGAGTCAGGAGATGAGTTACTCACCACGGTATTCTGAGAGTATGATATGCACTTGCAGCCACTGTGTTTATACAGCAAGCCCAGTTGATTTTCTGATCAATTGTACCCCCCCCAAGGTTGTTGATAGTGGGGGATTCAGAGATGGTATCACCATTGAATGTCAAGGAGCAGTGGTTAGATAGTTCTTTGTGCAAGTTTTTCCAAGCCCTTGTCCTCAAATACAATAACCTAGATTGCTCTCAACTGTGAGTGAGATCAACAAGTTCAAATGCAACAGTTCAGTTTTGACATTGGTTCTATGTCAGAACACCAATTTGTTGGTTTTGTCATTGATGAACTCATTCTGATTTAACATTGCCTTAATTTTATGTTTCACGCTTAATCAAAAGTGCATATAGAATCCCTACAGTGTGGAAGCAAACCATTTGACCCATCAAGTCCACGCCAACTCCCTGAAAGCTCATCCACCCAGACCTCCCTCGCCTCCCCCAACCCTACATTTCCCATGGCTAGTCTACCTAACCAGCACATCCCTGGACACTATGGAGCAATCTAGCATGGCCAATCCACCTAACCTGTACATCTTAGAAATGTGGGAGGAAATCAGAGCAAACCCACATAGACAGAAGGAAAACATACGAACACAACACAGACATTCGCCTAAGAGTGGAATTGAACCCAGGTCCCTGGCGCTGTGCAGCAGCAAGCCTAACCACTGAGCCACTGTGCCACTCTTTACTTGGAGTGTAGTAGCACTTGGGTTAATGTCCGACCTCAGCGCAATATGATAAATTGTGTTTACCTTGCCAAAGCCAATAAAGAATTTTGGGAATTCTGCTTTGAATCCTTGTTGCTTTCTCTAGCTATCCAGTTTTTTTTAAACTTTATACCTTTGCAAATTTATGGTATAAAAATAAGTTGCAGATCTGTGTAAGCTTTCTACTTGAGTAATAAGGTATCTTGATTTTTAATTACATATTGTGCCTCCGCGATTTCTTCTTTATACTGCAGTGTCACAATCAACTGACCATTTATTTTTAGTTGAGTGCCTTTGGTCCCTGGAATTAAGTAGAGAATGGCTTTGGAAGACCTTTTTAGCCACTTCTCTAAGTCCGCTAGGATTGGTACATCTAGTTTCTTGTTTGAAATTTATTTGGTGCCCATTTAATTTTAGCAGCCCAATAATTTCTCCTGGATGCTTCCATTTCTCCCAAGAATGTCATTTCATCATTTTTAACCCTTTCAAACATTTTAATGTTATTTGTTCAGTTGGATGTTTTCTGCTGTTTTTGAGGTTTACTCTATTGTGTGATAAACAATTCTCAAATGATTTGTCCACTTTCAGCAATGGTTCTCCCTATTTTTGATGGGACAGTCTTTATGCCAAAGCAGCCAGTTCCCAGAAGATTGGCAAATACCTGCCATTGCCCTTTCTTCATGCTTTTCTGACTTCAGATGAAGTTTGCAATCGCTTCTGTGCCTCACCTGTTGTACTGCCTCAATTGCTCTTTTCTTTGAAATTTTCTTATCACCTCAAATAGAAATTCAGTCCTGACCTCATACTCCTGTCTATATTACCAGTTGTATTCCTTTCTTTAGTATAAAATCTTCCCTTGATCATCAGATGTCTGATAAGCTTCTTCTAAAACAACAATCAGAATGCAATGTCTGCTCAGGTTACCTTTCAGTGCTCCATGTTCACTGTTATCTGTAAATCAATACAAGCAATTCATGAAGGATTTTATGCTCTCTTCCAGTTTTTATATGCATTGGTTAAACTTCACTCTCTATAATATTTTTTCCAAGGCTGAAATACGTATCAAAAGATCCAATATTTCTTCATAGGAGGCAATTTCTTTGTTTGTACATTTTCTTACTGGAAGTTTATCTTCAATGCAGCTGATTGTCTTAACAAGGGTTCTGACTTATACCTTGTTTAGTTTAGCCACAAACCCAAAACTGTTCCTGTGTCTGTGGAATTCTCCATACCAGTACTGACACTTCTCAGCTTCTCATAGACAATTCACAAACTCAAAAGATTCTGATGGTGATGGAGTTGACTTCATGATTTCTCATTTCTGGTGATGTTTCCAGTTCTGTTCCATTTCTCAGTCACTCTGTTCATTGCTGCTTTTCACTTGCTGAGCATTTTCTTCATCCCACTTGACTGACCTGTTGCTATGTTTTGTCTTCCATTCCTTTCCTGTTGTTTCTGCGGTACATCTGGTGTCATGATACGGATCTGCATGCAGTCATCTTGAGTTGGGAACTAGAGATGTTGCTGAGTCTATGTTAATGGCAAGCTTTTCCTTTTATTTGACATTCGGCTAACTATCCAGTCTTAAACCTAACAGAAGACTGTTCACAGAATCACCTCTCTCCAAGTTTTACTATCATGTGATCTATTATGGACAAAGTTAAAAATCACACAACACCAGGTTATAGTCCAACAGGTTTATTTGGAAGCACTCGTTTCGAAGCGCTGCCCCTTTTATCGGTAGCTAGTGGGTCAGGATCATAGAACAAAGAATTTATCGTAAAAAAATCAACTGATGCAATGTATTGAACAAACCTAGATTGCTGTTAAATCTTTAATCACTTAGAATGAGGTTGCAGGTTTTGATTCATGAATATGTAAATCCCAGAACTTCTTTCAAGTCACATTCCCAAGATAACTTAAGGTTATATAACATCTCAGCTCAGACAAAGTATTGAAGGTGTGAGGTTAGAGTCTGACTCTATCACAATCTTGAGTCAGCCTGGTTCTGTTTCCAAAGTAGGAATTGATAAAATGTCACATGGACTGACTGCCTACAGGTTGTGCACTTTTTTGAACAATAGAGAATGTATCTGCAAATACAAATCTGCAAATGCAAATTCACCCCATAGACTTATAGGTGTGTGTGTGTGTGCGTGTGTGAGAAAGAGAGAGTGAGAGTGTGTGTGTGTCTGAGAAAGCATGTGTATGTCATCTACCAGTTTTCTGATATTTGACCTTTTACTATAAATTCTGCGTCCTGTGATCCTGTCCCACTAGCTACCTGATGAAAGGAGCGATGCTCTGAAAGCTAGTACTTTGAAATAAACCTGTTGGAATTTAACCTGGTGTTGTGTGATCTTTTAACTATGTCCACCCCAGTCCAACTGCGGCACCTCCACATCATGGTCTATTATGTCACTATTGATGTAGACTGTTTGTATATTTAAAAATAACTCTTTACTCTACATTAGATTTACTTAAAATCTCGAGTGGTTTATTCATATCCTCAGGGAAGAAAATTTGCTAAGTTTATAAACATCAAAAGACCGAAAATATCAGAACCCTCCTGGTGCTCATCACCACCCGACCAACCTTAGCATAAACAACATCATCCGACGACATTTCCGCCATTTACCAACAGACCCCACCTCTTTCGCCTTCCACAAAGACCGTTCTCTCTGTGATTATCTGGTCAGGTCCTCGCCCCCCAACAACCCACTCTCCCATCCTGGCACTTTCCCCTGCCACCGCAGCAATTGTAAAACCTGCGCCCACACCTCCTCCCTCACCATCATCCAAGGCCCCAAAGGAGCCTTCCACATCCATCAAAGGTTTACCTGCACATCCACCAATATCATTTATTGTATCCGTTGCTCCCAATGCGGTCTCCTCTACATTGGGGAGACTGGACACCTCCTAGCAGAGTGCTTTAGGAAACATCTCCAGGACACCCGCACCAATCAACCCCACTGCCCTGTGGCCCAACATTTCAACTCCTCCTCCCACTCTGCCGAGGACATGGAGGTCCTGGGCCTCCTTCACCGCCGCTCCCCCACCACCCGACGCCTGGAGGAAGAACGCCTCATCCTCCGCCGCGGAGCACTTCAACCCCATGGCATCAATGTGGATTTCACCAATTTCCTCATTTCCCCTTCCTCCCACCTCACCCCCCATCTCCAACCTTCCAGCTCAGCACCATCCCCATGACCTGTACTACCTGCCTATCTTCCTTTACACCTATCCACTCCACCTTCCTCCCTGACATATCACCTTCATCCCCACCCCCATTCACCTATTGTACTCTATGCTACTTTCTCCCCACCCCCCACCCCCCACCCATCCCCCTCCCATCCCCCTCTCATTTATCTCTCCACTCTGCAGGCACCCTGCGTCTATTCCTGATGAAGGGCTTTTGCCCGAAACATCAATTGCCCGAAACATCAATTTTCCTGCTCCTTGGATGCTGCCTGACCTGCTGTGCTTTTCCAGCACCACTCTAACCTAGACTCTGGCTTCCAGCATCTGTAGTCCTTGTTTTTACAGAGCAAATGTCATTGGTCTGCCTCTTCTTCTACCTCAGACTGAGGTGGCTGATTTTTAACTCACTCAAATATATCAAATTAAACCTGCACCTTCTTAGTGCAACCAGGTATGCTTGGCAATTTGCCCACATCTGAATATACCTACACTGACTGGATCCTTACTCTTCTGTTAATTTCCCATGCAAATACGTTTAATTAATCTAGAAAGATTTCAGGGCTTCGTGTAGTGGATGAAAACTGGGCAAATGAAAATCAAATAAGCTATTGCAGTCAGCGTTGATAATTTGCTTATTTTTCATTATCAACTGTTGGACATAATGCAGTCTTATATATAACCCATTAACTATTTGCCTGTGACACTGCAAATCAGGCAGCAAGAAATAATTGCAAAACTGTACCCCAAGCAGACACTGAGTGTTTTCAATTTATAGCAAACAGGATTCATTATACAAATGCATGAAATTCATATAGTTCCTATTACTTTTAAACAAAATGAATAATGCATTCATCAAAGTGTATATACTTCTCATCATCTGTAGTATTACCTGGCATATAGAATAATAGACTTAAATACATTATTTGACAATAATCTTTATTGGGGGAAGTTACATTTCCTCCCTCTCTTCATTGGCTTTTTTCAGTCCTAACTAAATGGGCAAAAAGCATGTTTTTGATCCAAAGCCATTCTGGTCTCAGTCATGGTAAGGAGAAAGACAAGAACCATTGATATTCTACTCTGCTTTTCAGCAAGTGATACAATGAGCAGAATGATACAGACTACTTGACAGCCAAAATATACAGTAAAGGTTATTGTGCCAGAGTGCTGCATTACCACACCATCTTGGAAGTGCTTATCCATAAAATTGTAAATTCAAGCCCAACTCTAAGACCTCAGTGCATAACCTAGCTTACACTCCCATAGTGGTTGGTTAGCGTAATTGGCTTGGTGGCTGATGAGTGATACCAAAGGCATAGGTTCAATTCCTGTATTCAGCTGAGGTTATCATAAAGGACTCTCTCCTTGCCTGAAGCATAGTGACCCTCAGGTTGATCATTTGAATAATACTTTAACACACTGAACTTCTTTACGAGTTCACCTCTCTAGTCAAGCATACATGAAAGAAGCAAAAGGATTTTACAGATTGCTTTGGCCAGCATTTCCTTTCAAGTGTCACAAGAACACATTGACTAGCTATTCATCTTTTTAAGGTAAGAGGAGAAAGATTTTAAAAAGACATGAGGAGCAATTTTTTTTACACAGAGAGTGGTTCATGTGCAGAGGAAGTGATAGATGCGAGTACAATTACAACATTTAAAAAACATTTAGATAAGTACACAGTGGCTCAGTGGTGACTCAGTGGTTAGCACTGCTGCCTCACAGTGCCAGGGACCCGGCTTCTAATGCAGCCTCAGGTGACTGTGTGGAGTTTGCACATTCTCCCCTTTTCTGAGTGAGTTTCCTATGGGTGCACTGGTTTCCTCCCACAGCCCAAAGATGTGCAGGTTAGTTGAATTGGTCATGCTTATTTTCCCATAGTGTAGGTTCTGGACATTAGTCAGGGGAAATGTAGAGTAATAGGGTCGGGGAAATGGTGTGGGTGGGAAACTCTTCAGAGATTCGATGTGGACTTGTTGAGCCAAATGGCCTGTTTCCACACTGTAGGGATTCTATGATAAATAAAAAATATTTGGAGGGATATGGGACAAGTGCAGCTCGGTGGGACTAATTCAGTTTGGGATTAAGTTCATCGTGGACTGGTTGGACCGAAGGGTCTGTTTCTAAGCTGTATGACTCTATGCCTCTACCTCATTTGCTGTTTATATGACTTGTGCACAAATCAGTTGCTGCAATCGCCAACATTACAACAATGGCTACATTTTGGAAAGTGCTTTATTAAAGTGCTTTAGGACATCCTGAAAATATGATGAGAAACTCAAATTTGTTCCTGGCTTATTATCTAATTTCTAATCATTCCATGATGATGGTAAACTACATTTATGAAGGGACATTGACACAGACATTTTACATTATCCTGCGGTTAGCATCACTGGTGGCCATAATTCTAATGAAACAAGACATGTTCATATTAATTTGACAAAGCACAAAACTAATTTTACTTTGCATGAGATTCTATTTTCACTTAAAACCACCACTCATTAGGGGATTGAGCATATACTGTATTTCTATGTCTTTCATTTCTTACATCTGCTTAATTACAGGATTTCCATTTGTTCTGGTTCCTCCTACAGTGTGAATTCCGGCTAACACATTAATCTGTGTTCCATTTAATGATAATAATTCAGGAAGGAAGAGCACTTCAGTACAGGCAGACATGATTAATATACCTTACTGAGTGCTAAAGCACCAATGAAATGGGTTATTATAATAAAGAGATGAGGAGCAACTTACTGAATATATATTTGCATTAGAAACTAGGCAAATGCTATTATTTGCTCATTGGTTGCTATGCTGAAGGAGGATGGGATGGAACATTTAAATATAATTGGAAACCTGAATACAGGGTATCAAAATCAATATTTCGCCTTTATTTCCAGCGTGTACTGCTGAGCTGAATGACCTGTTTCCATGTTCTTACATTTATGTGTTTCTAAGGCATTAGATTTTATTGTGAATTTAGCTTCCTGATGCCACACAAATTTATCCAATAAACTAAGTGCTAAAAATGTGCCCTTCTTCAGCACTAACATCTTTTATGAGCTCTATCAGATGGAAGTAAGTAGGGATGGTTTCAGTCTTTGGTTAGCTGTAAATATCATCGTTTACACAGGAAAACTGGATCTCAGCTGATGCTTTGTGGACATATTTAGTCATCTCTGAGGTTTGTGGTCAGTGTACTAAGCATGTACAGCTGCTTCATCAATGACCTTCCTTCCTTTAAAAGATCAAAAACAAGGATGTTTGTCATAATTACATGGTTTTCAGTGCCATTCACTGTTCCACTGAAGAAGTCCATATCTCCATGTAGCAAGATCTGGGCAATATCCAGGCTTGAGCTAATAAGTGTCGAGAGTGTAGTGCTGGAAAAGCACAGAAGTCAAGTAGCATCCGAGGAGAAGGAGAAATGTACCTGCACCTCTACCAGTGGCATCTACTGCAGCCGTTGCACCCGACGTGGTCTCCTCTACATCGGGGAGACAGGACGCCTTTTTGCAGATCATTTCAGAGAACATCTCTGGGACACCCACACCCACCAACCCCACCACCCTGTGGCTGAACACTTCAACTCTCCCTTCCACTCCATCAAGGAAATGCAGGTCCTAGGCCTTCTCCACCGCCAAACCATTACCACCCAACGCCTGGAGGAGGAACACCTCATATTCCGCCTTGGGACCCTGCAACCACACAGGATAAGTGTGGATTTCAACAGTTTCCTCATTTCCCCTCCCCCCACATTATCCCAATCCCAAGGCTCCAACTCAGCACTGCCCTCTGGACCTGTCCATCACTTCCCCCTCTGACCTATCACCTTCTCCTTCACCTTCATCTACCTATCGCTTTCTCAGCTATCTTTTCCCAAACCCCACCCCTTCCCATTTATATCTCAGCCCTGACCCACAAGCCACATTCCTGATGAAGGGCTTATGCATGAAACATTGATTCTCCTAGTCCTCGGATGCTGCCTGACCTGCTTTTTTTAACCGGCACAACACTCTCGACTCTGATCTCCAGCATCTGCAATCCTCACTTTCTCCTAGTTGAGCTAATAAGTGCCACACAAGTGCCAGCATTTTTGCACTGCATCTTACAGTTTGTACAGACTGCTGTTACTGGCCATCTGTGGTGAAATGACTAAATGTTTATGAATGTGGTGCTAATCAAACAGACGACTTTGTCCTGGAAGGTATCAAGGGGTTCTTGAGTTTTGTTGGAGCTGCACCCATCCACACTCCTGACACAGCCTTTTTAGATGGTGGGTAGGCTTTGGGGAGTCAGGAGGTGGAGTTAGCCACTGCAGGATTCCTTGCCTCTAAACTGCTCTTGTAGCCCTCGTGTGTATATGATGAGTCAAGTTTAGTTTCCAGTCAGTGGTAATTCCCAAGGTTTTTGGTAATCAGTAATGGTAATGCCATTGGACATCAAGGGGCAATGGTTAAATTTTCTATTATTCAGACTAGTAATTGTCTGTCACTTATGAGGTGCAAATGTCACTTGTCATTTTTCAATCTAAGCCTGGATATTGTCACAGTCTTTCTGCATTTGGATGTTGACTGCTCAATATCTGAGGAGTTGTGAATGGCACTGAATATTATGCAATCATCAGTGAACATCCCCATTTCTGAACCTAATAACAGAGGGAAGGTCCTCGATGGAGCACCTTACGATGGTTAGCCAAGGGCACTACCCTGGCGAACTCCTGCAGAAATGTCCTGGAGCTATAATGACTGACAACTGCAACCATCTTCCCTTGTGCCAGATATGACTCCAACTAGTGGAGAGTCTTCCCCAAACCCAGTTGTGCTAGGGCTTCTTGATGTCATGCTCAGTTGAGTGCAGCCTTGATATCTTGGGCTGTCACTCTCACCCTATGGAAGTTCTTTTGGACATATTTGAACAAGGCTGTAATGAGATCAGGAGCTAAGTGGCCCTGGCAGAACTCAAACTCAGAGTCACTAAGCAGGTTAGTGCTGAGCAGGTGCTGCTTGATAACACTGTTGATGACACTTTCTATCAGTTTATGATGATCGAGAGTAGACTGAAGGGGCAGTCATCGCTGGATTGAATTTTCCTGCTTTTTGTATAGAAGACATAATTGGACAATCTTCCACATTATTGGGTAGATGCAAGTGTTTAGCTGTACTGGAACAACTCAGTCTTCACAAATGTAATTGATTCTTTAACTAATAATTCTGTGTCTCACTTTTTTTTTAAATCTCCTTTTCCAACCTGCCTGTAAACTCAATCCAGGGAAGTTGAGCTGCCACTCTTGTTCCTTTTATGCTAAGAAAACATTCCCATCCTAGCAAAGATATCATTCTGCCGAATGTCTACGTGTGTCCTCAGCTCACTGGCTTTATTCATTATGTGTGTTTTTAATAGTGTTGATTTTCTGTGGTGAATATTTTTTAACTTCTGCTTCCTGCGTCTATCAGAGTAATTTGTTAAGTTTTAGCCTTTTATTTCTGCTATGAATTACATTGGTGAGAATGAGGTTCTTGCAACTCTAGTCGAAACATTGATAAGTGAGTTAAACTCCAGAGGGGAAGTGAGAGGGACTACTCCACACAATGAGGCCCCATTTAACTGAGTGTGGTATCAATGAAAATAAGCGGCAAAGCTTTCTGCTGGTTGGCGTCATACCAAGCACATAGGAAGATGGTTGTAAATGTTGAGGGTCGGTCACCTCAACTCCAGGACATCTCTGAAGAAGTTCCTCAGGGTTATGTCCAAGGCCCAACCATCTTCAGCTGCTTCATCAATGGCCTTCCCTCTGTCATAAGGTCAGAGTGGGGATGTTCGCAGATGATTGCACAATATTCAGCACCATTCACGACTCCTCAGATACTAAAAGATCCTATGTCCCAATGCAGCACGACCCAAATAATTTCCAGTCTTGGGCTCATATATTACAATTAATATTCAAATTATCTAAATGCAAGGAAAGAACCATCTCCAAGAAGAGAGAATCTAGCCATCACCCTTGACGTTCAATGCCATTAGCATTGCTAACTCCCCCACTATCATCATCCTACAGGTACCATTGACAAGAAACTCAACTGGACTGGGCCAGCCATATTTATACAGGGGCCACTCAGGGAGGCCTGACAGAGCCTGGGACAGTGGCTTCTGTTACAGTGAGAGGTGTGGTTTCCCAAGGAGTCATCCGTTGTTGCTGTACAATCTCTCCACTTGATGCAGGGTTCCTGAGTAGAAGCGATCCATCCATAAGGCCCACAGACTTTACTTGTGTGTCATTCAGCTGGCAAGACCTCTGACCATTGCTGACAGTAAAGCAGGAACAGTGGGATGAGCTTCATGAATGGCCCTTGCAGGCAGCTAAACACATTCATCAAGTTACATGGCAGAAGACCATTCTGGACCAATCTTTCCCCAGACATAATTGCAGGAATGGGGAAGGTGACAGGGTGTCCACTCAACACCTCCTTGCCTCATTGAATACCTGCCTGCCAAAACCAAAGTCCAGCTCCATGGAGAAGCAGGAAATTCTGCCAAATATCTCCACTGATATTTGAGTAATTAAAGAACCCAACTCTCCAGTTATTGCAAATCTCTGTGATTCTCTTGGATATGTCTTCTATATCTGTCTTTCATGATTTGAAGGTTAATGGACTGAACACATTAAGGAGACATACACTTTTTATCTCTCTACTCTAATCAAATTGAGTCTCGCTTTACCCCCTCAAGGACTCCTCATTCCTACTTACAACATCCATTGAATCAATATTGTTACCCCATCTCCCTTTCCTCCTTTCCTATCTCTTCTGAACACTTTTTCTATGACAATTAAAAAGGCAGTAAATCATTATTATTAAGGATATCGCATTATGGGCTTTTATTTTCATTGTCACCTGCAGAAAGTATGTTTTTATCATTAAATATTTCAAAGTCACCCAGACCTCTAATTTTGGAAGAACTTTGTGTGTTGTTGCATAAAGAAAACATATAAGATACACAGCATTGTATTATTTAAATTGGTTTATATTGCTACTCTCGGTTTGCACTCTCAGTGTGCCACTGTTCAACCAGAAGGCAGCTGTCAAATATATTAAAAATACCGTTCAAGGTTAAGATAGAAGTGAACAGTGACATTTGTCAATGTCCGGTCTGGATTTTATATGGAAGTAAATAATCCACTTGTTCCAAAGTTTTGCAAAGTTCTTTTCTAAAATGCATAGTCAACTATTGATAGTCCCGTATACTTTGTGTAAAACATTCAATAATATTGGTGATTAGTTAACAGTCTTTCTTTTGTTTTACAATAATGCTTAAAACAAGTAGCAAAACCGTGTGAAAAATTCTTATCGGGTACTGGAATGCTGTTCATTCACTGTAACGAGGAATTGTCAGCACATGCACTGTGTACAGTTCAACAAGGAGAAATAAAATTGAAAGATACAATTTCTTCACTTCAGGGAAGGATGCCCAGAAAAATCTATCACAGTGTTCAACATTGCAAATTAGTTATTTATCCTGTGCCCCTGAGGCTGTAGTTCAAATGCAGCCATATCATGGGAACTTTGACTTAAGAACAAGGGGTCACTAATAAAGAAGGATGTTGGACTTTCATAATCTAGCAGCTCGCAGACATAATTCTGCAGAACAAACATTTCACAGTTTTGAAAATCTTACCTGAAACACCTGGCAATGGGAAAGAATGCTACTTGAAGTAATAAGTTTGGTAGGTTCGATTACTGTTACTGGCCAAACCAGACAACATGGGAAATCCATATAAGTCTACATATATTCAAATACATTCAGAAATATAGGAATATTTATTAAGTATTAAATTGGATCAGCTAAAGTGTATTTAAAAACAAATATGTTTTTCGAAGTCAACTTTGATGTGAATTTTGGGTACAATCTAACCATACTCTGAGAGAATTGCTCTACACCAAGATAAGTGCAAACTTTATGCGAGATGTCCGGCAAGGCTGATCTTGATGTCGAGATCATCTTGTTGAATCTTGGGTTTCATTTTCTCATGTGATGCGGCGAGATTCTCACTAGGCAGCAGCAGTTCTTAAATGACACTTGTGATTGCTTGTGAAACGCCTTGCAAACAGCTCAATTCACAGCAAATTGTAATCTTGCTAAACTCAACTGTATAAACTAGGCGTTGGGAAAACTCGACAGGGCAAGCAGTGTGGATTCCTAGCAGGTTCAACTCAATTCTTGTTTCTAAAGCTCTCCATCTGTTTCATGGTCAAACTGCATTTTAAGGCACAATCCACTGGCACCAGTTGTATGCACTCTTTCATATTGGGCACAGACTTCCTGAAAGCTAAATACCCAAGAATATGCATCCTATCGAAAAAACAGGCAGGTGGGCAGATGGGGTGGGGTAGCCTTATTCGCAAGAAATGAAAATAAGTCAATAGCAAGAACAATGTCAGGTCAGATGATGTAGAATCTGTATGGGAAGAGTTGAGGAACTGCAAAAGTGATAAGACCACAATGGGAATTGTGTACAGGCCTCCAAACAGTAGTCAGGGTGTGGGACACAAGATACACCAGGAGACAGAAAAAGTGTGTAAGAAAGGCAAGGTTACAGTGATCATGGGGGATTTCAATATATAGGTGGATTGGGAAAATTAGGTTGGTCGTAGATCACAAGAAAAGGAATTTGTGGTGTGTCTATGAGATGGCTTTTTGGAGCAGCTTGTGGAGGAGCCCACTAGGGAACAGACAATTCTGGATTTGGTGATGTGCAATGAGGCAGACTTCATAAGGGAGCTTAAGGTGAAAGAACTCTTAGGAGGCAGTAGCCATAATATAACAGAATTTACTCTGCAATTTGAATGGGAAAAGGTGGAATGAGATGTAATGGTGTTATGATTGAATAAAGGCAACTACAGAGGCATGAGGGAGGAATTGGCCAGAATTGACTGGGAGAGAAGCCTAGCAGGAAAGACAGTGGAACAACAATGGCAGGAATTTCTGGAAGTAATTCAAGAGACAAAGTAAAAATTTATCCCTAGGAAAAAGAGACTACCAAAGGAAGGATGAGGCAACCATAGCAAATAAGGCAAGTCAGGGACAGCATAAAAGCGAAAAGAAAAAGTGTATAAAGCAGCAAAGCGCAAGGGTAGGCAAAGGATTATGAAGACCATCAGAGGACAACTAAAAAAGAAATAAGGATGGATAAGATTGCATATGAGAGTAAGCTAGCTGGTAATAATAAAAAAAAAGTTTGCAAGAGTTTCTTTAGATATATAAAAGGCCAAAGAGAAGCAAAAGTGGACACAGGGCCTCTGGAAAAATTATGCTGGAGAAATCGCAATGGGGAACAAAGAAATGGCAGAGGAACTGAACAAGTACTTTGCATCAGTCTTCATGGTAGAAGTCAAGAGTAACATCCCAAACAATTAAGAAAGTCGGGGGTAGGGGTGAGTATGGTGGCCATCAGAAAGGAGAAGGTACGAGAAAAACTGAAAGATCTGAAAGTGGATAAATCACTTGGACCAGATGGATGACACCCCAAAGATCTGGAAGAGATAGCTAAAGAGATAGTGGAGGCCTTAGTGGTGATCTTTCAGGAATCTCTAGAATCAGGGAGGGTCTCAGGTGACTGGAAAATCACTAATGTAACCTTCCTATTTAAAAAGGGAGTAAGATAAAAGATGGGAGATTACAGCCTGACCTCAGTCATTGGTAAGATTTTGGAGTCCATTGTGAAGGATGAGATTTCCAAATACTTGGATGTGCGTGGTAAAATAGGGCAAAGTCGGCATGGTTTTATTAAGGGAAGGTCATGACAGACAAATCTACTAGAAGTCTTTGAGGAGGTCACAAGAAGGTTAGACCAAGGAGAGCCAATGGATGTTATCTATCTGGACTTCCAGAAGGCCTTTGACAATGTGCTGCGCAGGAGGCTGCTCAGTAAGATAAGGGCCCATGGTGTTACAGGCAAGGTGCTAGCATGGGTAGAAGCTTGGCTGTCTGGCAGAAAGCAGGGTGTGAGGATAAAATGGTCCTTCTCAGGATGGCAGCCAATGACATGTGATGTTCCACAAGGGTCAGTGTTGGAACTACAACTTTTCACTTTGTACATTAATGATCTAGATAACGGAACTGAGGGTATTCTGTCTAAGTTTGCAGATGATAGAAAGATAGATATTGGGACAGATAGAATTGAGGAGGTGGGAAGGCTGCAGAAGGATTTGGGCAGGTTAAGAGAGTGGGCAAAAAAGTAGCAGATGGAATACCACAAATTGTGGAGGTCATGCACTTTGGTAGGAAGAATAAAGGTATAAGCTATTTTCTAAATGGGGAGAAAATTCAGGAATCTGAAGTGTAAAGGGACTTTGGATTCCTAATCCAGGATTCTCTTAAAGTAAATTACAAGTTGTGTCAGTAGTTAAGAAGGCAAATATTTATTTCGAGATGGCTAGAATTTACAAGCAGGGATGTACTTCTGAGGCTTTACAAAACTCTGGTCAGACCATGTTTAGAACATAGTGAGCAAGTTTTGGCTCCATATCTCAGGAAGGATGGATTGACCTGGAGTGGGTCTGGAGAAGGTTCATGAGAATGATCGCCAGAATGAAAAGCTTAACATATGAGTAATGTCTGAGGACTCTGGGACTAAACTTAATGGAGTTTAGAAGGTTGAGAGAGAATCTAATTAAAACTTACAGAATATTGAACAGCCTCGACAGAATGGATGTTTCCAAGAACAGGAGAGACTAAGACCCAAGGACACAGCTTTAGAGTAAAGGAAAGATCATTTAAGAAGGGAAATGAGCAGAAACTTCTTCAGCCAAAGAGTAGTGAATCTATGGAATTCGTTGCCACTGATGGCTGTGGAGGCCAGGTCATCCAGTATATTTAAGACAGAAATAGATCAGTTCTTGAATGTCAAGGGGATCAGAGGTTATGGGGAGCAAGTGGGAGAATGCAGTTGAGAAAGTTATCAGCCATGATTGAATGGTAGAGCAGACTCGTGGGCTGAATGGCCTAATTTCTGCTCCTATGTCTTCTGGTCTTATAAAACTAGAGTCCCATTGCCACATTGCCTGGCATCCTCCAGTGCACTGGCACTGCACTCTGCAAGGGCAGACTGGTCTAGCAGGATACACTGGCAGCTGGCAGTGCACAGCTGAATTGGATACAGGTACCGCACAGGTGGTAGTGTGTGGACCAGGCTGTCTCCCAGGCTACTCCCATTCCCTCATAGTTGGCAATCATCTAGCACCCACTGGCGTGCCTGCTGCATGCCTTGCTTTGCCCACTTGTACCTTTTTTAGCAATTGACACAGTCACACAAGCAGACAGATGGCTGTGCTGTGCAGCAGTCCTCAGTCAAGCGTGTATGGATCTCACTCTTGTACCACGGCATATGCAGCAAGCAGTGCTACATGGCAGCAATTCACAGAGAAGTCCATGGGGGTCCCCATCATTCAGTGGAGGGAGGTGGCGGGGGTGAGATGTTGAACCAGCTTGGTTACAGGCAGGCAGCCTCAGCCTCCCATGCCAGTTCTGAGCTTTACTCATAGTCAGAGTCCAAATCGAGGCAGCGCTGTATACTGGAACCGTGTCTCTGTGTTCCAAAGGGAGTAGGGCATGGTTAGTGCTTTGGCTCCATTGAAAGAAGTCCAGGAGGCAGGACTGTCACAGACTGCGGTCTGGACGGATGCGACCTAACATTGACACACCAGGTCACTCAAGGGGATGGTCTACACTCTCCATTCACAGAAATAATGGGAAGACGGTGAGTGGGACTGAGGAAAGGGGTTCTGGAGGAAGACGGGATAGGTAAGCAGTTGGAATGATGGCCCAGAAAAGTATAACATTTATGGGATTGACAGAATGGCACTTAGAAAAGACAGCCTGAAGTTAGACATCTCAGAGGCTTTTTAACACTGTGGCTGAAAGCTACTGCTGAGGATCACTTGGTGTTGTTCCAATCATGAAACACATAGATAGTGGACAGGGTACGTGAGCCTACTTCTGAGGGAGAGACTTACATCTGTAATTGTTCACTGAGCCTTCACCCAAGAACAACAAGAATACATGATATCTTGGCAACGCAGGCATCCAGAGTCCATACCCCTTGATCATCCTATGGCATTGACTGTCTAGTTGCATCTTCCTGTCACCATCATTGTTGAGGAACTCCTCAGATATGCTCTCCTGCACACACAGCTAGTCAGACAGTAGTCAAAGATGAGGGAATGTGGGTGTTTAGCTGTTGGATACCATGCACACACATTGCTACCTTTGCTCCCACATGAGGTCTTTGGCTCTCATCATAGACCCTCCCCTCCACCCACCCCCACCCCCACCCCATTGTACCTCCTTAATAGTCAAGGAGTGGTGATTTTGATTGAGGGGTCAATATTTTCCAGAACATTAAGGGTAATTCCCCTATGCTTCTTTGAATAGTGCTTTGGGATCTTTGACCTTCATTTCTGAGAATAGGTACCAATTTTATTGAAGGAAAAGCTCACTTTGGTTTCTGTGTGAAAAGAAGATTAAACAAAATAATTAGTAATCCAATCCATTTCCCATTCTCAGAGACCATCTTTTCCCCATTCTGCCACAATACTAAATATTTTCATTCCATAAAGCAGCTACACTAACTGGCTGTTATTCTGAAATCGATTGGACTCAGGGTTTGATTTGAACCACTTGAGTGTATGTGAATACATTACATTTCTAGTGATGATATAATGAGTCTGATAACTTGTAACATTCATTCCAATATCCTCTTAAGAGTAGGTCAGTGGATGGTCCCTGTTCTCATGTGGCATTTGGTCTTGAGGGCAGTCTTCAAAGTGGATACATTCTTCATCCGATCTTGGTCCAGTTTTTCACCAAATTCCCTCACTGCAGTAGAATTATTTGATGAGTTAGCAAGTATTACAGTTGTTAGCTTGAAGCCAGTTTTGTACTTCATTCTTTCTATCAAGAGGTCTATTATTGGTCAACTTTCACCATGCACAGTCTTCTCTGTGTGGTCATGTCTCAAAATGCTGGACATCATCTTGGTAACACATCAGATGTCACCTGCTTAATTCCATGCACCATTTTATGAAGTGAGTAAAACATTTATTTCTGAGATGAAAAATTGAGGCCTAACTCCTAATGTTAACATGAGTAGAAAACAGAGATGGGGGAATATATGGCTAGGTATAGATCTAGAAATTAATTTCAGTGCTGAAAATATAATATATAAACTAATACACTCCAATTTATGGTATTTCCATTTCTATTACATCTCCATCTATCATGAACTAAACCACACCAATGTTGAAACTCTTAAGCATGCCTTTGAGATGTAAAAAGCTGTAAATTGGGTAGTATCTGAATTGGGTCACAATTCATATGCAGTAGCAAATTGCTTCACCATTCAGAGCAGCTCAGAGCCAAGCAGTAGGTACCCGTCGTGGTACCAAATGAGGTTCACCAAATGGCGTGAGGGCTGGCAAGAACAGATGTCAGTTGAGCTGACCAATGGTCTAAAGTGAATCTGATGGATGTTGAGGTTAGTGGCGGGTGTGGAAGAGTGGCAGGCATTGTAAACAGAAAGAAAGGAGTAGTCTGGGGCAGTGTATGATAGCCAGCAGTGGATCACGGTTTGCTTACTCCTGCTGATTTCCCATTAATGTCAGCTATCTATTTTCAAACTCAGTAAGAACTGCTGTTTCAGCTGTTACATCTGGACAATCCTGAATGCAGAAATCCCAATGCAGAACATCTCACACACACAGCCACTTACAGATATGTTTCTTAAACAACTGTTGTGGGAATTAAATAAGTTCATAAAAGGGGTTCCAACAGGAGTAAAACAAATTTGTACTAAAGTGCACATTTTAGCAGGAATGAATCTTGAATACCCTAAGGGCACTTATCATCAGAAATGGAGAAGAACCTTGTACAGCCTAAGGCCTGAGAGCAAACTAGAGTACAAACAGATTTTGTAGACAGGATAAGAGAAAGACATAGGATGTAAGATTTCTGTTTATTGTATAAAAATGAAATCTTTGCAATGTACAGGTTTAAAAGCTGATGATTTTCTGTACTCCTAAGACAAACGTAGACCACAGTTGTGGGATAGAAATAGGAAAGAAGTGGAACAGAGCCAGGGAGAGCAGATTATTAGACATAATTCTGTTTACCCAATCTAATATTGTTTGAATAAGTACCAAGTTAACCTACATCCCTGAGTCCTCCTGTGGTCTGCATAAGGAGCATATTCATGGCACAGTATTGTGATTTACACAGCAAGTTCAATAAGTAACATAAACAAGAAACAATACCTTTTTAAAAAGATCTTTCACATATAAATGCTCACTAATAACCAAAATATGATGCTGGAGCCTGATAATATTCAGTAACTCCTCCAGTTTCATGTTCAGAGTTTTTACTTACATAACATTCATTTGGTTCAACTTTAGTCTCTCAGATTTCTCCCAGTGACATAGTGTTTCAGATTCTGAAGATACACCTTGATGTGACAGTGAACACAGTTACTATAAATGCATAGGTACTTGCACTAAAAAAAAAGGTTAAGTTATACAGGCCATAGAACTGTCCATAGAACAGTCCATCTCCTGGAATTACACCGGCACCACTCCCCACCTTTTCCTCCGCTACATTGATGACTGTATCGGCGCCACATCGTGCTCCCATGAGGAGGTTGAACAGTTCATCAACTTCACCAACACATTCCACCCTGACCTTAAATTCTCCTGGACCATCTCTGACACCACCTCCCCTCCCTGGACCTCTTCAGCTCCATCAACAATAACCAACTCAACACTGATATTTTCTACAAACCCACCAACTCCCACAGCTACCTAGATTACATCTCCACCCACTCTACTTCCTGCAAAAATGCTATCCCGTATTCCCATTTCCTCTGTCTCCGCCACATCTGCTCCCAGGAGGACCAGTTCTACCACAGAACACACCAGATGGTCTCTTTCTTTGAAGACCAAATTTCCCCTCCAATGTGGTTGAAGACACCCTCCAACACATCTCATCCATGTCCCACACCTCTGCCTCGAACCCCACCCCTCCAACTGCCACAAGGAGAAAACTGCGCGCCCCCCCAGTCCTCACCTTACACCCCAACAACCTCCGCATAAATCATATCATCTGCCAACATTTCCACCACCTACAAACTGACCCCACCACCGTGGATATATTTCCCTCCCCATCCCTATTTGTTTCCGGAAAGACCATTCCCTCATTGATTAGGTCCACACCCCCTAACAACCCACCCTCCCCTCTTGGCACCTTCCCCTACCACTGCAGGAATTGCAAAACCTGCACCCACACTTCCCCATTCACCTCCACCCAAGGCCCCAAAGGAGCCTTCCACATCCATCAATGTTTCACCTGCACTTCCACACGTTATTTATTGTATCCATTGCTCCCAATGCGCTCTCCTCTACAATTGGTGAGACTGAACGCCTTCTCACAGAGCACTTCAGAGAACATCTCCGAGACACCCGCACCAATCAACCCTGTCGCTCTGTGACCAAACATTTCAACTCCCCCTCCAACTCTGCTGAGGACATGCAGGTCCTGGGCCTCCTCCACCGGCACTCTCTCACCACCCGACGCCTGGAAAAAGGACGCCTCATCTTCCGCCTCAGGACCCTTCAACCCCATGGCATCGATGTTTCTTCATTTTCCCTCCCCCCACCTTACCCCAGTTCCAACCCTCCAGCTCAGCAACTGCCCTTGTGACCTGTTTCATCTGTCAATCTTCCTTTCCACCTATCCAGTCCACCTTCCTCTCCGATCTATCACCTTTACCCCCACCTCCATCACCTTTTGCACTCTCAGCTACCTTCTCCCCAGTTTCATCCCCCTCTCATTTATCTCTCCACCCCCGAGGGTCCCAGCCTCATTCCTGGTGAAGGGAATTAGCCCAAAACATCGATTTTCCTGCTCCTCGGTTGCTGCCTGACCTGCTAAAGCCTGCTAAGATGTGCACTTTAGTACAGGTCAGGTCACAAGTTCTAATGTGACTGGGGAAATTTTATTAAGTTATGATACTTGTCTTTTTGAATCAACTCCAGATTGTTCTTAGGGAAAGCATTTTACCTTTTCACACTTAGTCCCATTTTCAATGTCTTTAGCATTTTAATGTCAATTCGTATTGAGCAGCATAACATTGGGACTATATTATCAACTAACTGAAACAGTCTTCAACTATGTCTGTAGGCTAATTTGCTTCTTTTTAATTCCACCACCTCCGACTGGTCGTAGATGCATTCTAAGACACCACGCTTCCACAGTAATGGTACTTTTAGCCCTGAGTTATCCATCGCATGTTCTGAAGATAAGGATGACAACCAAATATATCAATAAGTAACAGAAGATTTGTTTGTATGCAATGTGAAATTCACTCCTTACAGGAGTGTTGGCAATAAACTTAATTGGTTTATAATAGCACTTAAAAGTGTACATTACAAATCATGTTCTAATTAAATGCTATGATGAAACATATTTTGCTAAGATTAAATTACATAATAAATCGAACATCTGCTTGGAAAGATATACATAATTTGCATTCCCAATGTGAATAGGCAGCCTTGGTATGTGTTCAGAAAATTTACTTGTGAGAATAAATAGGTAAAACTGTGCAAAAATTAATGTGAAATTGTTTTCTTCTGGCTAGTTTGATTCATTCCATAAGCTCAGTGTTGGAGATGGCACTCAACTTCTGCATCTAAGAGAAAGATTTTAATGGCTCTTAATTGCCTTTATGGCATTTGATGTTAGAATAGGAACAGGTATAACTTACAAATATACTTATATCAGTTTGAGAGTGTAGAATAACAGTTGCTTTTTACCACAGAGGATTCAGGGCTGGTATATCTTATATCTGTCTGTACCATGATTTCCAACTCTATTTAGTGCTTGAATAATCAGAAATGTTGGCATGGATTAGAGGCAAATTCACATGAGCAGTCTTCATTCATGTTATCAATGATTTTATACAACACATTCTACACATTTCACAACAAACTGTGACATTGGACATAGAGACATAGAAAATAGACGCATGAGTATGCCATTCAAGTCTGCCCCACCATTCAACATGATTATGGCTGATCATCCAACTCAGTACCCTGTTCCTGCTTTTTCCCCAATACTCCATGAAGTTCTCATGAGAACACTAGTGAAGATTGGAAAGGTAAATATAGCAATTATTGAATGCTGAATGGAAGACATGATTCCAGAGAGGCTGAGAATGTTGAAGCATCATTTTAAAAACAGTTAAATCCACAAATGTGTGACACGAGTGTCAATCAACATTCTAAAATAAATTATCACAACAGGGAGACATTTACAGACTTCTTCCAGAGATGTAATGCTTTAGATAGAGCCAATTGTGAAATAGATTATGGTTTGGATGGGACAAAATGCCTTTTCTAGTAACTTTCTCATGTTTCTGAAATGGTATAGTCATGCAGGAAACATGAAAAATTTCCCATTGCAATCCTCAGCACTTCTCACTTTTTGTTCTTTGTGTGAGAGTTGTTGGCAAGCCTTCATTTATTGACCCTTCTTAATTGCCCTTGAGAAGAAGATGGTGAGCTCCCCTCTTGAACTGCTGAAGTCCATACAAAGCACTCGGAGTAGGATTTCTCTGTCAACCTGGCAATGGTGAAGGAACAGGAATAAAATTCTAAGTTGGGGTGGTGTATGGAATCATAGAATCATAGAATTTTACAGTACAGAAGGAAGCCGTTCAACCTATGCTCTCTGTACCAGCTCTCAAAACAGGTGTCTAGCTAATCCCATTCTCCAGCTCTACCTCCATAGCCCTCTAACTTCATCCCTTTCAAGTATATATCCAGTTTTTTTTAAAACCTGCCATGGAATCTGCCTTGACCATTCTCCCAGGCAGCACATTCCAAATACTGACAACTCCCTGAATAAAGAGGGTTCTCCTCATCTCACTCCTAGATCTCTTGCTGACAATTGTGAAATTGTGACCCCCTAGTTATTGACATACCAATGAGAACTATAGAGTCACGCAACATGGAAATAGTCCATTCGGCCAAACTCATCCATGCCAACCATGTTTCCTAAATTGAACTAGTCCCATTTGCCTGTGTTTGGCCCATATCACTCAAAACCTTTCTGATCTATGTACCTGTCCAATTATCTTTTAAATAAAGTTCTAGAGATGTCCAGCATGGAATTAGACCATTCAGTCCAACTCCGCCATGTCGACCAGATATCCTAAATAAATTTAGTTCTATTTGCCAGCATTTGGCCCACATCCTTCGAAACCCTTTCTATTCATATACCCATCCAAATACCATTCAAATGCTGTAATTGTACCAGCCTCCATCACTTTCTCTGGCAGCTCATTTCAATATTTGCAACACCCTCTATGTGAATAAGTTGCACCTTAGGTCACTTTTAAATCTTTTCCTTCTCAACTTAAGTCTATGCCCTCTAGTTTTGGACCCCCCTCCCTGGAGAAAAGTCCTTGTCTATTTACCCCTCATTGTTTTATAAATCTCTGTAGGGTCACCTCTGAGACTCTGATGCTCCAGGGAAAATAGGCCCAGCCGACTCAACCTTTCCCGATGGGTCAAACCCATCAACTCTGGCAACATGCTTGTAAATCTTTTCTGAACCCTTTCAAGGTTCACAATATCCTGCCTACAGCAGGGAGACCAGAATTGCAGGCAGTATTCCAAAAGTGGCCTAACCAATGTCCTATACAACCACAACATGACCATCCAACTCCTATACTCAATGCACTGACCAATAAAGGCAAGTGTACCAAACGCCTTCTTCGCTATCCTATCTACCTGTGACTCCACTTTTAAGGTATTATGAACCTGCACTCCAAGGTCTCTTTGTTCAGCAACACTCCCCAGCACCTTATCATTGAGTTTATAAGTCCTTCCCTGATTTGCCTTTCCAAAATGCAGTACCTCACACGTATCTAAATTAAACTCCATCTGCCAAACCTCAGCCAATTGGCTCTCTAATAAAATCCAGTTGTACTCCAAAGTAGCCTTCTTCACTGTCCATTACACCTCCAATTTTGCTGTCATCTATAAACCTACTAACTATAACTCCTATGCTACCATCCAAATCATTTACATAAATGACGAAAAGCATGGACTCTGCAGGGTGGAATTCTACTCTCTTTAAACCTATGCCCTCTAGTTTTGAACTCCCCCTACCCTGGGGAAAAGACCTTATTCACATTATCTACATTCCTTGTGATTTCTTAAATCTCTGTAGGAGACCCTTCAGTCTCCTACACTCCAGAGTAAAAGGTCTTGACTTTCCAGCCTCAGGAACATCCTCGTAAAGCTGTTTTTCACCCTTTTCAATTTACTAATGTCCTTCCTATAGTAGGGTGTCCAGTATTGTATGCAGTACTCCAAATATGGCCCTATCAGTGTCTTGTACAGCCATAACATGACATCCCAACTTCTGTGCTCATTGCTCTGAGCAATGAAGTTGAGCATGCCAAATCCTTCTTCACCACCCTATCTACCCTATGATACAACTTTCAAGGAACTACGTGCCTGCACCCCTTAGTCTCTATGTTCAACACCACTCCCCGTGGCCCTACCATTATGGCATAATGGTTTGTCTTCCCAAAATACAGTACCTCACATTTATCCAACTTAATCTGCATCTGCCATTCCCCTGCCCATTGGTCCATTTTATCAAGATCCCATCGTAATCTTAAATAACCCATTTCACTATCAACTATGCTACCAACTATATCCACAAACTTACTAACCATGCCTCCTAATTTCTCATCCATATCAATGACAAATAACAGTGGCTGCTGCACCAGTCTGTGTGGCACACTGCCAGTCATGGGCTTCTTGATTGAACAAAGAGAACAAAGAACAAAGAAAATTTACAGCCCAGGAACAGGTCCTTTGCCCCTGCTAGCCTGAGCTGATCGAAATGTACTGTCTAAAGCTGTCGGTTAATTCCTAAGCATCTGTATCCCTCTGCTCCCCAACTACTCATGCATCTGTCCAGACGGATCTTAAATGAATCTACCGTGCCTGCCTCTACCATCTCTGCTGGCAACGTGTTCCAGACACCCACCACCCTCTGCGTGAAGTACTTGCGGTTTGTATTCCCCTTAAACTTTCCACCTCTCACCTTGAAAGCATGACCTCTCATTATTGAATCCTTCACCCTGGGAAAAAGCTTATCTCTATCCATCCTATCTATACCCTTCATGATTTTGTAAACCTCAATCAGGGCACCCCCCCCCCCCCCCCCCCGCCCCCGCCATCTCCTTTTTTCTAATGAAAATAGACCTAACCTACTCGACCTCTCTTCATAGCTAGTGCCTTCCAGACCAGGCAACATCCTCGTAAACCTTCTCTGCACCCTCTCCAAGCGTCCAAATCCTTTTGGTAATGTGGCGACCAGAACTGTACACAGTATTCTAAATGCAGCTGAACCAAAGTCTTGTACAATTTTAACGTGACTTGCCAGCTCTTATACTCAATATCCTGTCCAATGAAGGAAAGCACACTATATATGCCTTCTTGACGACTCTCTCCACCTGTGCAATGAAGGGCTTTTGCCTGAAACGTCGATTTTACTGCTCCTCGGATGCTGCCTGAACTGCTGTGCTCTTCCAGCACCACTAATCCAGAATCTGGTTTCCAGCATCTGCAGTCATTGTTTTTACCTTCAGGGTACAATGGACTTGCACTCCCAGATCTCTCTGCCCATCAACTTTTCCCAAGGCTCTTCTGTTCATTGTATAATTCGCTCTAGAATTAGTCTTGCCTAAATATATCACCTCACATTTGTCTGGATCAAAATCCATCTGCCACTTTTTTGCCCAACTCTCCAGTCTATCTATATTCTCCTGTATTCTTTGACAGTCCCTTATGCTTTCTGCTACTCCACCAATCTTCGTGTCATCTGCAAACATACTGATCATACCAACAGTGCCCTCTTCCAGATTATTTATGTATATCACAAACAACTGTGGCCCCAGCACTGATCCCTGTGGAACACCACTGGTCACCTTTCTCCATTTCAAGAAATTCCCTTCAACTACTACTCTCTGTCTCCTGTTGCTCAACCAGTTCTTTATCCACCTAGCTAAAACACCCTGCGACTTCACTTTCTTCATTAGTCTACCATGGGGAACCTTATCAAATACCTTACTAAAGTCCATGTATATGACATCAACAGCCCTTTCTTCATCTATCAACTTGGTTACTTCATCAAAGAACTCTATTAAGTTGGTATGGCACAATCTCCCCCAAACAAAACCATATTGCCTTTCACTGATAAGCCCATTCTTTTCTGAATATAAATAAGATTTCATCCCTCAGTACCCTCTTCAGCAACTTTCCCATCATTGACTTCAGGCTCACTGGTCTGTAGTTACCCGGAATATCCCTACTACCATTCGTGTAAAAGGGGACATGAGCAACCTTCCAGACCTCTGGCACCTCATCTGTATTTAAGGATGCCACAAAGATATCTGTCATTTCCTCTCTTGCCTCCTTCAGCAACCTGGAATAGATCCCGTCCGGTCCTGGGGATTTGTCCACCTTAATAACCTCTAGCCTACACAAAACATCTTCCCTACTTCTGCCAACATATCCAGACTAATCAAACTTCTATCTCTAACTTCAACATTCATCATGTTCCTCTGCTCAGTGAACACTGATGCAAAGTAATCATTCAGAATCTCACGCATTCTCTCAGATACAACATACAGCCTCCTTCGTTATCCTTTAGTGGACCAATCCTTTCTCTAGTTATCCACTTGCTTCTTATATAAGAACAAGAGGCTTTGGGATTCTCCTTAATTCTGCTCGCTAAAACTATTCCATGACCCCTTTTAGCCCACTTGATTTCTCGTTTAAGACTGGTCCCCTCTTCCGATGTTCCACCAGGACCCGTTCTGTACTTAGCTGCCTGAACCTTATGTATGCTTCCCTATTCTTCTTGGCTAGTTGTACAATTTCTCCTGTCATCCACGGTTCACAAATCTTGCCCTTCCTATCCTTTGCCTTCAATGGGACATGCCTATCCTGCACTATCTTTAACCTATCTTTGAAAGCCTCCCACATATCAAATGTGGACTTCCCTTCAAATAGCTGTGACCAATCCACATTTCCCAGCTCCTGCCTAATTTTGATATAATTGGCTTTGGCCCAGTTTAGTACTCTTCCCTTAGGACCACTCTCATCTTTATCTACGAGTATTCTAAAACTTACAGAATTGTGGTCACTGTTCCCAAAGAAATCGCCCACCCCAGCTTCTACCACCTGTCCTGGCTCATTCCCCAACACCAGATCCAATATGGCCCCTTCCCTCATTGGACTATTGACATATTGCTCTAGAAAACTCTCCTAGACGCTTCTTACAAATTCTACCCCATCCAGACCTCTGAAGCTAAGTGTATCCCAATCAATGTTGGGAAAATTAAAATCTCCTATCACCACTACCCTATTGCCTCTACATCTTTCCATAATCTGTTTACTTATTTGTTCTTCTACCACACGCTCACTGTTGGGAGGCCTGTCATACAGCCCCAACAATGTAACTGCACCCTTCTTATTTCTCAGCTCCACCCACAATGTCTCACTACCAAGACCTCCATAGTGTCCTCCTTTAGCACAGGCGTGATATCATCCCTGACCAGCAATACTTACCTCCCTGTCCTGTCCGAAGCATTTATATCCTGGAACATTTAGTTGCCAATCATCATGCCCTTCCTTCAACCAAGTCTCTGTGATTGCAATAACGTCATCTCCCAGGCACCAATCCAAGCCCCAAGTTCATCTGCCTTACACACTGTACTCCTTGCATTAAAGTAGATGCATTTCAGGCCACCAGTTCTTTTGCGCTTATCTGCTCTCTGCCTACTCTTCCCTTTATTAATGCTATCTTCATGATTCTTACAGCCTCCAGTCTCCACCTCACTGCCTACTTGTTTTCTCTCTTCTGGTTCCCAGCCCCCTGCCACATTAGTTTAAAACCTCCCCAACAGCAGTAGCAAAAACTCCCCCAAGGACATTGGTTCTGGTCTGGTTCTGATGTAGGCCATCCATTTTGTAATAGTCCCACCCTCCCCAGAACTGTCCCAATGTCCAACAAATCTGAACCCCTCCCTCCTACACCATCTCTCAAACCACGTGTACATCCTGCCTATTTTTTTAAATTTCTATGCAGGCTCGCACGTGGCACTGGTAGTAATCCCAAGACCTTTGAGGTCTTCCTCTTCAGCTTCTCTCCTAGCTCCCTGAATTCTTCTTTCAGGACCTCATCTCATTTTCTACTTATATCGTTGTTGCCTATATGCACCAACACAACTGGCTGTTCACCCTCCCCTTATAGAATGCTCTGCAGCCAATCGGTGATATCCCTGACCCGAGCACCTGGGAGGCAATATACTACCCGGAAGTCCCATTTTCGGCCATAGAACCACCTATCTACTCCCCTAACAATAGAATCTGAATAGAATAGAATATGGCGTACGAGTCTTTTTCCCGCCCTTCTGAACAGCAGTGCCAGCCATGGTGCCATGATCTTGACAACTGCTGCCCTCTCCTGGTGAGCCATCTCCCCCAACAGTATCCAAAACGGTATACCTGTTTTGGAGGGGGTTTACCACTGCACTGCCTTCCTACTCTTTTTATGCCTTTTGTTCACCCATTCACTGTCTCTCTGAGCAATTCTAACCTGCGGTGTGACCAGTTCACTAAACATGCTATCCACGACCTCCTCAGCATCGTGGATGCTCCACAGTGAGTCCATCCGCAGCTCCAGAGCCGTCATGTGGTCAAACAAGAGCTGCAGCCCAGACACACTTCTTGCAAGTGTAAGAGTCAGGAATGTCAGACACTTTCCTAAGCTCCCACATCAAGCAAGAGGCACATGTCACGGGTCTGAGGTCCCCTGCCAATGTAAGTTTAGCTTTATATGAACTTACTAAAATCAAACAATGCACTGAAATTTATGTAAAAGAAAGATAGAAAGACAATTAATAAATAAAAGCATTACCTTGTACAGTCTCTTTCTTCCGGTTAGAGGAAGGGGGGCGGGAGGGAGATACTACACGTGTAGTATCTCGGGTTTAGCCACTGCCCAAATATAAATTAAACCCTTACCTTCCCAGCAGCCCTCGCTTCACCTCAGCTTGTCTCCTCTTCCCTCTACCACCACTCCCTATCTCCTACCATTAAGCTAATTTCGTATGCAGTTAGTTAGCTCTCCAAAGATTCACGTGATCTAATTTTACCAACCACCTACCATCAGGACCTTGTTGACGGCCTTGTTAAAGTCCATGTAGACAACATCTACCATTCTCCCTTCATCTATATCCTGGGTCACCTCTTCAAAAAACTTAATCAAGCTTGCGAAACACAATTTCCCACGCATAAAGCCATTCTGACTATTCCTGCTCAGTCTTTGCCTTTCTAAAGGCATATTGGTCCTGTCTCTCAGAGTCCGCACTAACATCTTACCGATCACCAACATCAGGTTTACCAATCTTCGTTCCCTGGCTTTTCCTTGCAGCCTTTCTGAAATTATGGCAGGACATTAGCTACTCTCCAGTCTTATGGCACCTTACCCGTAGTAGTCAATGATACAAATATCTCTGCTAGGGGCCCCACAATTTTTTTTTTCCCTAGCTTCCCACAATGTCCTGGGATACATTTCTTCAGATCTCAGGGATTGACCTACCTTTATGTGTTTTAAGACCCCTAGCATCTCTTATTCTTCAATATGGACTCTTTTGAAGACATCACAGTTCATTTCCCCACGTTCCCTAGCTTTCATGTCTTTCTCCACAGTAAATACTAACATGAAATGTTCATTTAGGATCTCGCCCATCTTCTCTGGTTCCACACGTAGATGGCCTCATTTATCTTTGAGAGGCCCTATTCTTTCACTAGTTACTCTTTTGTCCATAATAAACTTGTAGATTGTCTTTGGATTCTTTTTTAACCCTACCTGCCAAAGCTATTTCATGGCCCCTTTTTGCCTGACTGAATTCCCTCTTAAGTGTACTCCTAAACTCTCTAAACTCTTCAAAGGATTCACGTAATCCCAACTCTCTATACTTAACATATTTTAGATTCTTTTAGATTCCCTACAGTGTGGAAACAGGCCCTTCGGCCCAACAAGCCAACACTAACCCTCCGAAGAGTAACCCACCCAGACCCATTTCCCTCTGACTAATGCACCTAACCTATGGGCAATTTAGCACGACCAATTCACCTGACCTGCACATCTTTGGACTTTTTTCTTGACTGGGCCCTCAATATTTCTATTCAGTCAGTGTTACCTACTACTGTTAGCCTTGCCCATTGCACTAACCATCCCTCAACTCTCATTATCTTGCTTTTGAAAGCCTCCCACTTGCCAGATGTCACTTTGCCTGCAAACAGCCTCCTCCAGTCAACTTTTGATAGCACCTGGTATCATAAAAATCAGCCTTGCTCCAATTTAAAACATCACCTCATGGACAAGGCCTATCTTTAAACTAATTATGGTCATTCATCCCAAAGAGATCCCCCACCAATACCTTAGTCACTTTCCCTGCCTTATTCCCAACCGAAGATCATGTTTTGCCCCTTCTCTAGTAGGGCCATCTACATATCAATTGAGAAAGTTTTCTTGACCACACTTAACAAATTGCTCTCCATGCAAGCCCTTAACACTATGGCAGTCTCAGTTGATGTCTGGAAAGTTAAAATCCCTCACTAACATAACCCTATTGTTCTTACAGCTGTCTGTGATCCCCCTACATATTTATCCTCAACTTTCAGTTAACTATTGGGCAGCCTACAGTACAGTCCTGTCAAAGTGATCAGATCTTTTTCTACCAGATTTTTGACTTTTCTTTTCCCAAAATGAGAATGAAGAAAGAGGAAAAGGCCAATCAGCCACTCAAGCCTTTTCCAGCATTGAATCAATAATAGCTGACCTATTTTGCAATTAATTTATTAATGACTGCTCCGTATTCATTTATGGTTAGAGACAAGTCCTGAAAAAAGGGTTACATCCGAAACATCAACTTAGTCATAGAGTCATAGAGATGTACAGCAAGGAAACAGACCCTTCGGTCCAACCCGTCCATGCCAACCAGATATCCCAACCCAATCTAGTCCCACCTGCCAGCACCCGGCCCATATCCCTCCAAACCCTTCCTATTCATATACTCATCCAAATGCTTCTTAAATGTTGCAATTGTACCAGCCTCCACCACTTCCTCTGGCAGCTCATTCCATACCCGTACCACCCTCTGTGTGAAAAAGTTGCTCCTTAGGTTTCTTTTATATCTTTCCCCTCTCACCCTCAACCTATGCCTTCTAGTTCTGGACTCCCTGACTCCAGTGAAAAGACTGCCTATTTATCCTATCCATGCCCCTCATAATTTTGTAAACCTCTGTCACCCCTCAACCTCCGACGCTCCAGGGAAAACAGCCCCAGCCTGTTCACCCTCTCTCTATAGCTCAAATCCTCCAACCCTGACAACATCCTCGTAAATTGTTTTCTGATCCCTTTCAATTTTCACACATCTTTCCGATAGGAAGGAGACCAGAATTGCACGCGGACTTCTCCATCTGCTGATGCTGCCTGGCTTGCTGGCCAGCCTCCTGCCTGTCTATTTTCCACAGTCATTTATACCCTTCCCGAACAACAGGTTGTCTTGAACATTTCAATTGACCAGCATCAACTGACCAGCATCAACTGCTTTTTTTGGGAAAGGCAGATGAATCTCCTTCATGTGAACATGTTTTCTTTAGAATCAGAAAATCATAGTAATTACATTACAGAAGGAGGCCATTCAGCTATCGCATTGCGTCAATTCTGGCTTCCTGAAGGAGCAACTCACCTCATCCTACTTCTCTGTCTTTTCATCATAGTGCTGTGATTTTTTTTAACTTTTACGAAAGCCACAATTGCAATTGCTTCCACCATATTGTCAGGCAACAGCACCTCGAGATTCTAACCACTAACTGCATGAAAACATTTCTCTTTAAGTTGCCCTTGCTAAATTTGCCAATTATCTTAAATCTGTGCCATTTGGTTCTTGAACATTCCACCAATTGAAGTAATTTTCACTGTCCACTCTTGATTTTTAATACCTCTATGGAACCTCTACTTCTAGAGCTTTGAAAACAATCCTAACAACTTTAGTGAAACTCTCTATTTGGAAACAGTTACAGTTATGTAGTATTATTAAGTACTGCAGTGGTGTTTCCGACAATCCATGGAGGGTGGTCCAAGTAAAGAAAGCTGAACCTATTTGTACGTATTTATTTTTAGTTGTGGTCTCTTCTCATACTCCCCCTTTGCTAATTTAATTTGCTTTCACAATTCACATCTAAACATTTTATATTCAGTCCAGTGCTCAATTATGTTATCTACCTGACCTTTGTCACAGGGGACGTGATGGCGTAGTGATAAAATCACTGGACCTATAACCAGAAACCTAAACTAATGTTCAGAAGACATGGGTTTTTATCCTTCTATAGCAGGTGGTAAAGTTTGAATTTAAGAAATATCAAGAACAAAGAGCTACTGACAGTTTATCTGGTCTGTCCTAAATGTGACTTCAGATCAACAGCAATGTGGTTGGACTCTGAACAGTTAATGCATCCAGTGAAGGAATGAAAATAAAAGCACACTTCTTCTGCATCATCGTAATCTCTGTTTCATCACGCAAAGAGTCCTATCTTTCTCTTTCTTTGGAACACACCTCGGCTGTACTCAACCATCTCTCCTTGAAAGTTGAATCTGTGGTGGTTGAAAAGCCTAGCCAGTCAGGCAGCATCCAAAAAGCAGAAGAATCGACATTTTGAACATAAGTCCCTCATCAGCGATGAGGCTTGTGGGCCGAGGGGACTGAGAGATAAATGGGGGCTGTGGGCCTGGGGATAAGGTAACTGAGAATTTGATAGGTAGATGAAGGTGACAGGTCAGAGAGGAGCGTGGAGTGGATAAGTGGGAAGGAAGATGGACAGGTTGGAAAGTTCAAGACGGTGATTCCGAGTTGGAAGGTTGGATCTGGGATAAAATGTGGGAGGGGAAATGAGGAAACTAGTGAAATCCAAATTGATCTCATGCGGTTGGAGGGTCCCAATGCCTTCCTTAAAAGATAGCTTGTTGTTCAATTAAAATTTTGCCTGTTAATCTTTGATTCCAATTTACCTAGGCCAGATTGATTTATACACCATTGAAATTGACTTTCAATTAGTTAACCTTCATCTTGATTCCTCCTCATCATTGAATCATTACAGTACAGAAGTGGCCCTTCAGCCCATCAAATCTGTACAACCAAATGTACACTACTATCTACACTAGTCGCGCTTTCCCACATTAGGCCCATAGACCTGAATGTTATGACACTTCAAGTGCTCATCAAAATACTTTTTAAATGTTGTGAAGTTACGTACCTCAACTACCCTCTGGTATTCCAGATCCACACCACACCGTGAGTGAGAAAGTTTTTCTTCAAATCCCCTCTGAACCTCCTACCTTTCACTTAAAAATTATGCTCCCTTGTTCTTGAATTTTTGACTCAGAGGAACAGCTGCTCTCTATTCACCCTGTTCATGCCCCTCATAATCTTATACACTACAATCAGGTCCCCTAGAAAACTTATCTTCTCCAAAGAAAACAACCCGAACTTATCCAGCATCTCTTCTGCTAAACTGTTCCACCCCAGGCAACATCCTGATGACTCGCCTCTGCACACCTCTCCAGTGCAATCACATCCTTCCTATAGACATCCTTGTTCTTTTCCATAGACAACTTAAACCTTATGATAGCATTTCATTCTGCCACTCTGCTTCATAGGGATCCTGTCCTGCTTCACAATCCTCACAGTACAGTCTGTTTCACAGTGAACCTGACCTTTATTTAAAGATTATGTCTCAGTACCTTTTGTAACCATCTGAACATGCAAGCAGAGTGTCAGTCTGATGTCACATCAGAAAGAGTGTACGTCTGAAAATGAAGTACTCCTTAGTGCTGGCCCCAAGTTATGGGTTCAGGTACTTTGAGCGGTGCTTAAACCCATAAGTTTTGACCTAGAGTTAAAGTAGTTTAAACACTTCTATATGAAACTTTGGAACGGTTTGTTTATGACATTGGTAGGCTATGAGAGTGGGATGCCAGTTTTTTGTTCCTTAATACTACATTCCCTTTCTCTCCCTCTCTCTCTCTCTCCATATCAATGTAAGATTGGTCATAGTAACTATATAAGAATGAATATGCCAAACTCTGTCTTGAATTTTGGTTTAAAAAGATATACATTGTGTACTCTTAATAAATGGAATGGGTATTATCACCCGTGAGAAATAAGTAGCCCTTCAGTTGACAGAAAAGAATTAACATGTCAGAAAGAAAGTTAATGCAAGAGGACTTTCTTAAACATTAGATGCTGAAAGGTTTGAGTGAACTAATATCATACAATATAACTGGTAAATAACAGTATTATAATGGTCTTTTCAAACATAATTGATAGTGACATATGATGTCAGGAGTTCAAAGCTTGTATTTTCATGTGATGATGTGATTTTTCTTGGTTATTAAGGCCTCTTGGTGTATTTGTTCCCCAAAGCCATTGTCTTTGGCAGACCTGTTTGCTCAGATTAGAAAGTCATTTTCATTATCTAGTCAGTTTTAAACTCTGAAGCAAATGGAAAATGAGATCGAAAATTATTTATGAAGAGAAATGCTCAGTCACTTGGAGCAATCATATTTAGTATTTTGAAATTCAGAAGGGATTTCATTTTAGCTATCAGTGGCCCTCATCAGTTCTTCAAGGTGACAGGCATTTAGCTGTCTACAATTTAATGCATTGCTAAAATCAAGTGCAGACAAATTCAGTCAAAGCCATCAGCTTGATGTTAAAGCAAAAAGCTTTCACAGGGAAAAGCCTAAAGTTTGGTGTATGCCATATTGCAAGATGTTTCTCACATTCACCAAAAAGATTGCCAATGTTCTCCCAATAGATGACTGGGAGAAAGCACTGATGAAATCCACCCTCAATAGTCAACGGTGTCTTGGACAGCAATCCACAGGCGATTCACCTTAGTGATTCTAAATGATTAAATATGGGTTTGATAGTTCTATTGTCCTCAATACATAAAAAATCAAGAAGAAAAGAAACCTCACAATGCTTGACAAAGTTTGTTTTGTTCACTCCACTCAAACTTCACTGGCAAAAATGTTAAGAACAACTCGGCACTGTCTTAAAATGAGAGCTACAGGATTCAGAGTGAATGCTTCAGAAAGCACTTTTTCAGACAGAGGATGCTGGAAATCTACAACTATCACTGTTGATTGCTATGAATAATGATTCATTTGAAACTTTCAAAGTTGATTTCTTTGTGTTCCTGTTGAGTGAAGAATGTGGAATAAAGATAGGTAAATGGAATTGAGGTTGATCAGGCCTGTTCTAATTGATTGATAGAACAAGCTCAAGAAACAAAAGGCCTGTTCCTGTTCCTATGAAGTTCCACGTATACTAAGAACCATCCAATTAGTTTTCTCTATTTGTGATTATTCTTCACATAACAATCGATGCATGATTGTTGGTTATTTGACGAGAAGGCATCAAAAGTAAAGAACCATTCTTTTCTCACCTAACTTCTGACAGGAGTCAACAGGCGGAAAACTCCATTCTTTCCCTCTCCCTTACTGAAACACATTAAGGTCAATTATAATACTAAAATCAAAACCGCACCAAATCCTCAGGTTTGCTACTTTTTTTAGCAACTTTTTATGACTCCTGTTTGGATCTAATCCTATCCTGATATTCTTCAGTTAGCCATAGTTGGACCACTTTTCCTGTTATGCATTTTCATCTGAAAGGACTGTATAATTGTTCACTCCTTAAATATTTACCATTGCCTGTCCACTGTGCTACCTTTTAAAGTATTGCCCAGTCCATTGCAGCCACCTCATCCTTCATATCTTTAGTTTCCTTTGTTTAGATTTATGAAGCTAATTTTGAATCGGTACTGCTTCACATTCTATCCTAATGAAGAAGTCTATCATTTTATAGTTATTTTTCTGAAAGGACCTCTCACAACAAGATTTTTAATTAACTATTCTCATTGCACAAAAGAAAATTTAGGATAACTCTTTCTCAAGTTGATTCTTCAATGTATTGATTTTTAAAAAGACACCTTGCATGTACACACTTAAAATAAAACATTTATTAAATTCTGAATGTGTAAGCATCTTGAAATTTCCCGACAAATTTTTCTGATTCCCTCCCATTTACTCTCATATATAATAAACCTCAGCAACATTAACAAATTTGTCAAAGAATTAAAGATATATCTAGTTAATATATCTCACTTTTATTCAGATATAATGGCACAATTAAAATGATTAACTTTTTAACGATATTAATTTCTGGATGTATAGTGAACAAAATGTGATAAGTACCAATACACTTAGTACTGGTCTGAATGAATGAATGAATGAATCAAAATGTGCTGTAGTAAATCAAGTGGGCTAATGAGAGTTATGAATGGATAGAGATGCAATGTAATAAACAAAGAGCAATGAGTAGAGTTACCAGTATGAAAGAATAAATGCGATTTTGTTTAAGTGGGTTACTGGGAACATGCAGTTTCCTTTGTAAGAGGTTTATAATCCGATATAGCAGGGCTAACATTCACAGGAATATATGGAAAATACAAGAGTTTTTTGGTCAAAAATAAGGGGTCAACTTTTACATGAGATCAACTTTACACAAGTATATATGGTATATGTACAAAGATTTTTGTTATGAATAACATTTATTTTTGAAATAAAAAGAAGTTAACAGTCAAGGCATGCAGAATATGCAAAGCTGGTGTCTGGATAGAGATGCTGTGGTTTTTGTCAAGATTTGATGAAGGATTCTGTGCTCTATGGTCTATTCTCCAGGTCACACACCAAGACAAACATTGACTGCATTTGGAAGACCATCAATTCGGTGAAAAATATTCTTTGGTCCAACCAAAACTTGTTGGCCGTCCAATGCAAAGAATTGACCTCGACCAAGTGTTGCAGACTGGCACATTCCAATATCCAGGACTACGAACTGAGGGACGCACTAAAGCTTGGGGCAGTTGGTGCCAAGGTGCAGTGGGGAAAGACCACTGTCTACGGGTCTTTCTGCCAAAGTACAATGGGTGTCCACTCAATTATTGGACCCTCCTTGTGCCTCAAATACATGTATATAGTATCTTGCATAAGTAAGAAATGCCTTGTGCTTTTCTCAACTGTAGAGAAAGTCAAACCCAAATGTCTGTTTGTTCTGCATATGCAAAGCTCACACAGAATCAAACTGCTTTAGTAACTGTGTACGTAAATAATGATTATTTTAATTGAATAAAGTATATTTTTGCAAAAAAAATTAAAAGCCAAGTGGGAAAGACCACCATCAAAGGTCTTTCTGCCAAGGTATAACAAAGGTCTGTTCAGTTATCAGACTCTCTCTCTCTGCCTCACATGTATGTGAATAGTTTCCTGCATGAGTTAGAAATGCCTTTTGCAACTGCAGGGACTGACAAATTCCAATATTTGCTTTCTTAATATGCAAAGTCTGCACAGAACTGCTTTCATACCTGTGAATGTAGATAAAGATTTTTTATGAATAAAGTGTATTTTTGCAGTTAAAAATGTAGTTGAAATGTTGAATTATCTATGATGTTCATCTGTCATAACAGAGGCATCAATGGTAGAAATAGACAATTCACTGAACTGTGATAGGCAACAGCAAAGTGGCTGACTTTTAACTGCCCTTTGGGCAGTAACTGCTGACCTAGCCAGCACCACTCATACCCTGTGAAGTATTTTTTTTAATCATGAGTGAACTTTAGCACCTGTATTAACATAATTATTTACAAAGCATGATAGGAGAGAAAGGCATCATCAGCCCTATAGACACAGGCTACAGTTTCATGTGATCTGATGTAATTATAACAAGCTCCTTAAAGTAAAATCTAACCATTGTGAGAATTTAAGAGAATTGACGAACATATTCTCAGATAATATTGCAAACAAAGTGACCTTTCTGATCTTACATCCATGAAGTTGCTTACACCAAAGGAAAGCTCCTGCAAAAGAGGGTCATTCTGATCCATTAAGGTTTCTTTTTTAACAACAATGACAGATTGTTTTTTGATGGGCTGCAAAGACAAAGCTCCTAAAGAAAATATGAAATAGAAATAACATACATGTAGACTAGTGCAACATTTTCTGGTTGACTGCTGACAGGTGAGTTCTTTGCCTTGAGACGTCTTCCTGGAAGTTGAGACACAGAATTATGAATTTATTCTGGATTATGTGTACAATTTTCTTCATTTGTTTCTTTGGGTGCATTTACATTCTATCAAATAGTATTCATTACAGCAAAGTAATCTAGAATTCATTCCTTTTATATAAAAGCAAGTATTGAAAGAAATGTAGGCTCACACTTAATTCTTCATGGACCCACAAACAGATGTCGTAGGATTCTTAAGTTGAGATTCTATGCAATGGTTTGGTTAACTTGGACAATTTGTTTTCCTTATGTAGTTTTTTCTGTAGATAGAATTATTTTCAGATAATTGTACTAATCCAAAAATTGCTAGGAGGGATAGGTCACTTCACTGTCAGTCCAACTCTTTAGCTTTCTCTTAGTTGAGGGTTTAGGCTGATGATTGATTCAACTGGATATTTTGCCACTTGGTAAAGATAGTAGAGTTATTGACAATAAATAAAAGTAAATTCATTGTGCTACTAGACCATATGGCTACTCCCTCATTAAAGAGGGATAGGTGTTGGTGGTTTAATCAGAGGGTAACCATGCCTCAGGTAAGGGGAGAGGTTGAGAAGTAGGGTCCACCATGATAACCTGAGTCAGTGCAGGAATTAAACCCACTCTGTTGGCATCCGTCTGGCTTGCCAACCAGCTGCCCAGCCAACTGAACCTATAGACCCCCATTGTTGACAACACCATTATAACATAGACTTCCAGTGCATGTTGAGGACATCTCTGCACAGGAAGTGAATGATGGTACAGGACACACCCTGTCCCCGCCCCACCCCCAAATGTTGTATCAGGCTAAAGAAGTCAAAATTGCTCCCCATTGTTCGTTAGAGACTTAACTCCCTGTCATGTTACATGAAAGCCAAAGGAATTTAAACTGTGTCTTCATCTCCTCTGTATCTCTTGTTCAACTTAAATCTCTCCCATCATGTGAGGAGACCAAAATGGGCATGATATTCTAGATAGGAGCTAAGGAAAGTGTTGTAGGGGGTTGGTTTTGAACTCGTTCTTTTGTACCATATTCTCCTAGATATACACCCTAATGTCACGCTTCATCGAGCAAAAGACTCTCAGCACTGAGCATGAACCTTTAGTGATTCGTGCATATTGCACTTCAGTTTCACTATATCTCTTTCTCTTCCAAACATTCAGAACTAGTATGGTATACACATATTTATCAACATGTATCACACAATTTAAAAAAAACAATGGATGCTAATAATCAGAAAGAAAAGCAGAAATCGCTAGAAAAACTCTGCAGGTCTTCAGACTGAACTTGAAACAATAACTCTGTTTTCTCTCCATATATGCTACCAGACCTACTAAGTTTTTTCTAGTATTTGCAGTTTCTGTTTATGTATCACACTACATTTTACAGCATTAAATGTCACATAACAGATGCAGGTCCATTGCACCCAAATCAGATTATAACCTTTTACTCTCATTCAGGATTCTGAACCAACACATATCTTCATATCACTGGTATTATGGCATTTAACAGTCACATCAAATTTTAGATTCAGCAATTACAGACTTTGTTTTACAACCATAAACTGGAAGGCACAATTGATTAATGTCCATTAAGGTCTGTCTCCAAAACACAGTCAGCATGATAATTTATAGGATTAGTGGTGCTGGAAGAGCACAGCAGTTCAGGCAGCATCCAACGAGCAGCGAAATCTCGCTGCTTGTTGGATGCTGCCTGAACTGCTGTGCTCTTCCAGCACCACTAATCCAGTATTTGGTTTTCAGCATCTGCAGTCATTGTTTTTACCATGATAATTTATAGTCTTAATTCTCGAATTTCATTACAATGTTTACAGTTCACGTATCATTGACTACCTTAGTACTTACATCACAAATCCTTATCAATAAACAGGACTATGCATGTTCAGTGGATATCCCTTTCATGTTGTGATTAGCTCCAGGTCATTTGTTATCACTGCAGTGTTTCCTACTTATCTCCTTATCGCCCTGACACTGGTGATTCAAACCGTGAAAGTTGTTCAATTTTACAAACTTACATTCTTAACAACATTCTGTAGAATTGGCTACATGTACCATCATGCTTGGAAAAGGCATTGCAAGCTACCTTTGTCTATTTTTAGGCTATTAATATACATTTAAATATCAATCTTAATCACTTGTCTCATTTCATTCCAATTGTAATGATCTCGATTATTGATCAGAACATAAGGGGCAGAAACAGGAGCAGACTGATCAGTCTTTCAAGTCCGCTCTATTATTCAAAGGTTCATGGTTGACCTGATGGTGACCTTAATTCCACTTTCTACTTGTCTCCCATAACCCTTGGCTCCCTTGTCAATCAACACTGTCTAACTCAGCCTCAATTTCATAAACCATAACTGCCCCAGGTCAGATTTCTGTAAAATATAACTGCAATCACATCAATAATGCTAGAAATTCTCAGCAGGTTAGGCAACAGCTGTAAAGAGAAGAATACATCTGTTATTTCAGAACTCTGACGAAAGATCACAGAACACAGGCCACCAACCTGAAACCCTCAACTTCCACCATGGACAGCATTGTATTTAAAATAGCGAGAATGGATTAAACTTGCATGAATAATAAAGGTACTCATATAATTATTTATACAATGTGTGTAGTCAACCTGCATAATCTGTCTATTTAGTATGGTTTACATTTTAATAATTATTTTTAGGTATTTTGTATACACTGTTCTTGTAAGTGTCTGAGGCATTTCATAAGGATTGTACCTATGTCATTATTTAGGGTACTCAATATATAGTGAACCTATATAATTATTTAGAATTAGTTTTGCATGGCAGCTTTAAAATCATCCACTCGATAGTCTCTGATAACAATAGAAGCAACTTAGAGGGAAAGATCTAGAGAAAAACGGGTCTCCAAAATGCTCTCTAGCTTTATTAGTCTCCTCTCAGTCACACAACTGGACTATCATTCATCCTCATGTAGAAGCCAGTTGTTGAATTTTGTGCTTGCATTTGGTATTTTGTGAAGCCAGAACAAAACACTGAAGTATAACTGCAAAAACCTTGGCAATACTGGGATAAGTTCTTTCAACCATTTGTTGCTGTCACGATATTTCTATCTTTTGATGTTCTTCTCATGTTCTTTCAGTGCAGTAAATAATCAACTTTGGTTGAAAAATTGACTCAATTATCAGATCCAATAATCTATCTAATTTTATGTTTACAAATACTGGGCTACCACACAAAGAATTGTTCGACAGATAAGGTACTATAAGGTCACTAGTGCCTGTGAAACTATGTCAAAGAACCATAAAAACATAATTACCCAATCAAGCCCATGAGTCTGTGATTACACATTCAAACCCTTGAGTTTGTTCCAGTATTTAGTTAGATTATGGCTAATCTGCACCTTCAATTCCATGAATAAACCTTGGTTCCATATCTTAAACTATTACCCAACAAAAATCTATTGATCTCAGGTTTGTAAATTTCAATTTGTCATGAACTTTGGGAAAGTGAGTCTCAGATTTTCATTACTTTTTGTGTGAAAAATAATTTCTCGATTTCACTTCTGTATGATATAGCTCGAAAATTAAGATGACATTCCTTTTTTTCCGAATGTCGGTTGAGCTGCTTTTCAGTAGACTGAGGGAAAACCTTGGTTAAAACAATTTGATCCCTTGCTACATTTGTTGTTTCAAGTATTTAACATAAGACTGCTCTGCTGAAATATTCCTTCAATACTCGGAACAGACAGTTTTTTGAGGAGTACTGAAATTGCCAACAGTGACAAGTCACGTTGAGTTCTCTCGAGGACCGTACATATCTATAAACTTTTCCAGGCATCGTCATCACATATTTTCCCCAATGTGGATCAAAATGGAATTCGTAAATAAATTACTCCTCTTGTAGACTGCAGACAATTGCAAAGAATTTCACAGTGCATTGTTCTTGACAAAGTTATTGACTTGATTTACTCAGTGCTGTGGAGAGCACTCCATTTGTTTGTCTGCTGTCTAATCCCTTCTCTGACTGCCTGCAGTGGTTAAGTAAGTCCTGTTGATTCAGACGGTGACTTGAACATTCTATTGGCTATGTTGTCACTTTTGATGATGCCCAAAATGACTTTGCGGAAAATGAGTAACAGAATGGAACCAAGCACAAAATCATGGTTTAAAAAAAAAGCAAATGACATATTACCATAAGCTGAAATAATCCATCTATTTACAGCAGTGCACAGTCCTCAAGATTGTTTAGTTGGGGCAATAGGTTCTTCAAGCAAGTTATATACCTTTTCTATAACTAAACTGATAGCTAAATAAATGTAAATTAATAACCTATCTCTAAACTCATGTTAAGTTAATAGACTGTGGGGTAAATGTGAAAATCCCTTAACAAGAATTGATCGGATCATAAACTAGAAGGAGGAAGGAAAGAATACACTTTACTTGTCTGCAAACTACATTAGGCAAACTACATATTCCAATGATTCTTTGGCATATGTACAACAAGTCAATGTAGCAAACTATTTGTTTCAAAACTAGGGAGTCGATAAACACTGCCAGAGCTCACGGTATTCAGTGAGAGCCATTGTGTTCCTAATAATGGCAACAAGACTATCACAAAGTCTCACTTAGAAAGATCCATCCTCACTGCCATTTCCGATCTGTCCATTCTCAATACAATGCCCATTACTCATTGAGATAGTTTTTTTCAATGCAGTGGTCCTGTAACGTAGCTTACATTGGCATCATGATTGTAACGGTACATGGAATTCAGACATAAGAGAACTAGGTTCCCACAAGCCTGTTTTTCAGGAAGCATCAGAGAGATAGAAGGCAAAGCTCCAACAGCTTGAATCCATAAGCAACAATAGCAATAGCTTTCACTTTTATAGCGCCTTTAAGGAGCAACACCAAAAAAGTTAAAGCAAGTCTATCTAAGTCATAGTCAGAACAGGTGAGCAAAAGGTATAGTGAAAGAGTCAAGTTTTAAGAAGTCTCCGAAAGGAGGAAAGAGAAATATGGCCAGCTAGAGAGATTTAGGGAGGGTATTCCAAAGCTTAGAGCCTAGACAGCTAAGTCCATGGCTGCCAATAGTTTAGCAATTAAATTAGGGGTGCTCAAGAAACCAAAGTTGGAGGAGAACAGAATTCTAGAATGATTATAGGGCTAGAAGTGATTGCAGAGATAGGGAGGGCCTAAGTCATAAAGAGAGCTGGAAACAAGGAACAGAACTTCATCTAGGAATGTACTTTAAAACCGAGGATTTGGTAATCCAGGTCAGAAGCCCAGAGGAATGGATGAGTGAAAACTAGAGCAAACTAAAATATGTGATACATAATTTTGAATGACCTTAATTTTATGGAGGACGGAGGACATGTAAGAAATGTTACTTCTCAGAATGTTATAGAATTCTCACCTTGGTTATGGAGAGAGATAGGTGCATGTAACAGGGTGGGTTTTGCAGTTGGGGAAAGGGTAAATACGATGCTGCAAGACAGGATCTGAGGAGCATAAGTTGGGAGCATAGGCTGTCAGGGAAGGATGTCATTGAAATGTTGAACGTTTTCAAGGAACAGATACGACGTGTCCTTGATATGTATGTACCTGTCAGGCAGGAAAGAGATGGTCGTGTGAGGGAACCTTGGTTGACGAGGGAGGTTGAATGTCTAGTAAAGAGGAAGAAGGAGGTTTACATAAGGTTGAGGAAACAAGGTTCAGACAGAGCGTTGGAGGGATACAGGATAGCCAGGAGGGAGCTGAAGAAAGGGATTAGGAGAGCTAAGAGAGGGCATGAAAAATCTTTGGCGGGTAGGATCAAGGATAACCCCAAGGCCTTTTATGCGTATGTGAAAAACATGAGAATGACGAGAACGAGGGTAGGTCCGATCAAGGACAGTAGTGGGAGACTGTGTATTGAGATAGAAGAGCTCTTGAATGAGTACTTTTCTTCAGTATTTACAAATGAGAGGGACCATATTGTTGAAGAGGAGAGTATGAAACGGACTGGTAAGCTAGAGGAGATACTTTTTAGGAAGGAGGATGTGTTGGGAATTTTGAAAAACTTGAGGATAGACAAGTCCCCCAGGCCTGACGGGGATATATCCTAGGATTATGCGGGAAGCAAGAGAGGAAATTGCAGAGCCGTTGGCAATGATCTTTTCATCTTCACTGTCAACAGGGGGGTGGTACCAGGGGACTGGAGAGTGGCAAATGTTGTGCCCCTGTTCAAAAAAGGGAATAGGGATAACCCCGGGAATTACAGGCCAGTTAGTCTTACTTCGGTGGTAGGCAAAGTAATGGAAAGGGCACTGAGGGATAGGATTTATGAGTATCTGGAAAGACACTGCTTGATTAGAGACAGCCAGCACGGATTTGTGAGGGGTAGGTCTTTCCTTACAAGTCTTATTGAATTCTTTGAGGAGATGACCAAGCATGTGGATGGGGGTAGAGCAGTGGATGTAGTATACATGGATTTTAGTAAGGCATTTGATAGTGTTCCCCATGGTAGGCTTCTGCGGAAAGTCAGGAGGCATGGGATAGAGGGAAATTTGGCCAGTTGGATAGAAAACTGGCTAACCGGTCGAAGTCAGAGAGTGGTGGTAGATGGTAAATATTCAGCCTGGAGCCCAGTTACAAGTGGAGTTCCGCAGGGATTAGTTCTGGGTCCTCTGCTGTTTGTAATTTTTATTAATGACTTGGAAGAGAGAGTCAAAGGGTGGGTCAGGAAATTTGCAGACAATACGAAGATTGGTGGAGTTGTGGATAGTGAGAAGGGCTGTTGTCGGCTGCAAAGGGACTTAGGTATGATCCAGAGCTGGGCTAAGGAGTGGCAGATGGAGTTCAACCCTGCCAAGTGTGAGTTTGTCCATTTTGGAAGGACAAATAAGAATGCGGAATACAGGGTTAACGGTAGGGTTCTTAGTAAGGTGGAGGAGCAGAGGCATCTTGGGGTCTATGTTCATAGCTCTTTGAAAGTTGCCACTCAGGTGGATAGAGCTTGTAAGAAGGCCTATGGTGTATTAGTGTTCATTAGCAGAGGGATTGAATTCTAGAGTCGTGAGGTGATGTTGCAGCTGTACAGGACTTTGGTTAGGCCACGTTTGGAGTACTGTGTGTAGTTCTGATCGCCTCACTTTAGGGAAGATGTGGAAGCTTTGGAGAAGGTGCAGAGAAGATTTACCAGGATGTTGCCTGGAATGGAGAATAGGTCGTACAAGGATAGGTTGAGAGTGCTAGGCCTTTTCTCATTGGAACAGCGAAGGATGAGGGGTGACTTGATAGAGGTTTATAAGATGATCAGGGAAATAGATAGAGTAGTCAGAGACTTTTTACCCAGGTACAACAGTGTTACAAGAAGACATAAATTTAAGGTGAAGGGTGGAAGGTATAGGGGGGATGTCAGGGGTAGGTTCTTTACCCAGCGAGTGGTGGGGGCATGGAATGTGCTGCCTGTGGGAGTGGCAGAGTCAGAATCATTGGTGACCTTTAAGCGGCAATTGGATAGGTACATGGATAGGTGCTTAAGCTAGGACAAATGTTCGGCACAACATCGTGGGCCGAAGGGTCTGTTCTGTGCTGTATTGTTCTATGTTCTATGTTCTAGCTAGTAGACATTGCATGAGGACAGTTTGCTTCTGTTTTCTCTTTAGAAAAGAAATCTGTTGCTGATAATGTAAATGCCTCATATTTAGGTGTTCATTGTGAAATCCCTAAGTTGCTGGGATGGTGTCTTGTACCCTCTTATCTACATAAGTGTCTTGCTGGAACTAAGTAAAGACACTCAGCATGACCTGAAGTTAAAGTGTCTTCAGCTAAAGTGATGGATGAAGAGTCATGATTCCTGCCAGCTCGGATAGATGTGCTGCATTCGCTGGTTAGCAGGGTTCAAACAAGTGATTGGTATAAGGTAAACTACTGGCATTAGAAATGAAGTGCTTTAACAGGTGATTGGAGGCGGGATATGAGCCTTGTTAGGAAGCTGCCTTCTTCAGACAGAGGAAGATCTGGAAGGATTGAGGAAGACTATCCTAACAGTACAGCTACTGAGCAGAAAGCACCTTCCACAAGCAGCTAGAGAGATCCAATCTGTGTGTGTCATCCATCCATTTGTCCTACAAGATCAGTAAAATGCTTTCACTCTTCCGAAGTCCCTGCTGCACCATATCTAAACTGTCGCTTCTTACTAAACTTGATGAACTACTTCAAAACCAATTTGTGAATTCTTGACCATCAATTCTTGTAACCTGTAACTCCCAAACTTTAAAATTTACAAACAAAAACAGAAAATGCTGGAAAAGCTCAGCAAGTCTGGCAGCATCTATGGGGAGAAATCAGAGTTAACATCTCGAGTCTAGTCACCCTTCCTCAGAATCATAAAATGTACAACTTGGTGTCAGAAGTGGGATTGCAGAGGTTGAGATATTCAAGACTTGAGAAGCAACAGTTTTAAATCACAATAACAGTAAACAAGTGTGAAATTGTTCCAAACCACAGCTAGGAGTTACAATGGCATTAACACATCACATGTCACTGGTTGATAGATTACCAGACAGAGAAAGCAAGTGTAGCTGGGGTGAAAGAACTCCTAAATGATTAAAAGTTGAAACCATCACTAAAGTTGATAACTCCTCTGCCTGTAAAAAGTAAATATTGGATTTTTTTTAAAATCTGAATAATCAGCCCAGTTACTATATTTACTTTAACTGATACTTACTCAATTCCATTTGAAAATCACTGAAGAAATATGGCTGAAGTTTCCCATCCCCCGAACAATGTGAATAATGACGAGTTGGTTGAAAAAGTATGGCGAGGTTGGAAAACTGAGAATCTCGACATAAAGCAACTTTTCACCGATGGTTTGAACAGTGACATGAGCATCTTGCTAATGAGTGGCAAGAGATCTAATTGTATGCATTTACATCTCATTATTACTGATTCTCACCTCACTTATGTGCAATTTGATATTTGTCCATGGTGACACTCCATGGGCAGTGACCACATGCACCTCCATCCACAGAAGTTGGTATCAAACAACACTAATATCCCCACATCATTCTGGCACATCTCTGACTCGTTTGTAATTCATGATGTAGAGGGGTGTTGTTGTTGGACTGGGGTGGCACCAGGTTATAAACTCACATGGCACCAGGTTATAAACCAACAGGTTTATTTGAATTCGCAAGCTTTTGGAGCACTGCTCCTTTGACAGATAAACTTGTTGACTATACCTGATGAAGATGCAGCACTCTGAAAGCTTGTGATTTCAAATAAACCTGTTGGAATATAACCTGATGTTGTGTGACTTCTGACATTTGTAATACAGTTATTCACTTCAATTCTGCACGTTGGCACACACTGACACCTTTCATTGTAATGCTGTTGCCAGGCCTCTTTGCCCACAGAGACAAGTACTGATCTCATGCACCAGAACAGAATGCATCTCGGGAAACTTTGCTTGCTTTTCTTTGTATTTATTTACATTTATTTACATTTATATGTTCACTACAGCACCACTTTGCCTTGAAAGTTTGTGTTTTGCCATCTCTTTCCAAATATATGCATTCCCAGGACCTCTGTCTTAATTTACCTCTTCAGGGCAATCACAAAGCAAGGAAACTTGCAATAGTCCTTAGCAGTGGTCAGTCAAGGGGATGGACAGATTACTAAATGGCACTATGTCATGTTGATATTACACCTACAGCATGTAGCAGCAGCTCACACAACAACACACCACAGGTGTTTCAACCACATGGCTATGTCTTGAAGTCTAAGAGAATAGTCCTCAGGCAAGGTAAGGTAAACAGCTTTCAGTCAGGGGGTTCTGGCATAGTTAGATAAGGGCAGCATCCAATCTCAGTCCAAGGGACTTGATACAACAAAATAGAAAGGTTTTTGCAACAACTGATAGTCAGTACATGATGGTTGGATAGTTGGGTGGATGGCTGGTTTGCAATACAGTGATATCAACAGCATGAGTTCAATTCTTACATTAATTTCTACCCTCACCCTGCTGTAGGGATGGGGGAGGGGGGATGGGAGGTGAGTGATTACATTACCTTTTTCTTACATTACATTACAGTGTGGAAACAGGCCCTTCGGCCCAACAAGTCCACACCGACCCGCCAAAGCGCAACCCACCCATACCCCTACATTTACCCCTTACCTAACACTACGGGCAATTTAGCATGGCCAATTCACCTAACCTGCACAGTTTCGGACTGTGGGAGGAAACCAGAGCACCCGGAGGAAACCCATGCAGACACGGGGGGAACGTGCAAACTCCACACAGTCAGTTGCCTTAGGCGGGAAATGAACCCGGGACTCTGGTGCTGTGAGGCAGCAGTGCTAACCACTGTGCCACCGTGCCGCCCACCATGCCTGATCCTCAGGTTAAAGTGCTACCTGTTGTTTCCTAATGAGAGATTAGGACTATGGTAACTTTATATGGTTGCTATTAGAGCTGAAAATGTGTTGCTGGAAAAGCGCAGCAGGTCAGGCAGCATCCAAGGAGCAGGAGAATCGACGTTTCGGGCATGAGCCCTTCTTCAGGACTCATGCCCGAAACGTCGATTCTCCTGCTCCTTGGATGCTGCCTGACCTGCTGCACTTTTCCAGCAACACATTTTCAGCTCTGATCTCCAGCATCTGCAGTCCTCACTTTCTCCTATGGTTGCTATTAGACCAGCTCCTTAAATCCTACATTTGTTTTTATTCAAATTTCACCATCTGCCATGACAGCCTGGACCTTTGAATTACTAGACTAGTGACATTACTTCAACACTAGCACATCCCCTTACTTTGGTTTAGATTTCCAAAGTACTATTGCTTTATACGGTGTGATTTAAAGATCCGTGGTCTTACTGATTTTTCACCCAGATGTTAGTGGGAATCTGGAATGTACTTCTCTGTGGCAAGCTAAACAACCCGAGTTTATCCATCCTCTCCTGGGGAGGTAGTTTAGGCAGGAAACCTCACAACTTTAAAGAGTAATTGGTTAAGCACTTGAAGGGTCATCACATTCACGGCTCTGGACCAAGTGCTGGAAAGTGGGACTAGTGCAGATTTAGAGCAGTATTTTTGTCAGTGCAAATTTGATGGGCTAAAGGGCCTCTTCTGTACCTATGATACTGTGATTCCATGATAACAATTAGAGTAAATCTAAAAGGTAAGTCTCATTGGCTACTTCCTTTCCTACTGTTGGCTTAACATCAATCTGCACTTCTGTAATTTCAAACTTTTCCAAGATTGAAACAACAATATTCTTGCGCTGATTGGGTTTTGTTAGTTTTCAAATTGTTTCAGCCCAAGGTATGTTTGATGCTCAGGAATCACCTGGACTGTTGTCCCTTACTGTTTGACAAAATAATAAAATGTTGTTATCTTCTTCAACTTCAGCTAAATTTCCCTTTGAAAGAGTGAAACAGCAATTCAAGTCAATTCACCCCGTTCTAGTGAATCTCCTCTGCACTCTGTCCAATGCAATCACATCCTTCCTACAGTGTAGCAAACAAAACTGCACACATCATTCCAGCTGTAAAGCTTATTGGTAGGACTGTAAGTACACTAACAGTAGTCAGGTTTATTAATAATTGCAAATTATAATACCAAATTGATATAGAGTAATGGACTGTGTTTCATTCAGGGCAATTTGTTATTGTTTTGGGGAGAGTTTAAATTATCTCAGTAGGGGTGGGGGAACCAGAAGCTAATATCAGAAATGAATACCAGTGTGCACAGAGTACTGAGAAAGAGATAGCACCACAGGAGGAAAAGGTAAGACAATAAGTGAGTTGAGAGTTGGGGAACAAGTACTAGAGTCTAAGTCAGACTTAATGTTCATGTCGATGAATAACTGGCGTATGATACTTAGGATTGGTGTGTTACCGGCGCAAATTGATGTGGACACAGATTTAAAGTGCATGGCAAATGAGTTTGATGATTTGAAATGTATTACTTGAAAAGTACAGGAAGCAGATTTCAACAGTAGCTTATAAAAAGGAGTTGGTAAATATTTAAAGGCAAAACATTCAGAGAGCTATGAGGAAAGACCAAAGTGTGGAAATAATTGGATGGCTCACTTAAAGACTGACAGTGGAATACAGGGCTGAGTAGTCTCATTCCAAGCTTTATTATTCTCTGATTTTGCCATTTGCATTCTTTGTAATTTTTTTAAAATTCTGATTATAATCATACTCAAATGAAGTGGTGATGGCTGCAGCCTTGGCTGTGCTGCAAAAGAACCCAGTTCCCAACTCTCAAGTGATAGACGTGGGGGCAGCACATCAGCCTGCTGAAACTTAAATCAATGTTTGAAGCTCCAAGTGACAACAAAACAAATCATGGCACAGTGCCAAATCTACCCTCTACCATAAGCATTCACTGTCAGTCCTGCCTGATTTGTAGTGCAGATGTTAATAGCAATTACAAAAATTACAACTGCTGTTAAATTCTTCTGTCAATGTGCTATTTTCAAGTAGCAGTGCTGCAGGATTTTTCAAGGTCTGTCAGCGCAGCTTGTGATTAGTTTGGGCATTCTTGCTGCAGTTATAGACAATAGGTGCAGGAGTAGGCCATTCTGCCCTTCGAGCCTGCACCACCATTCAATATGATCATGGCTGATCATCCTTAATCAGTATCCTGTTCCTGCCTTATCTCCATAACCCTTGATTCCACAATCCTTGAGAGCTCTATCCAACTCTTTCTTAAATGAATCCAGAGACTGGGCCTCCACTGCCCTCTGGGGCAGAGCATTCCACACAGCCACCACTCTCTGGGTGAAGAAGTTTCTCCTCATCTCTGTCCTAAATAGTCTACCCCGTATTTTTAAGCTGTGTCCTCTGGTTCGGCACTCACCCATCAGTGGAAACATGTTTCCTGCCTCCAGAGTGTCCAATCTTTTAATAATCTTTTATGTCTTAGTCAGATCCCCTCTCAGTCTTCTAAACTCAATGGTATACAAGCCCAGTCGCTCCAGTCTTTCAGTGTAAGATAGTCCCGCCATTCCAGGAATTGACCTCGTGAACCTACACTGCACTCCCTCAAAAGCCAGAATATCTTTCCTCAAATTTGGAGACCAGACCCAGAACTGCACACAGTACTCCAGGTGTGGTCTCACCAGGGCTCTGTACAGCTGCAGAAGAACCTCTTTGCTTCTGCAATCCCTCTTGTTATGAAGGCCAGCATGCTATTAGCCTTCTTCACGAGCTGCTGTACCTGCATGCTTACCTTCATTGACTGGTGCACAAGAACCCCCAGATCTCTCTGTACTGCCCCTTTACCTAAATTGATTCCATTTAGGTAGTAATCTTCCTTCCTGTTCTTGCCACCAAAGTGGATAACCATATATTTATCCACATTAAACTGCATCTGCCATGCATCTGACCACTCACCTAACTTGTCCAGGTCACCGTATAATCTCCTAACATCCTCATCACATTTCACCCTGCCACCCAGCTGAGTATCATCAGCAAATTTGCTAATGTTATTGCTAATACCATCTTCTATATTATTAACATATATTGTAAAAAGCTGCGGTCCCAGCACTGATCCCTGCGGTACCCCACTGGTCACTGCCTGCCATTCCGAAATGGAGCCGTTTATCACTACTCTTTGTTCCAATAGACAATAGGTGCAGGAGTAGGCCATTCTGTTCCTGCTTTATCTACATAACTCTTGATTCCACTATCCTTGAGAGCTCTATCCAACTTTTCCTCAATGAATCCAGAGACTGGGCCTCCACTGCCCTCTGGGGCAGAGCATTCCTAACAGCCACCACTCTCTGGGTGAAGAAGTTTCTTATCAGCCAACCAACTTTCAAAATTAGCACTTTGCCCCCAATACCATGCGCCCTAACTTTGCTCACTAACCTCCTATGTGGGACTTTATCAAAAGCTTTCTGAAAGTCCAGGTACACTGCATCTACTGGATCTCCCTCATCCATCTTCAGAGTTACATCCTCAAAAAATTCCAGAAGATTAGTCAAGCATGATTTCCCCTTCATAAATCCATGCTGACTCTGACCTATCCTGTTACTACTATCCAGATGTGTTGTAATTTATTATGCTTTTCTTATTGATGCAGATACTGCACACTTAGATTAGATTACTTACACACTTAGATTACTTACAATGTGGAAACAGGCCCTTCGGCCCAACAAGTCCACACCGAACCGCCGAATTGCAACCCACGCAGACCCATTCCCCTATATTTACCCCTTCACCTAACAGTACAGGCAATTTAACATGGCCAATTCATCTAACCTGCACATTTTTGGATTGTGGGAGAAAACTGGAGCACCCGGAGGAAACCCATGCAGACACGGGGAGAATGTGCAAACTCCACACAGAGAGTCGCCTGAGGCAGGAATTGAACCCGGGTCTCTGACGCTGTGAGGCAGCAGTACTAACCACTGTGCCACTGTGCCGCCCACTAAACTGCAGTATATCTGAAATTTCAAATCACCAGTTTGAGAAATGTTAGACAATGCAAATGCAAATTTTGAGAAAAGGGACAGGAAAGACTGTTGCTCCCATCAAGCCCATCCTATTCATGCCTTGGCATCGTGATTTGTGCAATCCACCTCCTACCCCCTGTCCAGACTGCACAGAACACTGCCACATACTATCACCAAGGAGAGGCAACATTAAAGAGAGAAAAAGAAACATATTGATATATTAAATAAGGAGTAATTAAACTGCTTCCTGGAGCAGAGAATCAGTGACCCCAGTAAGGCAGTAGCCGAAAGAAGCAGAGATAAAGCGAAGGTGATAAAATGTACAGAATTGTTGTGATCTGGAATACATTGCCTGAAAAGGTAAATTAAGTAGATTTGATCATAGCTTTAATAAATACTTGCACTGGAAAAGAATTACAGCACAACAGCGAAAGCACCAAGGAGTGATATTAATTATATAGCTCCTTTGAAGAGTTGGCATGCAAGGAGTTCTTCTTTAGTTAGTTAAGTAATTTCTCAGCTTCGAATGTTATCGAAAAGCAAGTCCAGAGACAAAATATAGTTATTATTACCATTACACAATAAACTCATACAACCACGATTCTTACAGACTCAAAGGTTTTGCTTCTGAAAGCTGGACATCTGACTGTCCTGACAGCTTCACCCAAAACAGCTGCTGTTTGTTCTTATGTCTTCTGCTTTAAGTGAGTCCTTTCCTGTGATGTGCAAAGTGCATGTTGAGGTGAAACTCCTCCTCATCAAACTGCCCGATGCTGACATAAGGGTCATCTTGGTATTTTGATTTCTAATCCATTTAACCCAATGTTTCCAGTGTGACAATACAAATGGAAAAAGATACCCGAGGCATCCCGAAGGAATAATTTGATAACTTGCTAGGTACAAGGAAACTCCAATGCACCAGCTAACATCCAATGTTATCACAGTTATGATTGCAGCTGATGGTAATCCTGAACAAGTCTGATCCAAGAGGGAAAATTAGCTTGCTAGATCATGGATTTTAGTTTTGCAGTTCGGTTATAATGATAGTGAGCTACTGAACGTACTCCCGTGTGGCTTTTGAGTTGAACAAAAGAATTCAAGTTATTACACAAACAAATGAATAAGCTATACACATGCAAGACTATATAGAAAGTTCTTAACATAATCAGGAAAAGGAAAGATTTGATCTTGCTCCCCGTAGTATCCTTTACAGATAATCAATCCGAGTGCAATATCTCTCCTATCTTAGATCATTAATTACTTACTTAGCTTTCTCGCACTGGTTTTGATGGCCTAGATACTTTTTTCTAGCTCTGCTGTCCTGACTGATTTTCATTCAAACCGTCGTGGCTTGGAGACTTCATAAAATAGCCTGCCTTTCTGCTAGTGTGAACTGTTGTTCTCAACTGAGAACGTAATATTTCGAATTCAAATCTGGGACTAACTTTTGCCAGGAATTGGCTAAGTATCAATTCCAATGAGTTTTCTGGAGGGTTTCTCTTCATGAGGCCTGGAGAGCTTTCTCACACTACCTTTCTAAACACATGTCAATATGCTCCACAGCCCTGTGGCAATTCATCTGTTCTATTCTCCCGCTCACCACTGACAGACGTACTCACCACTGACAGGATCTCACAAGACTCTTGGCACTAACATCATCTTTAAATCCCAGCCGTGTACACAATCAAACACAGTCAGTCTGGAGCTGCATTGCATGTTTCATGAGAGTTATGGCCCTATGATTTGTTGACAGAGGCCTGAAGGTCCTGGAGGATAGTGTGGTGCAAAAGAGTGCCATCCTTTTCCCTCAGAGCCAGCAGATGAGACCATGCCACGGGATGCTGCCAGCCTGTTTTGAAGTTGCCACCCAGGTCAGTACTATCAGGAGGAACACCCAGCAATGCAGGAGGAAGGTTAATGACCTTCTCTGCTCCATAAACTCTCCTCTCTTTCTCTCTCTGCTACCTCGCACTCAGTCTATCTCTGCTACTGCTGCTACTCTCTGCTACACATGTTCCAACAAGCCTTAGGACTCTCACTGCAATATGAAACATCTTCCTCATTGATTCATATCTATCCAACCTCCCCAAAATAACCCTGCCTGCCCTCTCCACTGCCTAGTCACTCATTTGGGACACCTCATCGCATTCCCCTACCTATAATAGCACTTTCACCTCATTCAATCCCTCCACTTGGCTCATTCCAGGAGAAAACAATAAAAAGTAGGACAGAAAGAGTGGGGTATGGTACTTGACATTTGGTACCGCTTATGAATAGAGGACCCTGACCCTGCCCATATGTAGCAGCTGACTGATCACGCCCATGTCTTTGGACTGCCTTTGACTTGCTGCGCAAGGAACTTCTGACTGAATGTTGGCTCCATTGACTTGGCTGTGGACTACTCCCTGTAGATTTCGAGGTATAACTGTTTGGTTGAAGGGCATTCAGTCTGTTTGCCATGCAGATTGCTGCCTCATTCTGTCGGTGTGAGAATGTTATAGCACTCTGCTGTAGAACAACATGTCCACCCCTTGACTGATCACTACTGGCAACCATGCCAAACTGCCTGGCTTTATGCCTATGCTAACAGGCAAGTCAAGATGGAAGTACAGTGAACCTTTAAGGTGTAGGTAAGGGAGCACAACACACAAACAGTGTAGGCAAGGCAGGGATGGTGTGAGTTTCCAAGTAGCACAAAGTGAGCAAGAGCTCAGAGAGCAAGTGGTATGCCCTGAGATACCCCCTTGTCATATGGGGTGGATGCTTGCCCCTCCACACAAGATGTCCTGCCTGCAGCTTCACCATGAAAGGTGCTGGTAAGCTCCAAAGTACAGCACGGAAGTAGAGAACTGTATTGTAAGTGAATCAAGATAGTCTATGAGGGCATGGCGAGGTTTGTACATGTCAACGCCAATGTCCAAGTATTCCGGCAGGATGGTGGCAGAGTAAGACACTCCTGCTGGAATTCGACTGCTCTGTCTATTCTCTTTCTTTCTTTTGTTCATGTTTTTCCCTTTTTAACAGTCCCGGAGCAGCACGAGGGGAAGGGTGGCCCAGTGCAGCCAGAGGAAGGATGTCCCAGAACAGTACGAGGGGAAGGGTGTCCCTGAGCAGCGTGTGAGGAAGCAAGTCCCAGAGCAGCGTGAGGAGAAGCGAGTCCCAGAGCAGCACGAGGAGAAGCGAGTCCCAGAGCAGCACGAGGAGAAGCGAGTCCCGGAGCAGCACGAGGAGAAGCGAGTCCCAGAGCAGCACGAGGGGAAGCGAATCCCGGAGCAGCACGAGGGGAAGCGAGTCCCAGAGCAGCGTGAGGAGAAGCGAGTCCCGGAGCAGCACGAGGGGAAGCAAGTCCTGGGCCAGCGTGAGGGGCGTGCAGTCCCGGAGCAGTGTGAGAGGAAGGGAGTCCCAGTGCAGTGTGAGGGATAGAGAATCCCAGTGCAGCGTGAAGGGAAGAGAGTCCCAGTGCAGCATGAGGGAAAGAGAGTCCCGGACCAGAGTGAGAGGAAGAGAGTCCCAGTGCAGCGTGAGGGAGAGTCCCAGCGCAGCATGAGAGGAAGAGAGTCCCAGTGCAGCGTGAGGGATAGAGAATCCCAGTGCAGCATGAGGGAAAGAGAGTCCCAGTGCAGTGTGAGAGGAAGAGAGTCCCAGAGCAGTGTGAGAGGAAGAGAGTCCCAGTGCAGCGTGAGGGAGAGTCCCAGTGCAGCATGAGAGGAAGAGAGTCCCAGAGCAGTGTGAGGGGAAGAGTCACAGTGCAGCTTGAGAGGAAGAGAGTTCCATTGCAGCATGAGGGGAAGAGAGTCCCAGTGCAGCGTGAGGGAAAGGGAGTCCAAGTGTAGCGTGAGGGGAAGAGAGTCCCAGTGCAGCGTGAGGGGAAGAGAGTCCCAGTGCAGCATGAGGGGAAGGGAGTCCAAGTGTAGCATGAGGGGAAGAGAGTCCCAGTGCAGCGTGAGGGGAAGGGAGTCCCACTGCAGTGTGAGTGGAAGAGATTCCCAGTGAAGTGTGAGGGGAAGGGAGTCCCAGTGCAGCGTGAGGGATAGAGAATCCCAGTGCAGCATGAGAGGAAGAGAGTCCCAGTGCATCACAAAGGAAATGGAGTCCCAGGGCAGCACAAGGGGGAGTCCCAGTGCAGCATGAGGGGAAGAGAGTCACAGTGCAGCGTGAGGAGAGGAGAGTCCCAGTGCAGCGTGAGGGGAAAGGAGTCACAGTGCAGCGTGAGGGGAAGGTAGTCCCAGTGCAGCACAAAGGGAAGGGAGTCCCAGTGCAGCACAAAGGGAAGGGAGTCCCAGTGCAGGGTGAGGGGAAGGGAGTCCCAGTGCAGCGTGAGGGGAAGAGAGTCCCGGACCAGAGTGAGAGGAAGAGAGTCACAGTGCAGCGCGAGAGGAAGAGAGTCCAAGTATAGTGTGAGGGGAAGAGTCACAGTGCAGCTTGAGAGGAAGAGAGTTCCATTGCAGCATGAGGGGAAGAGAGACACAGTGCAGCACAATGGGAAAAGAGTCCCAGTGCACCGTGAGGGGAAGGGAGTCCCAGTGCAGCGTGAGGGGAAGGGAGTCCCGGAGTAGCGTGAAGGGAAGAGAGTCCCACTGCAGCGTGAGGGGACAAGAGTCCCAGTGCAGCATGAGAGGAAGAGTGTCCCAGTGCAGCGTGCAGTGATAGAGAGTCCCAGTTCAGCATGAGGGGAAGGGAGTCCCAGTGCAGTGTGAGAAACAGAGAGTCCCAGTGCAGCGTGAGGGAAAGAGAGTCATAGTGCAGCTTGAGGAAAAGAGAGTTATAGTGCAGCGTGAGGGGAAGGGAGTCACAGTGCAGCGTGAGGGGAAGGGCGTCACAGTGCAGCGTGAGGAGAATAGAGTCACAGTGCAGCGTAAGAGGAAGAGTGTCCCAGTGCAACATGCTGGAAAGAGAGTCCCAGTGCAGCGTGAGAGGAAGAGTGTCCCAGTGCAACGTGCTGGAAAGAGAGTCCCAGTGCAGCGTGAGGGATAGAGAGTCACAGTGCAGTGTGAGGGGAAGGGAGTCACAGTGCAGCATGAGGGGATGAGAGTCCCAGTGCAGCGTAAGGGGAAGAGAGTCCAGGAGCCGCGTGAGGGGAATGGAATCACAGGACAGTGTGAGGGGAAAGTAGTCACAGTGCATCGTGAGAGGAAGAGAATCCCAGTGCAGCGTGAGGAGAAGAGAGTCCCAGTGCAGCGTGAGGGGAAGAGAATCCCAGTGCAGCGTGAGGGGAAGAGAGCCCTGGACCAGCGTGAGGGGAAGAGAGACACAGTGCAGCGTGAGGGGAAGAGAGCCCTGGACCAGCGTGAGGGGAAGAGAGACACAGTGCAGCGTGAGGGGAAGAGAGCCCTGGACCAGCGTGAGGGGAAGAGAGACACAGTGCAGCGTGAGGGGAAGGGAGTCCCGGAGTAGCGTGAAGGGAAGGGAGTCACAGTGCAGCGTGAGGGGAAGGGAGTTACAGTGAGGGAAAGAGAATCCCAGTGCAGCGTGAGGGAAAGAGGGACCCAGTGCAGCATGAGGGGAAGAGAGTCACAGTGCAGCATGAGGGGAAAGGAGTTACAGTGAGGGGAAAGGAGTTACAGTGAGGGGAAGAGAGTCCCACTGCAGCGTGAGGGGACGAGAGTCCCAGTGCAGCATGAGAGGAAGAGTGTCCCAGTGCAGTGGGAGGGGAAGAGAGTCCCAGTGCAGCGTGCAGTGATAGAGAGTCCCAGTTCAGCATGAGGGGAAGGGAGTCCCAGTGCAGCGTGAGGGAAAGAGAGTCACAGTGCAGCTTGAGGAAAAGAGAGTTATAGTGCAGCGTGAGGGGAAGGGCGTCACAGTGCAGCGTGAGGAGAATAGAGTCACAGTGCAGCGTGCTGGAAAGAGAGTCCCAGTGCAGCGTGAGGGATAGAGAATCCCAGTGCAGCGTGTGGGGAAGGGCATCACAGTGCAGCGTGAGGAGAATAGAATCCCAGTGCAGTGTGAGGGGAAGAGAGTCCCAGTGCAGCGTGAGAGGAATAGAGTCACAGTGCAGCGTGAGGGGAAGGGAGTCACAGTGCAGCATGAGGGAAAGAGAGTCCCAGTGCAGCGTGAGGGGAAGAGAGTCCAGGAGCCGCGTGAGGGGAATGGAGTCACAGGACAGCGTGTGGGGAAAGTAGTCACAGTGCATTGTGAGAGGAAGAGAGTCCCAGTGCAGCGTGAGGGGAAGAGAATCCCAATGCAGCGTGAGGTGAAGGGAGTCCCAGTGCAGCATGAGGAGAAGAGAGTCCCAGTGCAGCGTGAGGGGAAGAGAATCACAGTGCAGCGTGAGGGGAAGAGAATCCCAGTGCAGCGTGATGGGAGGAGAGTCACAGTGCAGCGTGAGGGGAAGGGAGTGACAATGCAGCGTGAGGGGAAAGGAGTCACAGTGCAGTGTGAGGGGAACAGAGTCCCACTGCAGCGTGAGAGGAAGAGAGTCACAGTGCAGCGTGAGAGGACGGGTGTCCCAGTGCAACGTTAGGGATAGAGTCCCAATGCAATGTGAGAGGAAGGGAGTCCCAGTGCAGCGTTAGGGATAGAGAGTCCCAGTGCAGCGGGAGGGGATGGTAGTCCCAGTGCAGCGTGATGGGAATAGAGTCGCAGTGCAGCATGAGGGGAAGAGAGTCCCTGAGCTGCGTTATTGGAAGGGAGACCCAGTGCAGCGTGAGGGGAAGAGAGTCCCAGTGCAGCGTGAGGGATAGAGAGTCCCAGTGCAGCGTGAGGGGAAGGGTGTCCCAGTGCAGCGTGAGGGGAAGGGTGTCCCAGTGCAGCGTGAGGGGAAGGGTGTCCCAGTGCAGCGTGAGGGGAATAGAGTCGCAGTGCAGCATGAGGGGAAGAGAGTCCCTGAGCTGCGTTATTGGAAGGGAGACCCAGTGCAGCGTGAGGGGAAGAGAGTCCCAGTGCAGCGTGAGGGATAGAGAGTCCCAGTGCAGCGTGAGGGGAAGGGTGTCCCAGTGCAGCGTGAGGGGAAGGGTGTCCCAGTGCAGCGTGAGGGGAAGAGAGTCAAAGTGCAGCATGAGGGGAAGGGTGTCCCAGTGCAGCGTGAGGGGAAGCAAGTGCCAGATTAGTGCGAGAGGAAGTGAATCCCAGCGCAGCGAGTCCCTGAGCAGCACAAGGGGCACGGAGTCTCACAGCATCACACGGGGAAGCGAGTCCCAGTGCAGCGTGAGGGGTGAGGGTCAGGGAGTCTTGTAGCAGCGCAAGGGGAAGCAGATCTCAGAGCAGCCTGAGGGGAAGGCAATCCCCAGACGGGAAATGGGTCTCAGAGCAGGGCATGGTGAATTCGTCCTGGAACAGCACAAATTCCATTGTCACAGCTGAGTGCCAGTGGGAAGCGAACTGTATCAATGAAGCAGAAAACTCAAAAAGGGATCATGCTGTAAGGTTGAGTGAAATAGGAGTTAATGGGAAGGGTGAGGGCAGTAACAAATTAAAAATACTATATATGAATGCACGAAGCATTAGAAATAAGATTAGATTACATTACATTACAGTGTGGAAACAGGCCCTTCGGCCCAACAAGTCCACACCGACCCGCCGAAGCGCAACCCACCCATACCCCTACATTTACCCCTTACCTAACACTACGGGCAATTTAGCCTGGCCAATTCTGATGGGCAGAGGGGGTGGGGTGGCCATGTTGGTAAGGGATGATATTCAGTCCCTTGTGTGAGGAGACCGAGAATCAGGGGATGTGGAGTCAGTATGGATAGAGCTGAGAAATTCCAATGGTAAAAAGACCCTCTTGGGAGTTATCTACAGGCCCCCAAACAGTAGTCTGGATGTTGGATGTAAGAAAATCAGGAGCTGAAACTGGCCTGTCACAAAGATGTTACTACAGTTGTTATGGGGGATTTCAACATGCAGGTAGACTGGGAGAATCAGGATGGTATTGGACCTCAAGAAAGAGATTTTGTGGAGTGCCTCAGACATAGATTCTTAGAACAGCTGGTGCTGGAGCCTACCAGGGAGAAGGCAATTCTGGATCTGGTATTGTGCAACGAACCAGAATTGATCAGGGTCCTTGAAGTGAAAAAGCCATTGGGAAGTAGTGACACTAATACAATAATCTTTAATCTGCAATTTGAGAGGGAGCGGGCACAATCGGAAGTGACAATATTTCTGTTGAATAAAGAGAACTATGGAGCTATGAGGGAGGAGTTGGCCAAAGTTCAATGGCGCAATACCTTAGCAGGGATGACAGTGGAGGAACAATGGTAGATATTTCTGTGTATAATGCAGAAGGTGCAGGATCAGTTCATTCCAAAAAGGAAGAAAGATCCTAGGAGGAGACATGGGTGGCCGTGGCTGACGAGGGAAGTTAAGAAACACAAAGTTAAAAGAGAAAAAGTATAACATGGTGGCACAGTGATTAGCACTGCTGCCTCACAGCGCCAGAGACCTGGGTTCAACTCCCGCCTCAGGCGACTGACTGTGTGGAGTTTGCACGTCCTCCCCGTGTCTGCGTGGGTTTCCTCCGGCTGCTCCGGTTTCCTCCCACAGTCCAAAGATGTGCAGGTCAGGTGAATTAGCCATGCTAAATTGCCCGTAGTGTTTGGTTAGGGGTATGGGTGGGTTGCGCTTCGGCGGGGCGGTGTGGACTTGTTGGGCCGAAGGGCCTGTTTCCACACTGTAAGTAATCTAATCTAATCAAAGATAAGTGGGAAAACGGAGGACTGGGAAGCTTTTAAAGAACAACAGAGGATGACTAAGAAGGAAATACGCAGAGAAAAAATGAGATACGAAGGTAAACTGGCCAAAAATATAAAGGGGGATAGTAAAAGCTTTCTTACGGATGTGAAAGGCAAAAAAATGCTTAAGACTAAAATTGGGCCCGTGAAGACAGAAACAGGGGAATATATTACATGGAACAAAGAAATGGCAGAAGAATTGAATTGATACTTCAGATCTGTGTTCACTGGGGAAGACACAAGCAATCTCCCTGAGGTAACAGTGGTTGAAGGACTGAACTTAAGTGAAATTATATTTGCCAGGAATTGGTGTTGGAGAGACTGTTAGGTCTGAAGGTTGATAAGTCTCCGGGGCCTGATGGTCTACATCCCAGGGTACTGAAGGAGGTGGCTCGAGAAATCGTGGATGCGTTGGTGACTATTTTCCAGAGTTCGATAGATTCGGGATCAGTTCCTGCGGATTGGAGGGTGGCTAATGTTGTACCACTTTTAAGAAAGGTGGGAGAGAGAAAACAGGAAATTATAGACCAGTTAGTCTGACCTTAGTGGTGGGAAAGATGCTGGAGTCTATTATAAAGGATGAAATTACGACACATCTGGATAGTAGTAACAGGATAGGTCAGAGTCAGCATGGATTTATGAAGGGGAAATCATGCTTGACTAATCTTCTGGAATTTTTTGAGGATGTAAGTCTGAAGATCGACAAGAGAGATCCAGTAGATGTAGTGTACCTGGACTTTCAGAAAGCTTTTGATAAAGTCCCACATAGGAGGTTAGTGAGCAAAGTTAGGGCGCATGGTATTGGGGGCAAAGTACTAACTTGGATTGAAAGTTGGTTGGCTGATAGGAAACAAAGAGTCGTACTTCACGGCTCCATTTCGGAATGGCAGGCAGTGACCAGTGGGGTACCGCAGGGATCAGTGCTGGGACCACAGCTTTTTACAATATATATTAATGATATAGAAGATGGTATTAGTAATAACATTAGCAAATTTGCTGATGGTACTAAGCTGGGTGGCAGGGTGAAATGTGAGGAGGATGTTAGGAGATTACAGGGTGACCTGGACAGGCTAGGTGAGTAGTCAGATGCATGGCAGATGCAGTTTAATGTGGATAAATGTATGGTTATCCACTTTGGTGGCAAGAACAGGAAGGAAGATTACTACCTAAATGGAATCAATTTAGGTAAAGGGGCAGTACAAAGAGATGTGGGTGTTCTTATACACCAGTCAATGAAGGTAAGCATGCAGGTACAGCAGGTAGTGAAGAAGGCTAATAGCATGCTGGCCTTCATAACAAGACGGATTGAGTGTAGAAGCAAAGAGGTTCTTCTGCAGCTGTACAGGGCCCTGGTGAGACAACACCTGGAGTATTGTGCGCAGTCTAGTCTCCAAATTTGAGGAGAGGCATTCTGGCTATTGAGGGAGTGCAGCGTAGGTTCATGAGGTCAATTCCTGGAATGGTGGGACAACCTTACGCTGAAAGACTGGAGCGACTGGGCTTGTATACCCTTGAGTTTAGAAGACTGAGAGGGGATCTGATTGAGACATATAAGATTATTAATGGCAGGAAACGTGTTTCCGCTGATGGGTGAGTGCCGAACCAGAGGACACAGCTTAAAATGGGGTAGATCATTTAGGACAGAGATAAGGAGAAACTTCTTCACCCAGAGAGTGGTGGCTGTGTGGAATGCTCTGCCCCAGAGGGCAGTGGAGGCCCAGTCTCTGGATTCATTTAAGAAAGAGTTGGATAGAGCTCTCAAGGATTGTGGAATCAAGGGTTATGGAGATAAGGCAGGAACAGGATACTGATTAAGGATGATCAGCCATGATCATATTGAATGGTGGTGCAGGCTCGAAGGGCAGAATGGCCTACTCCTGCACCTATTGTCTATTGTCTATATTCAAGTCACATGCTTTGTTGTGAACGATATTTTTAGTTCACTGTTCATAATTATTTTCTGACATCTTAGAAAAAAAACGTCCTCTTTAAATTATTAAAAAATGTTCCAATGCAGGGACAGAGTGCATTCAGACAAAACACGACAATTAACCACAGAACATAATCCAGTCAAAGAGGCAAGCTTTAATGAGATAAAGCAAGCACAATAGTATCTTTGTCCTGTAAATTGCCCTGCAGAATGTTTCAAGTGTTATAAGCAACCATTGATCAATATCTGACTTCTGAAATGACTGAAACAAACCTTACTGGCACTAGTAATCCCATCCACAATTCTTCTTTCAACCTGTATTTTGATGGTCTAGTGACAGATTGTGTTAGCCTTAACCAAAACTGACCCTCATCTTCACTCATTTGGAGACTCACTTACTTTATTGTTAGATGAATTATAATTGGAAAGTGTGATGGGAGAACATTAAAGTGATTATCTCATACTTTCGGATATATTTAACGCTCTTGGTTAACTTGTGTCAATAATTTAAATGGCATATAAAAAAGATATAGGACATCTTTAGACTGATAACAGATTAACTGCCTTGTTACAGCCATTTAAATATACAGGTATTCCTTTATACAGCATGGAATCATAGTACTCTGCATTGATTCAAATGTTTTTACTCTGGGTTAGGTTGCATACTAATCTTCATAGCTGGGTGCAGTCCTTCACTTTCTTTTTTGAAGCATCTTGTTTTATTTTCTCCTTCTACAATGACAAGGGCAGTTTGGAGACACTTGTCAGAAGATACAGAAAGAGAAAAACATGTTACATCCTATCTGAAAAACAAATCATTTTATAAATATCTTTGTAGTCCATTGAACCCTCTGCACAATGAATGCAAAAGTGAAGGTTGAAAACTGCAATGCTGAATCTAATGTTATCTCTTTTGTTCCTGGAAAAGAGGTGAGCTGAGAGTGACAGGTCTTGATAGCAAAGCCACATTTGACCAAGTATGGCATCAAGGAGCACTGGAAGCAAAGCATCAGGGAGCAAAGTCTTCACTAGTTGGAGTCATACCTGGCACATAGGAAGATGGTTGTGGTTGTTGGAGATCAGTCATCTCAGATCCAGGACATTTCTGCAGGAGTTCCTCAGGATAGTGTCTGAGGCCCAGCCATCTTCAGCTGCTTCATCAATGACCTTCCCGCCATCATAAGGTCAGAAGTGGGGATGTTCACCAATGATCACAATGTTCAGCACCATTCGGAACTCCTCAGATACTGAAGTGTTCCATGTTCAAAGGCAACAAGATCTGGCCATTATCCAGGCTTGGCTGACAAGTGGCAAGTTTAGATCGGAGTGGTGCTGGAAAAGCACAGCAGGTCAGGCAGCATCCGAGGAGCAGGAAAATCGACGTTTCAGGCAAAAGCCCTTCATCAGGAATGGCAAGTAACATTCCAACAAAACTAATGCCAGGCAATGACCATACCCAGAGACAATCCAACCACTGCCCCTTTACTTCAATGATGTTACTATTGTTGAATCTCCATTATCAATTTCTTTGTGGTTATCACTGACCAGAAACTCAACTGGACTCACCATATAAACCCAGAGACTAGGAATACATTGACCAATAACTCACTTCCTGGCTCCCCAAAGCCCACTCATCATCCAGAAAGCACAGATAAGGTATGATAGAATACCCTGCATTGCCTGGATAGGTGCAGCTCCAACAACACTCAAGAAGCTTGACACCATCCAGGAAAAAGCAGCCCATTTGATTGGCACCACACCCACAAACATTCACTCCCTCCACCACCAACACTCAGGACAGCAGTGTGTACGATCTAAAAGATGGACTGTAGAAATTCACCAAATATCCTGAGGCAGCACCTTCCAAACCAACAACCACTTCCATCTAGAAGGACAAGAGCAGCAGATACATAAGGACCCCACCAGCTACAGGTTTCCCTCCAAGCCACTCACCTGGAAATGTTTTGTTGTTCTTTCACTGGTGCTGGGTCAAAATCCTGTAATTCTCTTCCTCAGGGCATTGTGGGTCAACCTACAGCACACAGACTTCAACAAGGTAGCTCACCACCACCACCTTCTCAAGGGCAGCTAGGGACAGGCAAGAAATGCTAGCCAGCCAGCAACATTCCCATCGATGTCCCATGTCCCACAAGTGAATTTGAAAATGCGCCATTAGAGTGTGTGCACAACGTTTGCAAGGAAGGTCCAGTGTTTAAAGGGTTATGGAGCTTTGAACCTACACTCCAAGGTCTCTTTGTTCAGCAACTCTCCCCAGGACCTTACCATTAAGTGTATAAGTCCTACCCTGATCTACTTTTCCAAAATGAAACATCCTGCATTTATCTAAATTAAACTTCATCTGCCACTCCTCAGCCCAATGGCCCAACTGATCAAGATCCCATTGTACTCTGAGATAATCATCTTCTCTGTCCACTATACCTCCAATTTTGGTGTCATCTGCAAACTTACTAACTCTACCTCCAATGTTCACATCCAAATCATTTATATAAATGACAACAAGAAGTGGACTCAGCATTGATCCTTGTGGCACACCAGTGGTCATAGACCTCCAGTCTGAAATACAACCCTCCACCACCACCCTCTTTGAGCCAGTTCTATATCCAAATGGCTAGTTCTCCCTGTATTTCATGAGATCTAACCTTGCTAAACAGTCTACCATGAGGAACCTTGTTGAACTCCTTTCTGAAGTCCATATAGATCATGTCTACCACTCTGCCCTCATCAATCCTCTTCGTTACTTCTTCTAAAACCTTAATCAAGTTTGAGAGACACACAAAGTTTGGTAGAAGATTTGAGAGACACTATTTCCCATCTACAAAGCCATGCTGACTATTCTTAATCAGTCTTCGCCTTTCCAAATATATGTAAATTCTATCCCTCAGGATTCCCTGCAACATCTTGCCCACCACTGATGTCAGGCTTATCGGTCTATAGTTCCCTGGTTTTTCCTTACCACTTTTGTTAAACAGTGGCACCACATTAGCAAACCTCCAGTCTTCTGGGACCCCACCTGTGACTAATGATGATACAAATATCTCAGCATGTGGTCCAGCAATCACTTCCCTAACTTCCCACAGAGTACTCAGGTACACCTGATCAGGTTGTGCGGATTTATCCACCTCTATGCATTTCAAGACATCCATCTGCTCCTCCTAATATGGACATTTTTCAAGATGTCACCATCTATTTCCCTACATTCTATATCTTCCATGTCCTTCTCCACAGTAAACACTGATGTAAAATACTTGTTTAGTGTCTCCACCATCTCCTGCGGCTCCACACATAGGCTGCCTTACTGATCTTTGAGGGGCCCTATTCTCTCCCTAGTTACCCTTTAGTCCTTAATGTATTTATAAAATCCCTTTGGATTCTCCTTAATTCTATTTGCCAAAGCTATCTCATGTCCCTTTTTTGTCCTGATGTCCCTTTTAAGTATACTTCTACTGCCTTTATACTCTTCTAAGGATTCATTTGATCTCTCTTGTCTACATCTGAATATGCTTCCCTCTTTTTCTTCATCAAAATCTCCATTTCTTGAGTCCCTCCATACTGCAGTAATAATATCCATTATCAAGAACACTACTCCCCTTCCTTTCTATCTTTATTATAGCATTTGTAACCTGGAACATTAAGCTTCTAGTCCTGTCCATCCCTGAGCCATGCTTCTGTAAGTGCTATGATATTCCGATGATATTCCCATGTCCCAGTCCCATGTTCCCATTCCCCATTTTCATGTTCCTAACCATGCCCTGAGTTCATCAGCCTTCCCTGTTAGGCTTCTTGCATTGAAATAAATGCAGTTTAATTTATCTGTCCTACCTTGCTCTCTGCCTTGTTCCTGCCTGCTCTGACTGTTTGACCTGCTCCTTTCCCAACTCTACCAGTCTCAGATTGATTTCTTTCCTCACCATCTCCCTGGGTCTCACCTACCCCCACCCCCCACGCCCCCCCAAACCCCCCATCTTATGAATTTAATTCCTTCCAAGCAGTTCTAGCAAATCTCCCTACCAGTATATTAGTCCCTTTTCCAACTCAGATGCAATCTGTCCTTCTTGTCCAGGTACTTCACTCCAGGAGAGATTCCAATGATCCACAAATGAGAATCCTTCTCCCCTGCACCAGCTCCTCAGCTACACATTCGTCTGCTCTATCCTCCTATTCCTACACTCACTAGCTCGTAGCACCAGGGGTAATGCAGATATTTACTACTCTCAAGGACCTCCTTTTTAAAACCCTGCCTAACATTCTATATTCTCCCTCCAGAATCTCATTCTTTTCCCTTCCTATACCATTCATTCCAGTGTGTACAATGACATCCTGCTGGTCCCTTTCCCCTTTGAGAACATTCTGCACCGTCTCTGTAATAGCCTTGATCCTGGCACCAGGGAGGCAACACACCATTCTGATGTTTGCTGCCAGCCACAGGAGTATCTGTCTGTGCTTCTGACTAGAAAGTCCCCTATCACAAACAATTTCTTGGAACCCAGCGTACCCCTCATTAGATTAGAGTCAGTCTTGATGCCAGAAACTTTACTGTTCATGCTCCATTCCCCTGAGAATCCATCACCCCTACATTTTCCAAAACAGCATACTTGTTTGAAATGGGGATAGCCACAGAGGTCTCCTGCGGTACCTACCTAGCTCTCCTACCTTACCTGGTGTTAACCCATCTACCTGACTGTATCTGCATCTTTTCTTCCTTCCTATAACTGCCATCCATCAAACCCCCTGTAAATTCCTTATTGCCTCGAACTGCTGCTACAACCGATCCATGCGATCTGATAGGATTCACAACCAAAGACACTTCCTGCAGGCATAATGATCAGTAACATGGAAACTCTCCCTAATCTCCCACAGCTGACAGGAAGAGCATATCATTCTACTCAAGGCCATTTTTGCTCCTTAACAATCTACAGACCCAGAAAATAGCATCGTCTTTTTGCCCTAACAACATTGCTCCAGACTAATTTAATACTTTGGTTTATGTTTATAAAATTTAATCAAGAGACAGATCTCAATAAAATATATAATCAAGAAATAATTCACTCGACTCACAATTGTAGACTTACAGGGGTTACACTTAAAAACTATGCACTCCCACACAGGTTCCTCCAAAGTCAACTGTGAATGTTGGTTAACATTTCCACGATACACTCCGATGTCCAGAGACACTTGAACTCAAACAGCAAAGGCAGTAACTGTGCAGAATCACTGCCGCGTCAGTTAAACAGTGTAGATTTCTTTCTATGTCTTCCTTTCTGACCATGTGGCTGCTGGCTTTTGTTTGTCTTCCTCCTTTTAAAAGTGCCGTTGTTTTGATGTTTTCTCTCCAAAGTTCCAAAACAATGCAATAGCATATAAAACAGTAATTGCTGCTCCTGAGCTTCAAGGAAATCACCTCCAACACCTAAAATGCCTCGAAAAAGGAGCAGCTCTCACAGCCACAACATCTTTCCCATTCCTCCATCTTGTCTGTCAGGTATGATTCCATGAAAGTGACTATGTCAGATTGTTGTTTGACTAATCTGTGAGACAGCTCTCCCAATCTTTCTCCAGATTGAAACCAGCTAGTCCATCGGTTTCACTTTGTAGTTTACACTTTATTCTGTGTGGACTATAGTATACCCTATTTATGAAGTGAAAATGGCAACTTGGCTGTTATCAGATAGCAGCTCCTACCATCCTACCTGCTGGGAATGTACCCCAATAGAAATCCAGGTCCATATCTTGGTTACAAAAAAACGGTCATGTTCAACTTTAAGTGTTAACTTTGCTTCTGTCTCACCACAAATTCTGCTGGATTTGCTGAGTTTCTCCAGCAATTTCAGTTTTTTAATTCCATATCATGTTTACAGTTGCCCATTGAAGAAATTTGATCAGACAATATTTTTCTAGCCTCCACACTGTCTGCCAGACTCAAAGAAAGCTTTCCAAATGCTTGTCATAAATGGTATACTTTGGCACAGTCATATTGTAAATGTCATGCTGCTTTAACTTTCATAACATTTCCTTTAAAAGGTGGTCAGTTAGCTCAGTTGGTTGGATGGATGGCTTGCAATGTAGATTGCTGCCAGCATTGGCTCAGTTCATGCACTGGCTGAGGTTACCATGAAGGATTCTCCTTCTCAACGTCTCCTCTTGACAACCACCTGATGAAGGAGCGGTGCTCCAAAGGCTAGTGCTTCCAATTAAACCTGTTGAACTATAACCTGGTGTTGTGTGATTTTTAACTCTTGCCTGAGGTGTGGTGACCCTCAGGCTAAATCACCATCAGTTGTTTCTCTGTAAAAAGACAGCAGCCCTATGTCTCAGTAGAACTATGGTAACTTTACCTCATATTTGTTGAAAAGAGCAATAAATCAATTTTCTCCTGATTATTTTAAAATAATGAGAAAATTGATTTATTGCTCTTTTCAGATTATTTTATACCTGTAATGAAAATATAAGATTACACAATTTTGGAATGGGAACTCCAGGTCAATCTACATCTGTGAAGAGAGAAAGCATACCTTGGGCGTATGGACTGGACTAAATGCTGAATTATGGGAAGTTCACTGAATCCAAACTCCAAAAATCCTGGGAATGTTCAGGCCAAATCACCTTGCCTATATTTCCCACAAAACCTCTGTGTACTACTTGCAGTAGCTACACATTTGGTTCATTTTAAATTTCACTACAAACACTTGTTATAAAGAACAGTATGTAACAAAGTCATCAGTTTCTAATAGTAAGATAGTTAATGCCGCACAGGAAATGAAAATGAAACCAATGTCTACAGCTCAGAAGCAAATCAAAATCACAGTTTATCTTTATTTCTGCAGCTTGTTCTTACTAACACCAGGAGAGCTGTTCAATGGGCACAAAGTGGCAGGATAATTGTCATTCATCCTTATCTACAATTATAATTACAATGAAATTAGCCTTTAACCAGCTTAATTGCTGTTATTTTGTTTATCTACTGTTACAATTTCAATGAAATTGACCTTTAACATCTATAATCAAACTGAGCAGAGAAGGTCTCTTTCTTAGTAATCCGCAAACAAATAAAAGAGCAATACAGGAGGCATATGAGACATTATCAGAGAGGGTAGATGAAGCAGCATATAAGCACAGGACACTAGCCATTACAAAGTAAAGCCAGTAGCATGTACTGAGTCACAGAACAGACAGTAAAGTTTATCAAATTAATTTTTTGTACAAAAACAATTATCTGAAGTGTTTGCATTTTGCTTTTTCAGAAGGTTCTGTTTCCGTGTTGTATGACTCTATGACTTTACTATGACTCTATTCTTGTGCCAAAATCTTGTGACTTTGGTTGTAGCAACTTGGTTCAATTTAGGTAGAACTAAAATGTTTGTTTTAACTGTGGTGAATTTCTATCCATAAAGGAGTTCAACCCTGTCAAGTGTGAGGTTGCCCATTTTGGAAGGACAAATAAGAATGCGGAATACAGGCTTAACGGTAGGGTTCTTAGTAAGGTGGAGGAGCAGAGGGATCTTGGGGTCTATGTTCATAGCTCTTTGAAAGTTGCCACTCAGGTGGATAGAGCTTGTAAGAAGGCCTATGGTGTATTAGCATTCATTAACAGAGGGATTGAATTCAAGAGTCATGAGGTGATGTTGCAGCTGTACCGGACCTTGGTTAGGCCACATTTGGAGTACTGTGTGCAGTTCTGGTCGCCTCATTTTAGGGAAAATGTGGAAGCTTTGGAGAGGGTGCAGAGGAGATTTACCAGGATGTTGCCTGGAATGGAGAATAGGTCGTACGAGGATAGGTTGAGAGTGCTAGGCCTTTTCTCATTGGAACGGAGAAGGATGAGGGGTGACTTGATAGAGGTTTATAAGATGATCAGGGGAATAAATAGAGTAGACAGTCGGAGACTTTTTACCCAGGTACAACAGAGTGTTACAAGGGAATATAAATTTAAGGTGAAGGGTGGAAGGTATAGGGGGGGATGTCAGGGGTAGGTTCTTTACCCAGAGAGTGGTGGGGGCATGGAATGCGCTGCCTGTGGAAGTGGCAGAGTCAGAATCATTGGTGACCTTTAAGCAGCAATTAGATAGGTACATGGATAGGTGCTTAAGCTAGGACAAATGTTCGGCACAACATCGTGGGCCGAAGGGCCTGTTCTATGTTCTCTATGTTCTATGTTCTAATTACATTCCGTATGGCTCATATTAGATTGCAGATATAATCACCACATCTATCTTTTAAATATTTATTTTCTCTTAACCACAAACCATGAGCATCAGTCTATCTGTCCAGAATATAAATTAGCATGAGTTTGCATGAATTATTTACATGACATAACATTGCACGAATCTCATTAACATTCATTTGAACTTAAACTCTTAAATTATGAGCTGAAAATGTGTTGCTGGAAAAGCTCAGCAGGTCAGGCAGCATCCAAGGAGCAGGAGAATCGATGTTTCGGGCATGAACCCTTCTTCAGTAAGGGCTTCTTCTCCTGCTCCTTGGATGCTGCCTGACCTGCTGTGCTTTTCCAGCAACACATTTTCAGCTCTGATCTCCAGCATCTGCAGTCCTCACTTTCTCCTGTTAAATTATGAGGAAAGGTTTCATAAAATTGATTCACATTCCCTCAAATTCATAAGTTTGAGAGGTGATGGAATTAAGGTTTTTAAAATAATAAATGTTTTAATAGGGTAGGAAGAGGAGCAGAACATTCAGCCCCTCAAGCCTGTTCCACCATTCAATGAGATCACGGCTGATCTGTGACCTAACTCCATAGATCTGCCTTTAGCCCGTGTCCCTTAATACCTTTCCTTAACAAAACATAATCTATCTCAGTTTTAAAATTAACAACAGACCTGGCATCCACTTCCACTGTAGAAGAGAGTTCCAAACCTGTACTACCTTCGTGTACAGAAATGCTCCCTAACATCTCTCCTGAGTAGTCTTGCACTAATTTTTTGACTATGTTAGACTAGAGAAACTCTTTCTTTTGGTAGAAGAATTCAGAATAAGGGATATAATGTTAAAATTAGAGCTGGGCTATTTAGGATTGATATCAGGAATTACTTTTTCAGGGGAAGTGTTGTGTGTGCCCAAAATTAAGTCCCCTCTCCCAAAAAAGCTATGGGTCTGAAGTTTGTTGAAATTTTCAAGAGTGACATTCTCCTAGTAGATTTACAGATTGTTGTCAAATATCGTGAATATTCAAGTAATAGTTGATCTCATGTAAAAGTTGATCCTCGTTCTTCACAGACAACCGATCAACATTTGTGAGTCAGTCTGTCAGTTGTTTGTTCTGCTCCTGGTTTTCATGAATGACCATGATTCAATTTTTTTTCTCTATTCGTTTAGAGATCAGTTGGGCTTCTGTTAGTGATGCAATATGAATTTTGACAGGCATTAATTTCAGCCCCTCAAAAATAGCATCCACATAATCGTCAACCTCATAAATTTAACCTTAAAAAGTCGCCAAAAAAATTTGCCTATTACTCGCATATGTACAGTAACTATATTGAGGGCAATGGTGCAAAGGTGGGTCAACCTTGTTGCTGCTCACATCAGCCGTGGATTGAATGGCAGAACAGGTTCAAGCATCTGAATGGCCTCGTCATCTGCCCATATTCACATGAGCCAGTTCTAGCCTAGCTAAAGCAGTAACTCTGTTCTCCACTGAGATCTCACATTAGTTTAATTAAATAAGTGCCAATTATGAAGTCAATTCCATTTCAAAATTGATGCCAGGATTAGAATGCTTTCAAACTCAAATTAGAGTTAAAAAGAGATTTTAAAACTATTTCATTCTGCCAGAATTGATCCTGCTCAGCAAAGGAACAGACCTTTCAGTCCATCAAGCCTGCACCGATTCCCAGTCCTTATGTAGACGGACTGCCTATTGTCCATGCATGGTTTCTATCCCTCCGTTCATCTCCTGTTCACGTGTCTATCAGGATAGACCTTGAATATTGCTAACGTGCCAACTTCCACATCCTCCACTGGCAGTGTGTTCCAGGCACTCACCACCTTCTGTGTGAAAAACTTCCTCCCCCATACGTCTCCCCCAAACATTCCCCCTCTCACCTTGAACCTGTCCCTCTTGTACTTGATCTTTCCATCCTCTCATAATTATATACATCTACATCAGATTGTCCCCTCAGTCTCCGTCTTTCCATTGAAAACAATTCAAGTTCATCCAACCTCCACTCATAACTAAAACCTTCTAGACCAGGCAATATCCTGTTAAATCTTCTTTGCATCACCTCCAAAGCATCCATGTCCTTCTGGTAGTGTGGTGACCAGAACAACACACAATATTCCAACTATAACCTAACTAAACTCTTGTACAGCTGGAACATAACTTGCCAACTTTTATATTCAATGCCCCGGCCAATGAAGGCAATCATGCTGTATGCCTTCTTGATCACTTTAGTCGCCTGTGTTGTCACTTTCAGGGATCTGTGGACCTCTACGCCCAGATCCCTCTGTATGTCAATGCTCCTAAGGGTTCTGCCATTTATTGTATAATTTGTTCCTGAATTTGATCTTCCAAAATGTATCACCTAGCATTTATCTGGATTAAATTCCATCTGCCATTTTTCTGACCAAATCTGCAGCCTATCTGTATCCCACTGTGATCTTTGCCAATCCTCTTCATTATCTGCAATGTTTCCCAAAAATGCTGGCTGCCTTGTGCTTCTGTAGCTGTAATGACAGAAATTTATTGATGATTTTGTTCCAGTGATTAAAGTTATGGTATGGCAAAATGTAAAGGCCAGAAAATTGTGTTTGCTTTCAAGCCATTCAAATGTTTCACTTACTTTAAGCACAGCATAGTTCATCTTTATGACATTGTCCTTAGAAACACCTCTGAAATCAACCTCTTCTCAACAAAGGCATCTGATCAGAATGGAAATCACTTGCTAGGCCTTAGCCATAACAATGTATGTGACAGATGTTAGATCTCAGCTCATTTATATTTGACCCATTAATCCAGCAGTGAGCTCTGGGATCAGTGAAGCTCTCTGCAGTTTTGATATCAGCCTTTAACCTATGGTTTCTTTTGTGCCTCTGCTTCTGCATTGTCAATTAACAGCATTGTCACTTCCAAATGTGCATTCATTTGGTGCAGGGATGTGAAAGCATTGAATGCACTGCAGATGCTCTGCTGATTGTTAACAATGGCACAGGCTAGAGAGTAAAACAAATGATGGATCTTTGTATATATTTCATTTCCCTTTAGCAGAGGAAAGTGCACCTTTTCAATCATTAAAATGTCAAACACAAATAAAATTGCTGCATTTTAACACAGTTTGTATAGATGTAGAATCATAGAATTTTACAGTGCAGAAGGGGACCATTCAACCCATTGTGTCTGTACTGGCTGTCAAAAGAGCTACCCAGCTAGTCCCATTCTCCAGCCCTATCTCTGTAGTCCTCTAAATTTATCACTTCAAATATATATCTCGCACCCTTTTGAAACCTCATATGAAATTCGGCTTGCACACTCTCCCATGTGCTGGATGGTTAGGAAGGGAAGGTTGATTGGCAGCGTGGCATGCACCAACTGCACAAAGAGAGCATATTTGATCAATTAGTATTTCCTAAGCAGATTTCAACAATGGCTATGTGGATCCACACCAAAGAAAATTAGTGTCAAAAAGTCTTATATAATGAAAGAAATATTTCAGCCCAAAGGGTTCATTGATTCTTTTTCAAAATATTTGTGCACATGTAAGGACATTAGCCTCAGCAGTTGAATTATTGCATAGATGCCAGATCAGGCAGACAATCTACCTTTGAGATAATTATTTGACAAAACAATCTGTTCCAGTATAAAGGTGCCCTCCTCACCTTCTGTCACTCTTTCAGTTTGTATAGTGCATTCACTCAAATCAGTTTTCTGGGAGCAATGTACACTAGTAATTAGCAAGCACAGAATCGATATATGTACTGCACGCATTAATATATAGGGCAGCTCTCAGATCATATCATACAGGCAGAGGTTGCGACTCAAGAAACCTTATCATCATCCAAACCAGTCTTTTTCTGATTTAAATGAGACAAGCAGTGGTGAAAAAAGGGAAGGGAGGTAGGCAGAAGGTTTGGCCAGGTGAAAGTGAGGACTGCAGATGCTGGAGATCAGAGTCAAGATTAGAGTGGTGCTGGAAAAACACAGCAGGTCAGGCAGCATCCGAAGAGCAGGAAAATCGACGTTTCAGGCAAGAGCCCTTCATCAGGCTTCCTGGTTCAAAGGTAGAAGACAGAGGGTGGTGGTGGAGGGTTGTTTTTCAGACTGGAGGCCTGTGACCAGTGGAGTGCCACAAGGATCAGTGCTGGGTCTGCTACTTTTCATCATTTATATAAATGATTTGGATGTGAGCATAAGAGGTATAATTAGTAAGTTTGCAGATGACACCAAAATTGGTGGTGTAGTGGATATCGAAAAAAGTTATCTGAGATTACAATGGGATTTTGATCAGATGGGCCAAAGGGCTGAGAAGTGGCAGATGGAATTTAATTTAGATAAATGTGAGGTGTTGCATTTTGGGAAAGCAAATCTTATACACTTAATGGTAAGGTCCGAGGGAGTGTTGATGAACAAAGAGACTTTAGAGTGCAGGTTCATAGCTCCTTGAAAGTGAAGTTGCAGGTGGATAGGATAGTGAAGGCGGCGTTTGGTGCTTTCATTTATTGGTCAGAGTATTGAGTACAGGAGTTGGGAGGTGATGTTGTGGCTGTACAGGACACTGGTTAGGCCACTTTTGGAAAATTGCTTGCAAGTCTGGTCTCCTTCCTATTGGGAAGATGTTGTGGAACTTGAAAAGGTTCAGAAAAGATTTACAAGGATGATGCCAGGGTTGGAGGATTTGAGCTACAGGGAGAGGTTGAATAGGCTGGGGCTATTTTCGCTGGAGCGTTGGAGGCTGAGGGGTGACCTTTTGGAGGTTTATAAAATCATGAGGGCATGGATAGGATAAATGAACAATGTCTTTTCCCTGGGGTGGGGTAGTCCAGAACTAGAGGGCATAGGTTTAGGGTGAGAGGGGAAAGATATAAAAGAGACTTCGGGGAATCTGTTTCACTCAGAGGGTGGTACGTGTATGGAATGAGCTGCCAGAGGAAGTGGTGGAGGCTGGTACAATTGCAAGATTTAAAAGGCATCTGGATGCGTATATCAATAGGAAGGCTTTGGAGGGATATGGGCCAGGTGCTGGCAGGTTGGACTGGATTGGGTTGGGATATCTGGTCGGCATGGACGGGTTGGACATAAGGGTCTGATTCCATGCTTTACATCTCTATGACTCTATGACCTCCATTAATATGATGAACTGATAGTGCATTGGCAGCCTCCATCATTCACACACCCACAGGAGAATGTATAATGTAGCAGTTACTGCCCAGGTTGCCTTGATAGCCCAGAAGCTGTGAAATTGCAGCACCTCATCAAGAGAGTCAACATTCATATACACATTTTGACATGAAATTCTTGCACATACTCACTAAATATTCAATAAACATCCCAGAAAAACAAGTTCGGTATGTCCATCCATATATAGATAGATTTTTAACCTGCTAAGTCTTAATAATTGTCAAATAACCTCTATGACACTGGGAATGAACTTTAAAATATTAGATGTTCCTTCCTCCAAATATACAGATACATTAGGGACATTTAAGCAACTCCTGGATAGGCACATGGATGATAGTAAAATGAAGGGTATGTAGGTTAGTTTGATCATTGAGTAAGACAAAAGGTCGACATAACATCAAGGGCCAGGCCTGTATTGCGTTGTACTGTTCTATCTTCTAAATATATTTATTGTTGGAGACCTTAAAAGTATTTTTTAGAGTTAAATAAAATTCACTTTTATTTGCTCATTTTTTACCTCTGTCTTCATCCCATTTTTCATTCCTTCCATGCTGTTTTGAGTTACTGGGTTTTAGATTTTAGACTTAAGATTTAGTTTTTCTTAACCTGATATTTTTAGAAATTTCTTCCAAATGCATGTATTTGGCTGGTTTACCATAGGAAAGGATCTATCACACAGCAATGCTGAATAATTCCATGACGTTGACAAACTTCGTTATCAGACAAGAAATTGTGAGCAAGCATTTTAATTTGATTTGATATGAGTTGATTTGATTTGATTTATTATTATCACATGTACCTAGGCACAGTGAAAAGTTTTGCTTTGTGTGCAGTACAGACAGATCATACCATACAAAGTGCATAAGGGTAATCAAACAGATTAATGAATACAATGTTACGCCTGCAGAGAAGGTGCACAAGGAGCAAGACCAACATTAAATTTAAAATCTGAGAGGTCCATTCAGTAGTCTAATAACAGCGGGGAAGAAGCTGTTCAATTACAAGTGTAAGTGGTCCATAATCAGTGGTAAATAATGGGAGTGACTTTTAATTAATTTCTACAATTACATCTTAAATGTACATTGGAATCTTAAATGGAGTTTATTCACACTGAGAGACAGTCTCTGAAATGTAAGGAGCAATGCAACTCCTGATCACAGTCTTTGGGTCTTACAGGTGCAACTTAATAGAGGCCAGTTTCTCTATGAGATATGGCCAAATGTATGAATATTTCCCTGTCTCATTTTAAGATATTTTATGAAGATGAGAAAGGATACTTAAATTAAGCAATACCATGTTATTAGAAAATTGGATTTTAAGAAACAAATTTGGTTGAGGGGGTCTGTCATTCACATAGTGACTGTGAGAAAAAATGCCACGTTTGTAAATGTTATCCAACTGAGGGCATCTGCTGGAATTTAGACCAGTCTAAAAGGGGTCTCCATTTCCGTTAAGGTAGAAATTTGAGGTGTTTTTGAAGACTTAGCTTTAGGACAGAGTAATCTGGGAGGTCTGTCGTTGGGAACCTGGATGCGTTTTATCTTGGGTAAGGAAATGGTTTTCCTGACCACGAGTGAGAATCTGAGCTGAACCAGAAGTCTGCCCTGTATCTGAAAAGTATTTCCTTAAGTGTCCTTTGCTTTGCCTGAACTCTGTTTTACATCTCTGGAAACTCTTACTTTTGTGTCTTAATTAGTTGGATAATTAGTTTTGGTAGTTAAAAGATCGCATGATGTTTGTTTGTTTATATTCTATAAATTTGGAAATTATCCATCAGCTCTGTTTTTTAACCATACACAATGGTGTATAGTTTAAAGGGATTCATTTGAAACTTTTAATTTGGCCTGCGTAATTAATTTGATATAATCCAAATTGCATGTACTCCTTTTTAAAACTTCTATTGCATATGATTTGACATTGTACTCAATACTTCCTGGTTTAAATGCAGGTGTATGTGAATTGCCCTACAAGCACAGACTTTGGCCAGTTCTCTAAGGGCAATAACTGCACATCCTGAAATAGTTGAGTCAATGATTTTAGTGATGACACTGTCTGCCCCTGCGGAATTAAAATATGTCCATGTTGTGCTGCTAGAGGTGGTGTTCCACAAACAAATGTCTCCTGTAGACCTCAGGAAGGATCCTTCAATCTGATGTGGTAATACATGATTGATTGTCCTGTTGACACAGATCTCACTCCCATGTAGAAGACACTACAGTGCTGTTTTGACTGGCTGATTACCACAAATCACAGTATAAAGCCCACAGAAACTCACTGGGGGAATGTTATGGACCAGAACAAACCTTGTCAAAATATATTAAGAGAATGGCCTGGATCCAAACATTTCCTTATTTGAAGGCATTGTATTCAGGATGCAATTTAATTGGTCAAGCTACGGGTTTGTAGCAAAACACACTTATTCATATATTACAGGTAAATGCAACAAAAGAAAGAAAAAATTGTAATAATTAACTATTGGAAAAGTTAACAGAATAATAGGTTAGTTAACTGCTAAACAGTAACTATTCTAATACAGTAACATCCCATAAACACACCCTTGGCAAAGGCAAATTCAATAACATTCATTGTCTCACATACAGTACTCCCGTTCAGGAGGAAAAAAAAAACATTAAAAGAAAACTCAGAGAGACCAGCAAGGAGAGATGTACTGTAGCTTCCAAATGCAGTTTCAAGGCCCCATGAACTGCTATTAAAAAGCTAAAACTAAAAATCCTGGTTCTGGGGGAGCTTGAGCCCACCCATTCAGGGTACTTCTATTGTTCCAACTTATACTAAAAAAAGCCAAGGCCTCACAAGCTTTTTGCATTATAGTGTTTAAATAGACAACTCTTCAGCTTTGTCTTAAAACACATCGTCATAAACAACCAGGACAAAATATATCTCTTAAAGTCATAGTTTCATCACACTAAGTGTGAATATAATGAACAGTGAGCACTATTTATTCACTGCTGATCATAAAATCCCAGTTAATACATTATTAGCTTTGAAAATATTATCAACTTCACACCAGATAATAAATAGAAACTACAGTCTTTGAGAGGCATTTTTACTGCACAAATGACAATTGTACCTTATGATACTGCAAGAGTAATTTACCTCAGGATTGAAGTACCATTTTGCAGACAAGTAATGAAAGTGTAGAAAATTAACTGGGTCATCTTTCATCTGTTAAATTAAATCTATTTGGTGCCATAAGTTTTTCCATTAAAAGTCATGAGTTATCACTTTAAACTGCTGGAAGTATGACTCAAATATAATCAGGAAATATGGGAAAAAATGGGTTATGGGAACTTCTAAGATACACTGCACAACTCCTTATTAGTCACAGCAATGAATTTTTTTGTAACCACAGAAGGGAAATCTAAGATTCAAATTACTTTTTAAGCCTGTTTCACCAAAGAATCAGCTTATGGGAACAAATTAATCATTTTCTCTGACAAAATACAAATTAAGATTGTGTCGCCCCAGTCCTGCTGCTAACTCATAAGACATTGTAATTGATTGATGCTTCAAGTAGCTTTGGTACGGAATCTGTGTGCAGAGGATTGCATCACATGGTCAGCTAGACCTTTTCCTTTATAACACCTGAGGCCAGTGTTAGGTCCAATTCAGACTAAAGGAACGACAGTCCTCCTTTATACCAATGTTAATTTGAGAACAGGTAATGTGAATGAATGATTTTATTGTCATGTATATTTTACAGTGAGAAAAACAGTAAAACAGCTTTTCCACTGTCGCCACAATCCAGCACCATTTTGAACAGCTTTGAGAATAAGAAAAGAAAGAACGATATAGCTTAAAGAGAGCCCATCAATCCTGAGCCAGCTCATCATCAACAATGCCTGTTTGTGTATTTTGGGTGTACATACTTGTATTTACTATCTATATATATCCCTCTAATCCAGATTAGAGTGGTGCTGGAAAAGCACAGCAGTTCAGGCAGCATCCAAGGAGCAGTAAAATCGACGTTTCGGGCACTTTTTGTCCGAAACGTCAATTTTACTGGTTTCCAACATCTGCAGTCATTGTTTTTACCCATATATCCCTCTAATGTCTACTAATTCAGTCATAGAATAATAGAATCCTTACTGTGTGGAAGCAGCCCATTCAGCCTCTCTGAAGAGTATTCCACCAAGACCCATGACCCATCCATGCATGTCTCACTGCACATCCACCTAATTTGCATATCTTTGGACCACAGGAGGGAACTGGAGCATCTAGAGGAAATCCACACAGACACAGGGAGAATGTGCAAACTCCACACAGACAGTCACCCAAGGTTGGAATCGAACCCAGGTCCCTGGCGTTGCGAAGGAGCAATGGTAATCACTGTCTCACCCAGTCAAGCCTTCTCTACTTGAGATTAAAGCATGTTGATGAAACAAAAAGAGTTTTACTTTCTGCCTGACTCATGATACCTGGGTGTATGTAATGCAGACTCTGCAGTAGCCAAAGTGGCAATGTGTCTCCAACATGTATATGACTCACCTTGATCAATGGTGAACAAAATCAGTCTGCCCCAATTTCTGGCCGCATTCCAAGTTGTTTAAAGCAATTATTTGAAATATACATTATAGATAAATCTGTTGGGAGCTGCCACATAGAATAAGACATGTTAAATATGGTGCAGCAATATTTAATCTGACGTAATGTCCATTCTCCTTCTGAAGGACACCAGAACTAAACCCTTAAATAGTAGAACACATCTAAATCATATCTTCATTTCAATATTCCTTGCACAATAAATGTTGTCAAGGTCAATCTCTGAGGAAAATAACTTTATTTCACCAGCTTTAAACTAATAAAGCAGCCCATTAATTTATCGCAGCTGTTGCTTGAAGTATTTGCATTACTGACACCTCAATGTTAATCTTTAATTCTTAACAACCAAGAGAAGTTTCAGGACTAACAGCAAACAATGACAAAAGAAATTCACCAAAACTTTTAGTTCGCCATAAAATTTGCAGAATCATCTACCCTCGGACCTTCCCCTGAGCTTCTCCTGCTCTGTCACCATCATTGTGGCAGTCAATTCAAAGCAAAGTCCTGTTTAGGGGCAGCATTCTGGTAGCAACATAGAACAAAAGGGCATAGTCACATGATAAGGATCAATCATTTCAGACTGAACTTGATTAACAGGAGAAGGAGTAGAACCAACAAGCCTGCTCAACCATTCAATACAATCACAGATGACCATTGGCCTCAACTGAATGCTGTTGCTGGTTCTCTATATCTCTTGATTCCTGAAGAGTTCTAAAGCCTGGAGTACACTTAATGATGGAACATCCACAATCCTCAGAGATGGGGAATTCCAAAGGAGTGCAACCCTTTGAGTGAAGAAATGTCTTTAGATTTCAGTCCAACCAGATCTCCCCTTATCTAAGACAGTGAATCTGAGTTCAGGATTCCACAGCCAGGATGGTGAATCACTGAGAAACATGTGAATTCTTGACGATTCTCTAGCCTAAAAGACTCCAGATGCCCCATAGTTGTGTCGGGTTGGCTAGGATAGATAGACCTTTGATCTCTCAGGGGATTAAAGGAAATTGGGAGAAGGCAGAAAACTAGATTTAGGGTCAAAGGTGTTACTGTAGGGTAGAACAGGATCAATGGCCTATATCATCAACTCTTGCCTCTGTCTTCCATCTGGCATTTATGAATCTCTATGCAGTTTTAGATGCCTCAGTATTGAAAGACTACTATAGCTACACAGGTCATTCAGGAGGTTAATCAGGGTTGTGGGCTAAAGATTACAGGGTTGGTTCTGAGAGGAGTGGGGTAGGACAGGATACATAGAAGACCATAATGCCGTAAGACATTGGCCATTTGGCCCATCAAGTTAGCTTCACTATTCAAAACCATGGCTGGTGTGATAATCCCCAACTCCACTCTTCTGCCTGATCCCCATTACTCCAAATTTCTTGGAGCACTTAAAAATCTGTGAATCCCATCTTTGAATATACTGAGCAACCCAGTCTTGACAGCCCTTTACGGTAAAGAAATTGGGGCTGATGAATCTTGTTGAAAATTGAAAGCCTGTTCTCCCACTGGAATTAGTACTTGGCTACTAACCATGTGAGATTTCAGGACTATTCCTCACTTCCCCTTCCTCCACCTCATCCCAGCTCCAACCTTCCAGCTCAGCACCACTGTCATGACCTGTATTATCCTTTCCATCTATCCACTCCACCCTCCTCCCTGATCTATCACCTCCATCCCTACCCCCATTCACCTATTGTACTCTATGCTACTTTCTCCCCACCCCCACCACCCTCTCATTTATCTCTCCACTCTGCAGGCACTCTGTCTGTATTCCTGATGAAGGCCCTTTAAATGCATGCACCCTAGTTTTAGACATTTCAACTCTTGGGAAAAAGGTTCTGCCCATCAACTCTATCTATGCATCTCATAATTTTATAGACTTCTACCAAGTCTTCCCCGACACTCTGCTGCTCCAGAGAAAACACTTCTCCTTATCACTCATACCATCTAATCGAGGCACTATCTGGGTAAACCTCTTCTGCACCCCAAAGCCTTCACATCCTTCCTGTAATGTGGTGACCAGAATTGGACGCAATACTCTAAGTGAGGCCTAACCAAAATCTTATAAAGCTGCAACATGACATCCTGACTGGTGTATTAAATGCCCCAACCACTAAAGGCAAACACGCCATATGCCTTCTTTACCACTCCATCTACTTGCAGGGTCACTTTCAGCTGTTAATAAAACTGCACCAGTTTATATCTCTCAAATATATTAAGGATTTTCAAATCATTTTTAGTTTACTGTCCAATTGTCTTGGATCATTGCAGTTTCTATATTCGCTGACATGCAAATTGAGTGGAAATTTGAGCAAAATCTCTTCGTAAAATCAGCATAACCTTGACCATAATTTGTGAAAAAAATCCCAAAATAGAGACCAAGCACGTGGTCCTTTGAGCTCCAAATGAACATAACACTGTAGATACTTTTAATCAACCTGTTAGGACATTTTCTCATACAACCCTGGAGGAGGTTAGACATAGCCCAAAGGTAGAGAGACGACTACTGCACCACAAGAACCCTCCAGCATAAAAGCATAGACCTGTTCGCCACTTGTGGATATTTTTAAGTAATCTGTTTAGACATGTGATAGCACACCTCTGAAGCAGGCCTTGAACCCAGGCCTCCTGGTCCCAAGGATAGGGACATTACCACTTCACCACAAGAGCACTGCAGTCACTCAGAGGGCAGGAAGTGAATTGGCAATTCATTTGGGCTTTTCTTTTAATGCCACAACTTCCGCACCCCCCACCCCATCCGGATTCCACAAGATGAGGGAAAATAAAATGCCTCCCTCAGCTTTAAAGGAGAGAGTTGAGATATGATTATCTTCACTGCAGTGAACACTAAGGAGAGATTTATTGCAAATGTTTTAAATTGTGAAGGATTTTGGTATGGTGACTCAAGAAAGATTATTTCCTTTGGTCGGGAAGTCAGTGACAATGGATCATCAATCTAAACTTGTCAAGGAACGAGTGGTAAAAAGAAATGGCTTCATTTAAAGCAGTGCTCAAACATGGAATGCTTTACAGCTGCGAATAATAGACTCAAGGTTGTTGCATCTTTTAAGGGGCAGTTAAATAAATGTTTGAAGTAGTCCTGGGGCAGAGGACAAAATAGTTGGATTAAGAGTTGGCACAGACCTTTTCAGAAAATCGATCAGAATTGCCTGGTTGGCAGGTTTCCAGGCAGTGGGGGCTGTAAAACTCCCTATGTGGCCTTCCCACCACTAACCTGCCGCACCTGAACATCTGCAGTTCCATGTGGGGCATACCCTCATACCAGTTAGGGCTTATGTGTCGAGTCAACTTAGAGAATGGAAAGGGAAAGATGATTTGTTTTGATCTATTACTGTTACATGTTTAGATTAGATTAGATTCCCTACGGTGTGGAAAAAGGCCCTTCAGCCCAACAAGTCCACACCCGACCCTCCAAAGAGCAATCCACCCCCCTCAGACTAATGCACCTAACAATATGGGCAATTGTTAATTTGGATAAATATGAGGTATTGCATTTTGGTAAAACAAACAAGGGCAGGACTTACACAAGTAAAATACTTCCAAATTTGCCGATGACACTGAGCTGGGTGGCAGTGCTGTAAGGAGGATGCGAAGAGGCTGCAGGGTGACTTGGACAAGCTGGCTGAGTGGGCAAAAATGTGGCAAATGCAATATAATGTGAATAAATGTGAGGTTATCCAATTTGGTGGCAAAAACAGGAAAGCAGATTATTATCTGAATGGTGGCAGTTTAGGAAAGGTGAAGTGTAACGAGACCTGGGTGTCACTGTGGAACAGTCACAGAAGGTTGGCATGTAGATGCAGCAGGTGATGAGGAAAGCTAATGGCATGCTGGCCTTCATAGCAAGAGTCTAGATTAGAGTGGTGCGGGAAGAGCACAGCAGTTCAGGCACCATCCGAGGAGCAGTAAAATCGACGTTTCGAGCAAAAGCCCTTCATCAGGAATACAGGCAGAGAACCTGAAGGGTGGAGAGATAAGTGAGAGGAGGGTGGGGTGGGGAGAAAGTAGCATAGAGTACAATGGTGAGTGGGGAAGGGGATGAAGGTGATAGGTCGGGGGGGGGGGGGGGAGGGTGGAGTGGATAGGTGGAAATGAAGATAGGCAGGTAGGACAGTGCTGAGCTGGAAGTCATGGGGACAGTGCTGAGCTGGAAGTCTGGAACTGGGGTGAGGTGGGGGAAAGGGAAATGAGGAAACTGTTGAAGTCCACATTGATGCCCTGGTGTGGAAGTGTTCTGAGGCGGAAGATGAGGCATTCTTCCTTCAGGCGTCTGGTGGTGAGGGAGCGGCGGTGAAGGAGGCCCAGGACCTCCATGTCCTCGGCAGTTGAAATGTTGGGCCACGGGGCGGTGTGGTTGATTGGTGCGGGTGTCCCGGAGATGTTTCCTAAAGCACTCTGCTAGGAGGCGTCCAGTCTCCCCAATGTAGAGGAGACCGCATCGGGAGCAACAGATACAATAAATTATATTGGTGGATGTGCAGGTAAAACTTTGATGGATGTGGAAGGCTCCTTGAGGGCTTGGATGGAGGTGAGGGAGGAGGTGTGGGCGCAGATTTTGCAATTCCTGCGGTAGTCACGGAGGGAACGGTCTTTGCGGAAGGCGGAAAGGGATGGGGAGGGAAATATATCCCTGGTGGTGGGGTCTGTTTGGAGGAGGCAGAAATATCGTCAGATGATTTGGTTTATGTGAAGGTTGGTAGGGTGGAAGGTGAGCACCAGGGGCATTCTGTCCTTGTTACAGTTGGAGGGGTGGGATCTGAGGGCGGAGGTGCGGGATGTGGACGAGATGCATTGGAGGGCACCTTTAACCTTGTGGGAAGGGAAATTGCGGTCTCTAAAGGAGGAGGCCATCTGATGTGTTCTGTGGTGGAACTGGTTTTCCTAGGAGCAAATACGGTGGAGGCAGAGGAATTGGGAATACGGGATGGCACTTTTGCAGGAGGTAGGGTGGGAAGAGGTGTAATCCAGGTAGCTGTGGGAGTCGGTGGGTTTGTAAAAAATGTGGTGTCATGTCAGTCATCATTAATGGAGATGGAGGGGTCCAGGAAGGGGAGGGTGGTGTCAGAGATGGTCCGGGTAAATTTAAAGTCAGGGTGGAATGTGTTGGTGAAGTTGATGAATTGCTCAACCTCCTTGTGGGAGCACGAGGTGGTGCCAATGCAGTCATCAATGTAGTGGAGGAAGAGGTGGGGAGTGGTGCTGGTGTAATTAGCCAGACGAATGAGAGTGTCGGTGGAAGGGTACTGTTGGGGACGTCAGGAGTGGAAGAAACAGAGGGCTTTGAGGCCCTGGTGGCAGATGGAGGTGTAGCGGGATTAGATATCCATGGTGAAGACGAGGTGTTGGGGGCCGTGGAAACGGAAGTCTTGGAGGAGGTGGAGGGCATGGGTGGTGTCTCGAACGTATGTGGGGAGTTCCTGGACTAAGGGGGATAGGACAGTGTCGAGGTAGGTAGAAATGAGTTCAGTGGGGCAGGAGCATGCTGAGACAATGGGTCGGCCAAGATGGTCAGCAAGAGGTCATGAGTATAGGAGTAAGGACGTATTGCTACAGTTGTACAGTGTCTTGGTGGGGTCACACCTTGTGTATTGTGTTCAGTTTTAGTCTCCTAGTCTGAGGAAGAACATTCTTGCTATTGAGGGAGTCCAATGAAGGTTCACCAGACTGACTACTGCAATGGCAGGACTGACATATGAGGAAAGATTGGATTGACTGAGCTTGTACTCACTGTAATTTAGAAGAATGAGGGGGTAATCTCATAGAAACATAGAAAATCCTGATAAGACTGGACAGACTAGATGTTCCTGATGTTGGGGAAGTCCAGAACTAGGGGTCACAGTCTAAGAATAAGGGACAAGTCATTCAGGACTGAGATGAGGAAGGATCTCTTCACTCAGAGTTGTGAACCTCTGAAATTCTTTCCCAAAGGAAGCTACTGGGGCCAGTTCATTAGATATATTCAAAAGGGAGCTGGACGTGTCCCTTGTGGCTAGAAGGGTCAAGGGTTTGGAGAGGGGGTGGGAATGGGAGACTGAATTACATGGTCAGCCATGGTCACATTGAATGGTGGTGCAGGCTTGAAGGGCTGAATGGCTTACTCTTGTATCTATTTTCTGTGTTTCTATGTAAAAGTAGGGCTTTGTGCAGTGTAGAACAGAGACACCTCGGGGTTCAGATACATAATTCTTTGAAGTTTTTATCACATAGGGTGACACGATGGCTCAGTGGTTAGCACTGCTGCCTCACAGCGCCAGGGACCCAGGTTTGATTCCAGCCTTGGGCAACTGTCTGTATGGAGTTTGCACATTCTTCTTGTGCCTGCGCAGGTTTCCTCCCACAATCCAAAGATGTGCAAGTCAAGTGAATTGGCCTTGCTAAATTGCCCATGGTGTTCAGCTCATTCGTCAGGGATATATATAGGGCGGGGGAATGGGTCTGGGCGGATTACTCTTTGGAGGGTCAATGTGGACTTGTTGGGTCGAAGGGTCTGTTTCCATTCTGTAGGGAATCGAATTACATATAGATAGGATGGTTAATAAGGTGTTTGACATGCTTACCTTCATTTCTCATACCTTTGCGTATGTTAAGGTTGGACAAGATATTGATGAGGTCTCTTCTGGAGTATGGTGTCCAGTTCTGGTTGCCATTTTATGAGAAGGATTTTATTAAATTGGAGAGGGTTCAGAAGAGATTTACCAGGATGCTGCCAGGAATGGAGAGTTTGAGTTATAAGGATAGGCTGGGACAATTCTTACTGGAATGTAGAAGATTGAGGGGTGACCTTATAGAGATTTACAAAATCATGAGGGGGAAAGGTAAGGTAAATGGTAGGTGTCTTTTCCTGCGGGGGAAGGACGTCAAAACTAGAGGGCATATTTTTAAGGTGAGAGGAACAAAATTTTAAAAAGGCACAGTTTTCACACAGAGAGGGAGTCATGTACAGAACGTACTTCCAGAGAAAGTGATGGATGCAGGTACAGCCGCAACATTTATAAGACATGTAGAAATTACAAAAATAAGAAATATTTGGAGGGATATAGGCCAATTTCAGGCAGGTGGGACTAGTTCAGTTTGGGATTATAGACAGCATGGACTGATTGGACCAAAGGGTCTGTTTCTGTGCTGTATGACTCTATGACTCTTATGTACCGAGATACAGTGAAAAGTATTGTGTTGCATGCTAACCAGACAAATCATACCTTACATCAGTACATCAGGGTAATAGAACTGAATGCAGAATCTCGTCTTATAGCTGCAGAGAAGGTGCAAAGAAAAATCAAATCTAATATACGAGAGGTCCATTCATATTTCTAATAACAGTGGGAAAGAAGCTGTTCTTAAATCTGTTGGTAAATGATTTTAGTCTTTGGTATCTCCTGCCCGATGGAAGAGAGTGGAAGTGAGTTTTAACTGGGGTGGAAGGGATCCTTGATTTTGTTGGCTACTTTCCTGATGCAGCATGAAATGGAGATGGAGTCAATGGAAGGAAGGTATGTCTTCATGAGGAATGGTGGGGAAAGGCTGGTGAAGCCCACACCACCACCACCACCCACTCTCCCCCTCCCCTCCCCTCCCCTCCCCCCCCCCCCCTCCCCTCCCCTCCCCCCCCCCCCCCCCCCCCCCACCACCACCACCCACTCTGTCCTTGGACTTGAATGGAGGACATTTCCCTTGAAGGACCTCTTTCCATATTGAGCACCCCGTCTAACAAGCTCTGAAGCCCATAAGTGCGATTCCTCCCCCAGCCTCTCTCTCAGGACACCCATTTTCCCTTCTACATGCACTTCCCTACCACCAGCCCAACCCCACACCTCTAAAGCCCTCCCTGTCTTGCAACTCCAAGATTTAGGTCCCAGGAACTGCTTGTACTCCCAGTTTCAGTGGTTAACATCACTGAGATAGAGGGCTCCAAGCCAATCCAATTGTCAGGAATCTATTTGAGGTGAGACTTATACATCCTGAATGACAGCCAGAAGCCCTAGTTTAACAGCTCGGAGCACTACCTGGCTATGATCAGGTTGCTGTTCAGGAAACCACACCATATGAGAAATTCTGCCCATAGTTTGTCAGTGCTGGAGACCGTAATTATGCTATTGGGTCCTCACAACATGATGAGATAGATAAATTTAACAGAGGCTACCTTTCCCACCTTCCTTCTGCCATCCTGAATTAAACATTTAGATCTTTACTTCCAGCACATTATCTCACTGTACATTTGATGGGATGTATGATTTTTGATCTGTAACCTGTCTGGAGAATTGTCCCCAAGTGATGGTCAATCTTTACACAAACAAATGATTCCTGAATGCACCTTTCAGCATTATCACAGCATTTTGCCTTCTGGTAAGGACTTGATTTACCTTAGGGCAGCTGTCCTATCTTAAAATAATGCTTCAGTTATGTTCTGATCTGTAACAAACACAGAGAATGTTGGAGAAACTCAGCAGGTCTGGCAAAATCTGATGCGTTTTTTTCAGATTTCTAGCATCTGTAGTATTTTGCTTATGATCTGAGCTGTGTATAGGTCTTCAATTTAACTAAGTGACCCTGAGGATTGCATTGTCTTATCATTCTCTTAATAACACAGCATTGAACCAGACGTGATATACTTGAATGCAGAACAGGCTTGACAGGCTGAACGGCCTACTGCTGCTCTGATGTTCAGATTAAACTGATTAAACAAGTGCAAATGTGGCTCTGTGCAACTGCCCGTGGTGGATGAATTCTCAGCATGGTTTTGCACTAAGCAATTCAAGTCCTTTCTGATTCCTGCTCTGTGCTGCATTTAGTGATCACAGCATCCCTCAGAGCCGAGGCAATTAACCCTTCAGCCTGGATGATTCCTGCTATGACCATCTACTGACCCCTGTTGGAAAGTATGGATACTGCAATTTCAGGTAACAGTCCTGGATTTTTCCTGGGCTTGATTTTAAATGGATTGACAATGCCTTTTAAGTAATGGGTGTTCACTGACAGACTGAGCTCATCCTGCAGACTGGTCTGGCTTTAGTAAGATGATAAAGGTGATATATCAAGGGGATAAAGAGGTATTCATGCCAATAAAGCTGTATCCCTGAATAAATTCATGGGAGGAGAAAGGAAGCAACTGTGCAGAAAAAAATATCATCAGACAACCGAAAAAACTCTTACTTGTGCCTTTTTCTTTCAAAAAATTTTTAAATTGTTTATTTTCACTAACAGTGTAATTGAAATATCTTTTGCAGATTTACACCACTGAAACAGTGAATTGAAAAATGAAAATGGACCAGCTCAATTTAAACCTTTGTATGTGTGGTAACATCATTTGCTGTTGAAAATATTGGATTAATTGTACTCAACTCAGCTTTTAAGAACCAAGAAAACTACAAGAAGAATGTCTTATCTTATGAATATTGATTTGGAGGTACCAGTTAAATATAAATATTAGTTGAGCAAAATTGGAAGTTTTGGTCTTTAAAACAATTTAATCAGGAGACAACTGGAAAACTTTGGAGTTTGTCTTTTTAAATAATATGCTGCATTTTATGTGCACTTAACCATTTAGCAACTTTTTAAGAAATAGAATAATTGATGGAACATCCGGATCATTGACAAGGCCAGCTTTCACTATTATTTCAATTTTCATTATTCATCCCTAATTATCCAAAACAGTGACATTGAGCGCTTTTCTTGAACTGCTGATTAATACAACTAAACCGCATCACAGACGGCAATTGTAAACATTTCGGTCACACACATTCCCGAGCAGGTAATATTGGCAGGTCTCCATCCCATAGGACACCAGTAAAACTGTTGGGTTTTTTAACCACAATCTGCCAAGTTAACAGATGTCCTTCATTCTGTTGTTTATCAATTACAAAACTGAATACAAAGTGGTCTTGTAGTGATTATAATGAGGCTAGCCAGGTATTCCTGTTTGGAGCTGTTAATCTGATCCAATCAGGAAGCCATGGCCAAAAGAGATAAACAGGAGTTCCCCACTGGAGGGCTCTCTACGCGGGAGTCCTCCCCCTTTCTCTCGGGGATCTGGGGTGGAGGGTGCTGCACGCAGCAGTCCCCTGCAACCGCAGATTGCGGTGGTTCACGGACTCCCAGCCCAACTGCTTGTTCTGTGGCGCTGTGGAGTCCGTGGACCATGTCTATATTGGGTGTGGGCGTTTGCACTCCCTTTTTGATTTTCTTAAGAACCTTCTCCTCTGTTTCTGGCTGCACTTCAGTCCCACGCTCCTGATCTTCGGGCACCCGGTACGGAGGAGGGAGGGCAGGTCCGAGGACCTCCTCGTGGGTCTGCTCCTGGGCCTTGCCAAACTGGCCATTAACAGGTCCAGGCAGCGGGCCGTGGAGGGGGTCGTTAGGGCCGACTGCCTGCCCCTCTTCCGGGGTTACGTTAGAGCCCGGGTGTCCTTGGAGAAGGAGCACGCGGTGTCCACCGACACCCTGGAGTCGTTCAGGGAGAGGTGGGCGCCGCAGGGAGTGGAGTGCATCATTTCTCCCTCCAACTCTATTTTGATTTGATCCCTACCCTCCCCTTCACTGTTTTGATCACACAGCATTGCCCTGTGGTTTGAAGGGCAGTGCTTGTCACTGGCCACTCGGGTGTCTTTCCTATCTTCCTGGTGGTGGAAATTGAATAAAGATTCGTGCACTTTGTGTCTTTTCACTGTGTCTCACACCTGCACACACACACCATGGGTGCTGGGGAATACAAATAAGCACTACCGCACTTAGGCGGTAGTGTGGGGGTTAAAAATAAAAAAAATAAAAAAAAGAAAAAAAAAAGAAAAAAAAGAAAAAAAAAAGAAAAATATTAAATAGGAAAAGAAAAAAAAATAAATAAATAAACAGGAGTTCCCCACTGGAGGGCTCTCTACGCGGGAGTCCTCCCCCTTTCTCTCGGGGATCTGGGGTGGAGGGTGCTGCACGCAGCAGTCCCCTGCAACCGCAGATTGCGGTGGTTCACGGACTCCCAGCCCAACTGCTTGTTCTGTGGCGCTGTGGAGTCCGTGGACCATGTCTATATTGGGTGTGGGCGTTTGCACTTCCTTTTTGATTTTCTTAAGAACCTTCTCCTCTGTTTCTGGCTGCACTTCAGTCCCACGCTCCTGATCTTCGGGCACCCGGTACGGAGGAGGGAGGGCAGGTCCGAGGACCTCCTCGTGGGTCTGCTCCTGGGCCTGGCCAAACTGGCCATCAACAGGTCCAGGCAGCGGGCCGTGGAGGGGGTCGTTAGGGCCGACTGCCTGCCCCTCTTCCGGGGTTACGTTAGAGCCCGGGTGTCCTTGGAGAAGGAGCACGCGGTGTCCACCGACACCCTGGAGTTGTGACTGGCCACTTGAGTGTTTCCTTCCCTTCTGGAGAGATTGGACCATTTCTGTGACTGTGCAAGGACTGTTCCTGTTGCTGCTTGGGGCCTGCCTCCCTGCTGGTGCCTGGGACTTTGGAGAGGCCTGCCTCCACTGCTGCTGCTGCTGCCTGAGGCCTGTCTCTACCATCGCTGCCTGGGACTCGCCCTGGGGCCCCTCCCCAGGACCTCCACCACTGCTGCTGCTGTTGTCTGAGGCCTGCCTTCCACCACCGCTGCCTGGGACTCGATTTTGGGGGCTGCCTGGGACTTGCCTTGGGGGCCTTCCCCAACAGGTCTGCCTCCACCACAGCTGCAACCGAGGAACTGCCCAGGACTTGCCAGAGGCCTGCCTCCGCTGCTGCTGCCTAAGGCCTGCCTCCACATCCGCTGCCTGGGACTCAATTTTGGGGGCTGCCTGGGACTTGCCTTGGGGACCCTCCCCAACAGGTCTGCCCCACACCACAGCGACCGAGGGCCTACCTGGGACTCGCCTGAGGCCTGCCTCCACTGCTGTTGTCACCTGAGGCAGGTCTTCACCGTCGCTGGTTGGGACTCTCCCAGCAACTTCCACCACTGCTGCTGCCGGAGGCCCAACACCACCACCAGCAGCTGAGGATGGCAAGCCCGAAGGTCGCGGGGCCCAGCCGCACCTACGCCGGGGTAGCCGCTGCCTTAGGCTCGGCTGGCCCAGCCCCGGCTGCAAACCACACCCCCTTCAGGCACCTTACTAAACGCCTGGGGGTCAAGGCCTATCCCCACCCAAACATGACCATCGAGGCCTGCAGCAAGGCCATGGCTAGTGTGGTCGGCCCACTGGCCATCGTCGCTGCGGCCCGGATGTACGGGAAGGCCGTATTTTTCCTGAGGACCGAGCAGGCGGTCCACCTGGCCGTGGAGAGGGGGCTCACTGTGGGCGGGACACATTTGCCCGTCGACCCTCTGGAGGTCACGGCCCAGAGGGTCGTGATCTCCAACGTCCCGCCCTTTATTGCCAGCGAGCTCCTTCTCCCCCACCTCACCACCTTGGGGGAGATCCGGTCAGGGATCCAGCCGCTCCTGCTCGGTCTGAAGGACCCCGCCCTCCGGCACATCTACTCCTTCCGACGCCAGGTGTTTATTTGCCTGGCCCGGGAGGAGGTCACGGAGGGCTCCTTTACCCTCCTCCACGAGGGCGCGGCCTACCGCGCCTTCTGGACGGCAGACGGCGTGCGGTGCCACCTGTGCCGCGAGGTGGGGCACATTAGAAGAAACTGCCCCACCCAGAAGGCCACCCAGCCATCGCCAACGGCTGACGGTGGTGCCGCCGCGCCCACTCCCCCTCCCCCAAAGTCAACACCACAGGCCCCGGCACCGGAGCCTGAGCCGGAGGCTTCCGATCCTCCAGCCTCCGGCAGGGAGGGGGGTGAGCGTCCAGCCGGCCGGAAGGCGCTCAGGAAGGCGCGACGTGTCAGGCCCGCCCACGGGGAGACCACCCTATCCCCATCCCCGACACCCAGCCCACGACCTGCCCCGCCCCGGCACGACGATGCCCCTGCGGCCGTGCCAGCGTCGCCCCGGCGCGGGAACCCTGACCCCCAAACCCCCGGACCCGTACCCGACCCTGACCCCACGTCTACCCCCCGCCCCGATGGAGAAACCCCTGGGGCTGCGACGCCTGCCCCAGGCCCTGCAACACCAGGCCCCGGGGACCCCGAGCCCGAGCCCGAGCCCTGCCCCGCCCAGCCACACCCTGGCACTAACCTGGGGGGGACCACTGCTGCCCAATCTCCCGCAGCCACCGTGTCTCCAGGCCCCGGAGAGGGAACTGGGCCCCTGCCCCGCCCGCTATCACCTGATAAACCAGAGGCGGGGCAGGAAGTGACACGGCTGACCCTCCCCACCCTGGCCACGCCCCCTGCCTTCCCCCAGCCAATCGTATTCCGGGAAAGGCTGGGGGGAGGGGCCTCAGGCCCCATGACCACCAAGGCGGGCGGGGAGGGGAAGGCCCATAAATCCCCCCCTGTCTCTCTGGGGAAGAGGGGCTGGCCCTTGGAGGGGAGAGACAGTCCTGCAGCGCGCCGGCGGCGCTGCCCCTCTCCAGGGGATGGGCCCACAGGACCCACCAACGATCCCGCACCGCGGCCTGACCTGCCCAACAACGACGACGAGGGCCGCGGTGCGGGCGTCGACAAAGGACCCTTTACTGGGTCGCCGAGCGGCGGAGGGGAGGTAGGTGTTATCCCCGCTCCTCCCTCCCAGACTGTTCTTCCGGGAGCCTTGGCCCTGGGGGATGACCTTTTCCTGGGGGATGACCTTTTCCCCGAGGAGCCAGGCGTCCCGGTGTCGGGAGGAGAGCGGGGCCCCGAGCCTCCGCCGCCCGACGACCCGAACTCGGGGCGTTCCGGGACGGGGTGCGCCGAGGAAGGTACCGCCGGTGACCCTGGGGGTGGGGTCGCCGGGGGTTCGAGGCCTGTTGGCGGCGCCGGACCAGCCCCCATCCTCTCGGTGGGGGAGGGGTCGGCGACCGAGGGCGACCTCCCGGAGGAGGGTTCGGGATCGGTGGCGGACACCGGGGACGACGCGGACTCCGTCTGCAGTGACGTTTTTGAGTCCCAGGTGCCCCCCGCCGATCTCCCCCTCATCCCCCTCGAGGAACTCCGGGAATTTGTCGAGGAAACTCGAGGTCGCCGGGATAGAGCCCGACTGGCGCTCGACCGCTGGAGCTCTTATGAAAAAGTTTATTGGTCGGTCCACGCTGCTCGCCAGGCGCCTGGGCTCGACGTCAACGAGCGAAAGCGAGTCAGGAACTTCCTGGGGGCACTCCTGGTGAGGGCGAGGGACTCCTGTGCCCCTCCCTCGTCCTCCCAGTAATTGTATTTGTTTTTAACTGTACTGGTGGTGGTAGCACAATGCTTCCGACATGGAGACTACTATAGCCAGCCTCAACATCAACGGCAGCAGGGAGTCACAGCGCAGATTCCAGACCCTCTCGGTCCTTCGGGACGGGAGGTATGCGGTGTGCTTCCTGCAAGAAACCCACACTACCCCGGGAGACGAAGCCACCTGGCTCCTGGAGTGGCGAGGGGGGGTCTACATGAGTCACCTCACCCGCAGATCTGGCGGGGTGGCTATCCTGTTGGCCCCGCATTTTCAGCCCGAGATCTTGGGGGTCAGGGAGCCGGTGCCAGGCCGTTTGCTTCACCTGACGGTTCGGCTGGGGGGCGCGGTGCTTCACTTGGTGAACGTATACGCTCCCCTGGCCGGGCCGAGGCAAGCGAGCTTCTTCGAAGAACTGTCCGCTCATCTGGCTTCCATCGACGAGAACCAGTGCGTCGTCCTCGGGGGAGATTTTAACTGCGTCCTCGAGGGCAGGGACCACGGCGGTACCCGCACTGGCTGCGCGTCGGGGAAGAGGTTGGGGGACTTGGTCAAGTCCTTCGACCTGGTGGACGTCTGGCGGACTCTCCATCCCGACTCCATCGCCTTCACCTTCGTGAGGCCTGGGGTCGGAGCGTCCAGAATCGACCGCCTGTACGTTTCGCGGGCGTACGCCTCCTGTTTTCCGAAGGCCTCCACGCGGCAGGTGTCGTGCACGGACCATCACCTGGTGTGGGCGGAACTCCTTCCGTTCGGCGCCAGGCTCGGCTCCGCGTACTGGCACTTTAACAACCTGCTGCTGGAGGACAAGCGGTTCCGGGACTCGTTTCGTCGTTTCTGGGCCGGCTGGAGAAGGAAGCGGGGAAGCTTCCCCTCCCTGAGGCTATGGTGGGACGTGGGCAAGGCTCACGTCCGCGTCTTCTGTCAGGAGTACGCGAGGGGGTCGACCAAGAGGCGGAAATCCAGGATCGCGGAGTTGGAGAGGGAGATGCTCGACCTGGAGTCACGCCTCGGTCAGCCCGACGCGGACCCGGCCCTGCGCGGGGTGTACGAAGAGAAGAAGGCCGCGCTCCGGGACCTGCAGCTCGTCGGGGCTCGGGGCGCGTACGTGAGGTCGCGGATCCAGCTCCTGCAGGACCTGGACCGCGGCTCCCCCTTCTTCTACTCGCTGGAAAAAAGGCGCGGCACCCGTCAGCAGCTCCTTGTGCTGCTGGCCGACGACGGGTCCCTCGTCTCGGATCCGGAGGGCGTCAGGGCCCACGTCAGAAACTATTACACGGCTCTGTTCTCTCCGGATCCGTCCAGCGAGGACGCTCGCAGAGTTCTGTGGGAGGACCTGCCGCAGCTCAGCCCGGAGGACGCCGGAAGGCTCGACGCTCCCGTCACCTTAGAGGAGCTGACCGGCGCCCTCGACCGGCTCTCGAGGGGCAAAACCCCGGGGCTGGACGGGCTGACTGTGGAGTTCTTCAGGGCGTTCTGGGACGTCCTGGGGAACGACTACGCACAGGTCCTGGGGGAGTGTCTAAATGCCGGACAGCTGCCCCTTTCTTGGCGCAGGGCGGTCATCGTCCTGCTGCCGAAGAAGGGGGACCTTCGTTCTTTGAAGAACTGGCGTCCGGTCTCCCTCCTCAGCACGGACTACAAAATCTTCGCCAGGGTGTTGTCTTCTCGCCTGGCTTCCGTGCTGGCCCACATGATTCACCCGGACCAGTCCTACACGATCCCGGGCCGGAGGATACACGACAACGTCCACCTGGTCCGGGACCTGATCCATTTCTGTCGACGGGCTGGTCTGCCGAGCGCCTTCCTGTCCCTCGACCAGGAGAAGGCGTTCGACAGGGTCGATCACGAGTACCTGCTCGGGACTCTGCGGGCGTTCGGGTTCGGGACGCGGTTCGTCGCCCGGATCCGACTTTTGTACGCCGCCGCAGAGTGTCTGGTTAAAGTTAACGGGTCCCTGACGGCGCCCCTTCGCTTCGGGAGAGGAGTGCGTCAAGGCTGCCCCCTGTCCGGCCAGCTGTATTCCCTGTGCGTGGAGCCTTTCCTGCGCCTCTTGCGGAGGAGGTTGTCGGGGCTGGTTCTGCGCGGCGCGGGCACGGGGGTGGTCCTCTCGGCCTACGCCGACGACGTGCTCCTCACTTTCACCGACCCGGCTGACCTGGGGAGGATGCGCGAGTGCCAGGCCGTGTACTCGGCGGCGTCTTCCGCCAGGATCAACTGGGCCAAGTGTTCCGGACTACTGGTCGGCCCGTGGCGGGTGGACTCTCTGCCGGAGGAGTTACGGGGGTTCAGCTGGAGTACCACCCATCTCCTCTACCTGGGGGTCTACCTCAGCCCGGCTGAGGAATCCTGGCCGGCCAACTGGCAGGAGCTGGAGGCCAAAGTCTCGGCTCGCCTAGGCCGCTGGACAGGACTGCTCCGAGTGCTATCTTACAGGAGTCGAGTGCTGGTCATAAACCAGCTGGTGGCCGCCATGCTGTGGTACCGGCTGGTCACTTTGGTCCCTCCTCCTGGCTTTGTCGCTGACATCCAGAGAACGTTGGTCGACTTCTTCTGGGACAAAAAGATGCACTGGGTCGCCGCGCAGGTTCTGAGTCTCCCTATCGAGGAGGGCGGTCAGTCGCTGGTGTGCGTCCGCACCCAGGTCGCGACGTTCCGCCTTCAGACCTTGCGGCGATACCTTTACGTCGAGCCTCCTCCTAGGTGGTGCGCCCTGGCGACGTATTTTTTCCGCCAGGTGCGTAACCTCAACTACGACACGCAGCTCCTGTTCGTCGACCGTGACGGTTTGGAGGTCGCCCTCAAGGTGCTGCCTGTCTTTTACCAGGACCTGATCACTGTCTGGAACATGGTCGAATCGCGTCGCGCCTACCCTCCGGCTGGAGTAGCGGCTGTCGTCAGGGAGCCGTTGCTCAGGAATCCGCACCTCCGTACTCGCGGGTTCGAGTGGCTGTCGGAGGGGAGGGCGGTGGCGGCGAGGGCGACCAGGGTCGGGGACGTGCTGGGTTCCGGGGGCCTGGGCTGGACGCTGCCGCAGGACATAGCTAGCAGGGCAGCGGTAGACGTCCGGTACGTGGCCACCGCCATCCGACGCCTTAAAACGGCGGTGCTCGGACCCGACGTAGTGCACCAGTTGGAGGACGCTCAGGTGTGCGGTGGGATCCCGTCCGCGCTCACCCCGGCCCGGACGGAATTTCACATTGGCCCCAAGGTCCCGTACTTCCCGCGGGAGCCTGTGCCCCACAACCTGAGCCGCCTCCGGAATTTTAATTTTGTTTCTTTTAAGGATATTAAAAGGAAGGCCCTGTATCGACTGCTGCTGCACACCGTCCACCTCATCTCCCTCATCCACCGTCCGGACACGCCTTGGCGTGCCCATTTGCCACCGGGCGGTGGAGATCCCCAGTGGAGGGCTCTCTACGCGGGAGTCCTCCCCCTTTCTCTCGGGGATCTGGGGTGGAGGGTGCTGCACGCAGCAGTCCCCTGCAACCGCAGATTGCGGTGGTTCACGGACTCCCAGCCCAACTGCTTGTTCTGTGGCACTGTGGAGTCCGTGGACCATGTCTATATTGGGTGTGGGCGTTTGCACTCCCTTTTTGATTTTCTTAAGAACCTTCTCCTCTGTTTCTGGCTGCACTTCAGTCCCACGCTCCTGATCTTCGGGCACCCGGTACGGAGGAGGGAGGGCAGGTCCGAGGACCTCCTCGTGGGTCTGCTCCTGGGCCTGGCCAAACTGGCCATCAACAGGTCCAGGCAGCGGGCCGTGGAGGGGGTCGTTAGGGCCGACTGCCTGCCCCTCTTCCGCGGTTACGTTAGAGCGCGGGTGTCCTTGGAGAAGGAGCACGCGGTGTCCACCGACACCCTGGAGTCGTTCAGGGAGAGGTGGGCGCCGCAGGGAGTGGAGTGCATCATTTCTCCCTCCAACTCTATTTTGATTTGATCCCTACCCTCCCCTTCACTGTTTTGCTCACACAGCATTGCCCTGTGGTTTGAAGGGCAGTGCTTGTCACTGGCCACGCGGGTATTTTTCATATCTTCCTGGTGGTGGAAATTGAATAAAGATTTGTGCACTTTGTGTCTTTTCACTGTGTCTCACACCTGCACACACACACCATGGGTGCTGGGGAAAAAAAATAAGCACTACCGCACTTAGGCAGTAGTGTGGGGATAGAAAAAGAAAAGAAAAAAAAAAAAAAGAAAAAAAAAAGTAAAGATTCGTGCACTTTGTGTCTTTTCACTGTGTCTCACACCTGCACACACACACACTATGGGTGCTGGGGAATAAAAATAAGCACTACCGCACTTAGGCGGTAGTGTGGGGGTTAAATATTAAATAAAAAAATAAAAAATAAAAAAGAACAGGAACCCGCCGGGTGTCCTTGGAGAAGGAGCACGCGGGTGTCCACTGACATCCTGGAGTTGTGACTGGCCACTTGAGTGTTTCCTTCCCTTTGGAGACTGGATCATTCTGTGACTGTGCAAGGACTGTTCCTGTTGCTGCTTGGTGCCTGGGACTTGCCTTGGGGCCCCTCCCCTGGACTTCCACCACCACCACCACTGCTGCTGTGGCCTGAGGAGAGGCCTGCCTCTACTGCTGCTGCTGCCCGAGGCCTGCCTCCGCCTTTGCTGCCTGGGACTCACCTTGGGGCCCCTCCCCAGGACCTCCACCACCACCACCGCTGCTGCTGTTGCCTGAGGCCCACCTCCACAAAAAAAAAGATTCGTGCACCTTGTCACTCACTCACTAACTAACTAACTAACTAACTAACAAACAGCAGTGCCAGAGGTTTGGGCCACTCTGAGAGCCGGCTCTGATGGAGCTGGATCAATGTCAAGGACTCCCCACGTGTGAATAAAGGGTAAATTGGTGACAGAATACCAGCCTTTGTGGAGTTATCTCACTCATGTTCTCTGGATTATTGCTTGACCTTTCAGGAATATTGGTTCAGTGTCATAATGTTATATGTAGACATTACAGTAATTGCTCTATTTTATGCACCCGCAGTTAATCATTAAATAAGGAATTTATGCCACACCATAGTTATTAAATACTTTTGCATGTCATATAGTCAAGAATATTAAAGCCCACAGTCATCTTATATGATGCAGAAGGAATTAGTAATCTATCACACAACATTGTGTGGATACTGTAGTCCAGCAATCCGGCCTCTTCAGTACTGTCTTGTGAATTGCAGATCACAGAAACATATAATGTTCATTTCATCCAATTCTTCGGGTTTTTGGTTCTTTTAATCACTGGAAGTTAAGGAGCTCCATGCACTGCACATAAACACTTCCAAATGTTTGGAACGTTCTTCCACAAACCTCAGAGGATGATAGATCAGTTGTTTATTTTGAATCAGAGAAAGATAATTTTTTTTAAGCAAATGTATGAACAGAAGTGGGTCCACAGCACGGATATGAAGTTAGGCCACATATCAGCCATGAGGTCATTGAATGGTAGAACAGACTAAAGGGACTGAATGGCCTACTCCTGTTCCTATGTACACTCAGTTCTCTGGCATATGATTCTGTGAAGCAGGGTTGTGTGTTGAGATGCAATAAGACAAAATGGGCCTAAGAATGTCATTTTATTACTCATAACAAACATTTTAGGAATGCATTTTGTGTACATATTGCACCATCTAGTGACAGTTTTAGATAATGCAGCCCTTGCTATTTTATATAACAATAAGGTTAATGCAAGGTTATGGGCATCCTAGTCAAATTTTCAATCCTATATTCTCAACTAAGTTTGAAAATAGATATGGTCCCTTAGTATGAATAAAATGTTCACATTTATAATTGCATGTATATTTTATCTTGAGTTTGCACTGGTCCTGGACGTAAATATTCAACTGTCCTGACCTCAGGAAGTCTGACAGTACTGTAGAGCCATTCGATCCCTGTTGAAGTGCAGTCATTCTCATAATGTAAGAAATACTGCAAACAATTTGCTCACAGAATGCTCCCACAAGAAACAATGAAATGATGACCAGACAATATGTGATCTTAAATAATATTCTTTGTGAGATAATCGATGACCCAACATCTGGGAATATTCCCTCTGTTCGTTTTAGTTTAGTACCTTGAGAGATTTTATCACCTGAGAGAGCAACTGGCACCTCAATTTAACACCTTATCTTAACGATGAGATCTCTGACAATCTAACACTGCCACAGTGATGCAAATTGTCAACTTATGTTTTGTGCTTAAATCTCTGAAATGGGATTTGAATCCACAATCTTCTAGTTCAAAGTGAGAGCACTACTAATTGAAGTGTTTTCTGACAAGTAACAATAGAGATATTTTATATTCATTCTCAGTATGTGGTCATGTCTGACCAGGTTAGCAAGTATTAGCCACCCCTCCTGTCTTTGAGTATCACTGAGCATGTGCAATTTATAGGGTGAAGATGCTCTCACAGTGGTGAGTTCTAGCATTTTGATCAAGTGACACTAAAGGAACAGCAATATGGTTTCAAGTCACAGTAGAATGTGACTTGACAGGATATTTGCAGTTGGTGATGCTCCCAAGTATTCGCTGCCCTTGCTCTTCTAAGTGGTAAAGATGACACGTTTGGAAGGTGCTTTCAAAAAAGACTTGACACGTTGCTGCAGGGCAATGTAGAATCATTGAATCCCTACAGTGTGGAAACAGGCTCTTCGGCCCAACAAGTCCACACCGACACTCTGAAGAGTATCCCACCCAGACCCATTTTCCTACCATATTACCCCTGACTAATGCACCTAACCTTCATATCCCTGAACACTATTGGCAATTTAGCATGGCCAAGTTACCTAACCTTCACATCTTTGGATTGTGGGAGAAAATTGGAGTACCCGGAGGAAACCCGGACAGTCACGGGGAGAATGTGCAAACTCCACACAGACAGTCGCCCGAGGCTGGAATCGAACCTGTGTCCCTAGTGTTGTGAGCCACCATGCCGTCCCACGCCCCATGTAGTAGATGGTCCACACTGTTGTCACTAAATATATCAGCTATGAAGGTAGTGAATGCTTAAGGTGATGGACCGAGTCTCAGGTAAACAATTAATCAGGAACGCAGTGTTGATAAAGCCTTTTAAAGTGAATCTCTTGTTGGAGATGGTCACTGCCCTGCACTGGGGTCTTGTCACTGTCAGATTGTAATTTCAAGGGGCAGCAGAATCCTGAGCCTTGGCCATCTTTAAGTACAAGGGTCAGGACACAACTTCCACAGTGTTTCTTCATTTGGGTCATGCAATCTCTGAGGGAAGTATACATAGATATTCTGTGATGGCGTTAAGAGTACCTTACATAGAATTGACAAGCTAAAGACTGCAGCTCTGAAAAAGGGTCACCAGACCTAAAACGTGAACTCTGATTTCTCTCCACAAATCTAGGTAATCCTGTCAAACCAAATATATTTTTTCCCCGGAGCGTATGCTTTAGAAATGCTTGGATTCAATGTGTGGAGATTTTGCATTTGCTTTAAATCAAACATTTATCAAGTCACTTTATTTGGAGTTAGATGTCATACCAATCTCGTTCATTGTTCAACACATTACTTTCTTATTTTTGTTTATTGTTTCTAATTCTAGTGAAGAGTATACACATACTCAGACATTGGAATAACAATGTCATTCTTCTCAACATAACAGAAATGATGTGTAGCCAGTCTCTAATATTCAAATTTACCTCTAACAGCAATTCGTTATCTGATCCTTGAGCTGAGAGATTACTGCTACGAGATTTAGATGGAAATAATATTCAAAATGCGGAATTACAAAGCACTTTAGTGCACTTGTTCTGTAAGCTGTTTCCTTTGCTTTCTTTGCCTGCTGAAAGCCTCTCGAGATTCAAAGCTGCCATATTCCACTGCAGCATCTGGCAGAGTTGAATCACAGCCAAATCCCTTCAGTACATACTTTCTGTAGCTTGGTATCAATTTTAATTTCAGCTTAAATGTGCAGCTTCTACAATGGCTCGAGTTCACTGATCCAGCTGGATTAGATGGAATGCTTTACCCAAACACAAGGCCAGATCCGCTGAGAACATTCGAATTGTGCCATACATTCACTCGGAAATCTTGTCAGAAAAACTGCACAACTATTGAATAAAAAGCCAGGTCTGACACAAGCATCAACACAGAATGAGGAAAAAAATCACGACCAGTGTAAACGCATGTTGCATTCACATGCATTTATGAAAGCTGGGCATCATTGGCTATTCTAACCTATGTGGTCCATTCCTAATTACCTCGGAGTGGATGGTGGTGAGTTGATTTCTTGAAGTTGCAGTCATAGAGCTGTACAGCAGGAAAGCAGACCTTCTCGTCCATGCTGACCAGATATCCAAAATAAATCTAGTCCCACTTGCCAGCATTTGGACCATAAACCTCTTAAGCTTCCTATTCTAATATTCGGCCAGATGCCTTTTGAATGTTGTAATTGTAGCAGCCTCAACCACCTTAAACCTACGCCCTTTAGTTTTGACTTCCACTACCCTGGGAAAGAGACTTTGTCTATTTACCCTATCCATGCCCCTCATAGTTTTGTAAACCTCTATAAAGTCACCCCTCAGCCTCTGACGCCCCAGGGAAAACAGCCCCAGCCTGTTCAGCCTCTCCCTGTAGCTCAGATCCTCCAACCCTTGCAACATCCTTGTAAATCTTTTCTGAACCCTTTCAAGTTTCACAACATCCTTCCGGTAGGAAGGAGACCAGAATTACATGCAATATTCCAAAAGTTGCCTAACTAATGTCCTGTACAACTGCAACATGACCTCCCAACTCCTTTATTCAACACTCTGACCAATAAAGGAAAGCATACCAAATGGCTTCTTTACTATCCTATCTACCTAGGACTCCACTTTCAAGAAACTGTGAACCTGCATTCCAAGGTCTCTTTGTTCAGTAACACTCCCCAGGACATTACCATTAAGTGTATAAGTCCTGCCCTGATTTGCCTTTCCAAAATGCAACACCATGCACTTGTCTAAATTAAACTCCACTTGCCACTTCTTGGCATGTTAGCCCATTTGATCAAAATCCCGTTGTAATCTGAGGTAATCTTCTTCGCTGTCCACTATACCTCTAATTTTGCTGTCATCTGCAAACTTACTAACTACACCTCCTATTTCACAAATCATTTATATAAATAACAAAAAGCAGTGGACCCAGCACCAATCCTTATGGCATACCAATGGTCACAGACCTCCAGTCTGAAAAGCAACATTGGGGAGACCAAACGTAAACTTAGGGAAGGGCTCATCAAGCATCACAGCAACACCCCCAGAAGCCGCCCGGACCGCCCAGTCACCGCCCATTTCAATTCCCCCAACCATTCCTGTCTGTCTATTTTGATCCAGCTGCAATTTGCAATTTTTTTGCCTCGACAAGAGGTATAATGGGAGAATTCCTTACTTAAAAGGCATTAGTGAATCAGATTTTATTTTCACAACAATCAATGATAGCTGTCATGGCCTTTATATTCCATATTTACCAGATGCCACAGTGAGACTTGAAAACTTACCCCCAGGATAATAACCTGGACACTGGATGACAAACCCAGTAACAAAGTTAAAAATCACACAACATCAGGTTCAACAGATTTATTTGGAAGCACTAACTTTTGAAGCTCTGCTTCTTCATCAGGTGGTTGTGAAGAAGCAGTGATCTGAGCATGTCCATAAGGACCCTCACCAACTTCTACAGTTACATGATTGAAAGTACACTGTCCAGGAGTATTATGCTTGTTATGGCAACTGCGGGAAACTACAGAAGGTGGTGTGCACAGCCCAGACCATCATGGAAACCAACCTCCCATGCATGGACTCCATTTACATGGTTCGCTGCCACAGAGATGCTGCCAACATTATCAAAGACTCTTCACACCTTGGTAATGGTCTCCTACAACTTCTTCCATCAGGCAGAAAATACAGAAGCCAGAACACATGCACCAGTAGGTTCAGGGACAGCTCCTTCCCGATCGTTATTAGTCTATTGAATGGACTCTCCAGCTTCAAATAATACTGATCTTGCTAACGTTGGTCCCTCTTGTACATCCTGTGTGATGTTACCTGTATGCCTCCATCTAAATCTTTTCTTCTTTACATCACTGCTTACTATGATATATCTTTACTGCTAGCAAACAAAATTTTCACTGTATGTCAGTAAACGTGACAATAAATAAATAAATAAATAAATAAATGATGTCCTCTACAATGTGTGAGACCTCTCCGGCTTCCTTTAACTAGTTATCGGTGTCATTTCTGAGTACATGGATTAGCAGTAGTTTGATCTGACAATACAATTAGCATAATTTAAATTGAGTTTTTAATCTCAGGAAGGGTGTTACAAAAGACAATATTGGATATTGTAATTTCCCCTATTACTTGAGGCCACTGCTAGGAACCAACTGTCTCAAAACAAGTTCGAACTGAAACTCCGATCTTTAGTTCCATCCAAAACCTTGCAGCATTGCCTCATCAACAACCCGTTCAATAATCAATCAGGGTGAATGGCTTGCAGATCTGTCTGGCTTCATTCAATTTGACAGTGAAATGCTGCAAGCTTCCTGTCTGAATATCTCAGTTCCACAGTCTCATTAACACCTATTCAATATAATCAATCAAGGTAACGGGTTTGCATGCCTGTCTGTTTGGCATGACAGCACGCTGTTCAGTTGGCCAGTTTTCCCAGCATGCCATTCAGTTGGCCAATGTTGCTTTCAGTGTCCCAAAAGAACCTTTTTGTTTAAAATGGACATTCCACTACCTACACCAGGACTAAGACAATTGATCTCCAAAAATAACAAAGGTTTTTGCTCTGATTAGGGCCAAGGTTTTCCTCAACTACAATATGTCAATTAGGGCAGCCCTGTGGCTTAGTGGTTAGCACTGCTGCCTCACAATGACAGGAACCTAGGTTCAATTCCACCCTTGGGCATGTATCTGTGTGGGTTTCCACCAGGTACTCTGGTTTCCTCACACAGTTTCAAAGGTGTGCACACTAGATGAATTAGGCATGGGAAATGCAGGAATAAGGTAGGTCTGGATGGGATGCCCCTCTGATGCTTAGTGGGCCAAATGGCCTGCTTTCACACTGTAGGGATTCCATGAATCAGAATCCTATGATAATTGCAAGGTCCCCGTATAATTTTGAAATACTTAAATGGATCCCAGCTCTACATATGATTGATTCATTGACAGCAGGCCTAACCAATTTGGTTTATGGCCTAACCAGAATTGAAAATGGTTGCACCGGCAAAGCACAACAGGCTAGGCAGCATCTGAGAAGCAAGAAGTTTCAGGTATAAGCCCTTGATCAGGAATGTAGAGGGGGAAGGGTTAAGAGGTAAATAGGGGGATGAGGAAGGGGAAGCGGATGGAGGTGGGGCTGGGTGGAAGGTAGCTGGGAAGGCAATAGGTAGATACAGGTGGGGGGGTGATGGCGATGGGGAGACTGGAGCAGATAGGTGGGATGGAAGATGGATGGGTAGGACAGTTCAAGACGGCAATGCCAAGTTGGACATTTGGATCTGGGATGAAGTGAGGGGAGGTGAGATCTGGAAACAGACGAAGTTGATGTTGATGCCGTGTGATTGAAGGGTCCCAAAGCGGAAGATGAGGCATTCTGTCTCCAGTTGGCAGGTGGCTTTGATTTGGTGGTGGACTTGCATGTCCTCATGGCCCAACCAGCTCAAGCAGCTAGAGGGTAACACAAAACAGGATAAGTCAGCTTTTTTTTTGTGTGGGCCCGTGGTGAACACTAGCACACTGTCTGCAACTTTGCTGGCTACTAACCAAATGAAAGCTGGTGATGAGTAATAGTCAGCATGAGCTGTCCTCCTGGGATCTCCTGAATCATAGTCAGTTGAGCTGTTTTCCTGGAGTGAAAATGTACCTCACTGACTGTTGAATCAGTTAACCTCAGTCCCCTTTCAAAATTTCCTTCAGCCATTCCTGTACTACCTACTTACAATGCATTGTCCTTTCCACCATAATGTTGCTGTACTTGCTTGCGTTCAATTTAATTCATCTTATTTTCTGCTCATTTCTTTCTGTTTTACCACTGTTCCATTACAGCCAAAGAGGGCTTAGCCCACCCAACCACCAGACCTCTGATGTACAATCTACATTTAGTGATCACTACTGGACCTAAACCATGGTGACCATCTTTACACAGGGGAAATATGAGACAGCACTGCCTGAAGACAGCAGAGCAATTAAAAATAACACCATTACATCAATGTTTTATTAGATCAGGAAGCTACCACTGATTTCCATGCATACAAAGCATGCAGTCAAGTTATCTGAATTGTAACTTGCGATATTGTAACAAGTCTGCAAAATGAGTCAACTAACATGAAGAGTGTAACACTTAGGGCAAACTGTGGATATTTTAAGGAGGAATATTGATTGCTCTTGTTTCCACGTACACTTCATAAGCTGCTATTAGGCTTTTTTGACCCCATACAGGATTGAAGAACTGTACATGTACAGACCAACTCTGTGACTGACATATTCAGAGGTGATCGTATCTGGCACTGAAAGATCTCATGAGCATCATCCTTCCATGCTCAGGGGAATTTCAAAGTGGAAGCCAATTACATTTGGAAAGGAGAAATGAGCACCTCACAGGAGATAATGAGAAATGTTCACATATTGTTCACTCTTGCAATAATCTCCATTAAATCTTAATTAAAAAGCATCGTTTTATTTAAAATACAATCAGCAGAATATGCAATATGAAGTGCAAAATCCTTCCTTTTTTCATTACTCATGAGTTACTAGCTTTTTCTCACTCTTAGAATAAACTGGGTATGCCTCTGTTCTCCAAATTATCTTCACCGAATACCCAAAATAAAATATTTCTATTCAAACCATTTCCACGGTGGAAATGCCTCTATGAAAGTATTTTAGTTTATTGTTAACATCAACTCAGTATTTACTGAAAAATTGAACATTTGTGATTGTATAAGTTCGGAGGTGGCATATAAATGTTCTGTGTGATGCTTTATTCTGTTACCAAAAAGATGAAATATCTTTCAAAGTAGGAAAACAGCACTGGGAATAGGTTTTAATGAATAAACAATTCCCCTGTATAAGTGGAAGTCATTACTTATAAAATAAACTGGAAGGATAGAATTGCACTTCAGTTATACCCATGTGAAACAAGATGGGCACGTATTGTTTTCACATTTCATTCCCATGCATATTACCCTTCTGACCAGACACAGTTTTCTGAAGGACATTAATAACTTACTCCAAATAATAGTATGCAAACACTGCCAACAGAATAATGAGAAAGATCATTGACACCTCAAAGCATAGACTGTTGATTGCACTTACCAATCCTGGACTCTAGCAGTCCTGTATTGTGTCTCTTATCAAAGAGATGTACTGTGGGCAATTTGGGTTTAGTCAACTTGCGCGTGTGGTAATCACAATTTGCTTATCAATAACCAGAATGGGAAGCTGAGAGGTCATTTATGTTTTCAGAGCAGGTTAAATCACACTCTTGTGAAATGTTACTGATAAATAAATATCATTCTATCATATTGCAGTTTCTCACTATTGGATCAGATATCCATTATTTTCACAATGACAGAACTTTCGAGTTAAATTTCCACACAGTAAGAAGATGGTTAGACACATCAATGTTTCTTTTAAGCTTAGGCTGAGAATGGAGAGATGGAGCTCAAAGCAACCCCATATTCTCCCATTTCTGCTGGTTTGAGGCCTGATTGAAGCCAAGGTGTAGTGCCAAACACACCTTTGAGAAGCACATTTTTATCTTCCAGCCTCATCATTTATTAGACCTTTCTGTATATGGCCTTCCTCTGTTTCTTTCAAGAGTTCTGAGAAGCACGAATAAGAGTGAGATCGGGGGAATTAATAAGTTACTTGGTTAATGAGCTGTCAGAAACTATAATTTATTTGTAATAGTTTTGACAAAAATATGTGCTAATCTAGCACAAGGAGAGTAAGAATCTATTGACACGGGAGAGGGAGATTTGTGAGTAAGTGTGAAGAATTTCTATCTATTCATGTCCAGTTTTTAATTAACAAAAGTACATTAAAGTAACTCAGGTAAAAGTCATAGAATCCTTACAGTGTGGAAAGAGGCCATTCAGTCCATTGATTCTGTACTTACCCTTCAAAGATCATCCCACCCAGACCCAGCCCTCTCACCCTACCCCGTAACCTTGCATTTACCAGGACTAACCCACCTACCCTGCACATTCATCCCTGGATACTATGGGCAATTTAGCATGGCCGATCACCTAACTTGCACATCTTTGGACCATGGGAGAAAACCAGAGCAGCCAGTTGGAACATATGCAAACACGGGGAGAATGTGCAAACTGCACATAGACAGTCACTTGCGGCTGGAAACAAACTTGGGTCCCTGGTGCTGTGAGGCAGCAGTGCCAACTACTGAGCCACCGTGCCACCAGTAAGGAAACTAACATTACAGTGGAAGTTAAGTTATGTCAGGGCAGTATTCACCAAATGGACGGCCCATCCTGTGGCACATGGGAAATCATGCAGAACATTACCTACACAAGCATGAAACATCTTTTGCTGCACAAGTTTGAGCCCCAGGTTCATAGGTAGAGAAGCAACGAGAGCCACTGAGATGCATCCATGAGGCACAAAAAAAAACATTGATAGCATGTTCAGAGAGATGGTTGCACCACAAGGTAGGGGAAAGCAGGAAAATAGGGAATAGGTGACCTAAGCAATCAAAGAGAAACAGACAGATAGTGCATTCATCTCTGGAGGTCTTGATCACTGACCAGCTTTCCATCCTGGATGTTGGTGAGGGTGATGGATCTCTGGAGGAGTGTACCAAGAATCAAGCCAATGGGTGGCCTAACTACATCATAGTGGAGGAAGGAGAGTACAAGGGCATAGTTGATAGGGAATTTGTTCATCAGAGGTGGAGATAAGTGTTTCTATGGTCAACAAGCAGGAGGCTGAAAGAACACAGCAAGCCAGACAGCATCACCAGGTGGAGAAGTCAATGTTTCGGGTGTAACCCTTCTTCAAGACTATGGCTGTTTCTGTGTCTGTCAACATGACTCCATGATAGGACGTTGACTCCCTGATGTCAGAGCTGAAAATGTGTTGCTGGAAAAGCGCAGCAGGTCAGGCAGCATCCAAGGAACAGGAGAATCAACGTTTCGGGCATAAGCCCTTCTTCAGGAATGAGGAAAATGTGTCCAGCAGGCTAAGATAAACGGTCAGGAATGAGGAAAGTGTAGCCTGCTGGACACACTTTCCTCATTCCTGAAGAAGGGCTTATGCCCAAAACGTCGATTCTCCTGTTCCTTGGATGCTGCCTGACCTGCTGCGCTTTTCCAGCAACACATTTTCAGCTCTGATCTCCAGCATCTGCAGTCCTCACTTTCTCCTCCCTGATGTCACAGAATGGCTGCAGGAAATTCAGCTGGGGTTGGATGAACAGTTAGAAGTCATGGTACTAACAACATAACTAGGAAGTGGGATGTGGTCCTGCAATTGGAATTTAGGAAGCAAGGTAGAAAGTTAGCAAGCAGGACCTCTGGAATACTAAACTATAGATTATTTCAACGTGCAAGAGAGTACAGAAATAGGAAGCTAAGGCAGATGAATGGTTGGCAGGGGGAGGAGGATCTCTAGATTCCTGGTACACTGGGATTAGCTCTGGAGGAGATGGTATCATCCACAAGCCAGGTGGGTTGCTCCTGTGTGGTACTGGGACTTAGTTCATTGCAGAGAACTTTGCTAGTAGTATTGATGAGAGTATAAACTAATACAGCAATGTTGTGTGCACCAGAAGAAAATATTAGAAAATAAGTCTAGGGTACATAAAACGCTGGGAGAGGCAGATAGCATCATCGTGGCTATCCCTCGATGTTGAGGATGGTGGTGATTGTTCCATTGGTCTATTTATGGCCTCTCAGGTGGTTTGAGTCCAATCTTGGCTTTTAAAGTTCTTCCGCATTCAGGACAAGTATTTCCAAATGGCAGATCAGGCTTTGGTTGTTGCTGCCTCGTTTTCCATTTTTTATTACTTTTCTTCTAGTTTTGCGCATCTGTTGGCTTCGAATGTTGCTGCTCCTCCTTGGTTTGCCAGAGTTTCCTGCCCATGGCATTGTTTTCCTGATTGTTGATGTCAATGTTACATTTCTTCATGTTGGCTTTTAAAACATCTTTGAATCTCTTCTGTTGTCTGCCTCTTTTATGTTTGCCTTCTTTAAGTAGAAGATTTGTTTCGGCAGACATTCGTCTTTCATCCGAACATGTCCACTCCATCTTAGTTGGTTCTTGTGATGTAGGCTTCAATCCTTGTTGTTTTTGCTTCATTCTGCATGCTGACATTGGTGCTTCTATCTTCCCAGCTGATACTCAAGATGTTTCAAAGGCAGTGTTAATGGAACTTTTCAAGTGCCTTTAGATGTTGTTGGTACATTGTCCAAGTTTTTGATGCTTACAGGAGCATTGGAATCACCACTGTTTTATACACTAACATTTTGATGTCTGTCCATAAAAGTCTCTTGTTTGAAGATGTCCAAATGCTGTTCCAGAGCACTTAAAATGATGTTCGATCTCATCATTAAGGTCGACATTGGAGGAGAGGTGACTTCCAAGATACGGAAAGTGGTCCACATTTTCCAGCAATGTTTTGCCAAGTTGAATTGATGGTTTTATCCAATTTGTCTCAGTTGGTGACAGTTAATAGATGATCTGAGTCTTCTTGGAACTGATGGCAAGTCCAAGTTTTGTGGAGGCATGGTTGAAGGCAGTCAGAACCTGTTGTAGGTGGTTTTCTGAGAGAGCTGCAACACTGTTGTCTTCTACATATTTTAACTCGATGAGGGGACTCATAAGTGTCTTGTTGTTGGACTTAGGACAGGTAAGATTGAAAAGTCCGCATTCTGTTCTGTAGGCAATTTCAATTCCTGAAGGTAGGTCATCCTTGATGATGTGGACGATTGTTGCCGTAAAGATGATGAACAAAGTTGGGCCAATCACACATCCCTGTTTTACTCTTGATCTAACTTGAAAAGGCTCACAGTTACTGTTGCTGACTATAACTGCAGCAAGCATGTCATCGTGGAGGAGTCTCAGGATTTGAATGTACTTTTTAGGACATCCGTAGATGGATAGGACATCCCGTAGGAGTTCCCTTGATACCAAGTCAAAGGTTTTGGTGAGGTCAATGAATTCCATCTCCAAAGGTTGAACTTGTTCATTGCATTTTTGTTGCACTTGTCACATAGTGAGGATCATATCAATTGTTCCATGTGATGATTGAAAACCAGCTTGTGTCTCTGGAAGGATCTTCTCCATTAAAGACTTGAGCCGATTGTTCATGACGTGGGTGATAGTCTTTCCAGCTATTGCTAACAGGGAAATTTCACAATAGTTTCCGCATTCAGATCGATCACCTTTCCTTTTGTAGATGGTTACAATTGCTAAGTCTTTAAAGTCTGCTGATATGTCTTTATTTATCCAGATCTTTTTGAGAAGTTAATGCAATTGGTAGTGAAGCAGGTTACCTCCGATTTTGTAGACCTCGCTGGCATTCCATCGAGTCCAGAGGCCTTGATGCTTTTCAAGATTGTAATGGCTTCTTGGCTTCTTCAAGTGTTGGTATTTTGCTTAGGGAGTCATCAACGGACTGTTTTGGAATGTTGTTGATCACATTTCTGTCAAATGCGACAGTTTAATTTAGAAGACCTTCAAAATGCTCCCTCCATAAAATTGATGTCAGCATTACTCTTTAGGATGGTTGAACAATCTTTTCTTTTGAGGGGAGGGTGGTTTGACCATGAGTGAATGAGGCAAAAATAGTGTTAGTTGCGTTGAAGAAGTCTTGAGTGTCATTGGTGTCCCCCTGGTTGTTGCATTTCCTGAGCTTTCTTTCACCACCACTGGTTTTTCAAGTTTTGGGTGCTCTTCCGGACAATAGCCTTGCATTCCTGATAGTGTTTCCTTTTGGTAGCCGATTGTTGGCCATTCTGTAATGTGATGAAAGCTTTTCTCTTTTCATCAATAAGTTCTTAGGGTAGTTTGTAGTTATCATTGAACCAATCATGATGGTTTTTCATCTTGCACCAATTACTTCTTTGCAGGAAGTGATGATAGGGTTCTTCAAATGATTCTAGTGTTCTTTTACTGATTGTGGGATTTGTTGAGGCAGTTGTTTTTGAAGATTTTGTTGGAACTTCTGCATATGGTTAATGACTTGGAGGATGTCAACATTGAATTTCTTGATAGTGTTCTGATTTTGGTGTTTCCTTTTGGGCCGAATCTTATTCTCATGGTGGACGAGATGAGTTGATGGTCTGTCCAGCTCTTGTCAGCACCAGTAACAGTTCTTATTATCAGTGCATCTTGTTGATCCTGAGATCATATAATCATGTAGTCAATGAGGTGCCAGGGTTTAGAGCATGGATGCTGCCAGCAGACTTTATACCTGTTTTTCTGGTGAAATAGGGCATTTGTAATCACCAGATTGTGTTCAGACTTTATACCTGTTTTTCTGGTGAGATTGTGCTCAGTGTTCCATTGGTGTTGATCTTGCCAACTCCTTCCTTACCTATTATTCTAGTTCAGAGCCTATGATCTTTCCCGACTCTGGCATTGAAGTCTCCCAAGAGAATGATTTTGTCCTTGTTGGGAACAGAGAAAAGGACATCGTCAAGTTGGGTGTAGAAGTTCTCCTTCACTTCCTCTTCAGCAGAGCACTTTGCTAGTGCTATTGGTGAGGGTATAAACTAACTCAACAAAGTTGTGGGCGCCAGAAGACAATATCAGAAAATATATCTAGGGTACATGAAATGCTGAGAGAGGCAGATAGCACCAGGATAGAGAATACTAAGTCTGGATTCAAAGTAAGGGAGAAAGTAATGACATTAATATCAGGGTTATACAGCATTAAAATTAATGCGCAGAAGTTGCTGGAAAAGCAGGCCTGTCAATATCTGTGGAGAGAAATCAGAGTTAATGTTTTGGGATCCAAAACATTAACTCTGATTTCTCTCCACAGATGCTGCAGGACCTGTTGAGCTTTTCCAGCAAGTCTGTTTTTTGTTTCTGATTCACAGCATCCCCAGTTCTTTCGGTTTTTATTAGTGCACAGAATATAGTTAATTAGAGTTACAAACTCAGATTGACATCTAGGCCTGTGATGTTGCAGGAATAAGTGAGACCTCATTTAAGGAAGGGTAGATCTGGGTGTTAAATATTCCTGGTTACATCATGTTCAGAAAGGATAGGGAAGAAAAGAAAGGTGAAGAAGTGACATTTTTGGTTAAGGAGAGCATTGATGTGCGGGCAAAAAGGGGATGTTTCAGAGTGTCTTAGAACAGAATTGATTTGGCTAGAGGTAGGAATAAAATAGTACAATTACATTGCTTATGTTGTCTATAGATTGCCAACTAATGAGACTGTTTTAGAAAAATAAATTTGCAAGGAAATTACACCGAGAGGTGTGACCATAATAAATTAATTATAATGGGCGACTTTAATTTTAGATTAGATTAGATTACATTTCAGTGTGGAAACAGGCCCTTTGGCCCAACAAGTCCACACCAACCCGCAACCCACCCATACCCTTACATTTCCCCCTTCGCCTAACACTATGGGCAATTTAGCATGGCCAATTCACCTTACCTGCACATCTTTGGACTGTGGGAGGAAACCAGAGCACCCGGAGGAAACCCACGCAGTAACGGGGAGAGTCTGTATATAGACTGGATAATGGTAGTCAGGGGCAGTGAGGGGCATTATGTTCAGGATAATTTCCCACAGAAGTATGTGTCAAGTTCAACAAGAAAGAAGGCACTGCTGGACCTGGTTATTGGGAATAAGATGGGTCAAGTACATCAGATGACAGTGGGGAAGCATTTGGTGATCATTGTATCACAACATTTAGGACGATGGTGAAAAAGTAGTTAATCCAGAGTAAGAATAGTGCCAAGCTCAGTCGAGTGAGAATGGAATTGCATTCCATTGGTTGCTGGGAAAACTGCTACTGAAGCTAAAAAAGCTGAACAATGGGTTACCTTCAAAGAGACAATCATTTGGGTCTAATGAAGATATACTGTACATAGGAACTTCAATTATCCGAATGACACTGGTGGGGAATATTTCATTCAGTTAATTGAATTCCATAAAATCGAATGCCGGATAATACAGTTTAGCCAAGCACTGGGACCTTGCGATCTTGCCAGATAATCCGATATTCAGATAATCAAATGCTGGATCATCAAGGTTCCTCTGTATTCTCTCAAAGAGTAGGTTAAACAAATCCAGACCCCCTAGATGACAAAGGAGATAGAAACTAAGATAGGGGATATGATAAAGAACAAAACGTGTTTATGTAAGTGGTAACTACAAACTGAGAAGCAAGACGCAAGAAAGGATTCAGAAGGGCAGTGTAAGTGCAAATAAAAGAAACAGAGGAATAACAAAAAAAGACTGATAAACAACATAAGGGGAATCCCATAATCTCTGATAAGGACATAAAAGGATGGTAAAAGGAGGAGTTGGGTGAATTAGGGAGAAAAAGTAGATTTACACATGGCAAGAGACATAGCTGAAGTGTTAAATGAATACTTTTGCTTATGTCTTCAGCTACGAGGCAGATGTTGCTCAAACCTCGGTGAAAGAGCAGAAAATTCAGTCTCTGTCAGGCTGTCGATACTTAAAAATCGATAAGGCCGGTGAGATGCATCCCAGTATATTGAAGGAAGTAAGAGTGGAAAGCACAAAGTCATTGGCAATATCAATTTTCATGGATTCCGGGTTGATGCTGGAGGATTTGAGTATTGCAAAAGGGAATTCGAGTTCGAATGGTTTGCAAAAGTAAATGCAGTAATTACAAACCAATTTAACTTTGCTACTAAAAACAGAAAATGCTAGACCCAAACAGCGGATCTGGCAGCAGCTATGGAGAGGGAAACTGAGTTAATATTTCAATTCTGGTATGACTGTCCTTCAGAACTACAGTTTCTATTTCAGATTTCAGATACCTTATATCAGTACAAACTTGATGATCACCAAACGTTATTATTGAGAATTCATAGCCACATCAAAAACCATGGGATCATTAAGATGAGTTACTATGAATTTGTTTGGGAAAAATTGGTATGGATTGAGGATAGGGTAAAAAAAATGACTGCAGATGCTGAAAATCAAATACTGGATTAGTGGTGCTGGAAGAGCACAGCAGTTCAGGCAGCATCCAACGAGCAGCGAAATCAACGTTTCGGGCAAAAGCCCTTCATCAGGAATAAAGGCAGTGAGCCTGAAGCATGGAGAGATGGATTGGCTGTCTGACAGAAGGCAGAGAGTTGGAATAAAAGGTTCTTTTTCGGAGTGGCAGCCGGTGACGAGCGGTGTCCCGCAGGGTTCAGTGTTGGGGCCGCAGCTGTTCACATTATATATTAATGATCTGGATGAAGGGACTGGGGGCATTCTAGCAAAGTTTGCCGATGATACAAAGTTAGGTGGACAGGCAGGTAGTACTGAGGAAGTGGGGAGGCTGCAGAAGGATCTAGACAGTTTGGGAGAGTGGTCCAGGAAATGACTGACGGAATTCAATGTTAGCAAATGCGAGGTCTTGCACTTTGGAAAAAAGAATACAAGCATGGACTACTTTCTAAACGGTGAGAAAATTCTTAAAGCCAAAGTTCAAAGGGATCTGGGAGTGCTAGTTGAGGATTCTCTAAAAGTAAACATGCAGGTTGAGTCTGTGATTAAGAAAGTGAATGCAATGTTGTCATTTATCTCAAGAGGGTTGGAATATAAAAACACCGTTGTGCTACTGAGACTTTATAAAGATCTGGTTAGGCCCCATTTAGAATACTGTGTCCAGTTTTGGTTCCCACACCTCAGGAAGGACATACTGGCACTGGAGCGTATCCAGCGGAGATCCACACGGATGATCCCTGGAATGGTAGGTCTAACATATGAGGAACGGCTGAGGATCCTGGGATTGTATTCATTGGAGTTTAGAAGATTAAGGGGAGATCTAATAGAAACTTACAAGATAATACATGGCTTGGAAAGGGTGGACGCTAGGAAATTGTTTCCGTTAGGTGAGGAGACTAGGACCCGTGGACATAGCCTTAGAATTAGAGGGGGTAAATTCAGAACAGAAATGCGGAGACATTTCTTCAGCCAGAGAGTGGTGGGCCTGTGGAATTAATTGCCGCAGAGTGCAGTGGAGGCCGGGACGCTAAATGTCTTCAAGGCAGAGATTGATATAATCTTGATGTCACAAGGAATTAAGGGCTACGGGGACAATGCGGGTAAGTGGAGTTGAAATGCCCATCAGCCATGATTGAATGGCAGAGTGGACTCGATGGGCTGAAGGGCCTTACTTCCACTCCTATGTCTTATGGTCTTATGGAAAACCATGTTTAATTAAATTTCTGGAGTTTTTTGAAGAGGTCACAGATGGGCTTGATTGAGGGGAAGGATGTTAATTTGGTGTACATGGATTTCCAAACGGTGTCACACACTGTACAGTGTCACACTTGGGACGATGCTCTGCTGAAAGACTTTGAACAGTTAGGAGTTGAATTAAATTGCAAACTTCCGAGGTAATAATCTCAGGATTGCTACCTGAGCCATTGGCAAACAGGCACAAATTAAATAAAGTGAAGGAGTTAAATGTGTGGTGCAAAGATTGATGCAAGTGGAATGACTTTCAGTCAATGGGGCATTATCACCAGCACTGGGATAGAAGAGAACTGTTCTGATTGGTTCATGCTGGGACCAGTATCCTGGCAAATTAAATAATTCGAGCTGTGGACATGGCTTAAAACTAATGAGAGCAGTGGGGGGAGAGTTTGGGAGAGTGGAAATGTAGACTTATAAAGCAAGTACGGGACATTGGTTAGGCCACTGTTGGAATATTGTGTGCAATTCTGGTCTCCTTCCTATCAGAAAGATGTTGTGAAATTTGAAAAGGTTCAGAAAAGATTTACATGGATGTTGACAGGGTTGGAAGATTTGAGCTACAGGGAGAGGCTGAACAGGCTGGGGCTGTTTTCCCTGGAGTGTCGGAGGCTGAGGGGTGATTGTACAGAGGTATACAAACTCATGAAGGGCATGGATCGGGTAAATAGACAAGGTCTTTTTCCTGGGGTGGGGGATTTAGGGTGAGAAGGGAAAGATATAAAAGGGACCTAAGGGACAACTTTTTAACGCAGAGGGTGGTGAGTGTATAGAATGAGCTGCCAGAGGAAATGGTGGAGGATGGTAAATTACAACATTTAAAAGGCATTTGGATGGGTATATGAAGAGGAAAGGTTTGGAGGGATGTGGGCCAAGTATTGGAAAATGGGATTAGATTAGGTTGGGATATCTGGTCGGCATGGACGAGTTGAACTGAACAGTCTGTTTCCGTGCTGTACATCTCTATGACTCTAAGAGGATTTAGCAGCATTATACGGCAGCACTTTGAATAATGAGACCCAGTGTGGGACAAGAATCAACAGTAAATAAACATAAAAAACACCACTAAATAGGATCAAAGAGGGAAAACCTGGTAAAAAGACAAAATAATAGCCTCTTACCTCAATGTGTGTTGCTGTTGAAACAAAATAAATCAATTAACTCCACAAATATGATGGGTATGATATTAATGGGTCTGATAGCATGGCCTTTATGGACAAATTGTTTCAAGGAAATCAAAGCTGTAAACAAAACATTCAAGAGTATGTGACTTTTCAAAGGGTCAGGCATGAAAGGAAGGGTGGTGAGATAGCTTAGTTGGTAACAGAATGGAAAAAAGTGCAATAACAAGAATTGATCGTGAATCAGAAGGTGTAGAATCTATACAGGTGAAGCTAAGCAATGAAAAGGATAAGAAGACACTGGTAGGTGAAATCTATTGGTTCTATCAGTGGCTATATAGTCGGACAGATAAGAAATCAGATGATAATGAGGGCATGTAACAAAGGTAGTACATTTTTCATTGGCAACTCTAATATTCATGTAGATTGGGATAGTCAGATTAGCAGATGAAAATATAGAATGAATTCTGGGCAGTGAGTTCATCCAGGGATCTGGCTGTTTTGGACCACTGATTTGTAATAAGGCAAGTTTAATAAATGACGTCAGAATTATAAAATCCCTGAGGAACCAAGGACCACAATATGGTAGAATTTAACATTGAGTTTGGGAAGTAGGAACTTCATTTGGAAACAACTGTTCTAAGCTGAAATAAAAGCAATTACAAAGTATTGAGGGCAGAGCTGACAGGAGTGGACCAAGAATGGAGTTTAGTGGAAAAAAGGATTGCAGAGCAATTGCAGACATTTAAGAAAATAGTTCATGGCCACAGTAATAACATACTTTGTGAGAAAGGATTCTAGGAAGGGAATAACCAACTATGGTTAACTGAAGAAGTTAATGGTAGTATCAAATTGAAAGAAGAAAAACATACAATGTCGCAAAAATGAATGAGAAAGCAGAGTTTTGGGAAAGCTTTAAAAACCAGCAAAAGACAACCAAAAGAAATAGAGAAAATAAACTTTGTGGGTAAACTTATAAGTAATAGGCAGAAGTGGGTACTGCAGATGCTGGAGATTAGAGCAAAGATTAGAGTGGTGCTGGAAAAGCACAGCAGGTCAGGCAGCATCCGAGGAGCAGGAAAATCAATGTTTCAGGCAAAAGCTCTTCATCAGGAATGACCTCATTCCTGATGAGCGGCTTTTGCCCGAAACATCGATTTTCCTGCTCCTCGGATGCTGCCTGACTTGCTATGCTTTTCCAGCACAATTCTAATCTTGAAACTTATAAGTAATGTCGAGATGGACAACAAGAGCTTCTTTAAATATATTAGAAGGAAGAGAGAAGCCACTTAGAGAATGAAACTGGGGAAATAACATTGGGGAACCAGAAAATGGCAGAGGATTGAATACTTTGCATCAATTTTCACAGTATTAGACACTAACAGTATTCCAAAACTACAAACTATTCAAGGGGCAAAAAGAGAAGTTAAATTAAATGCAGTAACTGTCACAAGAGAAAACATGCTGATAAAATTCATTGGCTTCAAGTCTGATACATCTCCTGGAGACATTGTAGGATATTAAAGGAGGTAGTTACAGAGAAGTCTGCACTGGTAGTAATCTTCCAAGAATCCTTCAGTTCTAGTAAAGTCGCAGAGGCTTGCAAAACTGCCAGTGTAACATCATTTTTTTAAAAAAGGGAGGTAAAAGAAACAGATAACTGTAGTCCAGTTAGCTTAACGTGTTATTGAGAAAATCTTAGATTCTATTATAAAGCAGGTAATTTGGAAATGCATAATATGATCAAGAAGAGACAGCACAGCTTCACAAAGAGGAAATCATGCCTAACAAATTTACTAGAATTGTTACAGGAGGTAACAAACAAGATGGATAAAGAGGAAACAATGGATATAATATATTTTAATTTTCAGAAGCTGTTTTGTAAGTTAGCATGAAGTAGGCTACTTAATAAGATAAGAGCAAAGATGTTGTTGATAGCATATTATTACAAATAGACAATTGGCTAACTAATAGAAGGTAGAGAGTTAGGATTAGGAAAATGTTTTCAGGACAGCAATGTGTAACTAGAGTCATAGAGATGTACAGCATGGAAACAGACCCTTTGCTCCAACTCATCCATGCCGACCAGATATCCTAACCTAATCTAGTCCCATTTGCCAGCACTTGACCTATATCCCTGTAAACTCTTCTTATTCATAAAGCCATTCTGATGCCTTTTATATGTTGTAATTGTACCGGCCACCAACACTTCCTCTGGCAAGTCATTCCATACACGCACCACCCTCTGAGTGAAAAAGACCTCTTTTAAATTTTTCCCCTTTTACCCTAAACCTGCGCCCTCCAGTTCTGCTCAATTATTTATAAATTATATCAATGACTTGGCTGAAGAAAGTAAATGTACTGTCACCAAGTTTGTAGATGAAATAACATTAGGAGGGATGGCAAAGAGTCAGGATGGCACAAGGTGTCTACCAAAGGATATAGACAAGTTAAACAGGTGGGTAAAACGTTTGCAGATCAAATATAATGTGGGAAATGTGAAGTTATGCATTTTGGCAGGAACATTATTTAAATGGAAAAAATCCAAAGAAGGCCACAACACAGAGGATTTGAGAGTCTCGGCCATGAATCACAAAAAGCTAGCATCCAAGTTCAGAGGGTATTAGGGAAGGTAAGTGGGATGTTGGCCTTTATTTCAAAGGCAATGGAGCATGAAGGTAGGGAGTCAGAATCACAGAGACCTACAGCACAGAAAAAGGCCCTTTGGCCCATCACATCTGTGCTGGTCAAAATCAGCTACTGAAATATTCTAATCACATGTACTAGCGCTTGGTTCAGAGCCTTGCAAGCCTTGGCAAATTCATTCTGCTAAAACCAAACATGACAGTACTGAGAACACAGTTGGGAAACACTGCAGAGAGTTTTGGGCCTCTTATCTAAGGAAAACTTTACTGGCATTGGAGATATCTCAAAGAAGATTGACTAGGCTGATTCCAGCTATGAAGATACTGCCTTATGTGGATAGGTTGAGTAGGTTGAACCTGTACTCATAGCAGTGATAGGCAACCTTTTTTGAAACATACCCAATTTTTCAAGGACTTGATATGGTAGATGCGTAGAGTTTGTTTCCCTGTGTCAGAGAGTCTGGGACAAGAGGGCATAATCTCAGAATAAGGAATCACTGATTTAAGGCAAAGATGAGAAATTCCTTTTCTCACAGGGTAGTGAATCTGTTGAAATCTTTATCGCAGAACCCTATCAATGCTGGACCATTTACTATTTTAAATAGACAGATTTATAATCATTAAATTAACTATTGTTATATGGGAAAGACAGGCAAGTGGGGTTGAGGGTTATCAGATCAACCATTTTCTCATTGAATAGTGGAGTAAGCTCGATGCGCTGCCTCCCCAAATTCTACTCGTATGTCTTAGCGGAGGAATGCAATAGGTCATGGAATGAAAGGGACAATAGAAATGTGGATACAAAATTGGTTGAGGCATAGAAAACAAAGAGTAATGATTAATATGTATTTTCTGGGCTGGAGGTAAGGTTCCCAGAATTCCACTGGTTGAAGATTCTAGAACCAGTCTAAGAATTAGGACCAGGCCATTCAGAGATGTTAGAAAACACTTCTACTCAAAAAGAGTAGTGAAGGCTTTTAAATTTAAATCTGAGACAGACGAATTTTTATTCAGCAAACCCAGATAGAGAGTACAACAGCTGAACAGACATTCTCAATATATTCACGAGAAATCTTGTCATAGAACCTTTACAATGTGGAAACAGGCCATTTGGCCCAACAAGTCCACACGACTCTCCAAAGAGTATCCCACCCAGACCCATTCCCCTGCCCTATTACTCCAGATTTCCCTTGAATAATGCACCTAACCTACACACCTTTGGACTGTGAGAGGAAACCGAAGCACTCAGAGGAAACCCCACGCAGACCCGGGGAGAATGTGCAAACGCCACACAGACATTTCCCCCAAGGGTAGTATTGAACCCAGGTCCCTGGCACTGCGAGGCAGCAGTGCTAACCACTGAGCAACTGTGCTGGCCTGTGCGTCTGTGACTTTTCCTATGAAGCATCACTACTTTTTCCTTCCATCAATATGTAAATGAACAATGAGAATGAAAATGGCTGCCACCACAGATGGAGTCGCATGAGAAATCTTGCTAGCTCTCACAGAGAGAAACCCTCCATGAAACTTAAAGAAGTGAACTTTGTCACAATGGCAACTGTTGTTCAACTGTTTAAAACTCACCCCATTCCAACGTCATAGTCCGGGAACTCCGCACCGCCCGATTCTACCTCCTTCCTAAGATCCACAATCCTGACCACCCTGGCCGACCCATTGTCTCAGCATGCTCCTGCCCCACCAAACTGATCTCTACCTATCTTGACACTGTCCTATCTCCCCTAGTCCAGGAACTCCCCACATACGTTCGAGTCACCACCCACGCCCTTACCTCCTCCAAGATTTCCGTTTCCACGGCCCCCAACACCTCATCTTCACCATGGATATCCAATCCCTCTACATCTCCATCCGCCATGACCAGGGCCTCCAAGCCCTCCATTTCTTCCTCTCCCGACGTCCCTAACAGTACCCTTCCACCGACACTCTCATTCGTTTGGCTGAACTTGCACTCACCCTTAACAATTTCTCCTTCCAATCCTCCCACTTCCTCCAGACCAAAGGGGTAGCCATGGGCACCCGTATGGGCCCCAGCTATGCCTGTCTCTTTGTTGGCTACATAGAACAGTCCATCTTCTGTAGATACACCGGCACCACTCCCCAACTCTTCCTCCACTACATTGATGACTGCATTGGCGCCACCTCGTGCTCCCATGAGGAGATTGAGCAGTTCATCAACTTCACCAACACAATCCACCCTGACCTTAAATTTACCTGGACCACCTCTGACACCTCCCCCCCCCTTCCTGGACCTCCCCATCTCCACTAATGAGGACCTACTTGACACCAACATTTTTTACAAACCCACCGAATCCCACAGCTACCTGGATTACACCTCTTCCCACCCTTCCTCCTGCAATGCTGCCATCCCGTATTCCAAACTCCTCCACCTCCACTGTATCTGCTCCCAGGAAAACCAGTTCCACCACAGAACACACCTCCTTCTTGTGAGACCGCAATTTCCCTTCCCACGTGGTTAAAGATGCCCTCCAATGCATCGTTCACATCCCGCACCTCCGTCCTCAGACCCCACCCCTCCAACCGTACCAAGGACAGAACACCCCCCCGGTGCTCACCTTCCACCCCACCAACCTTTGCATAAACCAAATCATCTGACGATATTTCTGCCTCCTCCAAACAGACCCCACCACCAGGGATATATTTCCCTCCCTACCCCTTTCCGCCTTCCGCAAAGACCGTTCCCTCCGTGACTACCTGGTCAGGTCCACACCCCCCAACAACCCACCCTCCCTTCCTGGCACCCTCCCCTGCCACTGCAGGAATTGCAAAACCTGCACCCACACCTCCTCCCTCACCTCCATCCAAGGCCCTAATGGAGCCTTCCACATCCATCAAAGTTTTGCCTGCACATCCACTGATATCATTTGCTCGCGATGCAGTCTCCTCTACACTGGGGAGACTGGACGCCTCCGAGCAGAGCACTTTAGGAAACATCTCTGGGACATCCAAACCAATCAACCCCACCGCCCTGTGGCCCAACATTTCAAGTCCCCCTCCCAATCGCCGCTCCATCACCACCCGACGCCTGGAGGAAGAACGCCTCATTTTCCGCCTCAGAACACTTCAACCCCATGGCATCAATGTGGATTTCACCAGTTTCCTCATCTCACCTCAGCTCCAACCTTCCAGCTCAGCACCGTCCCCATGACCGGTCCTACCTGCCTATCTGCCTTTCCACTAAAACATGACCACTTTGGCCTGAAGTCTCATCTGTTTACATATAAACAAAAAGCCTCTCAAAATCCTTTTCATCACTGTATCAAACCAGTCTGATTGGAGCCCACCTGGTTTATTACTCCTCTGAAAAAAATCAAGGATACAGTATCCTTGAGCCAAGAAACAGCTTTTAGAAACAAAAAGGACTAGCTTTGTGACAAAGGAAGGAAAGAACAGCCATGCTTCATAGAATGAGTCACAGACTCACAGGCTCGGCCTCTCAGTGTTCGTAAAACCCCAAAACCTCCCCCCAGTCCCATCCTGCAAATTTTCACTTCCCCTTCTTAAGCCCATAAGACATAGGAGAAGAAATTAGGCCATTCAGTCCATCATCTTTGCTCCACCTTTCAATCATTCTCCCACTTCCTCCCTGTAACCCTTGATCCCCTTGATACTCAGTCTCACATATCATTAGATCAGATTTCCTACAGTATGGAAGCAGGTCGTTCAGTCCAACAAGTCCACACCGACCCTCTGAAGAGCAACCTACCCAGACCTATTCCCCTACATTTACCCCTGACTAATGTACCTAACACTATGGGCAATTTAGCATGGCTCACTCTCTCGGCGGAGCAGGTAACGGCTGTCAGATGGTGTTTTTTTAAAGTCACGGTATAGTCCAGTTATCGCTTTTTTTTAACGGCTAAAATTTAAAGTGTTTTTTTAAGCGCCTAGTGGACCCGGAAGCTGGTGTCGCGCTAGCTTACCTGGGAAGGTTTTTTTCTTATAAAAGCGCGCAGCTCCAAGCTTTCGGCCTCACTCTCTCGGCGGAGCAGGTAACGGCTGTCTCGTGGTGTTTTTTTTAAGTCGCGGTATAGTCCAGTTATTGTTTTTTTTTAACGGCTAAAATTTAAAGTGTTTTTTTAAGCGCCTAGCGGACCCAGAAGCTGGTGTCGCGCTAGCTTACCTGGGAAGGTTTTTCTTTTCTTATAAAAGCGCGCAAGCGAGGAACCCGAGGCACTACAGGGGTAGAGCCTCCCACCCGCCCTCCTCCTCTAACCTAATAATAAGACCCATTGTGGTAAGCAGATAAGTGCTGCATTTTGCTTGTTTGTTTCTTTAGATCTAGTTTATAAAGCTTACCTTTTAGAGGGATGGCAGCGAAGGCAGTGCAAAGTTCCTCTTGCAACATGTATGAGGTGAGGGAAGCCATTAGTGTCCCTCCTGATTACACTTGCAAGAAGTGTACCCATCTCCAGCTCCTCCAAGACCGTGTTAGGGAACTGGAGCTGGAGTTGGATGAACTGCGGATCATTCGGGAGGCAGAGGTGGTCATAGATCAGAGCTCTAGGGAAGTAGTTACTCCGAAAGTTATAAGAGAGATGGGTGACAGTGAGGGGGAGTGGGAGGAAGCAGCCAGTGCAGGGACCTCCTGCGGTCATTCCCCTCAAGAACAAGTATACCGTTTTGGATACTTGTGGGGGGGATGACTTACCAGGGGTAAGCAACGAGGTTCAGGCCTCTGGCACGGAGCCTGTCCCCGCTGCTCAGAAGGGAAGGGTGGTGAAAGGTAGAGCGATAGTTATTGGGGACTCAATAGTGAGGGGCACAGATAGGTGGTTTTGCGGGGGCGACAGAGACTCACGATTGGTATGTTGCCTCCCAGGTGCAAGGGTACGTGATGTCTCTGATCGTGTTTTCCGGGTCCTTAAGGGGGAGGGGGAGCAGCCCCAGATCGTGGTCCACGTTGGCACCAACGACATAGGTAGGAAAAGGGGTGAGGATGTTAGGCAGGCTTTCAGGGAGCTAGGTTGGAAGCTCAGAGCTAGAACGAACAGAGTTGCTGTCTCTGGTCTGTTACCAGTGCCACGTGATAGAGAGTCGAGGAATAGGGAGAGAGAAGAGTTAAATGCGTGGCTACAGGGATGGTGCAGGAGGGAGGGATTCCGGTTTCTGGACAACTGGGGTTCTTTCTGCGGAAGGTGGGACCTCTATAAACAGGATGGTCTACACCTGAACCTGAGGGGCACCAGTATCCTTGGGGGGAGGTTTGCTAGTGCTCTTTGGGAGGGTTTAAACTAACTCTGCAGGGGCATGGGAACCTGGACTGTAGCTTTAGGGTACAGGACCTTGAGTGTAGGGAGGTTAGGAACATGGCATCAATCTCAAAGGAGGGTGCCTGTAAACAGGAAGGTGGCTTGAAGTGTGTATACTTCAATGCCAGAAGTATAAGAAATAAGGTAGGTGAGCTTGCAGCATGGGTTGGTACCTGGGACTTTGATGCTGTGGCCATTACAGAGACGTGGGTAGAACAGGGATTTAAATGTTTTAGTAGGGTCAGAGATGGGGGTAAAAGAGGGGGAGGTGTGGCATTGCTTGTCAAGGATAGTATTACAGCAGTAGAAAGGGTGATGGAGGAAGACTTGCCACCTGAGGTAGTTTGGGCAGAGGTTAGAAATAGGAAAGGTGAGGTCACCCTGTTAGGAGTTTTCTACAGGCCTCCTAATAGTCCGAGAGAAGTAGAGGAAAGTATTGTGAGGATGATTCAGGAGAAGAGTGAAAGTAGCAGGGTGGTTGTTATGGGAGACTTTAACTTCCCAGATATTGACTGGGAAAGCTATAGCTCGAGTTCGTTAGATGGGTCAGTGTTTGTCCAAAGTGTGCAGGAGGGTTTCCTGACACAATATGTAGACAGGCCAACAAGAGGTGAGGCTATACTGGATTTGGTTCTAGGTAATGAACCAGGCCAGGTGTTAGACTTGGAGGTAGGTGAGCATTTCGGGGGCAGTGACCACAACTCGGTGACTTTCACTCTAGCGATGGAGAGGGATAAGTGTGCACTGCAGGGCAACAGTTATAGCTGGGGGCAGGGAAATTATGATGTGGTGAGGCATGACTTAGGATGCGTGGATTGGAAAAATAGGCTTCAAGGGAAGAACACAAATGATATGTGGAGATTGTTCAAGGAACAGCTAATGGGTATCCTTGATAAGTATGTACCAGTCAGGCAGGGAGTAAAGGGTCTTGTGAGGGAGCCGTGGTTTAATAAGGAATTAGAATCCCTTGTGAAAGGGAAGAGGGCGCCCTATGTAAAGATGAGGCATGAAGGTTTAGTTGGGGCGATTGAGAGTTATAATGTAGCCAGGAAGGATCTAAAGAGAGAGCTAAGAGCAGCGAGAAGGGGACATGAAAAGTCCTTAGTTGGTAGGATTAGGGAAAACCCAAAGGTTTTCCATAGGTATGTCAGGAAGAAAAAGATGACTAGGGTAGGTATCGGTCCAGTCAAGGATAGTAGTGGGAAGTTGTGCGTGGAGGCGGAGGAGATTGGTGAGACACTAAATCAATATTTTTCGTCAGTATTCACTCAGGAACAGGACACTGTTGCTGATGTGAATATTGAGTCACAAGTGATTAGAATGGATGGCCTTGAGGTACGTAGGGAAGAGGTCTGGACAATACTGGAAAGGATGAAAATAGATAAGTCCTCTGGGCCTGATGACATTTATCCTAGGATCCTCTGGGAAGCTAGGGAGGAGATAGCAGAGACATTAGCCTTTATTTTTATGTCCTCGTTGTCTACGGGAATAGTGCCAGAAGACTGGAGGATAGCGAATGTGGTCCCCTTGTTCAAGAAGGGGAGCAGGGATAGCCCGAGTAACTATAGGCCAGTGAGTCTCACTTCTGTTGTGGGCAAAGTCTTAGAGAGAATTGTAAGGTAAAGGATTTATGAACATCTGGATAGGAATAATGTGATCAAGGATAGTCAGCATGGTTTTGTGAAGGGCAGGTCGTGCCTCACAAACCTTATTGAGTTCTTTGAGAAGGTGACCAAGAAAGTGGACGAGGGTAAAGCAGTAGATGTGGTGTATGTGGATTTTAGCAAGGCATTCGATAAGGTACCCCATGGCAGGCTAATGCAAAAACTACGGAGGTATGGCATTGAGGGTGCATTAGAGGTTTGGATTAGGAATTGGCTGGCTGGAAGGAGACAGAGGGTAGTAGTTGATGGTATAGGTTCATCTTGGAGCGCAGTTACTAGCGGTGTTCCACAAGGATCTGTTTTGGGACCATTGCTGTTTGTCATTTTTATAAATGACCTGGAGGAGGGGCTTGAAGGCTGGGTGAGCAAGTTTGCGGATGACACGAAAGTCGGTGGAGTTGTGGACAGTGAAGAAGGATGTGGCAGGTTACAGCGGGATATAGATAAGTTGCAGAGCTGGGCAGTAAGGTGGCAAATGGAATTCAATGTAGCTAAGTGTGAACTTTGGTAGGAGTAACAAGAAGATGGATTACTGGGCTAATGGTAGACTACTTGGTAGTGTGGATGAGCAGAGGGATCTTGGTGTCCATGTACACAGATCTTTGAAAGTTGCCACCCAGGTAAATAGGGCTGTGAAGAAGGCATATGGTGTACTGGGCTTTATTGGTAGAGGAATTGAGTTCCGGAGTCCTGAGGTCATGTTGCAGTTGTATAAGACTCTGGTGCGGCCTCATCTGGAGTATTGTGTGCAGTTTTGGTCGCCATACTATAGGAAGGATGTGGAGGCATTGGAACGGGTGCTGAGGAGGTTTACCAGGATGTTGCCTGACATGGTAGGAAGATCATATAAGGAAAGGCTGAGGCACTTAGGGCTTTTCTCATTGGAGAAAAGAAGGTTTAGGGGAGATTTGATAGAGGGGTACAAGATGATTAGGGGTTTAGATAGGGTTGACAGTGAGAACCTTTTTCCACTAATGAAGTCAGCTGTAACTAGGGGACACAGCTTTAAATTAAGGGGTGGTAGGTATAGGACAGATGTTAGGGGTAGACTTTGTTACTCAGCGGGTTGTGAGTTCATGGAATGCCCTGCCAGTAGCAGTGGTGGACTCTCCCTCTTTATGGTCATTTAAGCGGGCATTGGACAAGCATATGGAGGTTATTGGGCTAGTGTAGGGTTAGGTAGGCTTCGGTCGGCGCAACATCGAGGGCCGAAGGGCCTGTACTGCGCTGTATTTTTCTATGTTCTATGTTCAGCTAACCTGCACATCTTTGGATTGTGGGAGGAAACCCACGCAGACACGGGGAGAATGTGCAAAGTCCACACAGACAGTCGTCCGAGGTGGGAATTGAACTAGGATCCCTGGCACTGCGAGGCAGCTGTGCTAACTACTGAGCCGCTGTGCCGATGACCTGAGCCAATGACCTGATCTCCACAGACTTCTGTAATAATGAATTCCATAGATTCACCACTCTCTGGCTGAAGAAATTTCTCCTAGGCCCTCTGGTCCTTGTCTCTCCTACAAGTGGAAACATCTTCTCAACATCTACTCTCTCCAGGCCATTCAGTATTCTGTATGTTTCAATTAGATCCCCCCTCATCCTTCTAAACTTTGTCAAGTATAGACTCAGAGTCCTCAAATGTTCCTCATATGCTAAGCTTTTCATTTTTGGGACCATTCTCGTGAATCTCCTCTGAACACACTCCTGAGATATGGCCCAAAACTGCACACAATACTCCAGTTGTGGTTTGACCAGAACCTTATAGAGCTTCATAAGTACATCCCTGCTTTCATATTGAAGTCCTCTCAAAATAAATGCCATCATTGCATTTGCCTTCCTAACTATTGAAACAATCTGCAAGTTTACTTTGAGAGAATCCTAGACTAGAACTCTCAATTTTTTTTGCACTTCAGACTTCTGAATTTTCTCCCCATTTAGAACATAACCCATCCTTTTATACTTCTGCCAAAGTGTATGACCTTTCACTTTCCCACGTTGTACTCCATCTGCCATTTCTTTGCCCACTCTCCTAACATGTCCAACTCCTTCTGCAGCCTCCCTGCCTCCTCAATGCTACCTGTTCTTCTGACTATCTTTGTACCATCTGCAAACTTAGTCAAAATGCCCTCAGTTTCTTCATCTAGATCATTAATGCATAAAGTGAAAAGTTGTGGTGCCAACACTAAGCCTTGCATAATGCCACCTGTGCCAACCTGAGAAAGATCCTTTCATCCCCACTCCCTGCTTTCTGCCAGACAGCCATGCTTCTATCCATGTCAGCACCTTGCTTCTCACACCATGGGCCCTTGTCTTACTCAGTAGCCTCTTGTGTGGCACCTTGTCAAAGGCCTTCTTGAAGTACAGGTTAATAATATAGATTGTCTCTCCTTGGTCTAACCTGCTTGTTAATTACTCAAAGAACTCGAGCAGATTTGTCAGGCATGACCTCCCCTTGATGAAACCATGCTGACTTTGCCCTATTTTACCATACACTTGGATTCCAGGATCTTACCCAAACTGAGGTTAGGCTAATCAGTCTGTAATTTTCCCTCTTTTGCCTTACTCTCTTTTTAAACAGGGTTGTCACGTTAGCAATTTGCCAAGCCTCTAAGACCCTCCCTGAATCTAGCGATTCCTGAAAGATCACCACTAATGCCTCCACTACGTCTTCAGCTATCTCCTTTAGAACGATGGGGTGTAGTCCATTTGATCTAAGTAATTTATTCACCTTCGGGTCATTCAATTTTTCTAGCACCTTCTCCTTGGTGATGGTCACCATACTCAGCTCTGTCTCCTCACTCTCTTGAATTTTTATTTTTACTGGTATCTTCCATCATGGTTTCTCAGCCATTTTGGCGCAAGGTAAGTATTCAGGTCCTCAGCTATTTTCTTGTTCCCCACTATTCTCTCTCCAATATCTCTCCAGCAGTCCCATGTCCACATGTGTCTCTTTTTGAATCTTTATATATCTAAAGAAACTCTTACAGTCTTCCTTTATATTCTTGTTTGTCCTTCCGGTTGATGCTGTCAATTTTGATCTACTCCACATTCCCAACCTGCAACTGTGCATCTCCATATGCCAATGAGGCAAGATTAACTAACAATGAGAAGTTAATTACAAATAGGTGCAAGTCGGCCTCTTAGGGCTTATGAGTAAGATTCCTGTCTTGCTGTTCACTTTGTTAAACAATAGAACATGTTGCTCTTGATGGCAAGAAACCAACTTTCACATCATTGTCTATGTCATTCAGGAGCTGGAAATCACCTCTAGTGACTAAATTCAGTGAGTAGGAAGTTAAAATGTGTTTGGTGCAGCAATTTTCTTGAATGACAAAACATACAAAAATTAAGAGAACTTATTGGAAAGCAGGTGCATGCGGAAAGCAGAGAAGTTTTCACCATTTTCAGGTATGCAGTCTAATAATTATGAGACAGTGAAGAATGCTACTTTAAATATACATGAGTTAGCACCAGAAGTTTATACATAAAAAATTACATTCAAAGGAACAGAATCAGTGTGCTATGAAATTTGTTAGAGAAAAGCAAAAGATATTATGTAGTTGGTAAAGGGTTATGAAGATTGAGCAAGATTTTGAAAATGTTAAAGATGAAATGCTCAGAGGAATTTGAAAATAGTGTCCCTTTAGAAATAAGTTCCTAACGAGGAGACCAAATATTTCTAAGTTAAAAGCAGCTGAAATTAAAGCTGATAACCATGCATTATCTCACAAACAAGTGAGTAACTCCAGACCAAATTTTGCAAACCCATAAAGAAACTGAAAAGAGGAGAATATTGGTCATGGTAAGATATCAAAACGAAAAGACAACTATATCTCAATGTATTAGGAGTAGGAGATGGCTTTTGGATTTCATCAGGGCTGCTTCACTGTTTGAAGATATTTGATTTTAGCCTTAACCTAACTTTCTCTCCTATCACTGATATCATTTACTCCCTTGATCATTTAGGAGGAGAAAGTGAGGTTTGTAGCATCTATAGACACCGGAGATCAGCGAGGGTTGTTTTTCAGACTGGAGGCCTGCGACCAGTGGAGTGCCACAAGGATTGGTGCTGGGTCCACTCCTTTTCATCATTTATGTAAATGATGAAAAGCATAAGAGGTATAGTTAGCAAGTTTGCAGATGACACCAAAATTGGAGGTGTAGTGGACAGCGAAGAAGGTTACCTCAGGATCTTGTTCAGATGAGCCAATGGGCTGAGAAGTGGCAGATGGAGTTTAATTTAGATAAATGTGAGGTGCTGCATTTTGGGAAAGCAGATCTTAGCAGGACTTATACACTTAATGGTAAGGTTCTCGGGAGCGTTACTGAATAAAGAGATTTTGGAGTGCTGGTAAATAGCTCCTTGAATGTGGAGTCACAGGTAGATAGGATAGTGAAGATGTTTGATATGCTTTCCTTTATTGGTACAGTAGTTGGGAGGTCATGTTGTGGTTGTACAGGCCACTTTTGGAATATTTTATACAATTCTGGTCTCCTTCCAATTGGAAAGATGTTATGAAACTTGAAATAGTTCAGAAAAGATTTACAAAGATGCTGCCAGGGTTGGAGAATTTGAGCAATAGGGTGAGGTTGAATAGGCTGGGCCTGTTTTCCCTGGAACATCAGAGACTGAGGGGTGACCTTAGAGAGTTTTTATAAATTATGAGGAGCATGGATAGGATAAATAGACAAATTCTTTTCCCTGGGGTGGCGGAGTCCAGAACTAGAGGGCATAGGTTTAGGGTGAGAGGGGAAAGATATAAAAGAGACTTACGGGGCAACCTTTTTCATGCAGAGGGTGGTACGTGTATGGAATGAGCTGCCAGAGGAAGTGGTGGAGGCTCGTGCAATTGCAACATTAAAAGGCATCTGGATGGGTATATGAATAGGAAGAGTTTGGAGGGATATGGGCTGGATGCTGGCAGGTGAGACTAGGTTGGGTTGGGATATCTGGTCGACATGGACAAGTTGGACCAAAGGGTCTGTTTCCACGCTGGAAATCTCTATGACTCAATAACATTGCAGAGTAGCAACTAGTTACAGGCTACTTGAATTGATAAACACTATTAGAGATTTTGAGGAGCATCAGATATTAGGACACTCTCCTTCCAGATCCTGAGCTAGTCTGCTCACCAAGTCTATATGACACTATCGTAGTGGTTGCCACTAATGATATTCTTCAGTATTAACCCATTCGATCCATGTATGTATAATTTAAGGTAAACTGAAGGGATGAAGACAGTTGAGACATTTGCTGTGAGTAAGACACAAAATGTTCACACTTGTAAGCGTGTTAAGAGCAGCTATGCTACCTGTGGATTGATTTTTGGTTTCCAGAGTTTTGGACAGAAAGAGATCCAGACACTAGTCTGTTCAGCAACATGCAGAAAGCAACCATTTAGTGCTACATAACGTAATCAAGCAGATTCAGCATGATTTCATGAAGGAGAAATCATACCTAATAAGTTTAGTAGAAATCTTTGAGAAGATAACAAGCAGTGTATCTAACAAATTTGTGCTGTTTCCATAGTGTAGTGGTTATCACGTTTGCCTCACACACGAAAGGGCCCTGGGTGGGATCATCGCGCTTTATCTTTACTGCGGATTATATCTGCCATAAATGCTGTTGGATGCGAATCTTATCAGATCGAATGAATCGGTTGGAGAGACAGATAGAAGCAATGGAGGTATTTGCAACAGCATGTGATTGATGGCAGTTATAGGTGGGCAGGGGGGAGGAAGTCTCAGATACAGTAACATAGATGGGCTAACTCCAGGAAGGGTAAGAGAAGTAGGCAGCTAGTGCAGGAGTCTTTTGTGGATATACCCATTTCAAACAGGTATGCTGTTTTGGAAAATGTAGGGGGTGATGGATTCTCAAGGAAACGTAGCACAAACAGCCAAGTTTCTGGTATTGAGACTGGCTCTAATGCAATGAGGGGTACGTCCAAGAGATCAATTGTGTTAGGGGATTCTCTAGTCAGAGGTACAGACAGACATTTCTGTGGCCAGCAGAGAAAACGCAAAATGGTGTGTTGTTTCCCTCGTGCCAGGATCAAGGATGTCTCAGAGGGTGCAGAATGTTCTCATGGGGGAAGAGGGGCCAGGAGGTCATTGTCCACATTGGAACCAACGACATTGGAAGGGAAAAGGCTGAGATTCTGAAGGGAGATTACAGAGAGTTAGGCAGAAATTTAAAAAGGAGGTCCTCAAGTGTAGTAATATCTGGATTACTCCCAGTTCTACGAGCTAGTGAGGGTAGGAATAGAAGGATAGAGCAGATGAATGCATGGTTGAGGAGCTGGTGTATGGGAGAAGGAATCACATTTTTGGATCATTGGAATCTCTTTTGATGTAGATGTGACCTGTACAAGAAGGACAGATTGCATCTAAATTGGAAGGGGACTAATATAGTGGCAGGGAAATTTGCTAGAACCGGTTGGGAGGAATTAAACTCGTAAGGTGAGGGGGTGGGACCCAAGAAGATAGTGAGGAAAGAGATCGATCTGAGGTGGGTACAGCTGAGAACAGAAGTGAGTCAAACAGTCAGGGCAGGCAGGGACAAGGTAGGACTAATAAATTAAACTGCATTTATTTCAATACAAGGGCCTAACAGGGAAAGCAGATGAACTCAGGACATGGTTAGGAACATGGGACTGGGATATCATAGCTATCACAGAAACATGGCTCAGGGATGGGCAAGACTGGCAGCTTAATGTTCCAGGATACGAATGCTACAGGAAGCATAGAAAGCAAGGCAAGGCGAGAGAGGAGGGAGAGTGGCATTTTTGATAAAGGATAGCATTAAAGCTGTGCTGAGGGAGGATATTTCCAGAAATACATTCAGGGAAGTTATTTGGGCTGAACTGAGAAATAAGAAAGGGATGATCACCTTATTGGGATTGTATTATAGACCCCCCCCCCCCCCCCCCAATAGTCAGAGGGAAATTGAGAAACAAACTTGGAAGGAGATCTCAGCTATCTGTAAGAATAATAGGGTAGTTATGGTAGGAGATTTTAACTTTCCAAACATCGACTGGGACTGCCATAGTGTTAAAGGTTTAGATGGAGAGGAATTTCTTAACTGTGTATAAGAAAATCTTTTGACTCAGTAAGTGGATGTACCTACTAGAGAAGGTGCAAAACTTGACCTACTCTTGGGGAAATAAGGCAGGGCAGGTGCCTGAGGTATCAGTGGGGGAGCACTTTGGGGCCATCGACCATAATTCTATTCGTTTTAAAATAGTGATGGAAAAGGATAGACCAGATCTAAAAGTTGAAGCTCTAAATTGGAGAAAGGCCAATTTTGACAGTATTAGGCAAGAACTCTCAAAAGCTGATTGGAGGCAGGTGTTCACAGGTAAAGGGACAGCTGGAAAATGGGAAGCCTTCAGAAATGAGATAACAAGAATCCAGAGAAAGTATATTCCTGTCAGGGTGAAAGGGAATTCTGACAGGCACAGGGAATGCTGGATGACTAAAGAAATTGAGGGTTTGCTTAAGAAAAAGGAAGAAGCATATGTCAGGATAGATTGAGTGATTCCTTTGAAGAGTATAAAGAAAGTAGGAGTATACTTAAGAGGGAAATCAGGAGGTCAAAACGGGGACATGAGATAGCTTTGGCAAATAGAATTAAGGAGAATCCAAAGAGTTTTTACAAATATATTAAGGACAAAAGGGTAACTAGGGAGAGAATAGGGCCCTGCAAAGATCAGCAAGGCAGCCTTTGTGTGGAGCCACAGAAAATGGGGAAGATACTAAATGAATATTTTGCATCAGTATTTCCTGTGGAAAAGGAAATGGAAGATATAGACTGTAGGGAAATAGATGGTGACATCTTGCAAAATGTCCAGATTACAGAGGAGGAAGTGCTGCATGTCTTGAAACGGTTAAAGGTGGATAAATCACCAGGACCTGATCGGGTGTACCCGAGAACTCTGTGGCAAGCTAGAGAAGTCATTGCTGGGCCTCTTGCTGAGATATTTGTAGCTCAGTGTGAAAGATAAAAGGAGGATTTGAGAAGAATTAGGAACGTAGGAACAGGAGTATGGCATATCTGTATCCTAAATCTAATTGTTTGCCTTACTCTATATCCATCATTATTGTTGGCTAGGTACAACCTGGCAACTCAAATTTAAAGATTATTTATCAAACTGGCACATATTTGTATCACCCCTCTTATGAAGAAATTTTCCCCAACTTTTCTCTCCTGTAAGACCCGTGTTATTCTAGGCTCTTCCACCACAGCAAGCATTTCTATTTACTAACAAATCCTTTCAAAATTCTAAAAATCTCAATCAGTGTCAATATGTAAGGAAACGTGGAGCTACTTTGTGGTTTCAATTCAAAAGTTAACATATATAGCATTTGTAATATTTTGCTGAATTGGTGCAGCATTCCTTCCAAAGCTTAAATTATCCTCTATCAAGTGCAGTACCCAGAACTGCGTATGTTATTTCAGATTTGGTCCAGATTTTTTTTGTTAAGAAACAGCCAAAACATATTTCCTTCTTTATATTTCTGTTTGCCAAACATGGGGCTCTTGATCCTTCAGTCTTTCTGGTCAATTAGATTTTCATGACCTATATGCATAGGCCCTCAAATCTCTTTGGACCACCACAGTTCTTCGATTTTCACCGTTTTAAAAATAATTCAAAGCGTGTGGCCCCATATTTACTTGCATGAACATCCGTCCCAATAGGTTTGTCTCCAATTTTATACTCAAATCAGCATGATTTACTATGCCGGGGAGAAAGTGAGGACTGCAGATGCTGGAGATCAGAGTCCAAGTGTGGCGCTGGAAAGCACAGGAGGAGCAGGAGAGTCAACGTGGTCAGGTTGTCAGGAGGTGCAGGAGAGTCAACGTTTTGGGCATAAACCCTTCATCATTAGATAACACTACAACAGATTCCAAGCCATTGATTAAAAAAAACAACCTAAGACTCATTTCTAGGGCCAGACAGAATGCACAGCAGTGTAGGGAGTAAATCAATGATCTTCTCACTGGCACCATGTTCTCTGTTATCTCATACAAACACATGAACTATCATGTTCCTTATGCAGTATTTCCATTCAACAATGGTCACCAACCTCATTCTTTACAACAACTAACCCTTCTGGCTAAAATGCTATGCTATGCAATCCACAGGCTGATGTGAATAAGCACAAACAAATGAAAGCACGATCCAAAAGATGCAGGAGTTGGTTTTTGTGTCCCTCTATACAAAGCATCAGGGAGGGAACATGAAAGTCAAAGGAGTCACGAAGCTCTAAAGTGATGTTCTGAAGGTCAGAAGAGGATTTTGGGTTAGTCTGAGAATAGCAATGAGAACATATTGAGGAAAAATTACTTGCAAATGCCAACTTCAGTGAATATAGGATTGAGGAGGTGGTCCATAGGATGTGCAATGAGATACTGATGAATGAATCTTAAGATGGAAGCCCTGAATAGTAAGCAGCCAGCTGCTACAGTAACTGCTCTTTCAAACTGGGAATTATCATCTAGTCTCTCAAAAGAAAATTGCAAGTGGCATATAAATTAGGTGGATTTGGATACTAAGGAGACAAAAATGTATGGAAATAAGGTAAATAATCACTTACCAGAAAGATTCAGATCTCATCATTAGAACCTCAAAGAGAAAACTAGATATTTTTCCTTGACATGGAGAATCAAAATTTTCTCAAAGCCTGAGAAAATTCTCCTCAGTGCTGCTCGTGTGGAACCTTAGGTATCTTCTCAAAGGCAGAAATTAGCCCATAGACTTTAGCTGGATTTTACAAAGAGGATTAGGCCCTTCAGTCAGTAAAGTCTACCATGCCATTTAATACATTCATGACTGAACATTCACTTCAACGACTTTCACGTACTTGATGATGGAGTAAGTTATCAAATTGTATAAATCACTTTCTAACTTTAACGTACACAATGGCTGAGCATCCACAATCCACTGCATTACAGAATTCCAGAAGTTCATAACCCTCTCAGTAAAAGAATTCTCTGCTTCTTGGCATCCCCTTACACTTAAATTGTATCCCTGTCTCTAGCCTCCCCAACCAAGGGAAATAGTTTACCTGCATTAATCTGGTCTATCCCTTTATCTTGTTAGTTGTAATGAGATTGCCTCACTTTCCATGAAACTCTACAGATTACAGCCCAGTTTGCAAACTTTTTCTTCAAAGAATAATCCCACCATCCTGAGAACAAGACTAATGAACCTTTGTTGCACCCCTTCCACTGCAATAGCAACTTTCCTGAAATAAGTAGGCCAAAATTGCACAGTATTCCAGATAACCAAGCTCCCCTGCAATTGAAGCGAGAATTCATTCGGTCAGTGCTCAAATCCTCTTGCAATAAAGACCAATAAACCCAAGACTTATGTTGGTCCTTTTGATTTCAATTTAGTACTTTTCTAAAAATTAATCTATTAAGTTTGTTAGACATGACTTACTCTTTCGAAATTTTTATTGGCTATCTTTAATCCACTCAACTAATGAGTCAAATTGTTCATATAGATTCAAACATCTTACTGGATTCTTGCTTTCACCTTAAAAAGTCACGTTTTCCAAATGTTCAAACTTATGGGATCAAGCATGCTTTGGAAAGTTGAAGTTGAAATATTTGAAATGGCCATCTCTATTTCCTTTAAAACAATTGGTCCTGTGGATTTGACAGTTGCTGGTGGCACCATTGTTTCTCATTGTTTTTCTTAGAGTCATAGAGGTGTACAGCATGGAAACAGACACTCCAGTCCAACCCGTCCATGCCGACCAGATGTCCCAACCCAATCTAGTCCCACCTGCCAGCACCCAGCCTATATCCCTCCAAACCCTTCCTATTCATATACCCATCCAAATGCCTATTAAATGTTGCAATTGTACCAGCCTCCACCATTTCCTCTGGCAGCTCATTCCATACACGCACCACCCTCTGCGTGAAAAAGTTGCCCCGTATGTCTCTTTTATATCTTTCCCCTCTCACCCTAAACCTACGCCCTCTAGCTCTGGACTCCCCGACCCCAGTGAAAAGACTTTGCCTACTTACCCTATCCATGCCCCTCAATTTTGTAAACCTCTATGAAGTCACCCTTAAGCCTCGGACACTCCAGGGAAAACAGCCCCAGCCTGTTCAGCCACTCCCTATAGCTCAAATCCTCCAACCCTGGCAACGTCCTTGTAAACCTTTTCTGAACGCTTTCAAGTTTCACAACATCTTTCCAATAGGAAGGAGACGGGAACTGTACACAATATTCCAACAGTGGCCTAACCAATGTCCTGTACAGCCGCAACATGATCTCCCAACTCCTGTACCCAATACTCTGACCAATAAAGGAAAGCATACCAAACACCTTCTTCACCATCCTATTTACCTGCGACTCCACTTTCAAGGAGCTATGAAACTGCACCCCAAAGTCTTTGTTCAGCAACACTCCCTAGGACCTTACCATTAAGTGTATAAGTGCTACGATTTGCTTTCACAAAATGCAGTGCCTCACATTGATCTGAATTAAATTCCATCTGCCACTTCTCTGCCTATTGGCCCATCTGGTCCAGATCCTGTTGTAATCTGAGGTAACCCTCTTCGCTGTCCACTACACTCCAATTTTGGTGTCATCTACAAACTTACTAACTGTACCTCTTATACTTACATCCAAATCATTTATGTAAATGTCAAAAAGTAGAGGACCCAGCACCGATCTTGGTGGCACTCCACTGGTCACAGGCCTCCAGTCTGAAAAACAACCCTCCACTACCACCCTCTACCTTTGAGCCAGTTCTGTATCCAAATGTATTCTTGAACCTTGGTGAATTATTACTAGTGATTAGCTTCCTTAACATATCTGTTATCTTATCCTCTTCTGTGAACAGTGTACAAAGTAATCATTCAACAAGACTGCTTCTTCCTAGTTTTAAATTGCAAGGTAACCTGCAAACGTTTTTAAAATAGCCATCAAAAAGTCTAACTTCTATCGTTCTTCAACCACACAAGCACTTTGCGACCAATGATATTTTCATTTTTTAATTTATATTCCTTTATTAAACCCAGACCTTGTGTCTTCCAAGGATATTCTTCACATTTTTCCTGGTCTTTGGACTTACTCTGCTTGCTCTTTCTTTAGTTTATCCTCACCGCACTTCATTTGTCAATCATGGCTGTCTCGTTTGGCGAGGAAAAATTTTACTCCTTAGGGATATATATTAGTTCTATCAAAGTTTATTTCCTTTTTTTGAACTCCTACTGCTCATTACAGTTTTACTACAATGAAGCTTTGACCAGTATGCTGTCATCTGTTAACCTAAATGCTTAACCATAGCAGTGTTAAATTTCTCTTTCTAAACCTAACATTAATTATAATGATTGAATTTATTAATCTAACAGAAAAAACATTTGGAAATCCGACCCTTTGCAAAATCTGATATGTCTCGTGTTCTTAATTACAAAAGATGGAGAAGCAAATAAATTGAGAGGGAGCCCCAGTGTAGGAGCAACTCGACAAGAGGCTTATGACTTGATACTAATATACTACAGACTATCACAGTAATATTATCCTACTAGCATTAAAAAGTTAAAAAAGGAATTAATTTTATAATAAGTTTAATAGTTTAAAAAAGACATGCACAACAGGAAGATATATAAGCAGCTGCATCATATTCTAGAAATACAAATATACAGGACCTCAAGCGATATATACAGTGCATAATTTTCACAATGTACAAATACTTAATATGAAATTTTAATCTCTAAATAGCTGATATTGCATTGTGGAAATTGTGCAAAATAATTTGGCTGTTAGGGTAGACCACACTATACATTCTGTAATTTTGACTGACAATGCCTTCTATTTCAATGATGTTAAATTATGAAGTCTGAGTAATAAACTAAACTTTGTATCTTCACAAAAAATATAAAATGTCTGTTCCCTATCTTACAAAAAATAGAATGAGATCCTGACTTTGGTGAACCACTGACTTTCTCATTTTCCTTCCCTACCATTAACATATGAAGCTTGGCAAATAGAATTTGTATACTCCAACCAAGGATTAAAGAGTATAGAGTGCACCTGCAGGCATGGCATTTTAAATTTCATAATGCCAAATGTTTGGCAATGTGCAGAAAAATTCCTATAGTTCATCACATATACGTGATTAGTTGTACCAAAACATAACATTTTTTAAAAATGTAAATTACTAAAGTACACACACAGGCATAATGCTTGACATGAATATTCAGTGTATGCCATGCATATACAGATTGGCTACTTGACAGAAATTTGCATATGAACCTAGACAGAGTACTTAAAAATCAGAAGCATTATTTAAAATAGTTAAGCGATGAAGGTCTCTTCAGAAGCCATTTTCAATATACCAACTTCTTTATGCCATTGTGTAACCATAGCTCCCACAGTGCAATGCAACAAGAATTCGATCCTTCAAGTTCTCTTTGCTGGGATATTCTGGCAATTTTAACATATTGATGCTGAAAGACATTTTTTTTGAAGCAAGCATCATTATTACAAGTCACAATACATTATTTTGGAACAATTAATCTAATAAAACAATATTTACAAAGTAGGCATGTAAGTAATGTGATGAATGCATGAAATAACCTGATATTCTATGTGCTCTTGTGTTATAAAGTCTTAGTCAAGCTATACCATAACAATGAAGGAAATCAAGTCATAAAATGAACTAATCTTCTGGTCATTATTTTATTGAAAAATTGCATACTGCACTCAAAATTTCTGGAATGCTCAAATGATGAAAGTCGCTCCCTTAGAGGAATGCAAACATGGAAAATTATCCCTAAAACACCTGGTACAAAAAGTTAATATTTGATAATATATTGCTGCATTGTTTTGATTACAATTTGCGTATGTTCCACATGCCCAAAGATCACAAGCTGATTTAAAAAGAATAAAACATTAATACACATAAGAAATTGTGTTCCTTCTCTCCAAATGTTTCTTTTCTATTTATAGTTCCAAAAGTGCTCTTTGGTTATCTCACATAAGTGGTAATCATACAAAAAGTTGTAAAGGTGTCTACAGTTCCCTGAAATAGCTCAAAGTAAGATTAGGACTCCAACTTAAACTTGTAAGAACTGATTGAAAGGCATGATGAAAACTCTAAAACATTCTACCCGGAACTAAAATAAACCTCAAGACTTGTATTTCTTGCCTTGTGTTACCCTGATCTGAAGATATTTAATAATGTGTATTCTACAAATATCATAAATATGAATAATTACTGCATTGAAATATCTATTAGCTATTTTAGCCATGTGACAATCCACATGACCAATAAATACTGAGTAATTGAAGTATGTACACATTAAAAGGATACTAAAACTGAAAACAAAATGCAAATACAGTTGAATGTTTCATTTCCTGATGGAACTTGGCTGAACTGTTAAGCAGATTTTACTGGAGAGGTTCTACATGAACTCAGAATTTTGAACACTTCCAGTCCAACAATCAGTACTTTGTGATGTGGATTTACTTTATTTGCATTAATTCTGATGTCTGCATTTGTCTTCCTTCACAGTAATCTAAAGGCTGAAATCTCATGAAATTATCAGCTCCACCTACAGCAAACTGTACAAGGTACAATATTGCATTCCATAACAGATGAATTTGAAGAAAATCTTTGCTTTGCCTCACCTCAGTTTACATAAAGGCATACTATATTTTGTCTTGCATGTGAACTTACATACCAAGTACTGGATGTTGGTAAGAGGTTTGAAGTGTACGGTACAGCAGCTATTGTGAATTTCTGCAACCCACTGCCACCCATGAGATATGCGAAACCACCATGAGGGACTCTAGAGCTTTGAAAATACAAACAGAAATTCATCAATATTTTCAGTAAATAAATGCGCTAACATTGTCATAACAGCTCATAGAAGTATACTTCAGATTAATATAAAAATGTCACTTAAATTTAGAGTATCAGCTATCATTATCCTTATTACCGACGAACAGTGATGAACCCTATTCTTTTAATTTCCAAATTTAGGCACAAAGTCAATAGTAACAGGTAGGACAACAGCTTTTCACTCCAATGGAATTTTAAGAACACCAAAAAGGGGCTTTGTGAAAGGCTACAGAGATATGAAATGATAAAATAACCCTTATCATTCAAACATTATCTTTTCTAGTGAAAGCTTCATAATTAAATGAGCTTTTAATGCTGTTACTCATAATAAATTTGCTTCAACAGGATTTCATCCTCTTATTAGGTGAAAAAACCTTACAAAAGGATTGGTTATCCCTGACTTTTGAATACTCTGCCTTTAGATTTATATGCCCAAAACACTAGGAATTCTTTCCCTAAATCTCTCCATTACTTCTTCCCTTATAGTCCTCATTGAAACCATTCACTTTGTGCCAACTTCTGGTCTTCCATCTGACAATCTCAATGTGCAGCAAATTTTGATTAGTAATGTTCCTATGAAATACTTTGAGTTGTTTTACTATGTTCACAAGTGCCATACCAATATATGAAAACATTAAATGTATTCCAACTTTTGTGGTAGAAGTGAACATCCAGCACACTCATATTTCACAAATCTCCAGACAGAGTCATAGAAACGTACAGCATGGAAACAGACCCTTCTGTCCAACTTGTTCATACTGACCAGATATCCTAAATTAATCTAGTCCCACTTGCCATATCCCTCTAAACCTTCCTATTCATCTACCCATCCAGATGCCTTTCAAATGTTGTAATTGTACCAGCCTTTACCACTTCCTCTGGTAGCTCATTCCACACATGCACCACTCTCTGTGAAAAAGTTGCCCCTTAGGTCTCTCTTAAATCTTTCCCCTCTCACGCTTGTAGAAGTTTACAGCACATAAGGAAACCATTCATCCCATCAGGTCTATGTCAGTTCTTTACTAGGGCAGTCCAAAATTAATCGCACTGCCCTGTTCTTTCTACCTACATCATGCTCTGTTCCAAATCTATCCATTTTGTCCTGAAACAATGATGTCTGCTCCATGGTTCATAAAACAATTTCACCAACTGCATCAGAAATGAATTTGAAAATAAAACATCACATTAAAGTCTACATTGCAGCAGTTTAACTGATTCATCTGGAATAACTCCAATATGGTACTTTGCACCAATAATACAAATTAAAATCACACCTGCAGATCTTCAAATACATTATAGCTTCAGATCAATTTTTTTTTTAAAACAGAGAACATCTTACCTGCCTGTAACAAATTGCAATAATAAAACACATTCTTCTTGGGTAAGTGCTTCCACAACCTCCCAGAACCACTTGAAAAATAAGACAAGATTAACAATGACTTAAAATGTAACTTGCATGCAGAATTTGTGACATAACTGATCATTCACATGTTCATTTTTATCAATACTATAACATACTTCCAGATTCAAATGTTCAAACCACTATTGAGACATACATTGAGACATGTGGGCGGCACGGTGGCACAGTGGTTAGCACTGCTGCCTCACAGCGCCAGAGACCCGGGTTCAATTCCCACCTCACGTGACTGTGTGGAGTTTGCACATTCTCCCCGTGTCTGCGTGGGTTTCCTCCGGGTGCTCCGGTTTCCTCCCACAGTCCAAAGATGTGCAGGTCAGGTGAATTGGCCATGCTAAATTGCCCGTAGTGTTAGGTAAGGGGTAGATGTAGATGTAGGGGTATGGGTGGGTTACGCTTCGGCGGGGCGGGGCGGTGTGGACTTGTTGGGCCGAAGGGCCTGCTTCCACACTGTAAGTAATCTAATCTAATCTAATCTAATCTAATCAAACTTGTGTTCTCTGGAGAACCAGTCCAGTACTATAACTACTACATCATTATAATACCAAAGGCAAAATACCATGGATATGGAAAATACAAACTAAAATGTTGTGAACAGATGGCATTCTGCTTTTTGCTAAACTCACACCAGAGCATTACTTTTGCTTTTCCTTTTCAATTGTTAGAACTGTAACTTTTTCCAGATTTCATAAAAGACTGCAGGCCTGAAACGTTAATCTGTTTGTCTTAACAGATCCTGGACAGCAGCTACAGAGTACTTCCAGCATTTAGTAATGCACCACATGAGTATGATGTATAAGTGAAAACAGCCTGTCTACAGAGTACAAAAGTTGTGCACGGCCATTTGACAAATCGAGAGGAAGTGAGGACTGCAGATGCTGGAGATCAGAGTCAAAAGTGTGGCGCTGGGAATGCACAGCAGGTTAGGCAACATCCGAGGAGGAGAGTCGACATTTCGGGCATGAGCTCTTAATCGGGTATGTCCTGATGAAGAGCTCATGCTCGAAACCCCAATTCTCCTACTCCTTGGATGCTACCTGACCTGCTGTGCTTTTCCAGTGCCACACTTTTGACTCGGACATTTGATAGACCATTCAACTATGAAACCTACCATTGGTATTTTGAATACGGATTAAGAATGCTACTTTACTAAACAGTGACTACACTTCAAACGTACTTCATTACCTTGCAAAGTGCATTCAGATACTTGGTGATCAGAAGTGCTAAATTTTTAACTTGGATTCTTTTCTAAACTGTATTAGAACTTAGAACATTGATTATTCAGACTATTCTTGAATAGAATTCAACCAAGGCTGCAATCGTATAATACAGTCAAATTACTCTATACCACTAGTGATTTATGCACAATCGTAAATACTAAATAATTTCACTATAATCTACAATTGATCAGAAATATAATTGCATGGTTAAGTGGCTTGTTGATGCATTTCTATGTCCAATCTTGTCTTTGATTCTTCTAAAACTATTAGTCATTTCTCAAGTGTGATACAATGCATGAGACAAAAAACTTCAGTTGAAGTCACAAATCAGTGTGGCAAAGTACAAATACAATTTGTCACCAAAGATTTGCAAGGTTTCCAGAATTAAATTTAGATTATCTTTTGATCAGTGAACTAGAGGAACCGCAATTATCTGAACAGCATGGGCGGGGAGCATTTTGTCAGATAATCGAACGCTGGATAACACAGTTTAGCCAAGCATCGGGACCTTGCTGGATTATCCGAAGTTCAGATAATCGAATGCCGGATGATCAAGGTTCCAGTGTAATCTGTTGTACTTTATTGATTATTTGTTTACTACTGTTCATTCTTAAAAGGATTTTTGTTGTGTTGTGTGCATTCTTTGTACAATTTATTTTTCCTGTGATTTCCATTAGGACTCGGTTCTGGCATTGATATAATATTGATGCCTAAATATCAAGGTGAGATGCCCAAGAACTAAGGAACACATATCAAATAGATTCTATTTTAGGTTTTTCATTTTTCTAGCTGATACTAATGATACCTGTATCACCGGGTCATCTTTTTCATAGCCACTTGTGTATTCTGTATTCCGTTTCCAGTCAGCCACATCAATTTCTGGCATCCCAGAGAGGAGCAACTCCTATAGATAAGAGAACAACAGAGATGGATAAGAAATACTTTTAAAAGCATGCCAATTTTATTTCTTGTTGAAATTATTATTCTGGTTCTATTGTAGATTTATTTTTACTCATCTATCCTTTCTTCACACCTGGTTCAATCAACTCCCCAAAGCTATTGCTCTTATCTTTTCTGGTTTCTTTTGCCATTCTCATAGCCTATTCTAATTTAAATCGAAGCCAATTTGTTTGACATTCTTTCTCGAGTCTGCAGTATCACTGATCTCCAGAAACCTGCATTCTGTAGTTGGTTTTGATCAATTGCAACTGTCCTGAAAAGCTTTTAATTTTAGTTAATTGGGCTTCAATTGTCCATAGACTGGCACACTTAGGAAAACTGGTGTTTTCAACTTCAAAGTGGAAGGAATGTTTCTAACAGGCTGAATGTGCAGACCACAAAAGCTCAGTAATCAAGCTACAAGTTGCAAAAATAACCACTGTTCAAAAGGCCCAACTACATTTAGTTAGTTGCAAAATAAAATTTATTTCAATTAGAGGCTAACTAGACTATCCACTGTTTTCACTGTGCCTGTATTTGTTAATCTAGTGCTAAAGAGATGCAAACTGATGTTTAAATTCCCCCCAATTTATTGTGTGCATGAACTACTGTGTTCAGAGGACAATTAAGAATCAAATCATATTGCTTTGTATATGAAGTCACATATGCGCCAAAATACAAAAACTGTTCCTTACTCCTTGCTAGTCAGTGGAAGAATGAATTTTTTGCCCAATTCTCAGACATGACTTTGGTGTTTAGACCATTTAACTAGGAACAGAAAATAAAGTGAAACTTTGAGCCTCAACATTCCATTCTAGAAAAGGACCCAAGGGGTTTGAAAGGGGAACAAGCTGTATCTATAGAGGACGCAAACTTGCATCCATTCTCCAAAAGAACGCAACACAAATCAACATACCCCAATCCACAACAAACCCAAATCAGGAAAATAAAATAAATGGGCTACTTAAATGCTCAGATTGTTGTTTTCTCCCCATCATATTATGGTTTCCAATCCTACATCAAGTATTCAATATTTGAAAACATTTTATTAAAATCCCTTTATTGTTTTAAAGGGAAAAAACTGCAAATAATTCAACCAAGGTCAGAATTCAACGGAAATAGAGACTCTCATCTATTGAAATTTCTTGACCATATCTCTGTATTGCTTAATGAATCCTCAAAAGCACATTTTACATAGGAAGCAGCTAACAATTTCATTAAAAGATCTAAATAAAATAGATAAAAGAACTTGCTATTGGGCTGCAGAGATCAGAAAATATGAAACTTGAACTTAGCAAAAAAAAAATTTGGGTCTGCTATTATGAGAAAATTGTTAATGGGGAATAAGGAAGTGGCATAAAAACTAGAGGAAAGTACTAAAATAAATCTGAGAAATAATGAAGAATCGATGGGCTAATGTGAATGAGGAACTGCATTAGTAATTAATTTTAAAACTATTGGAGAAATTTAATGGGACTTAAAGTATATAAATCCCTTCGACCTGATTGTCTGTAATGCAGAGTATGTCCTTTTTATTCAGTATTCACTCGTGGGACATGGGAATCATTGGTTTGTCAGCATTTGTTGCCAATCCCTAGATGCCATTGAGAAGGTGATGGTGAGCTGCCTTCTCGAACTGTACTCTATGTGCTGCACCCCACAATGTTGTTAATGATTTTGATCCAGTGACAGGAGAGGAATAGTGACATCTAAGTCAGGATAGCGAGTAGCTTGGCGAGGTATGTACAGGCAGTGTATCTACTGCCCTTGTCCTTCCAGATAGATCATGGCTTTGGAATATGCTTTGAGGATTTAATGGAACTTCTGCAATGCATCTTGTAGATCTTACTGCTACTGAATTTCAGTGGAGGAGGGAGTGGATGATTATGGACGTGGTGCCAATCAACCTGGTGTCAAGTCTCTTACGTGTTGCTGGGAGCTGCACTCACCCAGGCATGTGAGGTGTCAGGTGGTGAGTTGCTTGCTGCAGTATTCCTGGCCTCTGACCTGCCTTTCTAGTCACCATATTTATGGCAACATCATTGAATGTCAAGAAATCATGGTTAGACTGCTTCTCATTAAGGACGGGCATCATCTGGTATTTGTGTGGCATGAATGTTACATTTTGCTTTTCAGCTCAAGAAATAATTAGTTGTAGAAATGGTGGATGCGGGATGCATTTTCTGAACTTTGGAATGGTTCTTGCAGTTTGGAAGTTGGAAAATATAACACTATGCAGTGAGGACGGACTGAGAAAATAGAGAACTGCAGACCTTTACTATTACATTAACAGTCATAGGGAAAAAGACAGAAATTTATAAAACGTGATAATTGAGAAATTTAGAAAATAATGGTAGTATTGGGCAAAATTAACATGGATTTATGAATGGAAAGTCATGCCTGACAATCTTATTAGATTAGATTAAATTACTTACAGTGTGGAAACAGGCCATTCGGCCCAACAAGTCCACACCGCCCCCCTGAAGCGAACCCACCCATACCCGTAACCTAACACTACGGGCAATATAGCATGGCCAATTCACCTGACCTGCACATCTTTGGACTGTGGGAGGAAACCGGAGCAACCAGAGGAAACCCACGCAGACACGGGGAGAACGTGCAAACTCCACACAGTTAGTCACGTGAGGCGGGAATTGAACCTGGGTCTCTGGCGCTGAGAGGCAGCAGTGCTAACCACTGTGCCGCCCACAAATATATTGGAGGTAAAAAAACTCCCCCTCCGCCTCTGCTGAGGACTCCTGGGCCTCCTTCACCGCCGCTCCCTCACCATCAGACGCCTGGAGGAAGAACACCTCATCTTCCGCCTCGGAACACTTCAACCCCAGGGCATCAATGTGGACTTTAACAGTTTCCTCATTTCCCCTTCCCCCACCTCATCCTAGTTCCAAATTTCCAGCTCAGCACTGTCCCCATGACTTGTCCGGACTTGTCCTACTTGCCTATCTCCTTTTCCACCTATCCACTCCACCCTCTCCTCCCTGACCTATCACCTTCATCCCCTCCCCCACTCACCTATTGTACTCTATGCTACTTTCTCCCCACCCCCACCCTCCTCTAGCTTATCTCTCCATGCTTCAGGCTCACTGCCTTTATTCCTGATGAAGGGCTTTTGCCCGAAACGTCGATTTCAAAGCTCCTTGGATGCTGCCTGAACTGCTGTGCTCTTCCAGCACCACTAATCCAGAATCTTTTTTGAGGATGTAACTGGCAGAATACATAGGAGATATTACTAGCATGGATTGCAATCTGATTAATGAACAAAAAGGTACAGCAGGAATAATTGGGTAATTTTCAGGTTGGCAAGCTTAACTAGTGGTGTACCACAGGGATGAATGCTTTGGGCAGATGATGAACTAAGTGGCAGAGGGAGTTGAGAGGATCCAAGGAGGCTTAAAGACTAAGTTAATGGGCAAACATTTGGCAGATAGTGTGGAGAAATGTGGGATTATCCACTTCAATAGGAAAAATGAAATACAGCATATGGACGTAAGTGGAGAGAGAGTGGGAAGTGTTGAATTTCAAAGGACTGGATCCCTGGAGGGGTCATAAGCTATTGCAAGTTGACATGCAGGTACAGTGAGCACTTAAGGTGACAATGGGACATTTGCCTTTCTCACAAGAGGGTTTGACAAAAGCAGCAAAAATGTCTCATTGCAATTACAGAAAACCTTGTTGAGACCACAAATGGAGCACTGTGTCCAGTTTTGGTATGTCTTTACTCAACAATAGAAACACTTACCAGAGAGGGAATGCAACAAGGAGGTATTACGCTCTCAGGAAGGATGAAATAGACTTTACCTTTATTCCCCAAGAGGTGATCTTATTTAAACATACAAAATTCTTCTAGGGATTAACAAGGTAATAGTTCAACAGGTTTATTTGCAAGCACTAGCTTTCGAGGCACAGCCTCTTCACGGGTGTTGTGGGACATGACCATATCAGACAGAATTTACAGCAAAAGGGTTACAGTGTCACGGAGTTGTAATGATATATTAAACAACTTCAGTTAAAAATCACACACCAGGTTATAGCTCTTAAAGGTAAAATCTGTACCAATATTGAGTCAATTCTATTTCTAAAGTGGGGCTTACAGAATCTTATATGGATTTATGCAGTTTTTGAGCAAAATAAAATGTAATTCTGCGCACACAAATTCACCCCATAACCTTATGTGTGTGCACGGACAGGAGAGACAGAGTGGGGGTGAGTACATATGGAAGTGTGCGTGTATGTGTGTAAGTTTTGTCAAGTATGTGAATGTGCAGGAGTGTGATGGGTATAAGCTTGTGAGAGGGTGAGTGCGTGTGTGTGCAGATGAGAGCGCCCTTGTGTATGACAGTCTGTGTGAGCATGCCAGTAAGTGCATGCATGAGCACATGCTCGGGCACGTATTTTTTAGCATCTGTCTCATTCTTGGACACATGCATCTCCGTCAAGAATGGGCACCTCAGCACCTCACTTGGCTGCAAACCCATGAATAACCACACAATGCTGTGTGATTCTCCAGCTTCCAACCAAAACATATTAAAACAAGAGGAGGAATGTGATAGACACCTGAAGGTGCTCAAGAATGCCCTCGTAAGAGCAGGATACGATGCTCAACTTGTCAACCACCAGTTTTGACGTGCCACAGCAAGAAACCGCAATGAACTCCTCAGGAGACATGGGCTGCAACTGATAGGGTACCCTTCATTGTCCAGTACTTCCCAGGAGCTGAAAAACTACACCATGTTCTTTGCAGCCTGCAACACATTATCAATGTAGAGAAGCACCTTGCCAAAATCTTCCCTACGCCTCCACAACAACCACCAAACCTCAAATAGATCAATGCACACAGATAACTGCCCAGCCTTCAGGACAACATTGACCACAACACCATATAACCCTGTCATGACAGCCACTGCAAGACGTGTCAGAGTGTCAACACTGATACCACCAAGACACGTGGAGACACCTTCCACCATATACATGGCAGTACTCATGTTTCTTGGCCAACATTGTCTATCTCATACGCTGCAGGCAAGGATGCCTTGAGGCTTGGTACATTGACAAGACTGAACAGACACTACAATGAATGGACATTGCGCAATGATCACCAGACAGGACTGTTCCCTCCCTGTTGGGGAACATTTCAGCAGTCCGGACATATGGCCTCTGATCTCCAGGTGAGTATGCTCCAAGGCAAATTTTGGGACAAGTAACAACACAAAGTGGCCAAGCAGAAACTGATAGCCAAGTTGAATACCCATAAGTAAGGCTTCAACCGAGACCTTGGGTTCATGTCACACTACAGGTGATTCCACTGCAACACACACACACACACACACACACACACACACACACACACACACACACACACACACACACACACACACACACACCCCAATGTCTCTCCTGCACGTGCAGAATTACATTCTATTTTGTTCAAAAACTGCAGAAATCCATGTAAGATTCTGAAAGCCTCACTTTAGAATTAGAATTGACTCAACATTGGTACAGATTTTACCTTTACACATTTCATGCATTGTCTGAATTGAGATGACACCTATTGTTAGATGAACTGACACTATCTTGAGAATGTAATTCTGGGATTTACATAAAGAATCTAAACCACCATTTCCCATTCTAAAAGATGAAAGACAATTTAAATTTGTTTAAGAACTATAACCTGGTGTTGTGTGATTTTTAACTAAAGTTGTTTAATGTATCATTACAACTCCATAACACTAACTCTTTTGCTATAAATTCTGTGTAATTTGGCCATGTTCCACAACCACCTGACCAAGAGGCAGCACCATGAAAGGTAGTGCTTTCAATTAAACCTGTTGGACTATTACCTGGTGTTGTGGGATTTTTAAACTTTGTCCTCCCCAGTCCAGCACTGGCAGCTCCAAATCAAGAAAGATGTAGGAAGACTCATGAGGGTGACGTAGATCAAAAGGTCTGAGGTTATTCGGAATAAGGAAAGACAATCTCAAGATAAGGAGTAGGCCATTTAGAACTGTGAGAAGGTTATGTTCCTTTCCTTTGGGGTGGTGAAACTTTGGAATATTCTGTCCCAGAGGACTGTTGAAGCTCAGTTTTTGAGTATGTTCAAGATTGAGACTGAGATTTTTGCGTGTGGTTTTGTGGTGGATATATCAAGGAAAACAGGGATAATGTTCAAGTTGAAGAGCAGCAATGATTTCATTAAATTGTGGAGCATGTTCAGAAGGCTGACTGATCCTATTTCTTACTTTGTTATGTAAGCCAACTTGTTGACTTTATTGCAGCCAAATGATACGGCAAATATGAAGGAAATCCTGCCCTTCATGGTGCAGCATAAACAAGTACAGCCTATTATAAAATCTCAGTTTTTAAACACAACCATTAGTTGCGTGGTCACCTGTACTGATACCAACCTTTTACTTCAAATCTATTCAATTAACTGAAATTGAATTTTTCAGCTGCCCACATTGAATTTCGACTCACATTAGGTTCATTGGATCAGGTCTCTGATTGTTAGCCCAGTATTTTAACTGATGTGCTACTTTACTCTCCAATATCATTGCGTTTATTTGTTTGGTTTCTTCAGAGAGAAATTACAGGGAGGCTATATGTGTTGCTTTCCACATTGGCTGAAACAACTTAATATTGATCACCCTAAACAATTAACTTGACTAAAATACAGATCAGTTAAAAATCTGTGCAAATTCAGAAACATCATGCTTTCTAACCTAATTATAAAATACATTTTCAATTCTAACAAAAATATGGAAATTCTGCATGTTATATTGAGCAACCACTTCAGAACTATGATCGTTCCTCATTTCTAAGATGTTCTATCCTACACTCATTGCACATTTTTAAATCAGCACCAACATTCAGTGTGCTGTGTATACTAGAGTTCTTACCAGCTCATATTCGTCAAAAAGCTGAATGAGAGAGGGTGGAATGAACAGATGGAAGCCTTGCAGAAATGCATTTATCTGGGGTTGAATAGCACGAGTCATTCGTAATTCAGTGACAAGTTGGACATATTCATCCTGAAAAGAAAGTTAGCCATTTAATCTTCAAACATTCACAATTTTACCAAAATATTTAACAGAATGAAATAATAGATGCAAATATTTCTACATATTTAAATGTGTTAAGTAAATTAGAAGTTCTTGTAATTTATTTAAAAAACTTCTGGAAAGGGAGGGAAACAATTTACCAAAAACTTTATTTCAAAAGCACTTTTAAAATGGCACCTATTGAAATTCTGAATTACTCAATTTCACATAATAATGTCTATTGAAACATTAGCATGACAGCCTCAAAGCTTTGGAAACTTAACATTCACACATTATTTAGCTGCTGCTTCATTCTATTACAATTAGCAGGAGGAAGCAAATAAATGCACTGCAGCTGATTTTGCGGACAATGCTGAAATAGGTAGAACGGCAGGTTGTAAAAGAGATACATATAGTTTACAGAGCGATATTGATAAATTAAATAAATGGACAAAATATTAGGAAGGGGAGTATAACATGGAAAAATGCATAGTTTTCCATTTTGGAAGGGATAAAAAAAGGTGTATTATTTAAAATAGAGAAAAACTGCAGAAAGTTGTACACAAAGGGACTTGGGGTACTTATGCACGAAACACAAAGCTAGCACACAGACAGCAGACAATTAGAAAGACCTAATGGAATTGTGGCTCTTATTTCAAGGAGTTGGAATATAAGAGTAGGGAAGTCTTACTGCAATTGCACAGGGTGCTGGTGAGACCACATATGGAATGCTGTGAGCAGTTTTGGTCCCTTTATTTAAAGAAGGATATTGCTTCATTTGAGGACATTCAGAAAAAGTTCACGAGGTTGACACCTGTAGGGAGGGATTGCCTTATGAGCAAAGGCTAAATAGGTTGGGACTCTACTCATTAAAGTTTCGAAGAATGAGAGGTGATCTCATTGAAAGGATTCTTCAGGGCTTGACAGGGTAAATGCTGACAGGAAGTTTCCCCTCATGGGAGGCCAGAGGACCAGAGGGCATGATCTCAGAATAAAGGGAAATCAAGGGCAGGAAGGTGGACATGACAAATATCAGAACAGACTAGAAGGGCCAAATAGTCTACTCCTGTTCCTATTTCTTCGGCTACCTGCCATTTTATTTCTGGATAAATCCTCATCAGAGCAGAAAGACTCAATGGTAGCAGTGAATTAAAAGGGCAGCCAATAAAATAGTCCAGAACCGGTGAAGTACAGGAATTATCAAATTATGGACCAAGATATGTGCAGGGATGGTGGACAAAGGACAGGATCTGGTGAGAGGGAGGAGAAGGCTATCATTCAATCAAGGATCATCAATACATCTGTGAAAACTCCCTTTGCTCAGTAGCACTTCTAATTGTAGTAGTATTTAAAAAGGAACAAATTTATAGTTTTACTAGAAACAGCAAACACAAGAAATCTTCCTAAAAACACATCAATTCTGAGATATAAATGACAATAGGAATTCTTAACAGTTTGGCAAAATACTTGTGTATACATGTAGCCCTCACTTTAATGATTAAAGCACAATTAATTTCTCTGCGCTCCACCAATTGAACAAATTGAGATTTCTGGATTTTAACTGCTCCACCAACAGCAGTTATGCTTTTGGTTGCCAAAGCCCTGAACTTCTCTGCATGGATCCCTTTGTTCTGTCTTTTTACTAAAGATGCTCCTTGAAACATACTTTCCACTAAGCTTTGGTCTTTTTTTTAAAAAATTCCTTCACAGCATGTGGGCATTGCTGGCTAGATCAGCATTTATTGTTCATCCCTAGTAGGCTGGAGAATAGTTAACAACCAACTACATTGCTGTGGGTCTGGAGTCACATTTAGGCTAGAGCAGGTGAGGACAGCAGATTTCCTTCCCAAACCCCCACCCTGCCAATTCCTCATACATCACTGTTGGGGTATTCAGCTTCCAGTTCAAACTGAGCTGGAGAAAGTGCAAAAGCAATTTACAAGAATGGTTCCAGGAATTATAAACTTCACTGGAGGATAGATTGAATATATTAGGACTAATCTTGAAAAGAAAAAGATTTTAATTAAAACTAGATTTAATAGAGGTTTGCAAAATCATGAAAAGGTTTGGCAAGAGTAGATAGGGGAAGCTGTTCCCACTCAAAAGGAATATGAAGAGGGCAAAGAGTTAAGGTGATGTGCAAAAGCAGCAATGGACCAAATGGTGTCCTTCTGTGCCATAACAATTCAGGGATCCGGTCATTGTGAACATATTGGTGGGTATTCTCAGTGCAAATAAGGGACTTAATCTCAAGGACTGTATGGTGGTCACTGCTATTAATATCATGGACAACTGGATAGATTTGCAGTGATGACAATGGCAAGTAGGCTTTTCCCCACTGGATACTGCGTCATGTCACAGGCACAGCTTAGCAACTCTACTTTAGGCCTCAGCCTGCTCGATCATTTTGGTGCCACTGTGCCATTCTTGGTGATGGACATTCAAGTCCCTCAAGAAGGGGGGAGGCTGGTAAACTAGAGAACAGCTAACATTTGATTAATTATAAAACTAATAGGTCACATATGTAACTTGTGGCAAGTCACTGCATTTTAGAATGCCTGGTTGTGGTCTGTGAAAACAATTTGATAAGTCCTTTCCAAGTCTGATCAACTTTCCACAAATATCCTGAGCTCTCAACCTGCAGATTCTCAAACATTTCTCCTCATTCAGAAGGTACCTTCTAGAATGAGTATGCTTTGATAATAATCCAAATCTTTGTTAGAATACTTCAAACAAGTAAAAGTAAACCAATAAATGGCAGATCTGTACATATGGAAGAGTAGAGATACATTGCATTTCATGCCGCCAACATGCCAATCAACAAGCTTATTCTTCATTTGGATGAAGCAGAGGGAAGGCAAGTTGTGCTCATGGCCATAGGGTGATGGGGTTAGGAGAGAAGATGACTTTTAGAAACCCTGACACTTCATTAGCTGTTCTGCACCCACCAGTTGCCTAAAATATAGCATGTAGAACATATGGCTTTTCTAAATTTAATATTCGTTCCTTAGGCAGTGTAAGGCTCCATTTATATGCAAAAGAAACCTAGTAAAGATTGTCACATATCTAATTCTGAAATCAATGCTTCAGAAGTGACCCTACATTATATCAATATCAACATGTTGTGTTTGGAATCAGCCGAAGAGATTGCAGTTTTGTCCAGACAATAATTCTTCTTTCCTCAGTTTTTACTTTTGTGATCCCAACTAATGGCACTACTCAACAAGTCAGAATTCAGAGTAAATCTGAGCTAGATTGATTTTTTTTTTGTTTAGTTAGTTCATATGGTATTTAGTCGCCTAGAGACACCACACAAAGTTCCAGTACATAAGAAACAAACGACAGGCAAAAGTAGACATTGGGCCACTTCAAACTGATGCAGGGAGCCTAGTGATGGGAGATAAGGAAATAGCAGGAGAACTTAACAAGTACTTTGCGTCAGTTTTCACAGTGGAAGACATGAGTAATATCCCAAAAATTAAAGGGTGTCACGGGGCTGAGTTGAGTATGGTTGCCATTACGAAAGAGATAGTGCTAGAAAAGTTAAAAAGTCTTAAAATTGATAAATCTCCTGGCCCCGATGGGATACACCCTAGAGTTCTGAGAGAGGTTGCTGAGGAAATAGCAGAGGCATTGGTTGAGATCTTTCAAGAGTCACTGGAGTCAGGAAAGGTCCCGGATGATTGGAAGATGGCTGTAGTAAGCCCCTTGTTCAAGAAAGGATCAAGGCAAAAGATGGAAAATTATAGGCCAATCAGCTTAACCTCGGTTGTTGGTAAAATTCTAGAATTCATCATTAAGGATGAGGTTTCTAAATTCTTGGAAGAGCAGAGTCTGATTAGAACAAGTCAGCATGGATTTAGTAAAGGGAGGTCATGCCTGACAAACCTGTTGGAATTTTTTGAAGAGGTAACAAGTAGGTTAGACCAGGGAAACCCAGTGGATGTGGTCTATCTAGACTTTCAAAAGGCCTTTGATAAGGTGCCACACGGGAGGCTGCTGAGCAAGGTGAGGGCCCATGGTGTTCGAGGTGAGCTGCTGGGATGGATTGAGGATTGGCTATCTAACAGAAGGCAGAGAGTTGGGATAAAAGGTTCTTTTTCAGAATGGCAGCCGGTGACGAGCGGTGTCCCGCAGGGTTCGGTGCTGGGGCCACAGCTGTTCGCATTATATATTAATGATTTGGATGAGGGAACCGGGGGCATTCTAGCGAAGTTTGCCGATGATACGAAGTTAGGTGGACAGGCAGGTAGTACTGAGGAAGTGGGGAGGCTACAGAAGGATCTAGACAGGTTGGGAGAGTGGTCCAGGAAATGGCTGATGGAATTTAACGTGAGCAAGTGCGAGGTCTTGCACTTTGGCAAAAAGAATAAAAGCATGGACTACTTTCTAAATGGTGAGAAACTTAATAAAGCCAAAGCACAAAGGGATCCGGGAGTGCTAGTCGAGGATTCTCTAAAGGTAAACATGCAGGTTGAGTCTGTGATTAAGAAAGCGAATGCAATGTTGTCTCTTATCTCAAGAGGGTTGGAATATAAAAGCAGAGATGTACTACTAAGACTTTATAAAGCTCTGATTAGGCCCCATTTGGAGTACTGTGTCCAGTTTTGGTCCCCACACCTCAGGAAGGACATACTGGCACTGGAACGTGTCCAGCGGAGATTCACACGGATGATCCCTGGAATGACAGGTCTAGCATATGAGGAACGGCTGAGGATACTGGGATTGTATTCGTTGGAGTTTAGAAGATTAAGGGGAGATCTAATAGAGACGTACAAAATAATACATGGTTTTGAAAAGGTGGATGCTAGAAAATTGTTTCTGTTAGGCGAGGAGACTAGGACCCGTGGACACAGCCTTAGAATTAGAGGGGGTCATTTCAGAACGGAAATGCGGAGACATTTCTTCAGCCAGAGAGTGGTGGGCCTGTGGAATTCATTGCAACGGAGTGCAGTGGAAGCCGGGACGCTAAATGTCTTCAAGGCCGAGATTGATAGGTTCTTGTTGTCTAGAGGAATTAAGGGCTACAGGGAGAACGCTGGCAAGTGGAGCTGAAATGCGCATCAGCCATGATTGAATGGCGGAGTGGACTCGATGGGCCGAATGGCCTTACTTCCACTCCTATGTCTTATGGTCTTATGGTCTTATTTACTTTAACAGAACAAAAGTCAATTACACAAAATAAATTTTAAAACAAACAAGCTGGTCTTTAGAATTTTACACAAAATGTATTATGATGCATTTATATTTTCCAATTTCAGGCCATTTAGTCAAGATCACAAAATAGTGCCTTTTTTGAAAACATTGTCTTTTGAATATTAATAATATTTAACTAAATTAGATCAATCTAAAGCACAGATAGAGAGCAATGTATCAGAAGGACAAAGTATTTGACTAAAAAAGGTCATTTAGTATTCTTTGGTGTTGTCTCAATTCCTGTACCAAAATACGCTTGACTACAAGTAATGTTAATCATAACTAATTGTAATGCATACTTTTGCTAAAATCCAGATGTATTAAGAATCATATTGAAAATGGCATAGCATTTAACACATTTTTAGATCTAGTAACTGTGAAACTGATATATAGAAACAATGCTTCTGGTGCTGTATGACAGATAGCATTAAACCTAATTATTAATGTGCTATCAGGCAGACAATATTGCCATCCTTTTTAAACACCACCTTTAATTGAAACTACATATGAAGGCACTGACTAAGGTCAGCTGCAGTGCACCACAGGATTTCTAAAACACAGTATACGCTGCCTAATGGAAAGGCTTGCTCAGCTGGAATTCTAATTCCACTTTCGAACAAAAGAGTCACTGGACCTCAGTGCCAAACCTCTCATATGAAAAGGGGCTGTTTAAATAATATAGCAGGGAAAAGATTATAAAGATTAACTTACCTTATTTTCCTGGGTGACAAGTATACTTATTCCCCCAGGTTTCAAAGGCACCTCTTCCATTGCACCAAATACATCAGTCTCAACAGAAAAAGTAAGTTCTAGGCCAAGATCACTAATATCATTGTCCAGAATCCACTGAAGATTTTTAGCATACTCAGGATCAATGGAGGCCACATCCTGATAGTTTACAGGGATACCTGAAAAACATGTGTGGACATCAGAAAACACATGTAGCACAGGTGCTGCAGGGATTTAATGCAAGTATTTTAAAGGCTAAGCAATAAATATATTAAAATATATAACAAAAAGCAATAAATATTTTAAATATATAACAAAAACCAAATCATTGTGTATACACAAGCCAGAAGACCACACCTGCAGCCACTAATGGGACTAAGTTAACTGAAGATTTCTGGGTTTTCCCCCCCAATAAAACTAGATTTACAGAAATAGATGCTTCTTTGTTTTCATCTTGCCTTGCTAGCTATTCTTGTAAACGCACCTAGTTTCATTTCCATAGTCTTTATCCTTTTACCTTTTCAAATGCAAAGAAAAAGGGAACAAAGTGGGAACAGAGAGTGGGGGTAGGGAGGTGTAGGGAAACAATGAGGGACAAAGGAAGAAAGATAACAATCTTAAATTGGACACAGTCGCAGGATAGGAATTTGATAATTTCTCCTCATTTAAGTTCTAAATTAAGGGGTTTGTGAATTTTTGGATTTGTCCACCAAAGGGTTGTAGATCAAGGGATATAGGGACTAGGGAGTAAGCGCTGAGAGCCATAGATTCACCTCCTGATCCTATTTTATATTTAGTCAAAACATTTTATTTCTTCATTCTGATTTCAAAGGACATAATTTTCCTGTATTCCCTTATATCACATTTTCCTTCCATCTCCCAGCATCCCTCTAGACCAAAGTCTTAAAAATGAACCATCTGTAGCACAGTTGATGTACAGCTTTCTCCCACTTCAAATGTTACTATAGGAAACCAAAGAAAAATTGCACAAATCAAAATCTAAAAATGTGTGACTTAAACAATTCTTACCAAGGATATGTTTGTAGAATGAACGTGTGAAGTAGATGTTAACCAACTGTCGGTGGTAAAGTGCCAAACCTAGAATCTGCCCTGCAAACCGAAAATAATTTAGGTGGTCTGGATTCACAGAAGAATTACTGTTAGGCTGGAAGGTAGTTCCTGTAAGAACAGACAAAACTCAGTTTGCACTGCAAGATAACTCAACAACTTTAATTGAAAGTAAGATGGAAAAGATTCCAGTTTTGGATTTTAAGATTTCAGATTGGCTCTGTACATGAAACTATTTCCTGGCAAACCCACAGGGTCACTTACCATCAGCTGACTGAGTGAAAAGCGCGTAGTCTGGATTAATTATCTCACTGGAAAGGATGTCAAACCATTCACGTACCACACCTTGACCCTGAATATAGAGAAAGGAACACAAGACCGAAGGTTACAATACTAATCAATTTAAAAGTATACAGATACTAAAGTTTAGCTGCCCATTCTCCTATCTCTCCCATCTTTGTGTCAAATGTGTTTCACAACCAAATTTATTGCAAAGCTCTCTCAATATCATTTAAAGCTGGTCACTTGGTGTGAATGACAATAACTTGCAAGAGTCTCCCAGTTATTTTGTATCTTCATTTGTGTACTCTCTCCTCCGTTTCACTGACCACGAGGGAATCTACACATCTAAGGCACCAGGAATCCATATTGCACTTCTTCATACCATGTTGCGAGAATAGAAATAAACCGCCACACGAATAGCAAATTTTACCACAAATCTTAAGTGGATTCATTGGAACAAAAGTAAAACAATATTTTTATAGGACTGCAATGACAGCAGTCAGAAGAAACTAATAAGCATTGTGCAGATACATTTCAAGCAATTTCATCTCATTTCAAATTTCTTTTCACTAATGTCTAGCTCCCATTCTTGGCCACCACATAGTGAGCATTCATTTTAAACTTCCATTTGACTTTTTGACATGGTTGACTAAGAAAATCTCTTTGCAGGATTCAAGCGGAATGCAATATAACAACACAAAACAACAATTTGCTCAACAAAAATGTTTTCGTTCACTGATAATGTTGAAAAGTGTTAGCAAAATGGACCTGGGAAAAAAAACACAATTTGGTACGTCTGGTATTACAGAACAAAAATTGTCATTCAAGGGTATCTCAAAAGATCTTCATACCTTCAGAGAATAACCTTTGAATTTTACAGTACTCCTAAATAATTGCAGTATTGATTTAAATATTTTTATATTGCTACCAGCATGATTTGAATCAGTCATGCGTTAATCTCTTCAGAACAATTATTTATCAAGTTTATTTAAAATTATGTAGAGTAACATACCATGCCTTCTTCACCATGAAAACGTACAGCTACACCTTGTTTCAATTTTTCATAGCTTGCTTTTGACACAACTTCACAGCTGCTCTGGAAAATTGAATCTGCAAACACAAAGTCTGTGTGTTATTAAGGTTATTCCTCAACACACAATATACAAAATATAATTCACACAAAGCATTACAAGGTGAGTTTTCATTGCTCTCATACTCTTCTCACCCTTTTCTTCATGTACAAGCCCGATTTTACAAAAGTAATGCAAAATGTCATTGCATTTAGCCCTCTCACTCACTCAGTCAATTCAGACAAGCAGCAAGAGTTCTCCAGTTTCTAATAAATAATTTGAAAGAAGAAAGTCAGCATATAACAATGCAGCGTACTCTCCACTGCTGGCCTAATCATTATTTATGTACGAACTTCTGGCAAATGCATTTTTGCTCTGAAATAGGGAAATTCAGGCACCTGATGTCAGAAATTCCCTACTCCTCAAAATTGTACAATTGCCATCTGACACACCATTCAAACCCAATGAAATGTATGCAGCACCTTTACTTAACTAATACAGAATAAACTCACCAAAACCAAATCTTGTTCATTGAATTGAATCATTTATTATCACATATATTCAATATAAAATACAGTGAAAACTTTATACTGTCACCTTACATAGGCGCCATTCACATTAACTTAGAATAAAACAAAGATAACCTGAAGAGAGTCCAACTTTTTCTTCTTTGCTGTTAGTCTTACTCCAGGCTTCCTAGCCCATGCCATGCCACCATAAGTGGCTGACTCGAGGCTTCACAGGCCAGCCAACTGTCGTCATGCTGCTTCTGAAGACACACTGCCACTCCAGAGCCCATTAAAGTACAAATATTTCTTAATAGCATGGTTAAGTCTTTATTTTTGCCAAACAACCCCTCTGGTATTGAAAATTCATCTTAACTATAGTATTCTATCAGTTCAGGTTTTAATTTTTGCTTGAAATTTTTAAGGAAAAAAGTTTCTTATCTGCCTTTTTTTTGCTAGTTTGATTCTCTGTATCTGATTGGACACCAAATTCAATATTTTAACTAGCATTTGTTACTTCCAAGTCTGCTATTCAGCAATTTTCAATCAAACTATTTGCCTTAGTCACACAACTCTCTACCCTCTACAAAAGTGCTGTGAATTTTAGATGGATTTAAGGAGCAAGTTTCAAAGTGTACAGAAGAGAAGGCATGGTCTGCCTATTGATGATGGATTCAAGAAAACAAAATCTACCGAGTGTGGATAAGAAAGACAAAGGGAATAATATTACAGTTAAATGGTGATGATGTATTTGGCAACTTGAGACTAAACCAGACTATTCACAACCTGGTCTCATATTTGGCTGTTACGAGCTTCTAAACACATTTACAGTCAGTCAGTCAGACGGTCCATTTCCATCTTCATAATATTGGTGGAGTCTGCCCTACTGCAATTCATTGACCACTGAAGTTTCCATTCAAGCTTTTGTCACCTCTCTCCACTGAATTATTTCAACACTCTCAAGGTGGATCTCCCATTCTACCCTCAATAAATTTGAGATCAACCAAAATTCTGCTGTCATTGACCTTTCTCACTCCAAGCCTGTTCTCAATCAAATGCTTTTGCTAATGTACATCAACTTTGGATTAAGCAATGTTTTAATTTTAAATTTTTTAATCTTGGTTTTCAAAATTTATCTATGGCTGCACCCATGCCCACATCTAATCTACTTCAACACTACAATCCTGCAAAATATATGTACTGTACTCACCAATTTACAGCCTCGAGCCTCTCCGATCTTAATCACTCCACCACAAGGAGATCGAGTTTTCAGTTGCCAATGCCCAAATTACAAATCCCTCTCTGTCTCTTTCCTCCTTTAAGAGGTTCCTTAAAAACCTCTGACAAAGCTTTTGACCATTATTTCCTGATGTAGTTCAGTTTATTCATGAGATATTTGTGAAGTACCCAAGAAAGTTTTATTCCACTAAGTCCCTGCTTAACATCAACTCATCTGACATTGTTAATAATGTTGAAGCGAATAAGTGTCAATTACATCGATTTAATATAGTGAATTTCTCTTTAGTATTATACATCACAGACAGTTCTGTGGCCTGCAATTATGTATCATCTTTTCCTCAGTGATCCCATTCCCACTCCCCTAGTCCAGTCTCTCATCACCCTGGTTCAGACTCTAAGGCACCCAGAGTCCATTACACTAATTGGGGATGTTAGTTGCACCTTCAGCACTGCCCTAGCACTGGCTCTGACCTGCCAATCTTACCGTAGACAAAGGGCCCAGATTCGTTCTTGAGCTGCTCTTCACCTGGCCCTGTCAACATTCTGAAGTAGAATCCTGGGCTCCATCTATTGGCAGACATTTTTGGTGCCAGTAGTGTTATCCAGCTGATGCATACACTGCCACTGAATGCAGCCTGGTCAGTCTCTACATTCTGCACTGTAGTCAAGTAACTTTTCGTGTTCTGCTTGATATTGTATTTCTTAGATAATGTGAGAGTTATTTAATTGAGCAAGTTATTTCAACTGAGGGATGCACAGTACTGCCTGTGAATTGTACAGAGTTCGTACTTGTATACTCAATTGAATTCAATTCAGGTAAGTGTGAGGTGATGCATTTTGGAAAGGACAAACAGGGCAAGGAAATACAATGAAGGGTAGGATCCTGGGAAGCACCGAGAGTCAAAGGGTCCTGGATGCTCATGTCCACCAGTCCCTCGAGGTATTAGGGCAAGTGGATAAAGTAGTTAAGGTGGCATACAAAATACTTGCCTTTATTTGTCATGGTACAGAATTTAAGAGCAGGAAGGTAATGCTGGGACCATCTAAAATATTAGTTAGGCAACAGCTACACTACTGCATCCAGTTCTGGTATTCACATTATGAGAGGAATGTGATTGCACTAGACAGGGTGCAGAGGAGATTTACCAAGATGTTGCATGGGTTGGAGAGTTTTAATTATGGAGAGAGATTGGACAGATTAGGATTGCTTCCATTGGAACAGAAGAGATTGAAAAAAGGGATATGATTGAGGTGTATAGATAATGAGGGTTAAAGACAGGGTGGACAGGAAAACTTTCCCCCTGGGTTGAAGGATCAATGACCAGGAAGCACAGATTTAAGGTGAGGAGATGAGGACTTTGTTTTAAAACCAAAATCTGGAATTCATGCCTGGAAGGGTGGTGAGGCAGAAACCCTCATAACATTTTAATAGTACTTAAATGTATACTTGCAATGCCAAGGGATAAAAGGCTATCAGCAAGTGCTGGAAAATGGGATTAGAAAAAGTTAGATGGTGATTTTTAACCAGCACAGACTCCTTTATTGGTCAGAGTATTGAGTACAGGAGTTGGGAGGTCATGTTGCGGCTGTACAGGACATTGGTTAGGCCACTGTTGGAATATTGCGTGCAATTCTGGCCTCCTTCCTAGTTATACAGTCCTAGAGTCATAGAGATGTACAGCATGGAAACAGACCCTTTAGACCAACCTGTCCATGCCGACCAGATATCCCAACCCAATCTAGTCCCACCTGCCAGCACATATCCCTCCAAACCCTTCTTATTCATATACCCATCCAAATGCTTCTTAAAATGTTGCAATTGTACCAGCCTCCACCACATCCTCTGGTAGCTCATTCCATACACGCACCAACCTCTGCGTGAAAAGGTTGCCCCTTAGATCTCTTTTATATCTTTCCCCTCTCACCCTAAACCTATGCCCTCTAATTCTGGACTCTCCGATCCCAGGGAAAAGGCTTTGTCTGTTTACCCTATCCATGCCCCTCAAAAATTTGTAAACCTCTATAAGGTCACCCCTCAGCCTCCGACACTCCAGGGAAAACAGCCCCAGCCTGTTTAGCCTCTCCCTATAGCTCAAATCCTTCAACCCTGGCAACATCCTTGTAAATCTTTTCTGAACGCTTTCAAGTTTCACAACATCTTTCCGATAGGAAGGAGACCAGAATTGCATGCAGTATTCCAACAGTGGCCTAACCAATGTCCTGTACAGCCGCAACATGACCTCCCAACTCCTGTGTTCAATACTCTGACCAATAAAGGAAAGTATACCAAACACCTCCTTCACTATCCTATCTACCTGCGACTCCACTTTCAAGGAGCTATGAACCTGCACTCCAAGGTCTCTTTGTTCAGCTTCATTTCCTAGGACCTTACCATTAAAGGTGTATAAGTCCTGTTAAGATTTGCTTTCACAAAATGCAGCACCTCACATTTATCTAAATTAAACTCCATCTGCCACTTCTCAGCAAATTGGCCCATCTGGTCCAGATCCTGCTGTAATCTGAGGTAACCCTCTTCGCTGTCCACCGCACCTCCAATTTTGGTGTCATCTACAAACTTACTAACTGTACCTCTTACGCCCGCAACCAAATCATTTATGTAAATGACAAAAAGTAGAGGACCCAGCACCGATCCTGGTGGCACTCCATTGATCACAGGCCTCTAGTCTGAAAAACAACCCTCCACCACCACCCTCTGTCTTCTACCTTTGAGCCAGTTCTATATCCAAATGGCTAGTTCTCCCTGTATTCCATGAGATCTAAACTTGCTAATCAGTCTCCCATGGGGAACCTTGTCAAACACCTTACTGAAGTCCATATAGATCACATCTACTGCTCTACCCTCAATCTTCTTTGTTACTTCTTTAAAAAACTCAATCAAGTTTGTGAGACATGATTTCTCCATGTACAAAGCCATGTTGACAATCGCAAATCAGTCCTTGCCTTTCCAAATATATGTACACCCTGTCCCTCAGGATTCCCTCCTACAACTTGCCCAGCACCGAGGTCAGGCTCACCGGTCTATAGTTCCCTGACTTGTCTTGACCACCCTTCTTAAACAGTGGCACCACGTTTGCCAACCTCCAGTCTTCCAGCACCTCACCTGTGACAAGCGATGATACAAATATCTCAGCAAGAGGCCCTGCAATCACTTCTCTAGCTTCCCACTGAGTTCTCGGGTACATCTGATCAGGTCCTGGGGATTTATCCACCTTTAACCATTTCAAAACACCCCACACTTCCTCCTCTGTAATCTGGACATTTTGCAAGATGTCACCATCTATTTCCCGAGAGTCTATATCTTCCATATCCTTTTCCACAGTAAATACTGATGCAAAACATTCATTTAGTATCTCCCCCATTTTCTGTGGCTCCACACAAAGGCTGCCTTGCTGATCTTTGCAGGGCCCTATTGTCTCCCTAGTTACCCTTTTGTCCTTAATATATTTGTAAAAACCCTTTGGATTCTCTTTAATTCTATTTGCCAAAGCGCTCTCATGTTTTGACCTCCTGATTTCCCTTTTAAGTATACTCCTACTACCTTTACACTCTACTAAGAATTCGCTCGATCTATCCGGTCTATACAGAAAATATGCTTCCTTCTTTGTCTTAAGCAAACCCTCAATTTCTTTAGTCATCCAGCATTCCCTATACCTACCAGCCTTCCCTTTCACCCTGACATGAATATACTTTCTCTGGATTCTTGTTCTCTCATTTCTGAAAGCTTCCCATTTCCCAGCTGTCCCTTTACCTGCGAACATCTGCCTCCAAATCAACTTTTGAAAGTTCTTGCCTAATACCGTCAAAATTGGCCTTTCTCCAATTTAGAGCTTCAACATTTAGATCTGGTCTATCCTTTTTAAATCACTATTTTAAAACGAATAGAATTATGGTCGATGGCCCCAAAGTGTTCCCCCACTGACACCTCAGGCACCTGCCCTGCCTTATTTCCCCAAGAGTAGGTCAAGTTTTGCACCTTCTCTAGTAGGTACATCCACTTACTGAGTCAAAAGATTTTCTTGTACACAGTTCAGAAATTCCTCTCCATCTAAACCTTTAACACTATGGCAGTCCCAGTCGATGTTTGGAAAGTCAAAATCCCTGACTATAACTACCCTATTATTTTTACAGATAGCTGAGATCTCCTTACAAATTTTTTTCTCAAGTTCCCTCAATTCCCTCTATAATACAATCCCAATAAGGTGATCATCCTTTTCTTATTCCTCAGTTCCACCCAAATAACTTCTCTGGATGAATTTCCGGGAATATCCTCCCTCAGCACAGCTATAATGCTAACCCTTATCAAAAATGCCACTCCCCCTCCTCTCTTGCCTCCCTCCTCCTTTTCTATCCTTCCTGTAGCATTTGTATCCTGGAACATTAAGCTGCCAGTCCTGTCCATCCTTGAGCCATGTTTCTGTAATTGCTATGATATCCCCGTCCCATGTTCCTAACCATGTCCTGAGTTCATCTGCCTTCCCTGTTAGGCCCTTGCATTGAAATAAATGCAGTTTAATTTATTAGTCCTACCTTGTCCCTGCCTGCCCTGACTGTTTGACTCACTTCTGTTCTCAGCTGTACCCACCTCAGATCGATCTCTTTCCTCACCATCTCCCTGGGTCCCACCTGCACCCCCCTGCCCCCACCCCCCCCCCCCCCCCCCCTGCCCCCACCCCCCCCCACCTTACGAGTTTAAATCCTCCCAAGCAGTTCTAGCAAATTTCCCTGCCACTATATTAGTCCTCTTCCAATTTAGGTGCAATCTGTCCTTCTTGTACCAGTCACTTCTACCCCAAAAGAGATTCCAATGATCCAAAAATGTGAATCCTTCTCCCATATACCAGCTCCTCAACCATGCATTCATCTGCTCTATCCTCCTAATCCTGCTCGTAATAGCTCGTAGCACTGGGAGTAATCCAGATATTACTACTCTTGAGGACCTCCTTTTTAAATTTCTGCCTAACTCTCTGTAATCTCCCTTCAGAGTCTCAATCTCTTCCCTTCCTATATCGTTGGGTCCAATGTGGACAATGACCTCTTGCTGGCCCCTCTCCCCATGAGAGCATTCTGCACCCTCAGACATCCTTGATTCTGGCACCAGGGAAACACACCATTCTGCTTTTTCTCTGCTGGCCACAGAAACGTCTGTCTGTACCTCTGACTACAGAATCCCCTAACACAATTGACCTCTTGGAAGCCGATGTACCCCTCGTTGCATTACAGCTAGTCTCAATATCAGAAACTTGGATGTTTGTGCTAAGTTCCCCTGACAATCAATCAGCCCCTACATTTTCCAAAACAGCATACCTGTTTGAAATGGGTATATCCACAAAAGACTCCTGCCCTAGGTCCCTACCTCTCTTACCCTTCCTGGAGTTAACCCATCTCTGTGACTGTATCTGAGACTTTACCTTTAACTGCCATCCATCACATCACTGCTGCAAATTCCTCATCGCTTCTATCTGTCTCTCCAACCGATCCACTCGATCTGATAAGATTCACATCCAACAGCATTTATGTCAGATATAATCCTCAGTAACCCTTAAGCTCTCTTTAAACTCCCACATCTGACAAGAAGTACATATTACTGCAAAGGCCATTTTTGCTCCTTCACAACCCAGAAAATAACAGTCTTATTCCTCTACAAAACACTGCACCAGGTTAAATTAATGGCTATGGCTTATATTTTAATCTTAATCAAGAGACTTATCTCCAAAAACATATAAATCAAGAAAGAACCCACTGTACTCACTAATACAGCCTCGCTCTTGGACAGACTTAAAACAAACAATTAACTTATCTGATTCTGTGTTGTGAACTTCGCCCAAACTGGTTCCTCCAAGATTAGTTGTGGAATTCACTGTTTGTTAATTTTCCCAGATACATTCCGATGTCCAGCAACACATGAATTCAAAAACAGCAAAGGCACCAACTGTGCAGATTTTCTCTCTCTCGCACTGACCTCACCAAGTGCTTCCTTTGTCTGTTCTTCTCCCTTTTAAAACTGCTGTTGTTTGACTTTTTTTCCCCCAAAGTTCCAAAATAATGCAACAGCAGATAAAACAGTAATTGCTGCTCCTGGAATTCGAGGAAATCACCCCCAGCTCCTAAAATACCCAAAAAAAACAGCTCTTACAACCAGAAATTTTTCCCGTCCTACATCTTGGATTACCCAGAATCCTTGCAGATCTCTATAACTCAAATGACTATGACATTTGATTCTCCAGGTGTAAAATTTTGAAGAGACTCAATTCTGGCTTTAACATCAATTCCTATTTACTGAATGCAAATCCCTGGAGCCAAGTAACTGCCCCTTTGTTTTGCTGAGTTATAGATAACTAATCCCCTACATGTACTGTCGAGGATACATTCCTTGGTCACACGAAGTTGGTGTCTCTCCATTTATACATAAGGCATTTGTGCTGGAGCCCCAGCACGAGCGGTTTGTTTTGTAGGGGCTCTGGCTTACCCTGAACCTGCTTACTAAGGACCTTTTCATGACACTGCAGCTGGACACCTGTTTTGATAACCCACATTTTCTTTGAAGGCAGCAGTGAGCTCCTTCCATGCAACAGGTTCTCCTAGGGGAGTATCTGCATACAAAATAGTTCAATTTCACAAAACCTGCCAAGAAACCCTATCCCATCCTTGCTCTGGTGGTTAACCTAATCTAATGGACAATTTGATAATTCCAATCTTTACAATGGGAACAATAAAACAATTTGTCATACTTTAACCAGGCATAAAGTCAAATAAAACTGAGAAGGAACAAATTATATAATTTCTTTGAAGATCCATGGCCTTCTTACTGTTCACCATTTTGTAATTTATATTTGAAAAAAGCATCCTGTCATCATGTTGAAGGGTCATTTGCAATAGTACAGTTTTATTTGCAATCATGATATTTCTAAAAGGTGCAAATCCAATGTTAATTTGACAAGATTTCTAAAATAAAGATAGATGATTGTTTCTTTTGTTCTTGCACACTTCATTCAGAAAAGAGGGAAGACATGAAACATTGCTACAAGATGAAGTTTTCAAAGGATCTACTTTTGTACAGTTAACATAATTCAAACTATACCTCGATGAACCAGTAGGATATCATTTTCATGAACTGGCCTGTGCACCATATCAGAGTCAGGATGATTAGCATGAAGGTGTTCATAGAACCACTCACATCTATCCTTGAAGGGCTAAAAAGTAAGAAAAGAACCCAATTGATTTTTTTCTTATAAAGTACAAAAAAAATTAATAAAAATATAGGCTACTGAATTGAAGATGAAGACAAATAGAAAGTGTTGATACTCCCCTTATCATTGTAATACTAGACCTCAATCCTTGAGCACTAAATGCTAGTCCAGAATAAGGATACAGAACAGAAAGGTTTCACACCATGAGGCAATAATAGCAAGATTAAGTAGAGGAGGTAAGGACACAGATAGAGGTAACAATTTACTTAACAAGGATATTGCTCAAAAAATAAGAGACATGCTGTCAAAGATTTCTGGCTTGCACTCATCAGGACAAACGCAAAAAAGCCAAATTTCAAAGACAGGAGCAAATAAAAGGCAGAGCAACTCCAAGCACTGCCATGAAGAATGTGCAAGGGATTTATTGTTCCCCCAAGACTTTGTTCAATTCAAAACAAAGCTCAATGTTTGGTCATGTGGTTGTTTTTTCCAGACGACAGGAACCTACGTATGGATATACTTAACAGTGAATAAGTTTAAGTGATCTGAGTTGCAAGCCCAATTGACAAGAGTTTTTTGTGCTATGCTTATAATTCATAACATTTGATTGTTCAGCAAATGCTGTCCAATCGTGGACTTGATTCTAATATCAGGCAATATGGTGGCAAGGTGGCTAGCACTGCTGCCTCACAATGCCAGAGACCCGGGTTCAATTCCCACCTCAGGTAACTGTCTGTGTGGAGTCTGCACATTCTCCCAGTGTCTCCGTGGGTTTCCTCCGGGTGCTCCGGTTTCCTCCCACAGTCCAAAAATGTGCAGGTTAGGTGAATTGGCCACGCTAAATTGCCCATAGTGTTAGGTGAAGGGGTAAATATAGGGTAATGGGTCTGGGTGGGTTGCTCTTCGGAGGGTCGATGTGGACTTGTTGGGCCGAAGGGCCTGTTTCCACACTAACTAATCTAATTCAATATTAGATGTATTGAGTTTTGCATGCTTGTGATTGTAGACAGTAAGTGTTCTCATTGTAAACTGCCAAAAAGATGTGCTATTTGATACAATTCACTAGTTGTTGGGGTATACAAAATACATATTTAACACTATTAGGACTAAAGTTCATATACCACATTACTTATTTTTTCGTATGCAGAATGTCTTTGCAGTTTGACAGCAGCATCCTATTAGTGAAAAATACCACTCGTCTTGCTTTATTTTGAGAAAAGCTTACTTTTCCAGGGTAAATTCAGACACACTGGACAGTTTTCAGATCCAAAAAGTGGCAGCCTCAGGCCCATTTCAGAGTACTTGTGATACACAGACACCAATGATCAGAATTGGAGCAAGGGCAGTTTTAGAAACAAAATTCCTATCCTACCTTCCTTTCCCCCATCCCCTACCACTATAGACAAAATGCAGCAGCAATACAGTGTGACCACAATCTGCAATCACATGCGAAAATAATTTACTGCTGTACTTGAATATGGCAATGCCTGTTAGTGATAAGAACTTAACAAGGTTAACCAATGTTACTTTGTGTTAGGCAATTAGTAGTCAAGCCATATACAATGAAGGATGCATACTTGATCACTCAGTATTAACATAATTAACTTCAGCTAGAGTGACTCTAGGCACGCACGAGTTCGACTGGGCTCTCAACATAGATTCACAAGAGTGGAGTTTCATGAGCAGTTGTCCTCCAGTATTTTAAGGGGTCATATTGTCAGCACTACACAATCTCATCTTGATAGGCACGCAACATTTCTAGCAGGAAATCACTATATTTATTAGTATGGCCTCAATCAATTGCTCCCTTGTAAACAAATAACCGATTGGCGAACTGTAACAGCTACTTCAAATGACATCTAACGTTCAATGACGTTCAGAATCGGAACATGATACATCACTGACTTGCAAACTCATGATTTCAATTTACTGAGTTCTTACATTAAAGTTAAATTCAAAAGCTTTAACAAAGCCTACCTGTGCTTTGATGATATGCATAAATCTTGACATCAGCTCTGGACACTCCAGAAGAAAGTGAAAGTGGTCAAATATTATTATAGGATTTCTGTAACAAAATATATATTGTTTTGAATGAGCACTCAATAATGCTACAGTGAAACGACATTGAGAAGCATGTATGCTCACCTTGTCACAAAACACTTCAGAACTTCATCATGCTTGCACACAAACTCTATAAAGCGAGGTGATGTCATTCTGTAAAAGAAAAGTGATGTATGTTCTTTCTCATGTTCACCAATGTGTTCTATGTGGGATGTGAGGAAGAGTTTTTTTTTAAAACCAAAAATGATGATAACATCTAACTCATTGCCTACAATGGTAGTGGTGAAGGGGAGACAATCAAATGATTTTAAAAAGAAATTTCACATGAGAATTAAGAAAGAAAAATTTGCAAGGTTGGAATGATACAGCGGGATATGGGTCTGACTGTATTAATCTCAAAAATGGCATGGATTCAACTGGGCCAAATGACCTACTTCTACGTGGTTATGATTATCACTTCAATTGAAAAGCTGATCATATATACATAATGAAAGCCTACATCTCAGAACACCAGTCTCAACCACGTGCACAAAATCAAACAGTTTCACACGTTAAACCAGCCATTTTTAAATATAATAGCTCTGTGATCAAACTATTTCATTTTAAAATCCTTAGTGTTAACATCATATAATCACTGAATGCTCCCAAAAAGGATAACACCCCATTACAACTATATCTCAATCACAAGCTATTAACCAAGAAAGTGCAGTTCGGAGTAACTTTCAATTTGTTGCCTTGAAATTTACTTCAACATTCCACTAAAGCTTATACAAATGCTAACTCTGTACTGACATCATTTGGCAAATGTATATGGTTCAAACCTATTCTCTGTGCTGAGACCAAGTAAGTAAAGATCATACACCCAGTTGAATAACTAAACTAACATCAGAGTTAGGCTCAAAAGAGCATGGTATAACCAAAACAAAATTGGCCAGTCTTAGCATACGCAAAGGATGAACATGATGCATTTCAACACTCACCAGTTCCTGGATGAAAAAAAATCATCTGAACACTCATGTAATCTCATACTTTAAAAGCCAAGTCGTTCAAGTCAAAGCACAGTTTAAGATGATCATACTCTACGTTCCAGGTCTGGCTTGAACTTTAATGTGCAGGATAATTACAGTACCTGGGTACTGGTCACTGTTGCACAAAACCTACCTCCAACCATACACACAAATGTGAAACACCTTCCATTTCATGTATGTTCACATTAATTTAGATGAATATTTCAAAATTGGACAAATACAATGTCGTGACCTACAAACCAATCAAAATCAGTCTAGTTCAAGAAGTGGTCACCTGAATGTAGAGTTGATTCCAATCAGCACTTATCATAAAATTGTCAGAAATGCAGGTCAACACATCTCTAACCACATTAAGACATTAAAATTAAAATAGTGGATAAGTTCTACTCACTTCATTAATTCTTAACTTCACTTTAAGAAAAATTAATGATAAGTTTAGTTTCTACTTACTCCTTTTAAGGTGCCAATATTGCATTTACCGTTCATAGTTTCCATGAGAACCATACATATTACATAACCCCATAAGATTAGCATTAATAGCCATTTTCAATGACAAACTTGACTACATTTGTTACTGTAATTTTCCTTCAATATCCCAGGAATCTTGTTGTGACGTTAAGCTTACTACTGTGATAATTAGACCAAGGTCAGAGGCTGGGAATTCTGCAAGTTCACTTTCTGACTCCCTAAGCATGTTCACAATATATGAGCTGTGATGTAATGTTCTCCACCTGCCTGAATGGGTAGAGCTCCAACAATACTCCAGAAATTTAACACCAAGGATAAAACAGTCCATTTGCTCTGCACCTTGGTCACCTTAAATATCAACTCCCTTCATCACCTGCACATTGGCAGAAATGTGTACCATTTGCAAAATGCACTTCAATAACTCACCAAGCCTCCTTTAAAAAAAGGTTAAATGGAGAGGCCAGGAGGGCATGCAAGGAGCAGAACCAAACTTATTTAAAAGTCAGGTGTCAACTTAGCGAAGCTACAAAACAGGACCACTTGCACGTCAAGTGTCTAAGCGATGCAGACACATGATTCCACAGCCAATGAATCAGATGTGGCTCAAAAAGGTCTGTCAAATCCAATTGTGAATGGTAGTGAACAATTAAAAAAATCACTGAAGCAGACAGCTCCACAAATATCCCCATCCTCAGTAATGGAGAAACCCAGTCCAGCAACGCAAAAAAGACAAGACTGAAGCATTTGTAGCTATCTTCAGCCAGAAGTGCCGAGTAGATGACCTATCTGGGACACTCCAGAGGTTCCCAAAATCACAGGTGCTAGTCTTCAAACAATTTCATTCACTCAACCTCATACCAAAAAAATGCTTGAAGGCACTCAATGCTACATAGCATACAGGCCCTGACAAAATTCCGGCAACCAGGACTGAGTGCGGCATCAAGGAGTCCTAACAAAACTGGAAAACAGGCGAAATTCTATGGTTGGAGCCATATCTGACTCAAAGAAAATGGTTGCAGTTATTGTATGTTAGTCATCTCAGTTCCAGGATATCACTGTAGAAGTTCCTCATCTTCGGCTGCTTCAATGACATTCTCTTCATCATAAACTCATGAAAGAGGAGATGCTTGCTGATGACTGCAAAATGTTCAACACCATTCAGAACTCCTCAGATACTATGTCCAAATACAGCTAGATCTGGACATTATCCAAACTTGAGCTGAAAAGTGACAGAAACATTCACACCATACAGATGCCAAAGCAAGGACCATCTCTAACAAGAGAGAACCTAAACATTGTCCTTTTACATTAAATGGCATTCCCATCACTAAATCCTCCACTAACAACATTCTATGGGTTACCATTGACCAAAACTGACTTGGACTATAAATACAGTGCATACAAGAGTGGGCCAGAGGCTAGGAATCCCACAGACAGCAATTCATCCCTCAACTCCCCAAAGCCTGTCCACCATGTACAAGGCACAAATCAGGATGGTGATGGAATACCCCACATTACAGAATTATTACAGTGCAGGAGAAGGCCATTTGACTTCACTTGCCTGGATGAGTGCAGTTTCCAACAATATTCAACATGCTTGACAGCATACAGGACAAACAAGACTGTTTAATTGGCACTCATCCACAAACATCCACTTGCTCTACCACCAGTGCTCCATTGCAGCAGCATCTACAGAATGCAGAAATTCACCAAGATTCCTCAGACAGCTCCTTCTAAAACCATGACTACAACCATGCAGAAGGACATGGGGATTAAATACAGAGGGAAGCCCCTCAACCCTCAAATAATATCAACTCAAGTGGCCAAGAGGCCTACCCCTCTTTCCTTTGGTTCCAATAGTGATCATCCACAGTCCTTTACTGTCACTATTCAAAAATCTGATCTCCCTTCCTAATAATACTATTGGTACACCTATGCCTGATCAACTGCAGTGGTGCAACAGAACAGCTCACATCACCTTTGCAGGGCAACTGGGGATGAGCAACAGTTTGCCGGACATATCAGTGATGCTCACATACCATGAATAAATTAAAAAAAAAAAGAGGACTGGATTTCAAACCTGACATCAGTCTCAATTGAGTCAAGTAGTCAGAAGCGATTGTGGCAGCACATTTGCTGCAATTTTCCCAAGAATTCTTGGAAGCAAGAACAACAGGCAAACTAGAGGGCTGTAAAGTACAGAAGGTTTGCAGTGGTACGCCAGCAAAACAGTTGGGTGTTGCATAGGCAGGCAGAAACTGGAATGCTGCAATAGAATGGACACCTGCGCTGAATGTATTTCTCGCTGAGAGAGAAAGTGTTACTTGATCTCTCAGGAAACAGGGGGATATGGGAATGGGAAAGAAAGTGGAGTTGAGCCTTCAAACAGCCATGACCATATTGAAAGGCAGTGGTATGGTCTACTGCTCCCTTTACATTTTCTTGCAAGCCCTCTGATTCAGTATGACAACCTGCGGCATCTATCTTACCCCCTTCTGCTTCAACTGCAGCTGCACATTTTCAAAATCCCTCCTTCTGCACTTAGACTTCTAAAATGTTCACAAAATCCTCAAGCTATCAGTCACTAGTTCACTTACCGTACCAATGTTCCAATACCAATGTTCTTTAACGTTGCTATCTCGGTCTAAAAAAGTCCATGTTTCTACATACCACAGTAGAGGAGATAGAAAGAATTTTAGTTCTAACGTCAAAAATGGGAGCTACCTGATCTAGATAATTTAAGTTTCTTATTTGGAGAAAAAGGTACTTGACGTCAAAGCTCCAGTGAAAACCAGTTGAAATTTTCACAATCGAACTATTTTATCCTGTAGACAGATGAAGACAACAATAGAAAGGCAATGACTGAAAACAAATCAAAATTTGAATTTTCCTCACCCCTGAGGCATTTGACAGGAACAGCACATATAAAAAGCCTGGATGACTGCACTCAGTCGATTTGCTGTCATAGAAATTACATCTAGACAATCTGAACTGGCATCCTGTGTAGTGTTGTCACTATCTTCAAGCTTCTCTAAGCTGGCATGTTGGTCTTCCAAGATCTCTTTGCTAACAGTCTTAAACACTCGACTAGTGACAACTTCTTGCTGTTCTTGGGCTCTTTGTTTCAGTAAAATTGAAGTGATGTTTTTAGCATCCATTTCAGAGTCCTCTTTATTTTTCTTCAATTCTGTGGCAATAAGAACTAACCATTCATCCAGCGAATGCCATAGTAGTTCCAAAGGCTGTTAAAACAAAGAGGAAGCAAAAAATAATACACTTATGTTATTATTGAACTATCATCTGGGGAATTCTTTTGTAAAAAATATAAGAATACCAATCAACTTAAGTACTATATTGGATTCTATTTGCTCGTATTGCTTCAATCTTAGCAAGTACAGAATGGGCCAATTAATTAGAATCATACAAGTGATACAATGGGAAGAAACAACTGAACAGCCTGCAGCTCTTCATAGTTTGGCCACGAGTAAAACCTCAATCTTGAATTGCTTTTCAGCCAAATATATTTTGAAGGAGGTATAGAACTAAATCACAATAACCATTATCAGAAGTCATAACAATATTGCTTTTTTGATATTGCTTAGCAAATGTAGATCCCAGCCAGGTAGACCAAAGGCAGCACAGGTCCAACATATAACTTATGGGGTACTGCAAGGATCAGGACTCATGCCCCAGCTGTCACAAATTATATTAATGATTTGGATCTGGGGAAACAAATATAATATTTCCAAGTTTGTGAATGAAACAAAACTAATGGAAACATATCTTGCGAGATCACAAAGAGGTTTCAGGATAGGTTGAGAGAGTGGACAAGAAAATAGCAGATGGAAGGCAATGTGCTTACGAGTGAGGCTATCCATGTTTGTAGGAAGGATAGAAGTGAAGAGGTTTCTTAAGTGATTAGATATTGAGGAGTGCTGATGCCGAAATGGATGTGTGCCCTTGATTACAAGTTGCTGGAAAATTACATGAAGGTATAAGTGATTCAAGTACCAAAATAAAGATGTGCGATGCAATTGAAAACACTGGTGAGTACTGTGTGCAATTTTGGAGCTTTCAGCTGAAGATGCTACATACTTGCCATAGCAGGAATGCAGTAGAGGTTCACCAGACTATTTACAAGGATGGAGGGACTGTGCTACGAGGACAGATCGCTGTATTCTCAAAAAGAATAACGAAATGTGATCTTATTAAAACTTGTAAAATTCTTTAAAAGGGTAACACCAAACTGGATAAAAGATACTTCTGCTGCATGTTTGGTGGGTGTGATTGGGGAAGAGGAGAGGGAGTACTGGAAAGAAAGACAGTCTCAGAATTAAGGTCTAAGACATTCAAAATGAGATGTGATGGAAGTTCTTTGGACTCTTTGAAATTCTCTACACAGAAGGGCTGTGGAAGCTAAAAACATTCAGTTTGTCAAGACAGACATTGCCAAATTTCTAGATCCTAACGACATCAAGGGGTATGGGACAGCGTGGGAAAGTGGTGTTGAATGAAATGATCAGCCATGATCTAGAATGGCAGAGCAGAAAGAGGAACATAAATGGACTACTGTTTTTTGAAACTCTCATCTCAAAGAATAATTGGCAAGGCAACACTTGTTGCCCATCTTCAAGTACCCATGGATTGCATTGAACATTTCAAAAGACAATTAAGAGACAGCCACATGATTGAGAGGTTGGAATTCCATGTTGACCAGACCAAGTAAAGACAGAAAATGTTTTTTCCTTTAAGGAGAAAACATTAGCAAACCTGATGAACCTTTAAAAAGCAAATAACTATTACAGAGACTAGCTTTTAATTCCACAACTGAATTCTGAATTTGAACTTGAATACCACCAGATGACATGGTGAGATTTGAACTAATGTGGACAGAATATTGAGCTAGAGCCTCGATATTACCACGACACGTCCAATTCCTGATCTTTTCACCTATGCTCTATGAAACAAGCAAGAATCATCTTTTCTTTATTCAGCCATGGATGTGGGTACTGCTAGCTGGGCCAGTATTAATTGCCCAAACTGCCTTCTTGAATTACCGCAATCCGTTTCTGTAGGTACAGCTAAAATGTTATTGCAGAGGAAGCCCCAAGGTTTTGACCTAACAACACTGAAGGAGCAGCAGTGTATTGCCTCATCAGGCTAGTGAGTGTCTTAGAGGGGAACTTGCAGGTCTTCAACACAAAAATCAAGGTTGACACTCCAGTTAGGGAGGGTGTGCTGCATTGCCATTTGGAATGAGGGTTAAACCTCCCCTATTACAGTCTACCTACTCACAGATGTAAAAGATTACATTCCACACTTTTTAAACAGTTGAGTCAACCCCAGAGTCCTGGCCAATAGTTATCCCCCAAATAACATCATGAAAATGGTTATCATTAACACATTGCTATTGTGGAAGTTTGTTGTGCACAGTTTAACTGCAGTGTTACCAACAATGCAATTGTGATTCAAAAGAAATATTTCATTGGATGTTGAGGAGATATTCTCTATTGAGGAGATATTCGTTTTTCTCTATCACTGAATCCAAGCTTTTGAGAAAATTCATTTACGTCACACAGTTTATAAAAACCTTAGTATTCCTGATGTTTAGTTAGTTACATTGTTTGGAACCTTGTGTGCATATTGGCTGCTTCATTTGTTTTCCCCCCAGAGAAATGAAATGCTGACCAGTTCATCTGTTTTCAGTGATATTGGTTGCGAGGTAAATGTGAGCACCAGTGCAAAGAGAATTTCCCTTTTTTTTTAAAATAGTGGTGCAAATATGTCCTCCTGAAAAGACAGGAGGTTAAACTGAAACCCCACCTATGCGACCAGTGGTGTGCCACAGGAATCAGTGTTGGGTCCACTGCTTTTTGTCATTTACATAAATGACCTGGATGGGAATATAGGAGGCATCTTTAGTAAATTTGCAGATTACACCAAAATTGGTGCTGCAGTGCATAGCGAAGGTTATCTCAAAGTATAACAGAACCTTGATTAGCCGATAGGTGGAGTGGTGGCAGATGGAGTTTAATTTAGATAAATGCAAGGTGCTACATTTGGTAGGGCAAATCATTTTGGTAGTATTTGCACACTCGTCCTGGGATGCATTACTGAACAGAAACCTTGGAGTGCAGGTTCATAGTTTCTGGAAGGTGGAGTTGCAGGTTGACAGAGTAGTGAAAATGGCACTTGGTACGGTTACCTTTATTGGTCAGTGCATAGAGGAGTTAGGAGGTCATGTTATGGCTATGCAGGACACTGGTTGACCACTTTTGAAATACGTTGTTGTGGTTCTGTTCGCCGAGCTAGGAATTTGTCTTGCAAACGTTTCGTCCCCTGTCTAGGTGACATCCTCAGTGCTTGGGAGCCTCCTGTGAAGCGCTTCTGTGCTGTTTCCTCCGGCATTTATAGTGGCCTGTCTCTGCCGCTTCCGGTTGTCAGTTCGAGCTGTCCACTGTAGTGGCCGGTATATTGGGTCCAGGTCGATGTGTTTGTTGGTAGAGTCTGTGGATGAGTGCCATGCCTCTAGGAATTCCCTGGCTGTTCTCTGTTTGGCTTGCCCTATAATGGTAGTGTTGTCCCAGTCGAATTCATGTTGCTTGTCGTCTGTGTGTGTGGCTACTAAGGATAGCTGGTCGTGTCGTTTCATGGCTAGTTGGTGTTCGTGTATACGGATCGTTAACTGTCTTCCTGTTTGTCTGATGTAGTATTTTCTGCAGTCCTTGCATGGGATTTTGTACACTACATTAGTTTTGCTCATGTTGGGTATCGGGTCCTTTGTTCTGGTGAGTTGTTGTCTGAGCGTGGCTGTTGGTTTGTGTGCTGTTATGAGTCCTAGTGGTCGCAGTAGTCTGGCTGTCAGTTCAGAAATGCTCCTGATGTATGGTAGTGTGGCTAGTCCTTTGGGTTGCGGCATGTCCTCATTCCGTTGTCTCTCCCTTAGGCATCTGTGGATGAAATTGCGAGGGTATCCGTTTTTGGCGAATTATTTGTATAGGTATTCCTCTTCCTCTTTTTGTAGTTCTGGTCTGCTGCAGTGTGTGGTGGCCCTTTTGAATAGTGTCCTGATGCAACTTTGTTTGTGTGTGTTGGGGTGGTTACTTTCATAGTTTAGGACTTGGTCTGTGTGTGTGGCTTTCCTGTAAACCTTTGTGGTGAATTCTCCATTCGGTGTTCTCTGTACCATCACGTCTAGGAATGGGAGTTGGTTGTCCTTTTCTTCCTCTCTAGTGAATTGGATTCCTGTGAGTGTGGCGTTGATGATCTGGTGTGTGTTCTCTATTTCTATCCACGTTTCTGACCCAGAGTTTGGGTTGAAGTTGTGGTAAGACTGTTTGTTCTAACCTTTGCATTACTGCTTCTGCTAGGAGTCCAGAGATCGGTGAGCCCATGGGTGTTCCGTTGATTTGTTCGTATATTTGGTTATTGAATGTGAAGTGTGTTGTGAGGCACAAGTCCAGTAGTTTAAGTATGCCGTCTTTGTTAATAGGTTCAACGTCCTGTTGTCTGTTATGTCTGTCGAGCAAGTTGGCTATTGTTTCTTTGGCTAGTGTTTTGTCGATGGAGGTGAACAGTGCCATTACATCGAATGAGACCATAGTTTCTTCCTTGTCTATGTGTATATTTCTGATGATGTCCAAGAAGATGATGTCCATCTTCTACCAAACCTTGAACTTTTGAAATACTGTATTCAATTCTGGTCTCCCTACTAAGGGAAACTTGACCAGGTTCAGAAAAGATTTACAAGGATGTTGCCAGGGTTGGAAGGTTTGAGCAATAAGGAGAGGTTGAACACTCTGGGGTGATCAACAGTGGAGCGTCAGAGGGATGATCTTAGAGGTTTACATAATAATGAGGACATTGATAGGGTGAATAGCCAAGGACTTTTTCCCTCAGCACGGGAGCCCAAAACTAAATGACAGTGACAGGAGAAAGATTTGAAAAGGGACCTAAGGGGAAATGTTTCATGCAGATGATGGTGTGTTTACGGAATAAACTGCCAGAGGAAATGGTGGAGGCTGGTACAATTACAACATTTAAAAGGCATCCGGATGAGTATACAAATAGGAAGAGTTAAGTGTGATATGGGCCAAATACTAACAAATAGGACTATGTTCATTTAGGATATCTGGTCACCATGGACTGAAGGGTCTGTTTCCACGCTGTACATCTCTATGCCGATCTGAAAATCAGACATCAGACACGGCTGCATTCCTTCAAAATTCTGAACTGGCAAGCTTTGCACTTAAGTTCTGCTTCAGAGAGGAGACTGATAGATGTAAGCAAAGTCTCAGTGCATTGTTAAAAATCTGACTAAAAATAAAAGATAAAACAAAAGCTCAAAAGTGTTGTCTATGCTCTCCATATCGAATCAAAATGGGAAAAACATGCCTGGTATTATATACAGAAAAGCTGAGTATTAGCTAAGGATTAGAAATCCTTAGAGAAATTGCTTCAAAATTTCCTCTGCCTTTACCAAGAACTCTAAGAGAATTTAGTTGAAAAATTAACAGAAAAGGGCATTTATCCATAAAAAAAGTAAAACACTTGTGAAATCAATAAACTGATTTGGGAATTTTCAGCTCAAAGCTGAGCAAAAATAAAGTACAGAAAAGGGAGGCAATTCATCTTGCATTAATCTGGACAAACACAAGAATGATCATAATAACCTATGCTTGAAAAAAAACAGTACTAATTGGCTAACAAGTTCACACAGATTTCTCAATGACAAAGCCTTAACCAAGAGCTATTTTCCACACTCAATGTTGACATCAGTCCAAAATGATGCTCCAATAAAAAATTAAGCAACTTGCATGTGAATTTAGTGCCAATGAGGTGCGATTTACACATCCTAAAGATTAGCTAAACAAATCATACATCACTGAAAATGATGGAGAAATTCAGCAGATCTGGCTGCATCTGTGCAGAGACAAAGTGAATGTTAGTGGGTTTTGAGAAGATTTGTAGCTCAGGTTGAGTTCCTGGATGCAAGTTTGCTCGCTGAGCTGGAAGGTTTTGTCACCCTACTAGGTAACATCTTCAGTGGGCCTCAGTCGAAGCACGGTACATGATTCCTGCTTTTTATTTGTGTTTGGGTTTCTTTGGGTTGGTGATGTCATTTCTTGTTTTTTTTTCTCTGGGGTGGGGGGGTAGATGGGATCCAACTCGATGTGTTTGTTGATAGAGTCCCAGTTGGAATGCCATTCTTCTAGGAATTCCCGTGCGTGTCTCTGTTTGGCTTGTCCTAAGATGGATGTGTTGTCCCAGTCAAAGTGGTATCCTTCCTTATCTGTACGTAAGGATATGAGTAAGAGCGGATCATGTCATTTTATGGTTAGCTGACATTCATGTACCCTGGTGGCTAGTTTTCTGCCTGTTTGTCCAATGTAGTAATTGTTACAGTTCTTGCACAGTATTTTGTAAATGACATTAGTTTTGCTTGTTGTCTGTATAGGGTCTTTCAAGTTCATTAACTGCTGTTTTAGAGTGTTGGTGGGTTTGTGGGCTACCATGATGCCAAGTGGTGAACACAGTCCATTGATTTCTGAGCAACAAACCCAAACAAGCAGACAAAACACATCCAGAAACCCTAACCACTCTCCCCTACATCAAAGACATCCTGGAAATGACTGCCAGACTACTTGGCATCATGGTAGCCCACAAAGCCACCAACACACTAAAACAGCAGCTAATGAACTTGAAGGGAGCAAAACTAATGTCATTTACAAAATACTGTGCAAGAACTGTAACAAATACACTACATTGGACAAACAGGCAGAAAACTAGCCACCAGGGTACATGAACACCAATTAGCCACAAAACGACATGACCCACTCTCACGAGTATCCTTACATATAGATATGGAAGGACACCACTTCAACTGGGACAACACATTCATCTTAGGACAAGCCAAGCAGAGACACGTACGAGAATTCCTAGAAACATGGCATTTCAACTGGAACTCGATCAACAAACACATCGAGTTCGACCCCCATCTACCACCCCGAGAAAAAGAACAGGAAACAACATCACCAACCCAAAGAAACCCAAACACAAATAGAAAGCAGGAATCACATACAGTGCTTCACCTGAGGCCCACTGAAGATGTTACCTAGTAGGGTGACGAAACATCTGGAAATGAACCTTCCAGCTCAGTGAGCAAATCTACATCCAGAGTTAATGTCTCAGGTCTAATATGACATCTTCAAAATAGTCATACAAGACTTGCCCTCTCCACAGATGCAACGAGATCTGTTCAGTTTTGCTGGCATTTACTATCAGTTCCATCCAACATCTGCAATATTTTGCTTTGATTAAAATCAAGCATCATTCTCCTTTGGCTGTTCATAACAGACTTAACTGTAAATCACTCGTTCCTAAAGGGCTTATGTCCGAAACATCAATTCTCCCACTCCTCGAATGCTGCCTGGGCTGTTATGCTTTCCCAGCACCACAATTTTCAACTCTAATCTCCAACAACTGCAGTCCTTACTTTCTCCTGTAATCACCCAGCCCAAGCTTGCAAACCCCAAAGCAAAACATCTTTGCTAATTGCGATTTCGACCTTGGCACTGCATGCTGAATAATTCCAAGTGTTAACAGCTAAACTAACAAATCAATTTAAAATACTCAGTCAAATTCATAAAACTGCATATATATGCTTCTTAGAAGCAGCGTGCATTCATACTAATTCCTTGCAAAGGACTTTATTTTACCCAAACAAAAGGAATCTATTCAAGTACCTTCATTCTTGCATTGTCTAGAAGCATGGGGAAACTATAACCTCTTTCTCCATGGCAATGCTTTGGCAAATCAGTGTTGACATGCCCAATAATCAGCATCCTTTTCTCCTTCAATATAAATTGCTATGATCGTTTGAAATTAGGCTTTTTTTTTTAACATTTATGATGAATGCAAGATAAAAGCAGGAGCAACATTTCTCTCATTTTAAGCAGGATACATAAGCAACAGATTTTGTAAACGTCTATATACTCTGTCAACCAAACTTACTTCTCTTTCAAGAGTTGCCTGATTAATGTTTGTATGCTTTGTGAAATACATCTCTTTTACTTCAATGTTCCTAATAAAATTATATATTTTTCAGACCTTGAAAACTTGGCTTCGCGGTGTTTTATTCCCATTGTAAGCCATGTCATTTCCATTACTGGGAGAGGTTGGGCCAATGCGAAACACATGACAGAATATACGCACTATCTTCAACAAACTCTTCATCTGTGCTTCATAGTTGCTTGATAGACTGAGGACAGAGGAAAAGTAAAATCTAATATTTTGACATACAATTATTTTGCAAAACAGTAAAAGTACTCAAACAACCAAAAGAACTGGAAACCAGAAACAAAATCAGAAATTGCTGGAAAAAGTCAACAGTCTGGCAGCATCTGTGGACAGAAATCAGAGTTAACATTTCAGGTCCAGTGATTCTTCTTCAGAATTTAAAACCTTAACTCTGATTTCTCCCGACAGATGCTGTCAGACTTGCTGTTTTCAATTTTTAAATTCCTGTACATATCTGCAATACTGTTAAATCTCGAGTTTGGCCATTTCATTCATGTTTGAAAGATAATTTGGCATTGAAAACCCCTCATAATTACTACATATTCAGTTGTCTGTCAGAGTATTCCTGACGGAGGTGGTGGCAATAAAACAAAAATCACTTTCTTGCTCAATGTCAGCCTTAATATTCAATGATTCAGACAACTCTGCAGCAAATATTTACTAATACTTCATTAAAGCCCAACACCATAACTTCATTTATCACAATAGTTTCAGCCAGAAGGGTAAGCAAACCAACCTTGATTCTTCATTACTCTGGAGAATGGATAATTGTTTGACCATCCAGCACAAAAATACATTTTAAGATTCAGTGGCCCAAGCTTGCACATGAGGCTTGATCAAATGAGAAAAATTTAGCTACTTCCCAATGGAGGAACTAAGTAATTAATGTTAACATTTAACTTTCCACTAACAAATTTCCTTTAAAAGGATCTGACGTTGTGCTGAAGGGACTGAAATTAGAGTCCACGCTTAGTTTGGATTCCATTGCTGTTGTCAACTTACCTAAGCAACTTGTGACCATTTGTTGTAGCAACTTCAGCAAGACTGATCAGGATCTTCTGATACAGACTTTCATTCTGCGGACATAGATGCTCAAGAACTTGCCGTAACTAAATGCAAAATAAACCACACCTAACTTAATATGCTTATTCAAAAGGCTATCATACACAACATGAATGACTAATAGTGGTGCTATCTACAATGTGGTAAGGAATGCAAAATTAAAATTAGCTTGCGACTTTTCATGCTGATGCATCTTGGCCATTTCTACAAAATCCAAACTATTAAGCAGAAGATCTCTTTTGAATTGAGAGAAGAATAAATGTCCTCATTACACAAAAACAAAGGAGCCAAAGAAAACTAAACTACAACAGTAGCAGGGTTTTACAAATGAACAATTGCAGTATCTTTTAAAGTTATTTTGAGGCTTCTCTTCTCTTGAAGAATGTGGAACTAAATTATATGAAAGGGATGGACGACTGTCAGGACAACCACCCACAGAAGACTCCATTTCCAAAAATTTAAGTTTCAATGCTATTAATTAGATTTTACCTTTTTTTTAAAAAACTTCAATTTCAAAAATGTATTACAAATGTCAACATTAAAGATTTGAGCAAACAATTTTTTTCAATCGCTAAAAGACTTTAAAAATGTGCAATACTAGGTAATAATAAAAGCTTAAAATTACACAGATCAATAAGATCAATTTACAGCTTATATAAAGTCTTGTAATATACTATGCAATGCCATCATAATATATTGCCAAGCGTTCTACCACATATGTTTAAGCTTTTCACAAAAGACACAAAAAGCTTCCACACACAAGGTGGAAGCCTCTGATATTACGTTAACAACTGAGCTGGACACAAGTCTATTTGGAAGAGTGTTGGAAGAAAGTAATTATAAACTGATTTGCACCGATTTGGGACTGGTTACCAGCGGTGACCCATAGGCATTTGTTTTGAAGAAATTTTGTTCTTCTCTAATTTTATTCATGTTTTCTATGTAGTCACTGGAAACATGATTGACAAATTTGCAGATTGATTGTTTCCATTCTAACCCATGCAGACGATCCAATGTTCAGCCACTGCAGGCAGATCTAGTTATTTTGGGGGAATTTTGACTCATGACTGTGAAATGATGTTCAGATTGGTAGCATGCTGCTTTAACTTGCTCAACTTGCGTTCACATTTTAGCATTAAAAGAAGCTGGAAATAAAGAGATATGTTCTAGAAAGCAGATTTCTGAAGATTCACGAATAGTGTCATAATATCATAATTAAAGCACACTGTCTTGTACAGTATTTATTTATAGGATAATTGACTAAGACAAAGCATACTATTTTGCCCTTGGTAATTTTATTCAAAAGCAATGTCCACTACTAGCCCAGCACAACCTGCTTGACTCACCCACTGTCGACATATCTTTGGACTGCTTGTCCAACACGTCCAAGCAGAAATATTGCCAAACTATATATGGGGAAGACTGAAGTCACTGTTTTCAGTCCCCAGCATAAACTTCCCTTCTTGGCAACTGTCCAAAGATAAACAAGTTAAGCTTTAACCTTGGTGTTATATTTGACCCTTGGGTGTGCTTCTGACCACACTATTGACCACTACGAAAACCACCTATTCTCCTTCCCAAATATTGCACATTTTGGTTGCTACTTTTGCAAAATGTTTCCTGGTCGAACCTTTATCAACATCTATAACCTCTGGGTTTTTTCTACATTTGACTATTCCTAAGTCTTCTGCCTTGCATTCTCCATAAAAGTTAAGCTCATTCAAATCTCTGTTGCTCATAACCTAATTTATACCAAGCTCCATTCAGCTACCAACCTCATGGTTCACTGCTTCTAATTTATGCAACCTCTCCCAGCCCTATACTCCTTGATATGCTGCATTCCAATTCTGAACAGAGTGTCTCTAAGTTTAATCACTTCATCACTACTGGTTATGGATTCAGCTGTCTAGGCCCCAAGCTCTGCAATACGGTCCATATTCTTTCCTAATTCTTTACACTGCTCTTTCAAACCTTCATGTAGTACAGTTTCAAATTATATTTGATAATAGCTCTGAACAATCTGGGTAAGCCTCAATTTTTGTTATGAGTAATTTATTTTTGTGCAAGACCTTGGTCATGACTCCACTGAAAAACTATTAGTCTCCTGACATGGTGTCTGATGTGGAGGCTTAAAAAATTCTTGGAGACTAATTCGGAACAGATGGACTTAAAACGCATCAAAAAAAAAATCAGAGTAATCTGACCCATGTTGAAAAGATGATTAAGATGACAACATTTGTGCTTGAATTAAGAACTAGCTTAAGTTAATGCTTGTAGGTGAGAGATGTTGAGGGAATTGCAATTTTAAGTTGCATTAATTCAGATTCAGATATTGAGGTCTTCAGAAAAGTAGACTCCTGAAATAGGTGACTGCCTTGTTCGGCTGGCACCAAACTTGTTGCAGTTCTTTCGACAAGAATTGAACTTGTCAGGCTGAAAAAAAAAAATAAACGGTAGACAATACAAAGAATGATGAGGCTTGATGGATTTCTTTACATCTCCATATTTTTGTTTGGGGCAAAAGGAATGCCCTATTTCACTCCCCTGCCCAATGGGCCTGAGCTTTTTTTAAAAAAAAAGGACCAAGAACCGTAAATGCTGGAAATCAGAAACAAAATCAGAAATTGTTGGAAAATCTCTGGCAGTATCTATGGAGAGAAAGCAGACTTAAAGTTTGGGTTCTGTGACTCTTCTTCAGATGCTGCCAAGCCACCTGAGTTTTTCCAGCAATTTCTGATTTTGGTCTGAGGTTTAAATTGGTTTTTGTGCCCCTTCCAGGTAATGATGCAGTGTTTAGATGCGTATGTTGATAATGTATGGGACCAGGATGATAGGCCAGAGGATTTTTGTCTATCATTCGACATTCATATTTTATTCTGCACTGTACTTTTAAAATTCATAACTGATCTAGTGAATTAAGTTCAGAGAACATTACCATGTTCTCCTTGATATCTTCATTCTGTGTCATCTGAATCAGTGTTTGGAAGAGTCTGGGATGGTGCTGGATCAAAACTTCACACGTCTCTCCATAGCCTCCCTAAACAAGCAGAATAATTACAAGAAATCACATCTGATTAACAAAATAAGGTGACCAAACAATGAAATAAACAAAAGATTATTTTGTTTACAGAACCATTTCACAACAATTAAACTTACAAGCTACAGAATCCTTCACTGCTTAAAACCATAAAGCCAGTTAAAAGGAATTCAGCAACACCTATGGGACAGATTAAACTTATGCCTGATGTTCTTCTCACAAGAGGGGAAGTGAGAATGTTCTAGAAAGCATTTCTGTGAACCAATCAAAAAGTAGTTCTCATGTGGAAAAGGGTACCTGCAGTGGTTTCCAACATATTAGAAACATAGCAAAGTTACTTGTTTTTTTTTTACAGATGTGCTTTATTATCCATGCCCAATCAACTTGATAGCATACAATGAACAAGATCTTCCAAACTGCCAATCACCATTTTGGTCCATATTGAACCCTTCTTATTCATATACCCATCCAGATGCCTTTTAAATATTGTAATTGTACCAGCATCCACCACTTCCTCCGACAGCTCATTCCATACATGCACCACCCTCTGCGTGAAAAAGTTGCCCCATAGGTCTCTTTTATATCTTTCCCCTCTCACCCTAAACTTATGCCCTCTGGTTCTGGACTCTCCCATTCCAGGGAAAAGACCGTGTCTATTTATCCTATCCATGCCCCTCATTATTTTATAAACCTCTATAAAAGGTCACCCCTCAGCCTCCGACGCTCCAGGGAAAAACAGCCTATTCAGCCTCTTCCTCCAAGTCAAATCCTTCAACCCTGGCAACATCCTTGTAAGTTGTTTCTGGACCCTTTCAAGTTTAACATCCTTCCGATAGGAGGGAGACCAGAAATGCATGCAATATTCCAAAAGTGGCCTAACCTATTCCCTCTCCGGCCGCAATATGACCGCCCCAGCTCCTATACTCAATGCTCTGATTAATAGAGGAAAGCATACCAAATGCCTCTTTCACTATCCATCTATCTGCAACTCCACTTTTAAGAAACTGTGAACCTGCCCTCCAAGGTCTCTGTTCAGCAACACTCCCTAGGACCTTACCATTAAATGTACAAGTCCTAACCGGATTTGCCTTTTCAAAATGCAGTACCTCATTTATCTAAATTAAACTCCATCTGCCACTCCTTGGCCCATTTGATCAAGAACCCATTGTAATCTGAGATAACCTTCTTCGCTGTCCACTACACCTCCAATTTTGGTGTCTGCAAGCTTCGTAACCATACCTCCTACGTTCACATCCAAATCATTTATATAAATAACGAAAAGCAGTGGACCCAAAGCTGATCCTTGTGACACACGCTGGTCATAGGCCTCCAGTATGAAAGGCAACCCCCCCAATACCCTGCTCGGTCTTCCACCTTTGAGCCGGTTCTGCAGCCAAATGGTTAATTCTCCCAGTATCCCTTGAGATCTAGCTTTGCTAAATCAGTCTATCCTGAGGAACCTTGTCAAACTCATATTGCATTCCTTGAGGTTGTTTTGCTGTTTATTGATTGGCACTGGGTTTTTAAATGAAGCTAACATCGTCCAAACTATACAACCTTCACCCCAAGGAACCAACCCCACCCCCACCTCCAATGCCATCATGCTGACCAGATCTTCTCAACCCACCCCTCAGCACTCCTGATCATGCTCACCAGTACTACTTAGCCACGCTGGCTACTGCCCAGGAGTAATGCTTCCATACTATGCTTCCCACTACCCATCAAACCACACCCCTTACCATCAGGCTCATCACCTCCCCTCGTTATCACCTGATAAGAGTTGGCAATGACATCTGTTGAGGTATATGCAATGTGTACAAAGTAACATTTAAAAGGAAAAAAAAGAAAGTACATTTGAGAACTTAACACCATAAAGCTGTTTTGAGATTTGTTGTTCAGTTAAGTCTTATTCCTGCTTGGTGACACTGCTTGTTGTTTTGAAGAGCATTCATTCAGGTGAAAATTATTGACCTGAATTTTGCGTTATAAGGAATTATAGAATCCCTATTGTGTAGAAACAGGCCATGCAATCCAACAAGTCTACAATGACTCTTTGGAGAGTCTCCCACTCAGACTCTCAGCCCCTACTCCATCTAGCGTCTGTCAGCTTAGTTAAATAACCTAATATGACAAAAACTTTGGAACAAAACTTCACAATGCTCGCATTTCCTAACTGAAAGTAGGATGAAAGATCTTAGAGTGCAAATAGTAAGCAGCAATTAAAACACAGTTTGAAGAGGTGGGCTCAAAATGGAGTCAGAGAAGACTGCAAAGGGAATGGAATGAATTCCTGATGGAATGTGATGCCAGGAAGGTAGATAGCATCATAAAAGTCTACAGCACAGAACAACCCAGCCAGTCTGCACCAGTCAAAAAAAACCTAACTATTCTAATCCCAAATTTCCAGCATTTGGCCGATATCCTTACATACCTTGGCATCACAAATGTCAATCTAAAAACTTCTTAAATACATGAGTTTCAGCCTCTACCACCTTTACAGGCAGTGAAGTTCCATATTTACACCACCCTCTGGTGTTAAAAAAAGCAGTTTCCTCACATCTCCTCTAACTTTCTATCCCTTGCTTTAAATGTACTGCCCCATCGTCACAGACCCCTTCACCAGGGAGAAATGTTTCTTGCCATGTACCGTATCTATGAACCTCAGTCTCCTCTTCTTGAAGGAAAAAAATCCAATCTTTCAAACTCCCCAACCCAGGCTACATTCCTGTAAATCTCCTCTGCTATTGCATTCGTTCTATAATGTGGATTCCAGAACTGCACACAATACTCTAGCTGTGGCCTAATCAACATCTTATACAGCAAAACCTCCCTGTCTTAAACTCTATGCTTCGACTAATAAAGATGAGCATCATATATCCCTTCTAAACCTAAACTTTACCTACTTATCCCACAACCTTGAGGATTTGGTTGGCACATGCCTGAAAAATGATTCATTACTAAGTCAGTTTGCTGTTTTACAGCCAATTTCAAATTTACCTCAGCACATCTTACTGTCGGAATGAATTGCATACTTTCCATAAGGAACAAAAAAAATTCTACTGCAAGCAACTTATATTTAAAGCCAAAAACAAAGTTGCTGGAGAAACTCAGCAGATCTGGCAGCTTCAATGCAGAAAAAGCAGAGTTAACATTTTGAGTGCAATGATCCTTCAGAACCATCCAGAATAGTCACTGGACTCAAAATCTCTACTTTGCTTTCTCTTTACAGATGCTGCCAGACCTGAGTTTCACCAGAAAATTTGTTTTGCTTCAGATCTTCAGCATCTGCAATTCTGTTTTATTTTGTTTAAACTCTTAAAATATAGTGCCATTATTCAATTTCGAAACTAAAATTTAAAATAAAAATTTGCCGCAAACATCTCATACCCAAGTCTTTACAAAGTTAGGAAGAAACGTCTTCACCCTGTGTGTGGTTGAAATGACGGAAGACAAAATTGAAGGACACAATAAACATGGATTTAGATGAAGCTCAGATTGTTTCCTTTGAAACAGAGGGGGCTGAGAGGAGACCGGATTGAGATGTATTAGATTAATTTGATCGAAACTTTCAAGGACACAACCATGTGCAAATGAGAGTAGTGCAATTTATAGTTTATAGGATTTTATAAGTTTTTGCCAAAAGATTCCATGAGAGTCCGATAAAGAAAGTAAAGGTACATGGGATCCAGGGCAAGTTGGATCCAAAATTGCCTTAGTTGCTGGGGGACAAAGGGTCATGGTGACAGAAGACCAGGATAGAAGGTGGGTCACAGGGGTCAGTGCTGATTTCACTTTTGATCATGATATGTATATGAATGATGTAGAAGAAAATGTGGGGGTGGATGGTAAAGTTTGGGAAGGCTGAGAGTAGTTCAGCTATGAAGAGTCTAGATAAGCAAAAGAGGCCGAGGGTAGGGAACACTTTGAGGGGAATGAAAAAGAATAGATAGAAAGCAGCTATTCTCTGTTTTTGACTCTTCAAATACAATGTGGCATAATTTTAAGGTGAAAGGCAGAAGGTTTAGAAGGGAATTGAGGAAATTATTGTCACCCAGAAGTTGATGTGAATCTGGAATTTATTACTTGGGTGGATAGAATTTTTACAGGTTGGGACGAAACCTCACAAACTTTGAAAATTATTTAGATGTGCACTTGAAATGTCACATTATTCTATGGACCAAGTACCAGAAAGTGGTAGTACTGTAGATTTAGTTATTAAATTGATACAGGTTCAATGGGCCAAAGGGATTCTTCTGTACTTTGAAATATTATGACGGGGAATTTAGTTTTAGATGAGAATAGATTTCTTACAGTGTGGAAACAGGCCCTTCGGCCCAACAAGTCCACACCGACCCGCTGAAGCACAACCCACGCAGACCCATTCCCCTACATTTACCCCTTCACCTAATACTTCGGGCAATTTAGCATGGCCAATTCACCTAACCTGTACATTTTTGGACTGTGGGAGGAACCTGGAGCACCCGGAGGAAACCCACACAGACACGGAGAGAATGTGCAAACTCCACACAGACAGTAGCCCGAGGCAGGAACTGAACCCAGGTCTCTGGCGCGGTGAGGCAGCAGTGCTAACCACTGTGCCACCATGCCGCCCAGTTCTTAGAAATGGAAATATTAGCATGGAAGAGTTGGGATGAATGGCCTGATGCTGTACTGCATATACTATGAACTGAATGGCACACAAAGTCAAAGGGCAAAGCAGCCCATTTGATTGGCACCACATCTATAAACATTCACTCTCTCCACCAAACCTCAGTAGCAGCAATGCATTCAAGATGCACTGCAGACATTCAACAAGGCTGCTTGGACAGCAACTTTTAAACGTCATGACCTCAACCATCTAGAAGGTCAAGGGTGGCAGATACATGAGAACACCACAATCTGCAAGTTGCCCTCCAAGCCATTCGTCATCCTGAGTTGGAAACATATCCTTCAGTGTCATTGGAACAAAGTCCTAGAACTCCCTCCCGAACAGCATCATGGGTCTACCTATTACACATGGATTGCAGTAGTTCAAGATGCAACTCACCATCACCATTGCAAGAGTAACTAGGGATAGTAATAAATGCTGGCGTAGCCGCGACACTCATGTTTTGAATGAATTTTAGAAAAACCAAAAAAAAAAGAATATTGGTTCACTTTCTCAACCAGAGTTTGGGTGAAATCTTTGAAACAAAAAGATAATGTACAGCAGTATTAAATAATCTCGCCAAAAATGGGATGAAAACTGGAGATGAGGAATTGCATGGGGCAGTGGTAAAGTCACTGGGAATTGAGAACGCTATTGTTCTGGGGACACTGGATGCAATCTCAACATGGCACATGGTGAAATTTGAATTCAATACAAAACATCTGGAATAAAAATAGTTATTCTCATAGATGATCATGTAATCATATATCTACAAACCCAAATGTTTAGGGAAGAAACTGTTGTATTGGTCTGTCCTGCCTGCAGACACACAGCAATGTATCAGACTCTCAAAATGCCCTCTAAGCAATTAGGCTTGGGCAATAAATGCTGGCCTTATCACTGACACCCATACCCCATGAACGAATTAAAAATACATACAGATTTTACTGTGGAATGGGATCTTTATTACCAGTAAGATGTTTAAGTAGAGAAAAGAGGCAAAGTGGGGCGGGGTGGGGCGGGGTGGGGCGGGAGGGGGGGGGGGGCGGGGGAGTGGGCGGCGGGAAGAGAGGAAGGTCTGGGGATTCTAAAGAAAGAAGGGACAAAGAATAATGCAATGTTTATATGTTATCAAGCTTGCTCCATATACTGGAAAACACACCAAAACAAGGAGAAGCTCTTTCATTGAAAAGGTTCTGCAGTGAAGAGCAGAAAATGAAATCACAATAAGGTTGCCTGATCTACCCTGAACAAATTGTACATATATAATTTATTCCAATAGGTAATGTGAAATTGCTAGTGAGAGATGGACAAAGATTTGAAAACTCCTCCGCCAGTTATTTGAGAATTCAAATTCATTACAAAAATGCCCAACAGAATTCATTCTACTTAACTTTGTTTAGTCTAGAACAAACTTTCTATTCCTCCTTTGGATGCAAAAAAAAAGGAGCCAAGAACATTTTCTAAGTCATAATACCAGAACCAAAGTTGTACCTGTACACAGAGATCCAGTGGAGTAACACCATTTTTGTCAGCTAAGTATTTGGCTCCCCTTGAAATCAAAATTTGCGCTGTATCTCTTTGACCATGACTGCAAAAGATTGATAAATAAATTAGTCAACTTAAAAATTTACAACTAATAAATGTACGCTGTATCAAATCAACTCAGTTCTTTTCCCTTGGAACATAGCAGAACAGATAGGTCATTCACCCCTTCAGCTTCATCACTCTATAAACAATAATGCACATCTGGTTGTTACCTCAACTCCATTCTCTACCGGTTTCTTAAAACCAGGGCTGGCCTTGACTGAGCAGCACAAATGGCCATAGACTGCCCATAGTTAATGCAACAGATATTGGCTGATAGTAATTCAAGTTAGCAAAAGATATTTGCTTAATGTAGTCTTCATAAGTAGAACAATAGCAGCTCAGTAGACTCACGGTTACTGAACTGAGATAGAATATGCAGCTGCAGTTATTTACAGATAAAATACAGGGAAGAACATTTCACGCTAATTAGTGAATCCCTCAAATTATTTAATCAATCTGTTACAATACGACTCGTTGGTTTTAGTGAAGATTCTTCAGATAATCATACATATCAATTCTGAAGAAGTCATAGATTCACCAATTACGAAAAGCATGAGGGAAAAAGTTTCAAATAAAAATTGAGAGCACAAACCAAACAATACTCCATTACCCCAGCCTCAACTGCAGGAACCTTGCAGTCATCCGACAACTGGAAGAACAAGGCATATTGGTGAAAACACACAGCTCCTCCAACAGCCCCATATGGCCGGTGTGAAAACCTGATGCAACTTGGCACTTGGCCATTGCCTATAGAAAGGCCAACAAATGCCCGATCAATCAAAAAACTCCACTGGTCACAGATCCCACTACTACTTTTAATGCCCTCACACCAGAACATAAATACTTCTATGTTAGATATGGCCAAAGGATTCTGGTTGGCACCTTGGCCTTCACTTGAAGTTTGCCTTCACTGTCCAGGAACAGTGGTTTCCGTAGCAGTTCTATTGTATTTCACTTGGTCCTGCATAATCATTTGTGAAAAGCTGGTTTTTTTTTCTTTACTGTACAGGAGACTGAGGGGGCATCTGATAGAAATATATAAGATTATGAGAGGCATGGATAGGGTGAATGCACTCAAGTCTTTTTCCCAGGGTTGGGGCATCGAGGACTAGAGGGCACCAGTTTAAGGTTTGAGAGCAAAGGATAAAAGAGAACCTGAGCGGCAACTTTTTTTTTTAAACACAGAGGGTGGTATACATTTGGAATAAGCTGCCAGCAGAAGTGGTTGAGGCAAGTACATTAACAACATTTAAAAGGCATTTCAACAAATACATGGATGGGAAACGTTTAAAAGGATATGGGCCTTATCCAGGGAAATGGGGTTAATGTGGATGGACATTTTGGTCAGCATGAACCTGTTTGGGCCTAAAGACCTCTGTGCAGTAGGACTCCATGACTATATGACTCTAATTACTGGTTTGTCTTTTATAGTTATTCAGTATGTGGATGATATTCTACTCACCTCGAATACAGAGGAACAGCAGGAAGAGGATCCGTGAATCCTACTGGACCACTTGCATTCCCGAGGACATAAAGCCAATTTTAACAAGGCTCAAAAGTGTTTCAGGAAGAAGGTGTGTATATAGGGCAGAAGATTTCAGAAGCGAAAAAAAAAGCCCACTACTATCCAGGAGCTCGGATCCTTTTTAGGACTGAGTAACTTTAACAGGAATTAGATTGATTCCTACACACAACTAGCACAACCACAACCAGAGAACAAATCTCTTAAAGAGCAAGAGAGCATCAAAGAAAATTATCACTCCCACAGAAGAGCAACAAGAGGCTTTTAGGAATCTAAAAAAGGTCTTAAGCTAGACATCAGCTTTGGGAAATGTGGAAAATGATTTACCCTTTTTGTAAATGAAAAGGAAGGATCCATGACAACCAAATTGATGCAAAATCATGGAAGTTTACAAAGACCCATAGATGCCACCGAGCAAAACTAATTGCAGTAGCCTTGGACCGGGGAAGTTGTTTGAGGGCAGTGGAAGTCACAAGTTAGGCTGTAATGTCGACCAAAACTGGTCGTTTCCCACACAGTGTATGCCTTACTGTCAACTAATAGAATATTGCAAGTAAGTGCAGCCAGATGGACCCACTGCACAACAGTATTAGAAGCCCTCAAATCCCACAGTTCAGGCCAGCCCACTTAACCCCGCAACAATGCTCCCAATGTCCAGAGAGCAGGAAGAGGGAGGAGAGAGGTTTGAAAAACAATACTGTGTGGAAATTTTAAAACGTGTAGACAAAGCAACTCAAGCTGAACAGCCTCTGCAGAACCCAGATCTCATTCTTTGTGCAGACAGGTTCTCTTCCGTTGAAAACGGTATCAGAAAAGCAGGTTGTGTAGTAACCATTCTACCTGAAGTCGTGGCAAAAAGTAGTCTACTTGTCAGAATATCAGTCCAACAGGCCAAGCTGTGTGCTCTAATCAGACGCCTGCAAGATAGCAAAAGGGACAGATGGCAAATATCCACATAGATTCCCATTATGCATTTGGAGTAGCCCACAATTTTGGGCCACTTGGCAAAGGAGGGGATTCCATACAGCTGCAGGTCATAGAGATGTACAGAATGGAAACAGACCATTCGGTCCAACCCATCCACACCGACTAGATATCACAACGCAATTTGTTCCACCTGCCAGCACTCTGCTCATATCCTTCCAAACCCTTCCTATTCATATACCCATCCAAATGACTTTTAAATGTTGCAATTGTACCAGCCTCCACCACTTCCTCTGGCAGCTCATTCCATACACGTACCTCTGCGCGAAAAAGTTGCCCCTTAGGTCTCTTTTATATCTTTCCCCTCTCACCCTAAATCTATATGCCCTCTAGTTCTGGACTTCCCGACCCCAGGGAAAAGACTTTGTCTATTTATCCTATCCATGCCCCTCAATTTTGTAAACCTCTAACTTCACCCCTCAACCTCCGACACTCCAGGGAAAACAGCCCCAGCCCGTTCAGCCTCTCCCTATAGCTCAAATCCTCCAACCCTGGCAACAACCTTGTAAATCTTTTCTGAACGCTTCCAAGTTTCACAACATCTTTCCAATAGGAAGGAGACCAGAATTGCACGCAATATTCCAACAGTGGCCTAACCAATGTCCTGTACAGCCGCAGCATGACCTCCCAACTCCTGTATTCAATACTCTGACCAATAAAGGAAAGTTTCCCAAACACCCTCTTCACTATCCTATCTACCTGCGACTCCACTTTCAAGGAGCTATGAACCTGCACTCCAAGGTCTCCTCATTCAGCAACACTCCCTAGGACCGTACCATTAAGTGTATAAGTCCTGCTAAGATTTGCTTTCCCAAAATGCAGCACCTCGCATTTATCTGAATTAAACTCCATCTGCCACTTCTCAGCCCATTGGCCCATCTGGTCCAGATTCTGTTGTAATCTGAAATAACCCACTTTTCTGTCTACTACACCTCCAATTTTGGTGTCATCTGCAAACTTACTAACTGTACCTCTTATGCTTGCATCCAAATCATTCATGTAAATGACAAAAAGTAGAGGACCCAGCACCGATCCTTTTGGCACTCCACTCGTCACAGGCCTCCACAACCACCCTCTGTCTTCTACCTTTGAGCCAGTTCTGTGTTCCCATTCAGATAGGGGTAAAGTCTGAAATCTACTTGAAGCCATATAACTATCCCATAGAAACCCAAGAAAATGCTCTGGCTGGCCAAGCAGCCAGAGAGGCTGCCTCACAAGAATAGCCTCCATTGGAACCCACCTTAAAGTGTAAACTAAAAACTCTCAGGACTTTGACACAAGACCTAAAGATTTCAGGGCGGCACTGTGGCTCAGTGGTTAGCACTACTGCCTCAGTGCCAGGAATCCAGGTTCGATTCCAGCCTCGGGCAACTGTCTGTGTAGAGTTTGCACATTTTTCCCATATCTGCGTGGGTTTCCTCCCACTGTCCAAAGATGTGCAGGTCAGGTGAATTGAGCATGCTACTTTGCCCATAGTGTTAGGTGCATTAGTCAAGGGTAAATGTAAGGGGATGGTTCTGGATGGATTGCTCTTTGGAGGGTTGAATTATTGGGTCAAATGGCCTGTTTCCATACTGTAGGGAATCTAACCTAAAAAAAAAATCTAATCTAAAGCATATGCAGAGTCAGTGCTGAGAGAGGAAAAAATGGACCTGGATTAAGGCAGAACTTTACCTGTACAAAGACAATATCTAGCAACAGAGACACAACAAACTCATTGCCCTGAATTCATTAATGCCTCTTTTTAGGGCAATAGATCGACTCATGGACACATTTGGCTCTGCAACAAACACCATAATTCCAGAAGAGCTGGTGAGCTCGGGGTTTTAAAAGGCATGCACAGGTGGTGGCAGACTGTTGCACGACCTGCCGCAAGAACAACTCCAGACCCATCATAGCTATGCCCCAAGTGAGACCCCCCCGCTTCTGCAGGACTTTTCTAATACCTAAAAGTGATTACAAATCCCTCTCACAATGATGAGGCTATACTGAAGAAGTCCTAGATACCGTCACCAAACTCTCCAGTTGGGTGGAAGCCTTTCCAACCTGATGAGGCACAGCCGATCACATAACTAAAGTTTGTGTAAGGATCACATTCCTCAGTGGGGAGTCCTGACCAGTACAAATGCTGACCAAGGGACATGCTTCATAGGTGCTGACTGCAAGGAAGTTTGCACGTTGCTAAACATTAAACGGGCCTCCACTGCCCTCATCACCCCCACTTCAGGGGGAGCGGAACAAACCAACCAGATGATAAAACAAAGATTCACTAAGCACCACCCAGAGGGAGTGCCCTGGCCACAAGCCCGGTCAATCTGGGCAGCCACCAATCAATGGGACTAAGCCCTTTTGAAATCATCACTAGAAGGCCTATGGCCCCAGGAACAATTGATTTCCGCAAAGCCAATTGCCACTTAAATGATTGACATATTGTTGAAGTGTTGTCATGACATAACCAACTCCGTCAGGTCAACTTCCCAGAAGATATCAGCCGCTTGGGGTAATCCACCAAAGGGAGGGCACAATATTGTCTGGGAATGTGGATATACCTGAAGAAAATCCATAAAGAACTGTTGGAGGCCAAATGGGAAAGACCCTACCAAGTGCTGCTGACCACTCCAGCAGCAGTAAAAGTCCAAGGGAAGAAAACTTGGATCCACGCATCACACATAAAACAAACCACAAATAATTCAAGTATTAAGAACTGTTACATCTAGCCAAAGATGGGGAAATTGATTGTATTATTAACCATACTTATTTTAAGTGTCTGCTTTCTAGCAAGTTGCCAGACTCTTGCACGAGAGTGATGACAAAGAAAAAGGGAACTGCATGCAAATGGCTTTTTATACAAGTCTTGCACATATGCCAAACAAGCTATGCCACACAGCCATCCACTCGAAAGAGGGCATCCCCATAAGAGCCATCCCTTTTAATGCATCCAAAATGGCAGAATGGGTAATTTGCCAGAATGCCTTTTTAGAGAATCCAGCACTACAGGCATGGCAGTCCTCAGCAGGAGTGTATTGGGGCAAATATAGGATAGGGGAATGGGTCTGGGTGGGTTCCTCTGAGAGGGTTGATGTAGACTTGTTGAACCGAAGGGCCTGTTTCCACACTGTGGGGATTCCAATTCTAATTAAGACCCATTTATCCCTAATCTGCACTTCCTGTTAGCTACAAATCTTTATTCTTACTAATTTACGACTCCCTTGCAGCCGATGGTCTTATGTGCAGCAACTTTGATGGGGCAGGTTATCAAGTGTCATTTGCAAAACCAAGTATACCACATTAGAAAGATCCCACCAGCTTTGCCCAGTTTCCCTGTTTCTCTGAATGTCAAGTAATCTTCAATATTTAAAGCCTCTGTCATCCTCCACCATACTAATAGTTATCCGGTCATACATCTTCATTTCTATTAATGATATAGTGGAGCTGATGTTGGACTGGGGTGGACAAAATTAAAAATCACAACAGCAGGTTATAGCCCAATAGGTTTATTTGGAAACTCCAGCTTTTGGACTTCTGCTCCTTCAGTAGCAACGCTCCAAAAGCTAGTGCTTAGAAAGAAACCTGTCAGACTACAACTTGGTGTTGTGATTTTTAACTTCACAACTAGGTAGCTTGTGTGTGTATTTGTACAAAATATAAAATTAATGAAGATCCTTAAAAAGGGTGGCCTGATTTACCAGTAATGAGCAGCTTATGCCCTTTGAAGGAGTTAAACTCATGCCCCAGCCAATGGAGGCAACACCAGTTAAATACTGCCATGACACTTTCAGTTAGAAAGTTGCAGTACTTGTGCAATGGCTGTTCATTGTGTAGTATATTGCCACTGGCTCCGAAGACTGTTCTGAAGTGACATACGAAACCCTCCACCATACCACTAATAGCTATCTTCGTTTCTATCAGTGCGAATAACTCATTCATTTTGTTACAAATGTCACGTGTATTCAGATTCTGCCGCCTTCCTGCTTCTAATGCAATTCAAGTCGACTTTCCATGGAGGTATTATAAATTCATAGTCACGTGACTATTGAGAGGGGCAAGAATTCTTCCCAGCTCACCAAATACTGCAGCTCAGCCAGGCTACATCTTTTTTCAAGCTTAATTTAAAGTGAGGCTGTTGAATTTAAGTAGCAGAATTTCCTTATGTTTTTCAAACCTGTACTTTTACTTGTCACAGAAGGAGGAGGAAGGCAGACAGAGAGTAAGAATAAGGCAGGCAAGGTGAGCAAGTGGGTATATATGAGGGAGGGCAGGGTGCTGATAGTAAATATGCTCGCGCTAATAAAGGTGGTTAAGTGTCACATGGGACACTTGCCGTTGAAGCACGATACAAAACCTTTGGTTCGGCCACAGCCGTAGTGTTGTACATAATTGTGGTCACTGCACTATAGGAAAGATGGGAATTCCTCGAGGGGAAACAGAGGAGATACACCAGGATTTTGCCGAGGATTGAATACTTTGGCTTTGAAGAGAGGCTAGATAAGCATAAGTTCTCTTCTTTGGAGCATAAAAGGTTGAGGGGACACCTGATAGAGCTACATAAGATTATAAGGAATGTGGACAGAGTGGAGAGAAAGTAGGTGTTCCCCTTCGTTGAAGGGTCAGTAACAAGAGGGACACTTTTAAAGGGGAAGGCAGGAGACAGAGGGGTTTTCAACTCAGACGCTTTGGGCAGGGGTTGGAATGTTCTACCTGGGAGGATAGTTGAGGCAGGTAACTTCACAACCTTTTTAAAAAAATGGATGAGCACTTCAAAACACCTATCCAAACCAGGGACCGTGCATTGAAAAGTCAATTTAGCATAGTTAGGTGGTACAGACTCTGTACTGTGCGATTCCATGGAATTCATATACGTCAAAAATCTGTTAAGTTACCTTTCAAAAATTATCAAATGTATTTTCTTCATTCTTTCAAGGAGTGCTTTCCTGATCACAAGTTATTGCACAAAAACAGTTAACATGAGTTTGAGGGCGGCACGGTGGCACAGTGGTTAGCACTGCTGCCTCACAGCGCCAGAAACGCGGGTTCAATTCCCGACTCAGGTGACTGACTGTATGGAGTTTGCACGTTCTCCCCGTGTCTGCGTGGGTTTCCTCCGGGTGCTCCAGTTTCCTCCCACAGTCCAAAGATGTGCAGGTCAGGTGAATTGGCCATGCTAAATTGCCCGTAGTGTTAGGTAAAAGGGGTAAACGTAGGGGAATGGGTGGGTTGTGCTTCGGCGGGTCGGTGTGGACTTGTTGGGCCAAAAGGTCTGTTTCCACACTGTAATGTAATCTAATCTAATTTCACATCTGCCTCGTCTGAAATTTATGTCCTCTGATTACTAACACCTCTACCACTGGAAACAAATTGATTTTCAATACCAAAACTCTTTATGACTTTGAAGATTTCCATTTAGTCTCCTTTGACCTTCGGTTCTAGAAAAAAAAAACACCACCAGTTTCTCTAGTCAAGCAGCTGAAGATACAATTCTCACTCCCCTTTTGTGTTTTTACAATTTGTGCCAATTGATAAGACAATCAAACCTTGATTTTCCTTAAGCAAAAACAAAAAAAAGGATAAATTATCTTTCAGTACAGTTATCACAATTTGATTAACAATGTACTTCCAGTGACCACAGGTAAGTTGCATAAGCAAATTTAAAAAAAGAAAATACATGCTACTTCTTTCAGCCTCTGTCATTGTACTTCAGGTCATCATATGCTGGTTGGCTTGCCATGTTACCACCTCAATTCCCTTCTTTGATTCACCCATTCATCTTCTAATTCCACTTGCAAAAAGGACATACGTTTTATAATCGCAGACTTTGTTCATCAACTTTCACTCCTCCTTTACCTGAGTTTGTTGGGCTGCAAGGTCCTCATATCAAGCATCCGTGACCAAGTTACCATTCTACATGAAGCCAGACTCAGAACTGGCAGGTCATTTATTTGTAAGAAAATACCACATCAGAGCCTTATCCAGACACAGTTCATTTTCTGGTGACCTCTGCTGGCAACACACAATGAGGAATGGGAATGACAACTGGATCCAAGCTTAAAACAGGAAGTTTTGACCAACTGTGGTACTATCACTACAGCAGTTCATTAATTCAAGAGAAAAAAAAAACAATTTGAATCCTTTCAGCTGAATAGACTAGTCAATCTGGAAGCCTTCATTAAGAAAACTGAGAAAAAAAATAGACCAAGTCCATTTTCAGGTATTGGAACGGTGATACGATTATCCTGTTGAAGCAGGCTTCACACAACAAACATTGTGTTAGCTAATCATCTAAACTAAGTCAGTGTGGAACAAAATCATTGTTGACTGGTTAGGATCCTTGCTGTCACGCAGCTAAACTGGACCTCAAGATAGCCTTCCCTCACTGCACTCCTGCAATAGGAACAGCTGCAACCATCTCTTGATGGGTTGCCAGGAAGGAAAACTATAACAAATAGAACAACAAGGCAGGGAGGAATCCCAGACTTGATGACAAAGACATTCTTGTTGGAGGTGAATATGGCAGGAGAGGTGCCAATTCTCAATGGGGAGCTGAAAGAATTTTAAGGGACTGTCTGAGAAACAGCTGGGCAGGAGGGAATTAATTTCTGGAGATTTTGCTCAAAGATCTGGCTGCAGTGCCAGAAAATGTAAAATGAACTCTAACAGGCAATCAAGATTAGTCACTGCAACTTCTCATGACACCCTCCATAACATCTCACAATACTTAATTCAAAGCTCGCATTCAGCAATCAGAACCATACCCAACACCCAGATAGATACCCAATATCAGTAACTGGAATTATTCACAATTCCAGCTATTCAACTTCAAGCATTTATTCCACTTCAGTGAAAATATATTCCATTTAAGTGTTCTAAAACCCAAGTCAAAATTCTTCCACAACCTACTAAGTATTTGGAGAGAAATTAATGAACAGATTTAAATAAATTTGTGGGCAGTTTAATTCAAAAAGTCAATCCACAATACCTGCAAGCAAAGTACAAAGGAGTAGCTCCAGAAACATTAGGCCGGTTGATATTTGCACCACTTTCAAGAAGGCAAAGAACTGTCTGTGAAGAGAAAACAAAAGATAACAATGAAGATCTCAACGGGCTGTCAAAAATATTCACACAATACATGCACCAGAAATTAACCATCTCCCATCTACTTTCAAATAGTATTAACATTGGTGGATCCAACAGTAACAGTAACTGGGGGTCACAATTAACCATAAACCTAACTCACCATATTATGCAACTGAAAAGCAGGTCAGATGTTGCGAAATCTGCTGACTGCAACTCACCTTAGGATACCCAAAACCTTTCCGGTCACGAAGACAAATCAGGGAGTGCAGGTGAAATACCCTCCACTGATCTGGATAATTGGAACTTTATACAAGCAAAAGCAGGCCATCCACCACTGAAACATTCTCTGACACATAAACTGCAGTATGGAACATCATTAAGATGCATTGCAGCAATTCACCAAGGATCCTCTGACAAGCAAACCCACAATCCCTACCAGTAAGGAGAACAAGGCCAATAGGTACACAAAGCAACAAACCATTCTGGAAAAGTGCTGATTTTATACTGTAGAAAATTTGGGGCAGAGATAGCAAAACAGAAGGGAAGGTAATAGGAAGATTAGATAATAAAAGAAACAATAGATCGGAGATATCAGAAAACAGGCAACAGATGCAGTAATGGTTTTAAAGAAGAGATAGGCCCACAGAAGGTGTTAGCACAACCAGGTGACAGGGAGAAATCAGCTTGCCTCTTTCTTAACCCTATTTAATGTTAGTTACAACAGGCATTTTCACCATTTCAGCACATAGCTATCACACTAAAGTGTGATACTGGTCAAAATTTTAAAAAAGTCAATTTTAAGATGTTCCTGAGTACAAGATTTAAAAAGGAGTGGATCCGATACAGGCAGGAAGATTAAAAAGTATACAGATCAAAAAAGTTGCATGGAGCAAAAACATAAACAGTTGGAAAAGCCCTGCAGGTCTGGCAACATCTGCGTAGAGAAATCAGAGTTAACGGTTCAGTCCGGTGACCCTTTCTGAGAACTGATGGTAGCTAGGAAAAAGGTTGTATTTTTTAATGCACAAGATAGAGTAGGCAGAAGGGTTAAGGAGGAAACAATAGGGGAAGATAGAGCCCAAAGAGAGAGAACAGTTGGACAGACAAAAGGAGCAGATAGCAATGAGCCTAGGAAAACAAACAACAAATGGGGACAATTAGTGGCTAACAATGGGTTGTGTGTAATAGCAGATCACATAGGGTAAGGTACCGGAATCCCTAAAATTGTTGAAATCAATATTGAGCCCAGGAAATTGCAAAGTTCTCAATTGGAAAAATGAGGCAATTTTCTTCCAACTTGTGCTGAGCTTTGCTGGAACACTGCAGCAAGCCTGAGAGAGAGAGAAAAAAAGAGAGAGAGAGAAAGAGAGAGAAAGATGATGTGTTGAACAGACAGGCAACCAGAAGCTCAGGTTCTTTTTGCAGACAAAACAGAGGTGTTCTGTGAAGTGATGACCCAGTCTACACTTCATTTCCCCAATGTATAGGAGACCACATCGAGCAACGAATGAAGTAGACCAGGTTGAATGAAGTGCAGGTAAAGTGATGTTTCACCTGGAATGTGTTTCAGTCCTTGGATATTGAGGAAGGAAGTAAATGGGCTGATGTCACAGCTTCTACAGTTGCAGGGAAAGGTGTAACAGAGCTGATGGAGTAAGGTGGAAACGGAGGTAAAAGAGAGGGTGTTTGGACGAAGGACGAGTGGACCAGGGTGTCCCAGAGAGAATGGTCCTTGCAAAAGGCTGACAAAGGAGTAGAGGGGAATGGGTATCTGATGGTGACATCTCGCTGGAGGTAGCGGAAATAGTAGCTAATGATTGTCTGGATGTAGATGGTGGTGGGATGATAGGTAGGAAAAGGGGGACCCTATCGCTGTTGTGGGAGGAATAAGGGGTGAGGGTTGAAGTGTGGGAGATGGATCGGACCTGGCTGAGGGCCCTGTCAACTACAGCTTTGGGAATCCTCGGTTGAGGAATAAGGTAGACATTTCACAGGCCCCCATGTCAAAGTTGGCATCATCAGAACAAATGCGATGGAGACTGGAAACTGGGAGAATGGAGTAGCGTCTTTACAGGAAGTAGAGCGCGAGGACGTATAGTCAAGGTAACTGGGGGAGTTGGTTGGTTCTTAGTGAATATTGGTGGCCAGCCTATTCCCAGAAATGGAAACAGAGATATTTAGAAAGGGAAGTGAAAAGTCAGAAATGGACCAGGTAAAGGTTAAAGCGGGGTGGTAATTGGAAGCGAAACTGATAAACTTTTCCAATTTCACAAGAGAAAGGGAAGCAATACTGAAAATAGCGTCAATATATGGGAGAGAGTGTTGCAAGTGGAGGCCGGAATAAGACTGGAACAAGGAATGTTCCACAAAGAGACAGGCACACCTGGTATCCATTGTCACCCCCTGACGTGTAGAAAGTGAAAGATACTAAAAAGAGAAGTTGGTCAGCATGAGAACAAGCTCGGCCAGGTGAAAGAGGGTGGTGGTAAATGGACAGTTCAGGCCTTTTGGTTTTCCAGGAAGCAGCGGTGAGCCCAAGGAAGACATCCTGGGGAGACAGATGGAGCCTGTAAACTGGAAATTCTGAAACTAACAAAGAGTCAAAGTAACTTTGGATGTAAGTGGGAAGGGACTGGACAAGGGGAGAGAGAAAAAAAAATAAGAGTTGCAGTCGGAACAGATGAGTTCTGTGGGGCAGGAGCAGGGAGAAGTAATGGGGCTGCCCAAGCAGTGCTGTTTGTGGAGCTGTGCAGGGTTGGGAAACTATGAGCTCAGAGGTAGTGTGGGGGCACTGGGGGAGATTAGTAAATGAAATGAGGTTAGTGACCACAGTGCTCACCATGGCCTAATGATCCATGGTGGGGTCATGGTCCAAGGTGAGATAGGAGGAGGCATCTGAGAGCTAGTGCGCAATCTTTGCAATGCAGAGGTCAGTTGACCAGACACCAGCCTTGTCAGCAATTTCCATAGAGTCCTTGAGAGGTTTGATTGTTAATCTGGATCTCAGTTGTTTAATGGTCAACCTCTATTCAGCATTGCAAAATCTGGAGATATATTTTAGTTCTCAGTGAATGAAATCTCTCTAATTTGAGACAGACTTTGAGTCCTTGCTGTTGCAAACAAACATTTTTCTCTCTCTTCCGGTGCTCAAACCGGCCGCAAAAATAGGGTTGTCTTGCGTATTCAAGAATCCAGCCCCATTGTACTTCCAGGCTGGATACTCTGCAGGCAACCTTACACGTTTAGTATGTGCCACTCACAAGGCATGTGCCTGGAGATCAAATACACACTTGATTGCTCTACAAAACCTCTCCACTCAGTCTGCAAGTACAATTCCAATCTTTATGCACTTGTCATCTTATTGTACCAAGCTTGCTTTTACGCTCACACTTCTATCCTAGGTCAGTCTCGGTATTCCAGCAAAGACCAATCCAAGCTGCAGGAACACTAATTCATTTTCTGTTTAGGTACTTCATAGCTTTCTGGACTTAATACTGAATTGATTAACGTTAAATCTCATTCCTTGATTTTGCTTTGCCCCACCTTACCCAACCTTCACCCTTGCCATCAAACTGTTAAAAGCTACTATGAGCATCTTCTCTGGATCGCTCTCTTTTCTTTATAAGATTACTACTCCCCTCATTTTCTGACCTGTAACACTTTGAACTCTAATCATCTGCACCATCTAACATTTCCCTGACCTTTTTGTTCCACCCTCTCCTCCTGACCTCTCTCTATAGAATAAAACTAAGCCAAGTTTACCAGACAGCAGGAATTAACCTATGAAGACAGACTGGATCAATTTAGACCACACTTACTGGAGTTTTTTTTTAAAATGGGGGGTGGAGCAAAGAGAGAGGTCTCAGACATTTATACGATTCTAACAGGATTACCACAGCAAGATGCTTCTGATGACTGGGGTTTAGAAAATCAGGGATTAGAGTCTAAGGATAGGAGGCAGACCATTTAGGAAGCAATAAAAAAATTCTTTTGCAGCTCTTTGACAAGCTATCACTTTGGTAATGTAGCTAAATGTGACAGACAGCTGGCAACCACAAGTTCCACGAGGAAATAAAACTGATTATCTGTCATCTGTCAATTCTAGTTGAAGGATAAATATTAGCCAAAAATTTGGGAGAACACCTTTTACTTCATAGAAAGCTGAGAATGTGTCATCCCCACTGGAAAGAGTCTAAGTGTACTGACAAACTGGAGAAAGTTTAGCATTACATCAAAAAGTAATTTCTGATTTAATTGAGATCTTCATAATCAAGAAGAATTACGATACAGTAAATAAACAGAATTTGTTTCCAGCAGCAGTGGTATCTGGAAGAGACAGATTTAAGTATATTGACAAAAGAATCAGAGGTGGAATGAGGGAAAATAAATTTGCACAGCATGATCTGGAACATCTGGGTGATGGAGCAGATTCAATAGTAATTTTCAAAAAGGAACTAGGTAATTTTTTGAAGAAGAAAAAAATTGCAGGATATTGGGAAGTACAGGGGATTGAACAAACTGAATACCTCTTTCACTTACACAATAGGTCTAATGGTGACCCTCTGCGCTTCATTATTCTACGGCTTCGCATAGTCAGGGACAAGTACTGAAAGTGAATTGTATTCTCAATTCTGAATGCCAACAGAGTTCTCAGCATTTTGATTTGGGCAAATATATTATCACACAGCGAAGGGTGATACGAGGAACCACATTTTACTCAAAACAGAGCATCACCTCTGCAAAATTCCAAAAAGCAACTGTGTTTGATTTTAGAGTAGTGCATGTAGATCTGTGCTATCAGATAAATATATATCATTTTATGATATGTTAGCAATCACAAATATTATATTTTTGCTGGGGAAATACAATTTGTCAAAGCTGTTTGTCTTATACTAGTCAGAACAATTCACAACAATGCAAGGTCAAGGGGAAAATCAACACTTATACTACATGAGAGGAGTGTGCTGATCTATTGGCCAGTGAACTCATTCACAGAGGTATTGCCACACAGAATACATTAACTATTGTTGATTGACAGCTAACTGTCAGGCTATTTACATGATTAAGGATTCCTAAATACTTCCAAAGATCATAACTGACTTGCATATCAGCAGTAATGTAATTTTGAGAAGATTTGTAGCTCAGGTTGAGACTCTGGATGCAAGTTTGCTCGCTGAGCTGGAAGGTTTGTTTTCATCACCATACTAAGTAACATCAGTGAGCCTCTGGTGAAGCACGAGTAGTATGGCCTGCTTTTAAATGTGTGTTTAGGTATCCTTGGGGCAGTGATGTCACTTCTTGCCTTTTTCTCAGGGGGTGATAAATGGGATCCAAATCAATGTGCTTGTTAGATAGAAGCATGGCACTCCAACCAGAACTCTATCAACACACACATTGTCTTGGATCCCATTTACCATCCCTTGAGAAAAAGAACAGGAAATAACATCACCAACCAAAGGAAACCGAGACACAAGTAAAAAGTGGGCCACACCACCAGTGCTTCACCGGAGGCTCACTGATAATGTTACCAAGTTATGGCAACAAAACATCTGAAAACAAACCTTCCAGCTCAACCAGCAAACATACATCCAGTAATGTAATGTTCAAATGCTTATTTGACATTGTTAGCCAACTTACTAAGGCATTACTCAAGAAATCCATTGATATCTGCATTGCAGTATTATAACACGGGATTTGGATTGCTCAGATGTCATTATAATTATGAGCTCAGCAACTCAAAAAGAAACAAAGAGAGGAACAAAAAAATTTACAGCTCAAGAACAGGCCCTTCGGCCATCCAAATCTACTGCCTAAACCTGTCGCCCAATTCCTAAGCATCTGTATCCCTCTGCTCCCTACCTATTCATGCATCTGCCAAGGCACATCTTAAATGAATCGACAGTATCTGCCTCTACCACCTCTGCTGGCAACGCATTCCAAACATCCACCACCCTCTGTGTGAAGTACTTACTGCATATAGCCCCCTAAACTTTCCACCTCACACCTTGAAAGTGCGACCTGTCGTTATTGAATCCTTCACCTGTGAAAAAGCTGGTCTCTATCCACCCGTCTATACCCTTCATTATTTTGTAAACCTCAGTCAGGTTGCTCCTCAAACACTTTTTTCCTAAGGAAAACAATCCTAACCTACTCAACCTCTCTTCATAGCTAGCACCTTCCATACTAGGCAACATCCTCGTAAACCTTCTCTGCACCGTCTCCGAAGGGTCCTCATTGTTTTGGCAATGTGGCAACCAGAACTGTACACAGTATTCTAAGTGCGGCCGAACCAACATCTTGTAAAATTTTAACATGACCTGCCAGCTCTTATACTCAATACCCCGTCCAATGAAGGCAAGCATACTATATATGCTTCTTGACCACTATATCCACCTGTGCAGCAACCTTCAGGGTACAATGGACTTGCACTCCCAGATCTCTCTGCACATCAACTTTTCCCAAGGCTCTTCCGTTCATTGTATAATTCGCTCTAGAATTAGTCTTGCCTAAATGCATCACCTCACATTTTTCTGGATTGAAAACATCTGCCACTTCTCTGCCCAACTTTCCAGTCTATCTATATTCTCCTGTATTCTCTAACAGTCCCCTATGCTTTCTGCTACTCCACCAATCTTCGTGTCATCTGCAAACTTGCTGATCATACCAACAGTGCCCTCTTCCAGATCATTTATGTATATCACAAACGACAATGGCCCCAGCACTGACCCCTGTGGAACACCACTGGTCACCTTTCTCCATTTCGAGAAATTCCCTTCAACTACTAATCTGTCTCTTGTTGCTCAACCAGTTCTTTATCCACCTAGCTAGAACACCCTGCACACCATGTCACTTCACCTTCTCCATTAGTCTACCATGGGGAACCTTATCAAACGCCTTACTAAAGTCCATGTATATGACATCTACAACCCTTCCTTCATCTATCAACTTGGTCACTTCCTCAAAGAACACCATTAAGTTGGTAAGGCACGATCTCCTCCACACAAAACCATGTTGCTCATTATTTTCTAAATATAAATAGATCCTATTCCTCAGTACTCATGCAGTTCAATCCTGTTTAACAGCACCATGTGATCCCGAACAGGTCCAGCACTCACAAACAGCTTTGCTAGATTTTAGATGTAGGTTTGCTCGCTGAGCAGGAAGGTTCATTTCCAGACGTTTCGTTACCCTGTTAGATAACATCTTTAGCGGGCCTCAGGCGAAGCAATCCTGAAAATTCCTGCTTTCTATTTATGTTTGGGTGCCTTTGGGCTGTTGCATCAAAGGAGACCATTATTTCATCTTCTTCGATCTTAAGTGTCTTTGATGGTCTTCAGGAATTCTTGGATGGAGTGGATAGAGTTGTGAGAGTCTTCGACTAAGTGTTTTAGTCTTTGGTGTAACTCCTTGGCCAATCTCTAAGTTGGTGTTCCAGGTAGTAAGACTAGGGGTCTGAGGGGGGCTCCTGGTTTTTGAATGTTGGGCAATCCATAGAAGCGTGGTGTGTTGGATCTGTCTAGTTTCATTTTTTCAGAAGTCAGTCTTATTTATTTCTCCACATTTCTGAAGTTTTTTTTGAGTCGGGCTGCGATTCGGTTCTGTAGTTGTGGGGTCGGGTCTATTGCCACTTGTTGGTATCTGTAAGTAGTGCATTCGCGTTTTCAATGTAGTCTCTGGATAACAATGTTTTTTTTAGTCTTTTTAGTGCTCTCCTTTGTGCATAGAGTGTGTTTTCTTCCATTTTTATGCTTAATGTTGGTGCGACTACCTGTCTGATGGTTTGCTCGGTTTCTCCTGAGAGTTGGTTGTCTTTTAGTGTTGTTTCTAATCCTGCTAAGGAATCTTTCTTGTCCACATCCTGGCAGTTGTAATTTAATCTTCTTACTAAGACAGCTTTTTCAGTGTCTGGTAAGGCTCGGTCAGATAAGTTTTTTATCCCTGCTTCTGCATTGTCAGTATTGTTACTTTGTGTAAGTTTATCTAGTTTTTTTTCCATTTTCTGCATTTGTCGCTGTCTAATTTCTATGGCTTGTTGCACTATGTCTATCTATTCATGGTCTGTTGCATGATGAGTAAAGACTTTGATGCAAAATTTCCTGGTTGTATTTACGGAGTCGGTTGTGGGCATCATTAATCATTTCTCTAAGCATTCTGCAGCCGTTTTGCTCTGCTATGCTTATGGCTAGTGGGGTGTTAAGGGGAGGTTTTTATTGAAGACATTTTAGGTAGTACCTGCTTCCTTAGGCATTTGTGCAGGAAGTACAGCTGTTAGAGGGTGGCAATCTGTTGGATGGTATTAGTTTCCCATTTTCAGGCCAGTTTTAGCATACTGTACTCACAGGTCTTAGCAATGTTACCTAATAGGGTAATGAACCGCCTGGAAATGAACCTTCCTGCTCAGCGAGCAAACCTACATCCAAAACCTCAACCTGCGCTACAAATCTTCTCAAAACTCGCTAAGCTTTGCTAGATTCCATGAGAAACATGACTTGAAAAGATTGACAGATAGCCCAGCATACGAGCGTAGGCAATAGAAACAGAAGTAGGCTGTTCAGTCCCCAAGACTGCTTTGCTACTCAATAGGATCAAGGCTGATCTGACACTCATGTCTGCTTTCTTGCCTTTTCTTAGCATATTTCTGACATGCAAATGATACATTGGATATCCTCATATACGTTAATGGGTTCCATACAGTGTTCCAATTCACTTCTGAAATGAAACAGACCCTTTCCTGGATGCCCGAGTTGAAAAAAAAAATCAACTTTCTAGTTCTCTACTATTGTCAAAACCTGCCTTCGCTGGTCAATATAAATGTTGGGATTTGTACAGTTCCACATGCTCTCAGATTGGCCGAGATGCGGATAAAACCAATTGCTAACCATATAAACTTGATGTCGATAAAAGGATGCATCCAAGCCATCCTGTAGAATGACTGCCACCTTGATCAGTTCATTACTCACCATCTATTGCCAAACTCAGTAAAGCCTCTATGGTAGTCACTTTTGAGCCTGACATGTGCCTAATTATTTCAGATTATCCTGGAAGAGAAGATACCTCAAAAAGATTGAGCAACACGTGAAGTTAGCACTTGGTCGTCACTACTATGCAGTAACAACAAAAATGATGCTTGCCACTAACAGAATGCTGTTGTCAAGCCAAAAAGACATCCATCACATAAGTGATGCAGCGTATGAATTTCGGTGTTGTTATGATGCCAGGTGTATAGGTCAAATATCCTAAAGACCAATGGATCATATCAAACAATGTCCCTTGCACTATTTACAATGAACAAGGTACTGACTGTATCAAACCAGCCCATACTTGCAAAACTTGCAAGGATCCAAAATTAGATTTAGTTCTGCATAGAACATTTAACAGGACAGCACAGGAACACTCCCTCTGGCACACGATCTACACCAATCATGATGCCATTCCAAACTTGTTATGCAACTGAACAATCAGAACTAGATAATCCTGAGTATGAAACTAATTGAACTGAGACGTAGTGTGGTGCACTTCCGTGTACTGGAAGCTATATACATTACTGTGCAAAGAACACTGCATCTGCTTTAATGTAACAAGATGTGTGACAGCCATTCGCTGGTTCATTTCTCAGGGCACTGGCCAGTGTCAAACTGCATTGAATAAAATTTAAAGAAAGTTTGGCAGTTAACTGAGAGACAGAACAATCTCCGTGACAATGCCTCTACCTGAGTGGACTTGCTGCTCAATTTGCTCGCTCCTCCCAGGCTGTTAAAGTGCTGGTTTATCCCTGGAGTTAGTCCTGTCACAAATTCTCATGACTGCATGATGGAGTTTCAATAAATTGGCAGTAGGTGGCTTAGTTTCTGTTGACAATTTTGATCCGTGGTCCCATACAAATAAATTTGATACATACAGGGAGGCCTAAAAATGTGGTCTGAGATAATGAACCAGATAAAACTGAAGTGAAAACGATAAAACTGCCATAATCAAAATGCTAATCTAGCACATTGTAAGCAGGTCATTGGGGTCAGTTGATTAAATAATTCACTGGGTAGATATAAAAAGGGGAACAGAGAAGACTGGTGCATACACAAAGCTGAAAGAACAAGCAGTTAATTAATGCTACGCATGAAAGATACCCATTTCTGTCTCTGCCTTCACTCCAAATTGACAGAACAGGGTTGAGCAGAAAAATGGGATCTTTGCAAGTTAGTCACATGACATCTATAAAGATCAAACTTTTCTATTTTCCTTGTTGACACCAAGAGCTAAATCTGATCTACGAACCTTTTCCGTGCAACATATACATGGTATCCAGTTGGCATTCTATCCTGAGCACCAATTTGCAATACGTAAAAGACCTATGGTCACACCACACATTAGAGTAGACAGTGACAAAGAAATGCATGAAGTAGCAAATGATTCATTCCTATTTATGCTGGAGCATGCATAAACAAGTAAAGCAAACTGTAGCAGGTTTGACAGCAAGCACAACAGTAAGGATCAAGTAGTGATTTTTCTCCTCGCCTCCTCCCTCCTTTCCGCCCCCCCCCCCCCACCCCACCACCTCCTCATAGGATGAAGAAAATGCATCTGTTATAACAGTTATGGGCTAGAAATAGTAATATGATTTAGCAAGTTAAAACAATTTCAGACCATATTCTTGATGTGCGCAACTGGTGAACTGACAGAACCCTTTATTCAAAGCAGCAAATAAAAAACAAAAAATGCAGTGCCAGAATTTCAGCTTAATATTTGAAAATATTTAAAATCAATACTTTTATGCTCTTTGGTGTTGCAAGAACAACTGAACTGATTCCAAACCTAATTGAGTGTGATAAGTCAAACACCATAAAAACTTATTAAATGTTTGGACAAAAATTCTGAATGCCTAATAGTAATTTCTTTCAAGACGTGTACACTCACCGTTTTATGCCCATTCTGACAGGCTACATGTAAAGCTGTCTGACCCATTGCATCTTCAACGTCCACATTAGTAACATGTTGCACCAGATCGTGAAGAAGCTCAGTGCGCCCATTTACAGCCAACCAATGAATCTGTGTTAAGAGATTTGTTTCATGCCATGACTAAGCTGAAGCCAATGTTTCGACAGCAAGGTCTTCAGTTGAAAGAATCATGCTCATTCTACTTTTATTGATAATTAAATACAACTATCACAACAACCCCCTTCCCTCAATTTGATTCATTCCCTGTCCAGAAGACCACCTGAGGAAGAACTCAGCTCTTTTTAAAATAAACCTGACCATTAACAAATCAATAAACTATATAAGTACTGCCCACCAGCAACAGTGACCCGAAATCTAAACAGAGAAAAGAACGGTTGGAGGTAGCAGCCTTACCTCTGGGCCAGGAGGCCCATGATCAAGTTCCACCTGCTCCAGAGATGAGTCTTAACACCTCTGAACAGGTTAATTACAATATATCTTAAGAAAAGAAAACGGAAAACTTGGAGAAAGAGGGGTACATAAGCAGACTGGAAAAAAAATCAAAATAATGTTAAAGGGAGAATAATAAACAAATGCAACCACCAAGCTAACAAGTAACATATATAAAAAAAGGTGCAGGAGCACATCATTTGGCCCTCTGTGCCTGTTCGGCTATTTAATACAATCACAGTTGATTATCTAACTGAGCACCTTTTTCCCCTCATCCTCCTAACTACTTCTTGAAAACATTCAATGCTTTAACTTGATTTGCTTTGTGATCCCTGGTCATCAGGAATATCCTGTGTTTACCCTATCTAGCCTTGTCAGAATTTTATGGCTGTCTAAGAGATTCCACCTCCCACCCCACACCATCATTCTTACTGTGTACTTCAGGTTTAACTCCATCCCACAGGATTTACATTGCTTTGTTCAATATTTCCAATTTTGATGAATTTTGTTTTCACTTTCTATCATCTGCAGTATTTTGTTTTGTCAGAAATTCTAACTTCAGTACAATTTCCTGGAATTGGGTAGCTTCACACTGACTCCCAGATATCCCTTTATAACAGATTATATTGAAGCAGGGGAATTTCTGTCAGTATCAAATGCTCAGAGACATCAGAAGCCCTTCGAGTTGGGAAGTCATTCTGAGGTTGCACAGGACATTGGTGAAAAATATTATTAAGCTGAAGAGGGTTCAGGAGAGATTTACCAGGATGTCACGAGACATGGAAGATCCGAGTTATAAAGAACGGCTGGAACTTTTTCCTTGGAGAATAGGAGGTTGAGAGATGATCTGATAGAAGTTATAAAATAATGAGAAATGTATATATAGAGTTAATGGTAGTTGTCTTTCCTCTTGGATAGGGGATTTCAAGACGAGGAGGCACATTTAAGATCAGGGGAAGAGAGATTTAAAGAATACATATGAGGCAATGGGTGGATTTGCATATGGAATAAACTTCCTGCAAAATGGTGGATATGGATACAAGTTACAACGTTTAAAAGACATTTGGACAGATACATGAATAGGAAAGGTTTGGAGGAATTTGGGCCTGGAGCGGTCAGGTGGGACTAGTTTAGTTTGGGATTATATTTGGCATGGATAGGTTGGATTGAAGGGTCTATTTCCATGCTGTATGACTGTTTACCTGAGTACTACATAGAAATAGCTCCCAAAGCTTCTGTCTTTCAGTTTACTAAAGCACAGATGTTATCATTTTTGAACATTCCTTTTTAAAATAGGACTCCCATATTTCCAGTTTTTATAATATTCAACTCACAGCAGCCACCTTGGAGGAAGTTTAAAGTTTAAAACAAATTTACTCAAATAGAAAACAGTATAGATTAGGTGAGAATAGACAAGAATTATGAAATAGATTTCAAAGGTTGCAGAGTGAAACAAGGGGCTTAACTGAAATCTCTTATGTAAGTGTTATAGCAGTGACTAAACATCAAAAGTACTCAACTGGACTATAAAGCACTTGTAATATTTGGAGGTTACAAAAAGAATACAATTCAAAATTGATGCTAAAAATGGATAACGAAACTTGCACCATTCCATATTGAACATTGCCTGCCAAAACAAAAGGCAGGTAAAAATAACAATCCTGAAGAGTCCAACCTTACCGCAGTCAGTCCTTCATTGTTGCAGATGTTCACATCAGCACTATACTCCAATAATTTTCCCATACATTTCTTCTGCCTACAAACAGGATACAAGTTTTATCATCCATGCCTAGTAATAGAAGCTACATTACACTTGGATCATGGTGCTGGCTTCCACACATTCAAGGACACCAAGATTTAATCAGTATTTCCTCCATCAATGCAAAGACCATGATTCCATTCACCTACAAAACCTAAATTAATCAAAAGATTAATCACAACATCAGTCAAGTGAATCCTACCATCTTGAGCTTCTTCTTGTACCTACATGTAACTAACCTCAATTTCACCATACTGGGTACTCAGTCTTCAAGTCCAGGCTCTGCATTCGACTTGATGACCAGCATCAATCACCATTTACATTCAAAACAACGAAGGGTCTGGTCAAAGCAGATAGGAAGAAATGCTCCCATACATGTAAAGGTCAAGAATCAAAGGAGGCTGATGTAAAAGAAGCAAAAGAAAAAGTGACATGAGAAAAGGTTGCATCGTGCAATGAGTTTTAAAATGTCTGGAATGCACAGCCAGAGACTGGTGGAGGGAAGTTCAGTTGATGAACTCAGGAGGGAATTAAAACAATTACCTGAAAAAAAAATTGCAGGGTTATGGGGAGAAGGTCAGAGCATGGCACTAAGTGAATCATTCATTCAGTAAGCCAGTGCAGACCCAACAAGTTGAATGTCTGTTTTAGAACAAAGAATAAAGAAAATTTATAGCTCAGGAACAGGCCCTTCAGCCCTCCAGGCCTGAGCCAATCCAAATCTACTGCCTAAACCTGTCGCCCAATTCCTAAACATCTGTATCCCTCTGCTCCCCACCTACTCATGCATCTGTCCAGATGCCTGCCTCTACGACCTCTGTTGGCAACGCGTTCAAAACAGCTACCACCCTCTGTGTGAAGTATTTGCCACATGTATTCCCCCTTAAACTTTTCACCTCTCACCTTGAAAGCGTGACCTCTCATCATTGAATCCTTCACCTTGGGAAAAAGCTTATCTCTATCTACCCTGTCAATACCCTACATGATTTTGTAGGCCTCAATCAGATCCCCCCCCCCATCTCCTTTTTCTTTTAGAAATGAAAACAAACCTAACCTACTCAACCTCTCTTCATAGCTAGCACCTTCCATTACCAGGCAACATCTTTGTAAACCTTCTCTGCATCCTCTCCAAAGCGTCCACACCCTTTTGGTAATGTGGCGACCAGAACTGTACACAGTATTCTAAATGTGGCTGAACTAATGTAGTGTACAATTTTAACATGACCTTCCAGCTGTTATACTCAATACCCCATTCGATGAACGCAAGCAAACCATATGCCTTCTTGACCACTAACCACCTGTACAGCAACCTTCAGTGAACAATGGACCTGCACTCACAGATCTCTCTGCTCAATTGTAAATATTGGGTGAATGCAAAAATTCACTTTCTCACTCACCACAAAATAATGTCCCTTTACATATTCCTCAGGCAATGGAAATTCTAATATCCACCCATTCTCTTGGAGAATCACTTCCTCAAATGGTCACCTAGTTATAGTCCATTGTTTACAAATTACAATTCTTTGAGAATGCTGCAGCCCATGCCCTTACCTAACCTACTCTAACCAGGTTGACTTGGCAAGCCCTACTGGTTCCACTGAATTATACATATTAATTATGTTTTGTTACCTTACTTTCAAACTCCTTCCCCAATCTTATCAGTAAGGTACAGTTATATGCAAACTCCATTTTACTAACTGTGATTGAATTCTCACCTCTGACTAATTTAAGTCAGTCCTCTGGCGCTCTCCTCTCTTTGCCTCAATAACTAATTTTTAATCCTTAAAAAGGAACATTAAACTTCCTGTTTGACTGTGCTTTTATTTACATATTTGAAATATTACTGTTCTTCCTCTTCCCCTCTTGTTCAATGCTCACTTCTTTATCTTACAGCATTTAGTGCTTTCTTCTATCATTTAAATTATTAAACAATTAGTTGTTCCACCAATATAAATATCTCTGTACAACTACTAGGGTGCAAATTTCTAGTAATGTGACTGAACATGTTGCATGACAATAATATTTTGACCCATTTTACCCAAACAAACACATCCTTCAGCATTACAAAACTACCTGCAAGTTGCATTGATTTACTTTTAATATTCGAAATAGGAAAACTAATTATTTCTTAAAATAATTCAAAAGATTGACATAATTTAGCAAACTCACCCATTTCTCGCTGCTAAGTGAAGGGGTGTACACCCAGAAATGTCTTGATAATTTGGATTTGCTCCTTTCTTCAGTAGTAGAATAAGGCATTCAACAGAGCCACAACTGCACAAGATATTTAGAAAACCAATCAATCAATATGTTGGCAAAACTTGATTTTACGTGAATTTTATCACTGAGGTAATGAAGAGAGTTTACACAACTAATGCTCATATCCCCTTGCATTAAATTGCAACTAAATCCGTAGAGTTGAGGTGTCAAAAGGATTTTTGCTTTCTTACAAACCAACAACTAATAACAGCATTAAATGAAGCTTTACTATCAAAGCTAGCTCAAATTCGTAATCAAAAGCGTGATTTCCTTTACTCAATCATGGCGACATATTTGCAGCAAAATGTATAAAGGGAAACAGCACACAATAAATAAACTGATGCTTAACAGTTAACATCAACAGCAAAAACAAAAACTCAAGATACATCTCCTTTCAAACTATATTAGCTATACTAATCCATACTGTAACTGAACGTTTGACGTACTTCATCTCAGAGATTAAACTTTAAACAGACTAACCTAGTCAGTTTTGAGAAATTTGTAGCAAGACTCAAAGTGCCATCGTTCAAGTAAAACCTTACGCCAAAGCCCAGATGCCCTCCACACTAATAAAGGTAATTCCAAGGCAGCAGCATCCTACACTTACTCAAAATACCCTGACCAACATTCACACTGTGCATATGGCCCATGATTATATCACATCAGTAATGTTAATACCTCTATCATATAATTCAATCAACTTATGAGCAATACAAAGTCTTACTTTGCTGCTATATGCAGTAAGCTTCTCTTGACACGACCAAATGCATAATTGACATCAAACTTGGAATTTGTCAGCAACTCTGAAACAGATCTTAGAAAGAAATATGTCGCAGAATGTGTCAGGAAATGGCTTTAGAGGTTAATTTCATTATTTGTCACAACTAAATGTCATATAACTAACAACAAACTATACATGAATGCAAATGAAGAACATGTTCCGAAAGGACCTTAAACTAGAAAGATGCAGATCTGTAATACAAGAAATAGAACTGGTTTATATACAATAGGTTGGTTTTATGGTCAGCAATGAAGCCAAGGTGCTCACTATTCCTCAAAAGGAAGTCAAACACGAAATATCTGGCCTTCACAGTGACATAGAATTTCCCTTTCTCAATGGCAGTTTTACATCTGAATAATGAGATTAAGAAGTTCCAAACAGTGGCCTACACAATTACATTTTGACTTCTTACCATTAGATTATTCTATTATCAGAGATAACCTTCTGTTCAATATTTCTTTATCGATATGCAACTGTAAACAAAGCTCACCTGTGCTGATCAGCCATTACCATTGGCATCAATGTATAAACTGCAGTTTCGTTATCTGTGGGACATAGTGAAGAGAGGTTTGTTAGCCTACCTATGATGATCCACTGAATATCCTGACGCAGCTACATGATAAACGTTCATTTACATTTCCTCAAAGCTGAGACAGAGTTCAATAAGACAAAGAGGAAAAAACTGTTACTTAGGGATAAATGGAATGGTCCAATTATCTAGGAGGTAAAAACAATGACTGCAGATGCTGGAAACCAGATTTTGGATTAGTCGTGCTGGAAGAGCACAGCAGTTCAGGCAGCATCCAAGGAGCAGCGAAATCGACGTTTCGGGCAAAAGCCCTTCATCAGGAATAAAGGCAGCGAGGCTGAAGCGTGGAGAGATAAGCTAGAGGAGGGTGGGGGTGGGGAGAAAGTAGCATAGAGTACAATGGGTGAGTGGGGGAGGGGATGAAGGTGATAGGTTAAGGAGGAGAGGGTGGAGTGGATCGGTGGAAAAGGAGATAGGCAGGTAGGACAAGTCCGAACAAGTCATGGGGACAGTGCTGAGCTGGAAATTTGGAACTAGGGTGAGGTGGGAGAAAGGGGAAAAGAGGAAGCTGTTGAAGTCCACATTGATGCCCTGGGGTTGAAGTGTTCCGAGGCGGAAGATGAGGCGTTCTTCCTCCAGGCGTCTGGTGATGAAGGAGCGGCGGCGGAGGTGGTCCAGGACCTCCATGTCCTCGGCAGAGTGGGAGGTGGAGTTGAAATGTTGGGCCACGGGTCGGTGTGGTTGATTGGTGCGGGTGTCCCGGAGATGTTCCCGAAAGCACTCTGCTAGGAGCCGCCCAGTCTCCCCAATGTAGAGAAGACTGCATCGGGAGCAACGGATGCAATAAATGATATTAGTAGATACGCAAGTAAAACTTTGATGGATGTGGAAGGCTCCTTTTGGGCCTTGGATAGAGGTGAGGGAGGAGGTGTGGGCGCAGGTTTTACAGTTCCTGCAGTGGCAGGGGAAAGTGGGTTGTAGGGGGCGTGAACCTGACCAGGTAGTCACGGAGGGAACAGTCTTTCTGGAAGACAGAAAGAGGTGGGGAGGGAAATATATCCCCGGTGGTGGGGTCCGTTTGGAGGTGGCGGAAAGGTCGGCGGATGATTTGGTTTATGCGAAGGTTGGTGGGGTGGAAAGTGAGCATCGGGGCGTTCTGTCCTTGTGACTGTTGGAGGGGTGGGGTCTGAGGACGGAGGTGCGGGATGTGGACGAGATGTGTTGGAGGTCCTCTTTAACCACGTGGGAAGGGAAATTGTGGTCTCTAAAGAAGGAGGCCATCTGGTGTGTTCTGTGGTGGAACTGGTCCTCCTGGGAGCAGATACGGCGGAGGCGGAGGAATTGGGAATACGGGATGGCATTTTTGCAAGAGGTGGGTGGGAAGAGATGTAATCCAGGTAGCTGTGGGAGTCGGTGGGTTTGTAAAAAATGTCGGTGTCAAGTCGGTCGTCATTAATGGAGATGGAGAGGTCCAGGAAGGGGAGCGAGGTGTCAGAGATGGTCCAGGTAAATTTAAGGTCAGGGCGGAATATGTTGGTGAAGTTGATGAATTGCTCAACCTCCTCGCGGAAGCACGAGGTGGCGCCAATGCAGTCATCAGTGTAGCGGAGAAAGAGGTGGGGAATGGTGCCGGTATAATCACAGGAGATCAACTGCTCTACGTAGCCAACAAAGAGATAGGCATAGCTGGGGCCCATACGTGTGCCCATGGCTTCCCCTTTGGTTTGGAGGAAGTGGGAGGATTCAAAGGAGAAATTGTTAAGGGTGAGGACCAGTTCGGCCAAACGAATGAGAGTGTCGGTGGAAGGGTACTGTTGGGGACGTCGGGAGAGGAAAAAACGGAGGGCTTGGAGGCCCTGGTCATGGCGGATGGAGGTGTAGAGGGATTGGATATCCATGGTGAAGATCAGGCATTGGGGGCCGGGGAAACGGAAGTTTTGGAGGAGGTGGAGGGCGTGGGTGGTGTCTCGAACGTATGTGGGAAGTTCCTGGACTGGGGAGGGGATAGGACAATGTCGAGGTAGGTAGAGATGAGTTCAGTGGGGCAGGAGCATGCTGAGACAATGGGTCGGCCAGGGTGGTCAGGCTTGTGGATCTTGGGAAGGAGGTTCCCGGACTATGAGGTTGGAAGCTGTGGGTGGGAGATCTCCTGAGGTGATGAGGTTCTGTATGGTCTGGGAGATGATGGTTTGGTGATGGGGGGTGGGGTCATGGTCGAGGGGGCAGTAGGAAGAGGTGTCCTCGAGTTGGCGTTTGGCTTCAGCAGTGTAGAGTCTGGTGCACTGACCTATCACTGTGCCCCCTTTGTCCGCTGGCTTGATGGTGAGGTTGGGATTGGAGAAGAGGGATTGGAGGGCTGCGTGTTGTGAGGGTGAGAGGTTGGGGTGGGGGAGGGGGTAGACAGGTTGAGGCCGTTAATGTCCCGGCGGCAGTTGGAAATGAAGAGGTCGTGGGCAGGTAATAGGCCAGCGCGGGGTGTCCAGGTGGATGCAGTGTGTTGGAGGTGGGCAAAGGGGTCCTCAGAAGGTGGGTGGGTCCAATTATCTGGCAAACCTAACCAGAAACGTACTCAACTACACAATATTTCTTGATTCTGGATTAGTGGTGCTGGAAGAGCACAGCAGTTCAGGCAGCATCCAACGAGCAGCAAAATCGACGTTTCGGGCAAAAGCCCTTCATCAGGAATAAAGGCAGTGAGCCTGAAGCATGGAGAGATAAGCTAGAGGAGGGTGGGGGTGGGGAGAGAGTAGCATAAAGTACAATGGGTGAGTGGGGGAGGAGATGAAGGTGATAGGTCAAGGAGGAGAGGGTGGAGTGGATAGGTGGAAAAGAAGATAGGCAGGTCAGACAAGTCAAGGAGACAGTTACTGAGCTGGAAGTTTGAAACTAGGATGAGGTGGGGGAAGGGGAAATGAGGAAGCTGTTGAAGTCCACATTGATGCCCTGGGGTTGAAGTGTTCCGAGGCGGAAGATGAGGCGTTCTTCCTCCAGGCGTCTGGTGGTGAGGGAGCGGCGGTGAAGGAGGCCCAGGACCTCCATGTCCTCGGCAGAGTGGGAGGGGGAGTTGAAATGTTGGGCCACGGGGCGGTTTGGTTGATTGGTGCAGGTGTCCCGGAGATGTTCCCTAAAGCGCTCTGCTAGGAGGCGCCCAGTCTCCCCAATGTAGAGGAGACCACATCGGGAGCAACGGATACAATAAATGATATTGGTGGATGTGCAGGTGAAACTTTGATGGATTGTTTTTACCTTAATATTTCTTGATTCCCAATATCTTTCCATTAGTCCTGCTAACCACAAAATTAAAAAAAACTTCGGGAAATACATACAAAGCTGGGTCAGCTTTACTAAAGAGAAAAAAAGAGAAGGTCATAGTGTTTTGGGCATACAACCTTCATCAGATTCCCATCCTGACTTTCCTCTTTACAGATGCAAACCGACCTACTATTTTTTAAATTGCTCATGAAGTGTGGGTCTTGCTGGCTCCAGTACTTATTGCTCATCTCTATTTGCCTCGGTGAAGGTGATGGCAAGTTGTTCCATCGCTGTTTCAGAATTCCACAATCTGCATATACTTTTTTTTCCAATTTTCCACCTAGTATTGAAAACAATTACTTTGCATAGCAGGTTGTGGAACTTTTACATTGATACTAAACAGAAAGATTCCTTTCAATATGTCCACGCCATGAAAGCAGAATATCTTCCAACTACATTGGAGAAATAAACTGGATCAAGTTTCAGGGTAGGAAGTGGGTTGAAAGGGAATTACTTTTCTACTAAAAATAGAAAACGCCAAGACATTAATAAATCTTTCCAAGAGACTGACTAGGAATCTAGATATTGAAACAAAGAAATATTTCTTCTAAATAATTATTACATATTGGAGGCTGGTACAGCTGCAACATTTAAAGGACATCAAGATAGGACCAAGGGTAGGAGGAGGTGATTGCAGGTGAGGTAGGTATGAGAAACTCAGGATTACAACTGAGGAGCCTCAGCCTCTATAATTCTCTAACAGCTACAAGGTTCTTAAAAACTGTGTAGATGACAGTGGAGAATGGAGGGAGGTTAAGCAAACTGATTATGGCAGCTTGGTAAAGGGAGCCATAATTAGAGGGATAGATACTGTTCTGCAGCAATGGGCAGGAGCTCCAAAAGTTGTGTTATCTGTCCGGTGATAGGGTTAAGGACACCTCTTTGGGGATTTGAAAAAGAACTTGGAGTGAAAGGGGATGGATCTAATTACCGTCATCTATATCAGTATCAATGCAGCTACTGATTGATCAAGAAACAAGGACTTTGAACAGATAAGAACTAAATTATAAAACAGAACTTCCAACGTAATAATCTCAGGATTGCTAACTGAACCAAAAGCAAACCAGCAGACGTTAAATAAAGGCAAGCAGTTAAATGTATAGTTCCAAGATGGAGGTAGGTGGAATGGGTTTCAGTTTGTGGGATACTGGCACTAGGACTGGGGTAGAAGAGAGCTGTTCTGGTAGGAGAGGCTTCATTTGAATCGTGTTGGGACCACTTGCGTAATTAGGGCTATAGAGAGGACTTTAAACTCATTGGGAGGGGGTTAGGAGCAAGAGAATGTTGACTTCCAAAGTAAAATAATGTGGCATCATTACAGGGCAGCTATTCAAATAACAACATCCAAAGGGACAGAAAGAATAGTAGCAAACAGATTCAAAGAGGAAAGCATGTGAAAAGGCAAAATTAACAGCTCTTTACTTGAATGTACATAATATTTGGAACAAAATAAAATGAATTCCTGACACAAATACAGGCTAATGGATAGGACTTTACAGCCATTACAGAAACAGTTACAAGGAGATTGGTGTACATAACATTTCGAAAGTATAGGCAGGAAGCAATGGGTGATGTGTTAACATTGTTAGTAGGGGATGGAATAAGTAGTATTAGCAAGAAACCATCTTAGATCAGATGAAGAGTTCAATACAAAACTGCAATAAGAGTCTTATTATGATCATGAAGTCAATTGCTCACTAATATCCTTTAGGGAAGGAAACTCATCCTTACTTGGTCTGTGGTTGAGTCCTAACCACCCTCTGGGCAGTTAGGGATGAGCAATAAATGCTGGCTTAGTCAGCAGCGCCCACAACCCATGAAAGAAGAAAAAAGAAGAATGGGTAAGTAATAAGGGAAGACATCACTGGGAGTAGTCTATAGGCCTCTCAGCCGTAACCCTTCTGTAGGAATGGACATTAAATCAAGGGACAAAGGGCATGTGAAAAAGACAGTACATTAATCATGGGTGACTTTTGACTACATTCATGTCTTTACTAAAACCACCCATTTCCACATCTAAAACACATTTAACTCCATTGATTTTCCACTATTCGCAGCTATAAAGCCAAATTAAGTCTTTATTTGCTTTAAGAACATCCCAGACGGCCTCCTATTTCAAGGACTGCAATTTCCCCTCCCTCCAACCCATTTCCTCCACTTCCTGCACCTCCATCCTTGAATCCCACCCCTCCACCTGCAACAAGGATAGAATCCCCCTGGTCCTCATCATCCCTCTCGCTAATCACTGGATACAGAGCATCAACCTCTGCCATTTCTGCCACAGTCAAACCCCATCACCAGAGATATAGATCTCTCCCCAAACCTATCAGCATCCCACACAGACCATTCCCTCCATGATTCCCTAATTAGGTCCATGTCCCCCACCAACCCAAGCTCCATTCCCAGCACCTTCCCTTGCTGTCGCCAGAGGTACAAAACCTGCGCCCACATCTCCATCCAAGGCCCCAAAAGGATCCTTCCACATCCAACAGAGATTTTCCTACACATCTAAACACCTCAACTACTGTGTCCATTGTTCTCAATGTGGTTTCCTCTGCATTGGGGAGACAGGCTGCCAACTTGCAGAACATATAGTGGATAAGGCCGATGAACTTAGGGCTTGAATTGGTGCCTGGGAGGATGATGTTACTGCAATCACAGAGACTTGGTTGAAGGAAGGGCATGATTGGCAACTAAATGTTCCAGGATATAGATGCTTCAGACAGGACAGGGAGGGAAGTAAATGGAGAGGGTGGAGTTGCAATGCTGGTCAGGGATGATATTACAGCCGTGCTAAAGGACGACACTATGGAGGGCTTGAGTAATGAGGCTTTATGGGTGCAGCTGAGAAATAAGAAGGGTACAGTTACATTGTTGGGGCTGTATTACAGGCCTCTCAACAGTGAGCATGAGGTAGAAGAACAAATAAGTAAACGGATTATGGAAAGGTGTAGAGGTGGTGGCAAGAGATTTTAATTTTCCAACATTGACTGGGATATACTTAGTGTCAGAGGTCTGGATGGGACAGAATTTGTAAGAAGCATCCAGGAGAGTTTTCTAGAGCAGTTTGTCAATAGTCCAACAAGGGAAGGGGCCATATTGGACCTGGTGTTGGGGAATGAGCCAGGCCAGATGGTAAAAGTTGCAGTGGGGGATTTCTTTGGGAACAGTGACCACAATTCTGCAAGTTTTAGAATACTTGTAGACAAAGATGAGAGTGGTCCTAAGGGTAGAGTATTAAACTGGACCAAGGCCAATTATATCAAAATTAGGCAGGAACTGGGAAATGAGAGATTGGACACAGCTATTTGAAGGGAAGTCCACATTTGATATGTGGGAGGCTTTCAAAGATAGGTTAAAGATAGTGCAGGATAGGCATGTCCCATTGAAGGCAAAGGATAGGAAGGGCAAGATTTATGAACCGTGGATGACAGGAGAAATCGTACAACTAGTAGAGAGGAAAAGGGAAGCATACATAAGGTTCAGGCAGCTAAGTACAGAACGGGTCCTGGTGGAACATCAGAAAAGTAGGACCAATCTTAAACACGGAATCAAGCGGGCGAAAAGGGGTCATGAAATAGCTTTAGCGATCAGAATTAAGGAGAATCCCAAAGCCTTTTGTTCTTACATAAGAAGCAAATAGATAACTAGAGAAAGAATTGGTCCACTAAAGGATAATGAAGGAGGGTGTGTCTTGAACCTGAGAGAATGGGTGAGATTCTGAATGATTACTTTGCATTAGTGTTCATGGAGAGGGACATGACAAATGCTGAAATTAGAGATAGAAGTTTGATAACTCTGGATCACATCGACGCAAGTAGGGAAGACGTGTTGGTAGAGGTTATTAAGGCAGACAAATTCCCAGAACTGGATGGGATCTACCTCAGGTTGCTGAGGGAGGCGAGAGGGGAAGTAGATGGGGCCATGACAGATATGTTTGCAGCATCCTTAAACGCAGGTGAGGTGCCAGAGGACTGGAGGGTTGCTAATGTTGTCCCTCTGTACAACAAGGTAATAGGATATTCCAGGTAACAACAGACCAGTGAGCCTGACGTCAGTGGTGGGAAAGTTGCTGGAGAAGATACAGAGGGATAAAATCTAAATATTTGGAAAAGAATGGGCTTATCGGTGATAGACAACATGACTTTGTGCGGAGGAGATCGTGCCTTACCAACTTAATGGTGTTCTTTGAGGAAGTGACCAAGTTGATAGATGAAGGAAGGGTTGTAGATGTCATATACATGGACTTTAGTAAGGCATTTGATAAGGTTCCCCATGGTAGACTAATGGAGAAGGTGAAGTGACATGGTGTTCTAGCTAGGTGGATAAAGAACTGGTTGAGCAACAAGAGACAGATTAGTAGTTGAAGGGAATTTCTCGAAATGGAGAAAGGTGACCAGTGGTGTTCCACAGGGGTCAGTGCTGGGGCCATTGTCGTTTGTGATATACATAAATGATCTGGAAGAGGGCACTGTTGGTATGATCAGCAAGTTTGCAGATGACACGAAGATTGGTGGAGTAGCAGAAAGCATAGGGGACTGTTAGAGAATACAGGAGAATATAGATAGACTGGAAAGTTGGGCAGAGAAGTGGCAGATGTTTTCAATCCAGAAAAATGTGAGGTGATGCATTTAGGCAAGACTAATTCTAGAGCGAATTATACAATGAACGGAAGAGCCTTGGGAAAAGTTGATGTGCAGAGAGATCTGGGAGTGCAAGTCCATTGTACCCTGAAGGTTGCTGCACAGGTGGATATAGTGGTCAAGAAGCATATATAGTATGCTTGCCTTCATCGGACGGGGTATTGAGTATAAGAGCTGGCAGGTCATGTTAAAATTGTACAAGATGTTGGTTCGGCCGCACTTAGAATACTGTGTACAGTTCTGGTTGCCACATTGCCAAAACAATGAGGACGCTTCGGAGACGGTGCAGAGAAGGTTTACGAGGATGTTGCCTAGTATGGAAGGTGCTAGCTATGAAGAGGTTGAGTAGGTTAGGATTGTTTTCATTAAAAAAAAGGAGATTGAGGGGGAACCTGATTGCATGTCGAAAATCATGAAGGGTATAACAGGATAGATGGAGATAAGCTTTTCTCCCAGGGTGAAGGATTCAATAACAAAAGGGTCACGCTTTCATAATGAGAGGGAAATGTTTAAGGGGGATACATGCGGCAAATATTTTGCACAGAGGGCAGTAGGTGCCTGGAACACGTTGCCAGCAGAGCTAGTAAAGGCAGGCACGATAGATTCATTTAAAATGTGCCTTGGCAGATACATGAATAGGTGAGGAGCAGAGGGATACAGATGCTTAGGAATTGGGCGACAGGTTTGGACAGTAGATTTGGATCGGCTCAGGCTTAGAGGGCCAGTTCCTGGACTGTAAATTTTCCTTGTTCTGTCTTCTACTTTGGGACCCTCCAACCCCATAGCATTAACGTCAATTCCACCAGTTTCCTCATCTCCTCTCCACCACCGCATCCCAGATCCTACCCTCCAACTCAGCACCGCCCTCTTGAACTGTCCGATCTGTCTGCCTTCCTTCCCACCCATCCGCTCCACCCTCCACTCCGGTGTATCAGCATCACCTCCCCACCTGCATCGACCTATTACCTTCCCAACTACATTCCCCCTAGCCCCACGCCCCCTCCCATTTCTGAGCCCCCTTCCCCTCCACCCCCACATTTCAGATGAAGGGCTTATGCCGAAGCATCGATTCTCCTGCTTGTTGGATGTTGCCTGACCTGCTGTGCTTTTCCAGGGTCACACTTTTCGACTTTGCTTTATTCCAGCATTCTCCTGACCAGCCTTCCACACTATACCTTCTGGAAACTTGGAGGTCAATACTCCACTGTCCATACATTTATTGCACAATGTCCCATTCATCCATTATCCTTGTGCTGACTGACCAATGATAACTCCCAGTTAAGCAATACCTTGATTTTAAAACAATCCCAGTTTCCAAATCTCCCCTTGGTTTCATCCCATCGTCACATCAAAGATCTCCAATTCTACAATCTTCAGAGCCATTGTGTTCCTCTGATTATGAGGATTCTTGATCCTTATTGCTCCAGCACTGGCAGATATTCCCTGAACTACCTCAGTTCTGAAATTCCCCCTCTATTGCTCTCCTGTCTACATCTACCTCTGATCAATATTTTGATCCGAACTCCAAATGCTTGACTTTGGACTCTTTTTCTTAGTATCTGCCCCGTAAATGGCAGAGGGGTTTTACTCTGTCAAAAGCACACTATGTATCATCGTTGAGACTAAAGAGGGATTTGAAAACAAAAGATGAGAATCTTAAAAATCACAAGAATTTGCTCAACTGGAAGTCAGCGTGGAAAGGGTTAATAGATTCTGATTGATGAATCCTCTCTCCAAGTGATCTTGCATCTAATAAACTTAACAAATTAACTACTGAATACAAACACTTCTGTTGCAAAAGGTTTTCATTGACAGACATCTTTGTATCCTCTTTGGTCATAGGTGAGGTCCCAGAGGACAGGAGAATAGCCAGTGCAGTGCCATTGTGTAAGAAGGGTGGCAGGGATAATCCAGGAAATTACACACGTGAACCTCACATCAGTAGTCAGGAAATTATTGGAAAACTTTCTCAGGGACAAGATCTATAAGCACTTATAAGCAAATAGACTTATTATTGATGGACAGCGTTGTTTTGAGCAGAAGTCATGCCTCACTAACTTGATTGAGTTTTTTGAGGAGGTGACGAAGATGAGTTAGGAGGGAAAAACTGTTGATGTTGCCCACATGAATGTTAGTAAAGCCTTTGACAAGGTTTCTCGTGGCAAATTGGTACAAAAGGTGAAGTCATATGGTTCAGGGAAGAGCTGGCAAGATGGATACAGAACTGGCTTAGTCATAGGTGAGAGGACAGCGATTGAAGGATGCTTTTCAGAATGGAGGGCTGTGACTAGTGATGTTCCACAAGGATCAGTGCTAGGACCTCTACTGTTCATTCTGGATTAGTGGTGCTGGAAGAGCCCGGCAGTTCAGGTAGCATCCGAGGAGCAGCTAAATCGACGTTTCGGGCAAAAGCCCTTCTACTGTTCATGATCTACAGAAATGATTTGGAGGGAAACGTGGCTGGTCTAATTCGTAAGTTTGCGGACAATACAAAGATTGGTGGAGTTGTGGATAGTGAGAATTGTCAAGGATTCAGCTGGATATAGATCAGTGGGAGCCATGGGCAGAAAAATAGCAGATAAGGTTTAATCCTAACATGTTAAGTAATCCATTTTGGAAGGTGGAAATTACACCGTGAATGGCAAAACCCTTTGGACTTTTGATATGCAGAGAGATCTGGGTGTGTAGGTCCACAGATCACTGAAGGTAGCAATGCAGGCAAAGAACATAGTAAGAGAGGCCTATGGCTTGCTTGCCTTCATTGGAAGGCACTGAGTATATGGGTGGGCAAGTTATATGACAGCTTTATAAAACTTTAGATAGGCCACACTTGGAATATTGTATACAGTTCTGGTCATGACACGAGGATGTGGATGCTTTGGAGGGAGAACCTTAAAAGGTTTACCAGACGTTGCCTGGTATGGGGGATTTTAGTTAAGAGGAAAGGTTGGAAAGACTGGGTTTGTTTTCACTGGAATGCAGCAGGTTGAGGGGTGACTTGATAGAAGTTTAAAAGATTGTGAATGGCATGAATTGAGTGGAAAGGATGGGGGGGCGTATTTTTGTGACACTGGGCCCTGTTAGCTTAGAATTGACTTCTACAGTCAACAGAACTCCTGCCAGTCCTGTTTATGTGTCAGCCAGGACTCCTTGATTGGACTGGGTTAACAGAATGAGATCTACTTGGCTGACCTCATTCCAATCACTACATCCCTTCTCCTCCAAGTCATGGGATGTCGGCCCTTTTTGTCCGGAGGCTTTTTTGCACCAGGATGCTAGTAGTGTGTATCAGACTGTAGCCAGTCTCTTCTGTCCAGAGCATCTTGGCTAAAATTAGTATTCTTCAGGGCAGTAGTGGTGTCATGGCTGCAATATCTGCCATGACACTTTCATCGTTAGAAGTTTCTTCAATGGGAGGCAGAGGGGGAGAACCCACAGGTTCTGACAGTCTTGCCGCATGTTCTGATGGGCCTCATATGTTTTGCTACTACCCAGTTTAAGAGGTTGAAGCTTTCATCTGGTCCATGTGCTTGTTCAGGACCCCATCTCCTACCCAAATTTGGTACCATGCGGCCATGCTCTGACCACTACCAGGGCTTTGTCATCTGTTACTATTACAAATTTACATCCGTAAAAGCATTGGAGAAACTTTCTCACATCTAAACCTTCCTTCTCTACCTGGGTGTATCTCTGTACAGCATCAAATTCTGTGAAATATATGCTAATCGGGAGTTCCTCTCCATTGAGCCATCTGTGAGCCAACACTACCCCAATAGCATACAGGGAGGCATTGCATCTCTACACCACACCTCGCTTGGGATCGCAATTTTCCTAACCAATGATAGCTGCTTCTTCACTTCCCTAAAAACTACATCTTGACTAGGACAGCATTTAATAAGACTGATGCTTTTTCAATAGTGGATGTAGGGTGCCAGGATGGAGGTCAGGTTATGTATGAGTTTACATCATAATTCACCAGCTCAAGGCAAGACCTGAGCTCTGGTATAGACAGGGGAGCCAGGGCAACTTTGACTGCTCTCAATATCTTGTAATGTAACCCAGTCTTGTCAACTCTGCAGCCAACATAGGACACTTGAGGCGCTTGGCACACACACATTTCCTCCCTAAGGCCTACCCCTATCTTGGAGAAACATTTAAGCATTATGTCCAAGTTATCTCAAAGCTCTTTACTAGTCTTCCCAGTTATTAGCACATCATCCAAACAAATGGCAACCTGGGGTAGACCTTCTAAGATGTTCTCCATGGTCCACTGGTGTAGGGTCTCGGCCTTGCTAAGATCTTATGCAAACTTAAGGTTGGAGTCCAGTGCGAATTTTGGTAAAGACGGATTCCACAATTACTGGCATGGCCATACCAGTAATTAACCTCCATTCGAACAGGGTGACCATTTAACTACACGTTTATTTTGATTAGTTCAGATTTGAATTTGGTAAAAACAATGACTGCAGATGCTGAAAACCAAATACTGGATTAGTGGTGCTGGAAGAGCACAGCATTTCAGGCAACATCCAACGAGCAGCGAAATCGACGTTTCGGGCAAAAGCCCTTCATCAGGAATAAAGGCAGCGAGGCTGAAGCATGGAGAGATAAGCTAGAGGAGGGTGGGGGTGGGGAGAGAGTAGCATAGAGTACAATGGGTGAGTGGGGGAGGAGATGAAGGTGATAGGTCAAGGAGGAGAGGGTGGAGTGGATAGGCGGAAAACAAGATAGGCAGGTCGGACAAGTCCGGACAGGTCAAGGAGACAGTTACTGAGCTGGAAGTTTGAAACTAGGATGAGGTGGGGGAAGTGGAAAAGAGGAAGCTGTTGAAGTCCACATTGATGCCCTGGTGTGGAAGTGTTCCGAGGCGGAAGATGAGGTGTTCTTCCTCCAGGCGTCTGGTGGTGAGGGAGCGGCGGTGAAGGAGGCCCAGGACCTCCATGTCCTTGGCAGAGTGGGAGGGGGAGTTGAAATGTTGGGCCACGGGGCAGTTTGGTTGATTGGTGCGGGTGTCTCGGAGATGTTCCCTAAAGCGCTCTGCTAGGAGGCGCCCAGTCTCCCCAATGTAGGAGGAGACCACATCGGGAGCAACGGATACAATAAATGATATTGGTGGATGTGCAGGTGAAACTTTGATGGATGTGGAAGGCTCCTTTAGGGCCTTGGATAGAGGTGAGGAAGGAGGTGTGGGCACAGGTTTTACAGTTCCTGCGGTGGCAGGGGAAAGTGCCAGAATGGGAGGCTGCGTCTTAGGGGGGGGGGGGGGGGTGTGTGGACCTGACCAGGTAGTCACAGAGGGAACGGTCTTTGCGGAAGGCAGAAAGGGGTGGGGAGGGAAATATATCCCTGGTAGTGGGGTCTGTTTGGAGGTGGCGGAAATGTTGGCCGATGATTTGGTTGATGAAGGTTTGTAGGATGGAAGGTGAGCACCAGGGGCATTCTGTCCTTGTTACGGTTGGAGGGGTGGGGTCTGAGGGCGGAGGTGCGGGATGTGGACGAGATGCGTTGGAGGGCATCTTCAACCACGTGGGAAGGGAAATTGCGGTCTCTAAAGAAGGAGGCCATCTGGTGTGTCCTATGGTGGAACTGGTCCTCCTGGGAGCAGATACGGCGGAGGCGGAGGAATTGGGAATACGGGATGGCATTTTTGCAAGAGATAGGGTGGGAAGAGGTGTAATCCAGGTAGCTATGGGAGTCGGTGGGTTTGTAAAAAATGTCAGTGTCAAGTCGGTCGTCACTAATGGAGATGGAGAGGTCCAGGAAGGGGAGCGAGGTGTCAGAGATAGTCCAGGTAAATTTAAGGTCAGGGTGGAATGTGTTGGTGAAGTTGACGAATTGCTCAACCTCCTCGCGGGAGCACGAGGTGGCGCCAATGCAGTCATCAATGTAACGGAGGAAGAGGTGGGGAGTGGTGCCGGTATAATTACGGAAGATCAACTGTTCGACATAGCCAACAAAGAGACAGGCATAGCTGGGGCCCATACGTGTGCCCATGGCTACCCCTTTGGTCTGGAGGAAGTGGGAGGATTCAAAGGAGAAATTGTTAAGGGTGAGGACCAGTTCGGCCAAACGAATGAGAGTGTCGGCGGAAGGGTACTGTTGGGGACGTCTGGAGAGGAAAAAACGGAGGGCTTGGAGGCCCTGGTCATGGCGAATGGAGGTGTCGAGGGATTGGATATCCATGGTGAAGATAAGGCGTTGGGGGCCAGGGAAACGGAAGTCTTGGAGGAGGTGGAGGGCGTGGGTGGTGTCTCGAACGTATGTGGAGAGTTCCTGGACTCGGGGGATAGGACAGTGTCAAGGTAGGTAGAGATGAGTTCAGATTTGAATTTGCCAAGTAATTTTATTTCCAAACCAGCAAGAGGTGGACTTTCCAGGATACATACTCTCCTGATACCAGCCTGGTGGGACTCATTTTCTGTCTCAAGTCTGCGTAATGGCAGCAACCAAATGGCCTGCTGGTCCAGATCCCTGAGAAAATTTTTAACTGTTTGGCTGAGGCTTACCTTTGTTTTGGGGTTTTATTGTGGGCTGACCCAGAGCCCCTTTGTTTAGCTATATCCTGAGTGAGGCTCCGCAATGGTCTTCATTCAAGTGGCGTTCCCCAAACTCAGTTGGCCTGGGCAGGGTGTCCACTTCCACCGGAGTACCCTGTAATGCCTAAGTTTCACTTGCCACATTTTGTAACGACAAAGCTAGCTGTAATACCTGTTTGAAGTCCAGTTGAATTTCAACTAGTAGGTGCTTTTGCAGTCACATTATTAATACCACATACCAAGCTGTCTCTCAGCATTTCACTTAGGGTCAAACCAAAAATCATAAGCCTCTGCCAGTCACCTTCTCACCTCGTCAAAAATTCCAATATGGATTCCCTGATTCTTGAACTACTGAGTAAATCCGATAATGTCTCGGAATTAGTGGTGGCTTGCAGTCATAATTTTCTTCAGCTAAATCCATCAACTTTTGAAAGGTTTTACTATCTGTTGCCTCAGGGAAAATTAGACTCCTAACAACCGAGAAAGCTGCAGGTCCACAAGCTGTTACTGGAATTAACCATTGCTTTGCATCTGCTGCAATGTCACTTGTATGGAAAAAATAATGCATTATTTCCACACACTGGGCCCAGTCTTCAACAGCAGGATTGAACTAGTCAAGCTTCCCAAATAGCAGCAGGATGCTAGAGACACTTCCACCAGCACAAAGACAACTGTTGCAAGCAAATCACTTCAGGAATATATTTTTTCTTTCATTGTCATTCAAATAACTCCACGAAGTCCAGTAACCCATTACCAAGTCACCTTTAATTTACATGCGCATAGTACATTCCATGGAATCCAGCTAAATCAGAGCCAGCTCCAAAAGTGAACAGAACCATTAACACTCCTATTTACAGTATATCTGTCAGCCACAATTCACTGAATGAACTGGGTTAACAGCCCCAATCAGGAAACTATTTTCTATGAGATCCACCTGGCTGACCTCATTCTAAATCATTCAAAAGAGAAAGAGTAAAAGCAATGCTCGCAGTTTGAAACAGTTGAGACATGGTAGAAAAAGTTGTTTTGTCCATTATCAATTTAAAAATCAAATCATGTAAATGGCAGTGATGTGATTCTTCAGTCAATGTAAAATTTGTACAAGTATTAACCAACTTCTGATAATTTTCCATTTCAGTATCTTGTAAGAAGATGCTACCACAAATACTCTCCATCAAATACTTAAAATGGTTTGGGGAAGGACTTTAGGCGAAAGTGAGGACTGCAGATTAGAGTCAAGATTAGAATGGTACTGGAAATGCACAGCAGGTCAGGCAGCATCCAAGGAGCAGGAAAATCGATGTTTCGGGCATGAGCCCTCCATCAGGAATGAGGCTGGAAGCTTCGCGTATGGAGAGATAAATGGGAGGGGGTGGGGCTGGGGAGAAGGTCGCTGAGAGTGCAATTGGTAGACGGAGGAAGGAGTAAAGGTGATAGGTTGGAGAGGAGAGGTGGGACCAGAGAGGTGGGACAAGTCAGGAGGATGGCACTGAGCCAGAAGTTTGGAACTAGGGTAAGGTGGGGGAGGGGAAATGAGGAAACTGGTCAAGTCCACATTGATTCCCTGGGATTAAAGGGTTCAGAGGCAGAAGATGAGGCGTTCTTCCTCCAGGCATCAGATAGTGAGGGAGTAGCAAGGAGGAGGCCCAGGACCTGCATGTCCTCAGCAGAGTGGGGAGTTGAAATGTTCGGCCATGGGACAGTGGGGTTGATTGGTGCAGGTGTCCCGGAGATTTTCTCTGAAGTGCTGTGAGAAGGCATCCAATCTCCCCAATGTAAAGGAGCAACGGATACAAATGACATTTGTGGATGTGCAGGCGAAACTTTGATGGATATGGAAGGTTCCTTTGGGGCCATGGATGGAAGTGAGGGGGGGAGGTGTGGGCGCAGGTTTTGCAACTCCTGCAGTGGCAGGAGAAGGTACCAATAGGAGAGGGTGGGTTGTTTGGGGGGGGGGGGGGGGGGGCATGGATCTGACCAGGTAGTCAGAGGTGAAAAATGTGTCGCTGGAAACGCGCAGCAGGTCAGGCAGCATCCAAGGAGCAGGAGAATCGACGTTTCAGGTATAAGCCCTTCTTCAGGAATGAGGAATGTGTGCCAAGCAGGCTAAGATAAAAAGGTAGGGAGGAGGGACTTTGGGAATGCGATAAGTGGAAGGAGGATAAGGTGAGGGTGATAGGCCGGAGAGGTCGGGAAGAAGATTGCAGGTCAAGAAGGTGGTGCTGAGTCCAAGGGTTGGGACTGAGATAAGATGGGGTGGGGGGTTGGAAAATGAGGAAGCTGGAGAAATCTGCATTCATCCCTTGTGGTTGGAGCCTCATCTTCCGCCTAGGAACCCTCCAACCACAAGGGATGAATGCAGATTTCTCCAACTTCCTCATTTCCCCTGCCCCCACCATATCTCAGTCCCAACCCTCGGACTCAGCACCGTCTTCTTGACCTGCAATCTTCTTCCCGACCTCTCCGCCCCCACCCCCTCTCCGGCCTATCACCCTCACCTTAACCTCCGTCCACCTATCGCATTCCCAACGCTCCTCCCCCAAGTCCCTCCTCCCTACCTTTTATTGTAGCCTGCTTGGCACACCTTCCTCATTCCTGAAGAAGGGCTTATGCCCGAAACGTTGATTCTCCTGCTCCTTGGATGCTGCCTGACTGCTGTGCTTTTCCAGCAAACATTTTTCAGCTCTGCTCTTCAGCATCTGCAGTCCTCACTTTCTCCAGGTAATCAGAGGGAACTGTCCTTTGCAGAAAGCCGATAGAGATGGGAAGGAAAATATATCCCTGGTGGTGGAGTCCGTTTATGGGTGACAGAAACATCGGCGAATAATGCAGTTTATGCAGTCGGTGGGGTGCAAGGTGAGGTCGGGGGCGGAGGTTGGAGGGGTTGTCTTTGTTGTGGTTGGAGGGATGGAGTTTGGAGGGCGAAGGTGCAGGACGAGGATGAGATTGCATCGGAGGGTATCTTCAAACACGTGGGATGGGAAATACGGTCTTTAAAGAAAAAGAGGCCACCTGGTGTGTTCTGTGGTGAAACTGGTCCTCCTGTGAGCAGATATGGCGGAGGCTGAGGAATTGGGAATACGGGATACCATTTTTGCAAGAGGTAGTGTGGAAGGTGGTATAATCCAGATAGTAGTGGGAGTCGATGGGTTTGTAAATAAATGTTGGTGTTGAGTCGGTCATCATTGATGAGATGGAGAGATCTAGGAAGGACAGGGAGGTGTCAGAGATGGTCCACATGAATTTAAGGTCAGGGTGGAATGTGTTGGTGAAATTGATGAACTGCTCAACCTCCTCATGGGAGCATGAGGTGGCACCGATGCAGTCATCAATGAAGCAGAGGAAAAGGTGGCGAGTGGTGCCAGTGTAACTATGGAAGATGGGCTGTTCTACGTAGCCGACAAAGACAGGCATAGCTGGGTCACTGGCTATAAGTTCACTCAGTGATAGAATATCTATTGCACATCACTTAATTGTGCAATGATTAACACAGCAATAAAATGGAGTCAAGTTAAGAACATAAAAGGATAATAATATTAAAAGTCAATTGTACATCAATTATCTCCAAAGGCTGCAATAGCATGCAACATTATTGTTGTTGCGCCTCATTATAAATGGACTCAAGGTTCGGTACAGTAGAGAAAGTTTCAAATGAATTCAAAGGTTTTCATGGTCTCTGATGAATCATTAGACCTGCTAGGTCTTTTTTTATTTCTAATCATCATTTTGTCAGAAATGATTTGTTTTTCCCTAAATAAAGGCTCCTTTTTTGCAAAATAAACTTTCACCTTCAATTCTCTGTTAAGTAGTAATTTTACATTACTACTGATGGCAAAAAAAAATGTGAATTATCGTGATACTTCTTGACATTGGTAATGGACAGCAGAGGCACTACTCTGCTTTGGATTCTATTGCTGTTCAAAACAAAAAATTTAAAATTCAGACTTGTGCAAGATGCCAGAATTGGAAGAGTGTGGACATCTTGGAGGGAGCTAGGACTGAAGAAGGTGACAGAGAAGGAAGAAAGCCTTTTCGAGAATTAACATAGCTCATAAAGCACATCAGCAATGATTGGGGGGGGGGGGGGGGGGGGGGGGGGGGAAGGAGAAGAAGTTTTGGATAATCTCAAACAGAGGTCTACATGCTCTTCCAAGTGCAACCACAAAACATCTGAAAGACCAATGAGTTCCCAAGAATTAAAAATGACGTGTCAGATGGTCCAAAATGATAAAAATATTTACTTACACTTCAGAAATAATTAATTGGTTATGAAGCACTTTAGAAAGTTGTGTGTGTGAGAAAGGCATTAAAAAATTCTAGTTGTTTTAAAAAACAAGTTCATGGGGTATAGGTGTTACTGACCAGGCCAGCTTTGTTGCCCAGCCCTAACTGCCTATGAACTAACTGGATTGTGAGGACAGTTAAGAGTCAGCCACATTGCTGTGGGTTTGGAATCCAAGGTCATAGGTAAGGATGGCAGATTTCCTTTCCTAAACGAAAGGAGTGAATCAGATTAAGTTTTAGAACAATTGCTTCATATTGAATTTAAAGTATCAAAGTCAAATCAATACAAAGAACTCATATAGGTTTCTGAGATAGCACAAACATTTTCCAAGGTGTTACTCATGGAGGATACAGAAATTAGGGAGTTATCAAAGAGGAGCAAGGAATATCACAGACCACAATATTTATGGATTGCCAAATTATACATAAAATTGTAAGAAAAATAAATAACATTACAACTGCCTATTCTGCCCACATAGACATCTCTCTGCGATGAGAGGCAGCCCACTGCATGATAGCATAGACAAATTAATACCTTCCCATTGATTACATCACTGAAGATACTGAATGAAGAGAAGAGCCCATTTAAGTGGGAAATAAATTGTTGACATCACATATGGATACCGTGATTAAGGTGGCATTTAGGATGCTCACCTTCATTGCTCAGATCTTTTGAGTATAGGATTTCAAACATAGTTATGGTGAGGTTGCACAGGACATTGGTGATGCTTCTTCTGGAATACTGTCCAGTTCTGGTCTCTCGGTTTATAGAAAAGCTGGAGAGGGTTCAGAAGAGATTTATCAGGATATTGCCAGGGATGGAGGGATTGAGTTATAAGGAAAGGCTGGGACTTTTTTCACTGGTCCATAGGACCTTACAGAGATTTATAAAACCATGAGGGGTATGGATAAGGTGAGTGGCAGGGGCCTTTTCCTTAGGGTGAGGGATTTCAAGACTATGGGATATATCTTAAAGGTGGCAGGAGAAAGAGTTTAAAAAAGATGAGGCACATTTAAAAAAAAAACAGATTGGTTCATGTGGACTGACCTTCCAGAGCAAGTGGTGAATGTAGGTACAATTACAACTTTTAAAAGATGTTTAGAGAAGTACATGAATAAATGTTTGGAGGGATTTGAGCAAAGTACAGGCAGGTGGAATTGGTTTAGTTTGGATTATAGTCAGCATGGACTGGTTACACTGGAGGATCTGTTTCCATGCTGTATGACTCAGAGACAGAGTCCATTATCAGCAGGAATCTTTATGGCAGCATTACAATTGGTAATTGCAATGAACCAAATATAAAGACTTCAGTACCTACCAATAGAGCAAAAGAAGATTTTAAAAATAGCTCATGATCCCAATATCTGTCATGGATAAAGTTTTACTTATGGTGTCATAGATAGACTTCCCAAAGTGACTAAAACCATGACATCTATCAGTAGGCCATGCTCAGCAAAAGTACTTTTTTTGTAGGATGTTAGAGATCGTGGTTGAAGGTAACATTACTGATTTTGTTAATTTGGACTGCAAAGTATCTGGTGCAACACTACACGCAAGATCGGCTTAAATGCAGACAAAATGTAGCAATGAGGGTAGTCAATGAAATGATTTAACAAGTAGAATCAAAGGAGAGAGTCGGAATGCACTTAGCCACAAACAAATGTCAAGAATCAGAAAATGAGTGCAGAAGTGAAAATACAGGTTAAAAAAGTTGTACATTTTCAACTACAGTAAGATTGAAACAATTAACAGCCGATGAGGTGCAAAGGCAAAATGGAAAAGTGAAAGCCAAGATTAAGTAATATAAAAAGGGAAGCCAAACAAACAGATGACTGCCAATCAATAAAATTCAGCATGGGACCAAGAAATTCAGCACATTGGTGACAGCAAAACAGACTGATTAAATGCACAGCAGCCTTAATACATGGCTAATGTAAGCTCAAATGGTCTGATACTTGCACTAACAGCAATATGTTGGATATGGGAAATATGACCTTAGCACGTGAAATTTATAGCCACAGATTTATTCCTTACTGCAACACCATGAGTGAAAGTAAGAAGGATGTGATGCATGATTTGATTTTATTTGACTTTATTTATGTGAAATGGTGCAAAGGGCTAACCCACCCTCACCTGGCAGCATACATCAGGGCTAAGTTTATTTACACTGCAAAAAATACCAAGGAAATTGATCTGATAGAGTAAGGTGCTTAACGAGATCCTTTGAAGCTATTAACAAAAGGTGGCCTCTGACAAACTGTCCACTTCGAATCGACAGGAGATGAGATGATATGACATAAAGTGAGATTGACCCACCCTCCACATTAAAAACCTGTACTCACCTTCAGGTAGTTCCACAGTCCGAGCCCGCCTCAGAGAACGGGTCAGTCGGTTCAGCTGCTCCATCGCCCGTTCCATCATCTATGGCCACAACGGGAGACAGAGGACTGAGGACAGCATGCAGGCCCGACCTCAGTCTCCCTCCTACCTTCAGCAGCGAGGCCGCCAGCCAACCAGCCGGCCGGCCGTCCGCGTGCTATCGCTCTTCGCCCGCCCACATCGCGCGACCACGGCTGGTTTCACCCCCCCTCCCGCGCCTCCCCCACCAAAGGGCAATCCGAATCCCCAGCCGTTAAACCGTCACCCTCTTCCAATCCACTTCCGGATGAGGGGCGCATCCAATTGGTTCGCCGGGAATACCGGAAGCGAGCCATGTAGCATCCTGGACGTTGTAGTCCCACCTCGGATTACATTGGGATGCCCGTCTGCCAGGGCGGTATCACATGTTTTGACTTCATTTTTTGCTGCAGAGACTTTGGGGGATGATGAAGAGCAGGATTGCGATTAAACAGACTTTCAAAGGACGTTTATAAATCCTATTTTTCCTTCATTGTAATGTATCCCAAGGCGCTTCATGAGAACATTAGTAAAATTGACACTGCTGCATAAGGAGATTTTTAGGACAGGTGAGAAACAGCCTTGTTTGGAAGAAAAACTTGCGTTTCGCGTCTTCCCTGACCTCGAGAGGTCTTCAAGCAATTTATAGTAATTATATTTTACAAAGCAAATAATTGCCTGTTGTAATATGGAATTGCAACAAGACCTACCGTACTTATAGCAAGGTCTGAAATGTAATACAGATAATACAATAAATTCAAGTGATCTGTTTGAAGTGTTGAGTCAAAGAAGTGTGGTGCTGGAGATGTACAGCAGGCCAGGCAGCATCCGAGGAGCAGGAGAGTCGACGTTTCGAGTCTAAATAAACCCTTCATCGGGGTTTATGCCCGAAACGTCGACCCTCCTGCTCCTCAGATGCTGCCTGACCGGCTGTGCTTTTGCAGCGCCACACTTTTTGACTCTGACTCTGATCTCCAGCGTCGGCAGCTTTCAACGTTTATTGTTTGAAGTACTGTTGATCGGGAGGGAAACATCGGCCAGCAGGCCAGGGAGAACCCCTCTTCAAATAAAAGAGGGGCTTGAGAGGCAGGTGGGTCTCCTTTAGAAAAAAAGACATCTGATGAACAGTACGCCCAACAGTGCAGAACTTGCCCGTTAGGGAATTGCAGTGTCAGTTGTGTTTTCTTCTATTCATTCACGAGGTGTGAGCATCTTTGGCAAGCTAGCATTTATTTTGCCATCCCCAAATACCCTTGCAAACCAGAGGGTGGCTGGGAGTCAAAAGTAGATCCAGGCTGAGTGAGGTTGGCAGATTTCCTTGAGTGAACCAGATGGAATTTACAACATTAAATGATAACTTCAATAATGGCAACGATGGCGCTAGCTTTATATTCCAGATTTATAAATAGAATTTAAATTCCCATCAAAGGCCACAGAAATTGAATCCTTTTCCCCATGGGATTAGCTTGGACCTCTGGATTACTTAGGTTAAAATGTATTACGTGTAGTAAAAGAAAAAGTTAATTAATTAACACTGAATATGCCAGTACAGGTGATGTGCTGCATTGGAAACTTGTGGGAATACAAACACATCAGGTAGGGGAAGTTGCTTGGTCACTAATCCTAGAAGCAGTCATTCTTCTCAGAATAGAACTTTCTGAATTGGTCGGTGGTCACAGACAGGAGGACATGACTGAGAAAAGCAGGAAAGGAAATCTAGAAGGGCTGCAACCTTTGCAATTGTCAAACAGATTTGAAGATCTTTTAGCTTGTTTGGATGAAAGTTGGAGCTAGAGGGTGGATGAGCTGACTGACCATGACATTGATACAAGTAATTCAAGTGGGGGAACAGAGATCAAAGAACTGACAGTGCAGAACAATATAGTGATGGTGGTTGACACTTTACGGCTCCAAATGGGCAAGAGACCAGAAGGCTGTGTTGCTGTATAGCGCAATTGTTCACGACATTTGCTCAGGAATGTAAAGGAACTTATAGTTAGAGGATGGGGATTTGATCACCAGGATCCTTACAGGTAGCAGCAAAAGGCAAGTCAAAGGAGGAGTTCTGCATAGGTCAATATGAAATAGGTGCCAAATTCAGAAGCAATACTTGAAAATAATAAACTCTGGATTGTTACTCAAACAACATTTTTTTTTGTTGATCTTTCAGGGTGCAGACCATCAAGGTTTGAAAGAGGTAGCAGCTTCTGGAAGCGGAATACAATATTGTATTGGCACTCCGATAAGCATGCACAGAACCTTCCAGCAACCATAGAGGGAATTTTGCTGAGTCATGTGAAAATTGGCATAAAACCAATAGGATTAGAGAAATGAAAACATGGTTTAAAGACTGTTCCAGTAGAAGTGGTTCTGGTTTGTGGAACAGTGTGGCTAGGGGTAAGTGGAATCTGTATTGTTGAGACAGTTTCAGCTTGAACCATGGAGGAGAAAGTGAGGACTGCAGATGCTGGAGTGCCAGAGTTGAAAAATGTGGTGCTGGAAAAACACAGCAGGCTAGGCAGCATCCGAGGAGCAGGTGAATTGACGTTTCTGGCATAAGCCCTTCTTCAGGAATTTTTCAACTCAGCTTGAACCATGGTGAGGCTCATGTTCTGCTGAGCTATCTAATTAAGAATTTGAGAAAGGTCTATTTGAGAAAATGTGATAAAGCAGAGAATACAGACAAAGGCAAGAATGGGATATGATAAATAGACCAGGACAGAAGCAATCATACAATCCAAAGTGAATCAGCAGATATGGATAGAGGTTAAAAGATAAAAAAAAGGACAAAACTGAAGGCTGTATATCATTGCAGTTAGCTTTCAAAATAAACCAGATGAATTACAAAACAACAAATAAATATGATCAATTGGTATTTCACAGACATGACTGCAGAATGGGACCTGGATGTTGAAGGGTGTGCAACATGTAGGAAAGGTAGGAAACTAGGAAAAGGCAGAGGCATTACTCTGTTAACTAATAATGGTATTAATACAATAGAAAGAGATACCAAGCTCAGTATTACAGGGTATACAAGCAGTTTGGGTAGAAATTATAAATGCAATAAATCACTTGTTGAAATGCTATATGGGTTCCCTTACAATAACTACATGTTCATACAGAGTGGTAAAGAAACGTTAATGGGTCCTTGAGAGATGCGTATGACAGTAATCATGGGGGATTTTAATCTACATGTATATTGGAAAAATCAGATTGGCATAGTGCATAGAAATGCTTGAAAATATCCTTAGAACAGGAAGTTCTCGGGCCAACCAGGGAGCAGGTTATACTCCACTTGCTAATGTGCAACAAGATCAGATTAATTAATGAACTCATTTAAGGCACCCCTATGTATAAAGAATGGTATTTTAAACTTCAATAGAGAATATTAATTTGGTGTGAAAGCAGAGCTAATTTTAAAAAGCTGGCCAATTAGGCTACAAGATGGACCATTAGAGTGGCAGATATTTAAAGGGCTATTTCAGGATGCACAATAGATAAAAAATTTTGGGGAAGTCCCACAACCTGGTTAACTAAAAAACATATCAAATTGAAAGCAAATAATTCCACAAAAATAGGAAGAAGGTCATAAGATTAGATAGAATATTAAAAAAGATTAATAAGGAGGGGAAAGTTAAATTACAAGAGAAAGCTATCTGTAAATAAGAAAATGATGGAAAGAGTATCTATAAATATTTCAAAAAGAAAAATATTAAAGTAACATTGGTGCTGTGGAAAGCAAATTTGGCGATTAAAAATGAAGAAGGAGACATCAGACTAAATGAACACATGTCTTTACTACAAAGGATACAAGTAATATTGCAAGAAGAGCTGCAAGTCAGGAAGAGAGAGAAAGGAAGGAATTAAAGATTGTTACAATCAAGAATGGTGTGGAACTGACCAAATTGTTGGAACTATGGTCTGTCAAGTCCCCAGGTTTTAAAATAAATAGTTGATATGTTGGTTTAATGTTCCCCAAATTCCAGATTGCAGGAAAGTTCCATTAAGTTGAAAGATAGCAAATATAACTCCTTTTTCAAGAAAGGGACTGAGATAAAATGGGAAACAACAGATTAATTATCTTAACATCTGTCATATGGAAAATGTTAGAAGCTATTATTAATTATGTTGTTGCAGAACAGTTGGAAAAAAATCAATGTAATTAGCTAGGAGCAACATTGTTTGAGAAAATGATATATTTAAGCAATTTATTGGAGACCTTTGAAGAAATTATGCACTGTACCTAAAGGGGAACAGGTAGAAGTATGGTATTTGCACTTCCAGATGACATTTGATAGTGTGCCACAACAAAGGTTATTTGCATAGAATAAAAGTTCAGGAGTTAATGGTGTAGGGACTAACAAATTTCATAGATAGACGACTGGCTAGCTAACCAGAAGTAAGGCATAAATGTGCCACTTTCTGGGTGGCAATAATTAACAAGTGCTGTACCATATATCTCAGCCTCTTAAAATTTCTATAAATTATTGAAGCAACCAAAGGTGTGGTTGCTAAATTTGCTGATAACAGAAAGACTAGTCAGAAAATAAATTCTGAGGAGGATCGAAGAAAACAATAACAGAATACAGACAGTTTAAGTGAGTGGGCAAAGATCTGGAAAATGGAATGTAAAATGTGAAATTTTCAATTTTGGCAGGAAGAATAAAAAAAGCATATTATCTAAATGGAAAGAGATTACAGAGCTGTGAGATACAGACAAATCAGAATATCGTAGTATATGAATCGCATGTACTGGTTAGTATCAAGTGCAGAACACAATTCAGAAAATTAATAAGATGTTATTTATGTTACCTAATATGAATTGAATACAAAAGTCTATACTTCAATTATATGGCATTGGTGAGACCACACCTGGAGTACTGTATATAGTATTGCCTTCGTTACTTAAGTATGGTGTAAATACACTAGAAGCAGTTCAGAGAAGGTTTAATACACTAATGCCTGAATGGGTGGGTTGTCTTTCTGTGGAAAAAGTTTAGACAGGGGAGGCTTGTTCCTGATGGAACTTAGAAGAATAAGAGGAAAATTGTTTGAAACGTAAAATTTTGAACGGTTCTGAGAGATTAGATGGGAAAATCTCAAACTAAGGATCATTGTTTAAAAATAAAGACTTGCTATTTACGACTGAAATTGGAATTTCTTTTCTCAGTCATAAACCTTTGCAAATCTTCTTTAAGCAGTCTTTGAATAATTTAAGGCAGAGGTTGATAAGTTCTTGATAAGAAAGTGAAATGCTTTTTGAGGTATGCAGGTATGAGATGTTTAGATCAGTCATGATCATATTGAATGGCAGCACAGGCCCAAGGGGCGAAGTGGCTTATTCCTGCTTCTAATTCATATGAGCAAGTACACTGAATATTTCAAAATATGTTTGGGAGTTGTAAAAATATGCAATTTGATGTGCTGGTTTTGTTCAATGGGACCATACCTTATAGATTTGGAAGTATAGTATTACATCTCACCCTGGAGAAACGTTATACAGATAGAGTCATAGAGATATATAGCACAGAAAGAGATCTTTCAGTCCAACTTGTCCATGCTGACCAGATATCCTAGATAAATCTAGTTCTATTTGCCAGTATTTGGCCCATACTCCTCTAAACCCTTTTGATACATCTACTCATCCAGATGCCTTTTAAATGTTGTCATTGTACCAGCTTCCACCACTTCCTCTGGCAGCTCCTTCCATACATGAACCACCTCTGCATGAAAAGGTTGTCCCTCAGGTTCCTTTTAAATCTTTCCCCTTTCACCTAAGACCTATACCCTCTAGTTTTAGACTCCCCCAACCCAGGGAAAAGACTTTGTCTGTTTACCCTATTCATGCCCCTCATGATTTTATAAGCCTGTATAAGGTCACTCCTCAGCCTCCAATGCTCCAGGAAAAATAGCCTCAGCCTCTTCAGCATCTCCCTATAGCTCAAACCCTCCAACCCTGACAATATCCTTTCAAATCTTTCCTTTTCCCTTTCAAGTTTCACAACATCCTTCCTATAGCATGGAGACCAGAACTGCAAGCAGTATTCTAAAAGTGGCCTAACCAATGTCCTGTACAACTACAACATGACCTCTCAACTCCTCAACTCAATGCACTCAGCAATAAAGGCAAGCATACCAAACGCCACCTTCACTATCCTATCTATCTACGACTCCACTTTCAAGGAGCTATGAACCTGCACTCCAAGGTCTCTTTGTTTCAGCAACACTCCCTAGGACCTTACCATTAAATATACAAGATCTGCTCTGATTTAGCTTTTCCAAAATGCAGCACCTCACATTATACTCCATCTGCCACTCCTCGGCCCATTGGCCCATCTGTTCAAGATCCTATTATTCTCTGCAGTAACCTTCTTTACTGTCCACTACACCTCCAATTTTGGTTTCATCTGCAAACTTACTAACCATACCCCCTATGCTCACATCCACATCATGAAAAGCAGTGGACCCAGCACCGATCCTTGTGGCACACCACTGGTCACTGGCCTCCAGTATGAAAAGCAATCCTCCACCACCACCCTATGTCTTCTACCCTCACGCCAGTTCTGTATCCAAATGGCTAGTTCTCCCTATATTCCATATGATCCAACCTTGCTAGCCAGTCTATCATGAGGAACCTTGTCAAACGCCTTACTGAAGTCCATATAGATTCCTGAAGGGCTTTTGCCCGAAACATAGATTTTCCTGCTCCTCGGATGCTGCTGTGCTTTTCCAGCACCATTCTAATCTTGACTCTGTACAGATCATGCCCACTACTCTGCCCTCATCAATCCTCTTTGTTACTTCTTCAAAAAACTCAATCAAGGTAGTGAGACATGATTTCCCACGCACAAAGCCATGTTGACTGTCCCTAATTAGTCCCTGCCTTTCCAAATACATGTAAATCCTGTCTGTCAGAATTCCCTCCAACAACTTGCTCACCACCGATGTCACACTCATCGGTCTATAGTTTCCTGGCTTTTCCTTACCAGTTTTCTTAAATAGTGGCACCACGTTAGCCAACCTTCAGTCTTCCAGCACCTCACCTGTGGCTATCGATGATACTAATATCTCAGCAAGGGGCTCAGCAATCACTTCCCTGGCTTTGCACAGAATTCCAGGGTACACCTGATCAGGTCCCAGGGATTTATCAACTTTTATGCGTTTTAAGCTGTCCTGCACCTCCTTTTCTGTAATATGGACATTTTTAAAAATGTCGCTATTTATTTCCCCACATTCTATATCTTCCATATCATTCTCCACAGTAAACACTGATGCAAAATGCTCATTTAGTATCTCCTGCGGCTCCACACATAGGCAGCCTTACTGACGTTTAAGGAGCCCTATTGCCTTCCTAGTTACCCTTTTAACCTAAACATACTTACAAAATCCCTTGGATTTTCCCTAACTCTATCTGCGAAAGCTATCTCATGTCCACTTTTTGGTCTCCTGATTTCCTTATTAAGTATACTCCTACTGCCTTTATACTCTTCTGGGCAATCACTCGATTTCTGCTACCTCGACCTAACATGTGCTTCCTTCTTCTTGACCAAAACGGCAATTTCTCTAGTCATCCACCATTCCCTACGCCTTGCCCTTCTCTCTAACAGGAACATACTGTCTCTTGTTTAAGAAGGGCAGTAAAGACAAGCCAGGGAACTATAGACCGGTGAGCCTGGCCTCAATGGTGGGCAAGTTGTTGGAGGGAATCCTGAGGGACAGGATGTACATGTATTTGGAGAGGCAAGGACTGATTAGGGATAGACAACATGGTTTTGTGTGTGGGAAATCATGTCTCACAAACTTGATTGAGTTTTTTGAAGAAGTAACAAAGAGGATTGATGAGGGCAGAGCAGTCGATGTGATCTATGTGGACTTCAGTAAGGCGTTCGACAAGGTTCCCATGGGAAACTGATTAGCAAGGTTAGATCTCATGGAATACAGGGAGAACTAGCCATTTGGATACAGAACTGGCTCAAAGGTAGAAGACAGAGGGTGGTGGTGAAGGGTTGTTTTTCAGACTGGAGGCCTGTGACCAGTGGAGTACCACAAGGATCGGTACTGGGTCCTCTACTTTTTGTCATTTCTATAAATGATTTGGATGCGAGCATAAGAGGTACAGTTAGTAAGTTTGCAGATGACACCAAAATTGGAGGTGTAATGTACAGCGAAGAGGGTTACCTCAGATTACAACAGGATCTGAACCAGATTGGCCAATGGGCTGAGAAGTGGCAGATGGAGTTTAATTCAGATAAATGCAAGGTGCTGCATTTTGGGAAAGCAAATCTTAGCAGGACTTTTACAGTAAATGGTAAGGTCCTAGAAAGTGTTGCTGAACAAAGAGTCGTTGGAGTGCAGGTTCATAGTTCCTTGAAAGTGGAGTCGCAGGTAGATAGGATAGTGAAGAAGGCATTTGGTATGCTTTCCTTTATTGGTCAGAATATTGAGTACAGGAGTTGGGAGGTCATGTTGTGGCTGTAAAGGACATTGGTTAGGCCACAGTTGGAATATTGCGTGCAATTCTGGTCTCTTTCCTATTGGAAAGATGTTGTGAAACTTGAAAGGGTTCAGAAAAGATTTACAAGTATGTTGTCAGGGTTGGAGGATTTAAGCTATAGGGAAAGGCTGAACAGGCTGTTTTCCCTGAAGTGTCAGAGGCTGAGGGGTGACCTTATAGAGATTTACAAAATTATGAGGAGCATGGATAGGATAAATAGGCAAAGTTTTTTCCCTGGGGTTGGGGAGTCCAGAACTAGAGGGCATAGGTTTAGGGTGAGAGGATAAAGATATAAAAGAGACCTAAGGGGCAACTTTTTCATGCAGAGGGTGGTGCATGTATGGAATGAGCTGCCAGAGGAGTGGTGGAGGCTAGTACAATTGAGACATTTAAGAGGCATTTGGATGGGTATATGAATAGGAAGGGTTTGGAAGGATATGGGCCGGGTGCTGGCAGGTGGGACTAGATTGGGTTGGGATATCTGGTCGGCATGGACGGGTTGGACCGAAGGGTCTGTTTCCATGCTGTACATCTCTATGATTCTTGACTCCTGTTGTCTCATTTTTTAACACTTCTCATTTTTCAGCTGTACCTTTTACTGCAAACATCTGCCCTCAATCAGCTTTTGAAAGTTCTTATCTCATACTGTCAAAATTTACCTTCCTCCAATTTAGAAGTTTAACTTTTAGATCCGGTCTACCTTTTTCCATCAATACTTCAAAAATAATGAAATTATGGTTGCTTACCCCAAAGTGCTTCCCCACTGACACCTCAGTCACCTGCCCTGCCTTATTTCCCAAGAGGAGGTCATGTTTTGCACCTTTGCTATTAGGTACATCCACATACTGGACCAGAAAATGGTTTTGTATGCACTTAACAAATTCCTCTTCATCCAAGCTCTCAACATTATGGCAGTCCCAGATAATGTTTGGAAAGTTAAAATCCCCTACTATAACCACCCTATTATTCTTACAGATAACTGAAATCTCCTTACAAATTTGTTTCTCAATCTCTGGCTGACTATTAAGGGGGGGGTGGTGTCAATGGTACAATCCTCACAAGGCTCTGGATTAGTGGTGCTGGAAGAGCACAGCAGTTCAGGCAGCATCCAAGTAGCTTCGAAATCGACGTTTCGGGCAAAAGCCTTCCTGATGAAGGGCTTTTGCCCGAAACGTCGATTTCAAAGCTACTTGGATGCTGCCTGAACTGCTGAGCTCTTCCAGCACCACTAATCCAGAATCTGGTTTCCAGCATCTGCAGTCATTGTTTTTACCGAATCCTCACAAGGTGATTGTCCCTTTCTTATTTCTCAGTTTCATCCAAATAATTTCCCTGGACGTATTCCCAGGAATATCCTCCCTAAGTACAGACGTAATGTTATTCCTAATCAAAAATGCCACTCTCCTTTCTATCCTTGCTATTGCATCTATACACAGGAATATTAAGCTTCCAGTTCTGTCCACCCTTGAGCCATGTCTCTGTAATATCTATGATATCCCAATTGCATGTTCTCAACCATGCCCTGAGTTCACCTGGCTTCCCTGTTAGTCCTTTGCATCGAAATAAATGCATTTTAATTTATCAGTCCTACTTTGTTCTCTGCTTTGATCTTGCCTGGCCTGACTGTTTGACTTGCTCCTTTTCCCATCTGTATCAGTCCCAGACTGATAGCGTTCCTCACTACCTTCCTGGATCCGAACAGCCTCTTACCCGCCCCCACCCCACCCCACCCCAACTTTACTAGTTTGAAAATCCTGAAATGCCACAAGGCTGATGTCCTGAGGGGCATATTTGCTACAATGGTTGAGGAGATTTTAAACTAAAATGACAAGGAGATTCAAACCCATGCAAGGAGTCAGAGGAAGTGAATCAAGGACAAGAACAAAATATAGAAAGGGGAATAAGAAAAAAGTGGTTAGCAGAGAAATCAAGAACCTGAATCAAATAGGCCACAGTAAAAACAAAAGGAAAGTAATATTAAAAAGATGAACTTTAAGGTTTTGTGCCTGAATGCATGGAATATTTGCAAAAGTGTTGATGAATTAATTCATATTGATGAAAACAGATTTGATATAGTTGGGATTAGGGAGATGTGGCTACTGGATGGCCAGGGATGAGTACTGAATTTGCAAGGGTAATTAGTATTTGGGAAGGACATACCAAAAGAAAAAAGATGGGTGGAGTTTCATTGCAAGTTAAAAGGGAAATTAATGCAATAGTGAGGAAGGATATTAGCCCCAATGAAGAAGAACCTGAAGGAGTACAGCTGAGAAAATAAAGGGCAAAAATAAATAGTTATATATTATCACCCCAAACTGTAGGGGTGATGTTGGGAATGACATTAAACTGGAAAATAAAAATGTATTCTGAGCCTGGGGTCCTGAATCTAAGTAGAGAAAATTACAATAATATGAGGCACACATTGGCTATGACCGATTGGTGGACTTCCTTTTAAGTAATGTCCATCAAAAAACAAAGGCAAATAATCAAAGAGCACATGGGTGAACTGCAACAATTATCCATTCCGGTCTGGCACAAAAGTAAAACAGGAAAGGTGGCAAAACTATAACTTAAAGAGAAACCAGAGATAGCATCAAATCCAAGGAAGCAGCATACAAATTAACCATTAGAGACTACAGACCTGAAAGGTGTATACAGTTTAGAATTCAGCAAAGGATAACAAAGAAATTGATAAATAAAGAGAAAATAGAGTACAAGAAGGGGCTTGTGTGGAACATAAAAACAGACTGTAAGAATTGCTCAGACCCCCTGCTATTGATAATACATATGAATGATTCAGATGAGGGAACGAAGTGTCATATCTCCAAATTTGCAGGCAAAACAAAGCTCGGTGTGAGGGTGAGCTGTCAGGAGGATGCAGAGATGCTTCAGTATGATTTGGACAAGGTCAGTCAGTGGGCAAATGCATGGCAGATGGCGTTATAATGTGGATAAATGTGAGGCTATCCACTTTAGTAACAAAAACATGAAGACAGGTCATTACCTTAATGGTCACAAGTTGAGAGAAGGGAATGTGCAATGTGACTTGGGTATCCTTGTACACCAGTCACTGAAGGTCAGCATGCAGGTGCAGCAAGTGGTCAAGAAGCAAATGGTATGTTGACATTAGAGAGACTATTTCAGTACAGGGCTGTAATTATATGGGAAGGTGATGGCCTCATGGTATTATTGCTGGACTATTAATCCAGAGATCCAGGTAATGTTTGAATCTCACCATGACAGACGTTAAAATTTGAATTCAATAAAAATGTGAAATTGAGATTGTAATGATGACCATGAAACCACTGTTAATTGCCAAGAAAAGCCCATCTGGTTCACTGATGTTCCTTTAGGGAAGGAAACTGCTGCCTTCATCCAGTCTGGCCTACATGTGACTCCATACCCAAAGAAATGTGTTTGACTCTGAAATGGCTAATGGGAATGGGAGATAAATGCTGGTCTTGCCAGTGATGCCCACGTCCCATAAATGAATAAATAAAATACAGGATCATAGTGAGACCACACCTGGAATACAGTGAACAGTTTTGGCCTCCCTATCTGAGGAAGGGTGTTCTTATTATCAAGGTTGTGCACCAAAGGTGTACAAAACTGATTTCTAGAAGAGCAAGACTGATGTATAGTGAAAGGTTGAATTGGTTAGGATTATATTTACTGTAGTTTAGACAGATTGGAGGACGGGGGGGTCTCATAGAAACCTATAAAATTCCAACAGGACTAGACAGGGGAGATGCAGGATGATTCTGCCCGATGAGAAGGATATCCAGAACCAGGGTTCACAGTCTAAGGATGTAGGTTAGGCCATTTGGGACTGAAATGAATAAACATTTCTTCACCCAGTGAGTGATAAGCCTGTGGAATTTGCTACAACAGAAAGTAATTAAGGCCAAAACACTACATGATTTCAAGAAGGAGTTAGATATAGCATTTGGAGCTAAAGTGATCAAGGGATATAGGGGAAAAGCGGAAACAGGCTATCGAGTCAGATGATCAGCCATGATCACAACGAATGGCACAGCAAGCTTGAGAGGCTGAATGGCCTAATCCTGCTCCTATTGTCCCTGGTTTGATGCAAAACATGAGATAGATTGCAGCTATTTTTAGGTTCAATAAATATATTATTGAAAATATATCATTCCCGGTAAAACTGGATGTTAAAGTAATAAGTGTGATGAGGAAAAAAATAGCTAAAATAAATCTGATTAATATATTCACAACAGAAAACAAACTTCTGCTCTTGAAGTGTTTGTTATCTATCTTCTACACATGACGATGTGCCCAAAATGTTAATTTTTTTTTAAGTCAATCAGTTGTAGACCTAAATGTGAAGGGCTGGAATTCATTCCCATACAGAAATCTCTGTAAAGAGTAAGTATTCCTATCTGAACAAGCAACAGAAAGCTAACCAATAACCTGACCTGATATGGCACATGGTTTTAATTGTTGCTTTCCAGTGGTGTTGAATTTGTTATTCTGCGCCATGTGGATTTGGGTAAATGATATGAATTATCTGGGAGGAAGTGAGTGTATTCCACATTAGTCTAAAAGAAACCCAGCAATCCATTTCGATGATATATGTAGATTTATTAACAGTTTTGAGTTAGACAGATTTTTAAACCGGAAACAAGAAAGAGACAAGTCGTTTAGGTATGATATTCATGGGGCTGCTTCTAAAAGTGGTGACATCAATTCTGAGTTTTAAAAGAAGTTAAAACTTAATGATATTGAAATTTTATCTTGGACCCTCATGAAAAAAATTTGCAAGTCTGCCTTCACCACTTATGGCATTTGTTTTTCAATTGTTTGAATTGTTACCTAGTCCAGATAATGGAGGATCTATCCAGACAAGAAGTGTCAGAGGTACAAGGTTATTACTTAAGGCTTGGAAACCCAAACCCCACATCAAATATACAAAGCATTTCTTCCAAATGAAGCAGTTGGTTTCTCCCATTTGAAAATCCTCAACGTTATGAAAATACAACTCTTCAATTAAAATCAATGCCAACATCTTTAGATTCCCCTTTGTTCATTTCAAATACCAGTTTAAAACATGTCACTACTAATTTCTATTCTAATAAAACAGTTAGGGAGTATTTAAGAACAAAACCTGCATCTCTTTGCTGGACAGTATTTTGAAATACGATCATTTTCCATCTTTATATTTTTCACATCAAAATTTGACAACCAGAAAGAATACAACATGTTTGAAAAGAAATAATTCACAGCTATGAGTTACTTTCGTAATAGATAATAGGAAATTGATTTAGTTAAATATTTGCAAGTCGGTTAGATTGATCTGTCCAAGCTAAGGATGAAATAAAGTTTTGGATAGAAATTATATTTTGACAGGCAATAATTTACTTTCTTTTTTTGGAGGGGAAAGCAATTATTGGCCAAATGATTGTTAGCAGTTGACATCCATTATAGTAGCTACATAACTAATCAGGTTTATCAACACTCACTTCTTTGCTGTCCAAGAAGTGATTGAAATTGCTTTAAGAAGATCGAGCTTGCTAATCTCATTAATTCTAATGTTTGACAAATTATTTAAAATAAACATAAGAATGTTCTGGTGAATGCTACTGAAAAGCAGCACAGAATAGTGCAGCTGGTGACAATTCTAACTGGGATAGAGGTCTCTTTGTGTCTGACTTTGCAGTTGCTAACAGTACCAAAAAGCCAGAGGAATGAATGCAGGCAAATTACTACCTATTGTATTTCATTGGCTGTAAAGCACTTTAAAATTTCCTGATGTTGTGAAAGGCATTATATGAATATAAGTCTTTTCATCCATTGCTCAGGTTCAGCAAATAACAATTAGCATAGCATTTGAACTCATATCGATATGGAAAAATTTCAGATAATGCCACTGACCATAAGGATTCCAAGGGCAAGGAGAGTATTGTGTGAAGCTTCAGATTAGCTATTCCAGCCAGCAAAGTTCATCAACTTACTTAAATTGCATTACTTTGGTACTTACAAACTTTATTTCATTTACCATACACTTGCCATCTATTTATTGTTAAAAGAAGGGGGTCAATAGGGGAGAGAAAGACTCTGCTTTTCTATACCTTATACTTCAAAGATAGAAGGAAATCTTCAGACACTTGACCTGAAATGCTAAACCTGGCTTTGTCCACAGATGCTGCCTGAACTGCAGAGATTCTCCAACATTTTGTTTTTTATTTCGTATTTCCAGCATCAATAGGTTTTTTTGCATCTATAATAATGCAAATTTTGTTTCTTTCAATTTTTGAAGACACAAATGTGACTCGGTAATCAGTCACTCTGTTTGGAAGGGGGTTGGGCAGCAGTGTTTTCAGAGGACAGAAGACAAGAAAATCATAGGCATGACACACAATTTTCAAGCTGGAAGCAGTAGGTTACAGAATTACCCCTATAGTTTGTTCATATTGACCAACAACTACCACTTCTTGGATCCATCGGAATAGATATGCCATTTTCCCTGATAAATCTTGGAAGTCCCTCATCTGTACTTCAAAATTCTTTGAGAAGTTTTGTGATCATCTTTGATAAAAATTGTGGAAAACAAGAGGCAATTGTTAACTCTTCACAAAAACAAGTTTACACAAAACCAAAATATATTGGAAATTTAGTTTGACTCTCTTTCAAGCTCTTGAACAGGATATAAGTCAAGCTTACCAGGGTGGCACGATGGCTCAGTGGTTAGCACTGCTGCCTCACAGCAACAGGGACTGGGGTTCAATTCCAGCCACGAGTGATTGTCTGTGTGGAGTTTGCACATTCTCCCGTGTATCCAGGCGTCCCTCCCACAGTCCAAAGATGTGCAGGTCAGGTGGATTGGTCATGCTAATATAACCACAGTGTTAGGTGCATTAGTCTGAGGGAAATGGGTCTGGGTGGGTTACTATTCGGAGGGTCAGTGTGGACTCGTTGGGCCAAAGTGCCTGATTCCACACTGTACGGAATCTAATCTTACGATCCATGATCACAACCTTCTCTCTGCTTTAGCTTCCAACCACTTTCCCTTTTCGTATTTCTCTATTTTATTCATAACACAATGGCTGTGGAAATTTTTCTCATGTTCCTTCTAGGTTACAAATCACTTTTCGACACTTATTCTCACTTTGTACTCTCAACATCTTGAAGGCAAGACTTACCAGACTTCTAACATTTTTTTTAAACCAGACCTTTAAAACATTCAGAATTGTAGATGTTAGTGTTAATCCCCTGGCCCACTACAAATGTAAGAGGTTCAGGATGGGAAATTTTAAAAAGTCAATTGCAAAATGGAATTGAAAGCCACAGGATGTTGTTTTACGCTGGCAGGATAATGGTGAATCTCTGTACAAGTGTCAGGAAGTATGACTCTTCATTACAATATTTAATTCAGACTACCCCTGTAGTTGGGAGCCCAATTTTGATCTAAAGTTAACCTGGCAGGTTTCTAAGAGCACAGGAAATCAGACCCCAACTGAATCAGAAGCAACTATATGCACAGGCATGTTCTTTTAGAGTACCGCTTGTGAGAATACGAGAAATTGGATCAGGAGTACACCATATGGCCTACTGAACTCGATTCACCATTCAATATAATTGTGAGTAATCCTGAGCTCAGTCGCACTTCCTGCCTTCTCCATATATCCCTTGACTTAGAGAGACTAAACATATGTCTATCTCAGCAGTAATTATATTCAAAGGTGGAGAATCCATACCCCTCTGGGGTAGAGTATTCCAACAGTTCATAATCTTTTACATTAATAGGAACAGAAATGATCTCCTTCTGACCTCTGAGCAAATATCCTGTCAATCCCAGTCTGCTCTTGGTGCAACTATCAGCCAAGTCAGTCATTGTGCCCTTACATTTATCTCTCTCTTTCCCACCAAATTGTCATGTTCCAAATTTCTCCCCCATCAAGACCTCTCCACTTCGTTATGTCTCCTGATTGTTGGGCTGTAAGCCCCAACCTGTCCCACTTTCTACTCTCAGCCATGCTTTTACTCTTCTGGTCTTCCCAGCGGCATCTTTCTACCTGTAGCCCTCCCGAGTGGTAAACAGTTAGCTTATGATTTGATCTGGTTGTGGAGAAATCAGAATTAAAAAGTGATTTTAAGGTTATGTCGTTGAATTTATAAATACATCTGCATTCCTGGGATTTCTACTTGCCCCCCTAATCTCCAGAATAGAACTTGATTGTTTCTATCTCAGCAGAATTACCCTCATCCCTCACCTGACCCCAATAAATATCATGGCAATAAACTTTCTAAATTTTATTCATAAAAGCCACAAACATTTGCAACCTTGGTATCAACTACTCACTCTTTCTTCCTTTACCTTGTTGTCTCTCCTTCTCTTTTCATCCTCACCACTATGATCATAAACCTTTAGTATGGCTGAAAAAAAGACTCACTTTGTCAAAGCCTGACAGTTAACCATCAATCAATGTTAATGGGGCATTTCTCCATACTTCTACCAATCAATGACTACTTACCATTCAATCAGTACTTTTCTATCATGTTATATAAATCTTGATTTTCCCTTTGAATTGGTATTCTTGTAAAAAGTCCAGATAAGTGCAAACTTAAAAGCTTTAATTTTTTTTTCCAGCAATATCCGAGTTTGCTACTACCAAACAAATATTCATAAACCTTTATTTAGGAGGATAACTTTCACCAGCTAGCTGGAAACCTGATGGAGCCAAAAACATTTACAGAAGTCTAAGGATCAGCAGGAAATGTATTATCAATGATCAATAAATTCTTAAAAATGACTTTCTGTCACACCTCTGTCTACTAAATTTGACCTCCACAATAATTACTGGGTTCTTTTGCAATCCTGACTGCCTATTCTAATGCACCTAATTTACTTTGATTTGAAAGTGCTGGTGTTGGACTAAGGTGTACTAAGTTAAAAATCACACAGTAGCTTTCAGAGTACTGCTCCTAATGAAGGAGCAGTGCTCCGGAAGCTCATGTTTCCAAATAAGCCTGTTGGACTATAACCTGGTGTTGTGTAATTTTTAAATAATTTACTTTGGACATCTATACACATAGCAGCACATGATGTGTAGGGCCCCAAATACAACAATTGATATTAAAGTAAAACATCTACCTGTTCGAAGCTGATATTTCCTCTGGCATTGGTTCCGTCCATTGGGAAGATTGTCAGCACATAAAATGTCTTAGCTCCTCAACAGAACAGCCTCCACCCCGATTTAGGGTACCAGTCTTCAAATTAGACTGCATCAACAGACAATCATCAATGGGAAATCATGCTGTAAATTCCTTTATATGATAAAAAAATCCTATAAATGGGCTTTCAATCTTGCACTCGTGTAATTGTGAAATGTAATAGGAAATCTAAACGTGACTGGTACTGAGATTTGGTTGTTAAAATTGGACCTGAAAATGTGTTGCTGGAAAAGCGCAGCAGGTCAGGCAGCATCCAAGGAGCAGGAGAATCGACGTTTCGGGTATGAGCCCTTCTTCAGGAATCATGCCCGAAACGTCGATTGTCCTGCTCCTTAGATGCTGCCTGACCTGCTGCGCTTTTCCAGCAACACATTTTCAGTTCTGATCTCCAGCATCTGCAGTCCTCACTTTCTCCTTGTTAAAATTGGATATCTAGTTTGAGATATTACTAAGTATGTGTATCCCAATAAAAAATTTTATAATTGATGCAGTTCAGCTGCATCATTCATAAAAGTAAAATATCTGGATGCTGGAAATCTGAAGTAAAAACATAGAGCTGGAGAAACTGCAGCATCTGTGGAGAGGCAAACAGAGGTCAGAATCTTCCCAGGCATTGAACAGCATGGACATTGGTGAGAGAAGTTGGGAGAGTCACTTTCTTTCATTTATTCAGATATCACTGGCTGGACCAGCATTTATTGCCCATCCCTAATTGCCCAGAGGACAGTTAAGCGTCAGCTATGGGCCTGGAGTCTCATGTAGGCCAGACAGGTAAGGATGGCAGTTTCATTCCTTAAAGGACATTAGTGAACCAGATAGGTTTTTTTTTCAACAATCAACAATGGGTGTGTGGTCTTCAGTGGACTCCTAATTTCAGATTTTTATTGAACTCAAATCCCATTATCTGCCATAGCAGATTTCAAACCTGTGTCCCCAGAACCTGTGCAGGGTCTCTGAATTAACATTCCAGCAATAAGACTGGGTCTAATGATGATCACGAAGCAATTGTCGATTGTTGATTGACAGAAAAAACCCATCTGGTTCATTAGTGTCCTTTAGGGAATGAAACTGCCATCCCTACCTGTCTGGCCTACATGAGACTCCAGGCCCACAGTTGACGCTTAACTGCCCTCTGGATAATTTAGGGATGAGCAATAAATGCTGACCTGGCTAATGACTCCCACATCCTGTAAATGAATTTTAAAAACTATATTTGTGATGACAAGAGTTATAAAATGGGATTAGAATAGTTAGGGGATTGTTTTTGACTGCTGCAGACTCCGTGGGCCAAAAGGCCTTTTTCTGAGTGGTAGACCTCTGATTCTATGACTAATTCCGCCTTTGGCAAATAGGAGAAAATAACAAGTAGGAGGCTAGAGAAAGACAGCAAACCAGGTCGCATCAGGAGGTAAAGTAGTTGACATTTTGGGTATAACCTGGGTTATACCCGAAATATCGATTTCTGCACCTCCAATTGCTGCCTGGCTTACCGTGTTCTTCCAGCCTCCTGCTTGTCTACTTTGGATTCCATCATCTGCAGTTTTTTTTGTCTTGTAGGAGAAAATAACAAGCAGGTCACCATTAGGGCATGGTACATAGCTAATAAAGTGCACTTGGGAATGCAACCTGATTAGAAGTTACTAGGGCTCTTAAAAAGAAAGCTTGCATTAAATTTGGCAAAAATAACACTTAGCCAACTTCTACTAAGATTCAGTCCAGAGTTTATGTTTCACGTCCAAATTACTCCTCTTCAGTACTGAATCCAGTTCCAGTTCTGAAGAACACAAGACATTAAATCTACCAGTATTTCTCTCTCCTCAGATGCCAGCAGATCTGTGGAGTTTTTCTACACATTGAACTTCTTTCACTCAAAAAAGTGTTTGCTAAGTGCAGTCATTATCCTATCCCCTATCAAGGAAAAATGGCATGCCATTGTCACAACCATAATTTATTTTGTTAAAAATCACACAACACCAGGTTATAGTCCAACAGGTTTAATTGGAAGCACACTAGCTTTCGGAGCGACGCTCCTTCATCAGGTGATTGTGGAGGGCTCAAGCCCTCCACAATCACCTGATGAAGGACCGTCGCTCCGAAAGCTAGTGTGCTTCCAATTAAACCTGTTGGACTATAACCTGGTGTTGTGTGATTTTTAACTTTGTACACCCCAGTCCAACATCTGCATCTCCAAATCATAATTTATTTTGAGTAGGAACCATTAAAATCCCATTGTATAGTGTTATTTTCAAGCTTTCATCACCTTTGTGATTGCACTGGATTTGTAGTCCTTTTTAAGTTAAGCAGCTACAAGACGTAGCAGAGCTGCACTGCCAGAACCAAAACAATCTTGCATCAATCTGTGT